>NC_088203.1:23559632-24167902 GCF_037126465.1 Ornithodoros turicata | reverse complement strand
CGAGAGAGGCATCACAAAGCGCGTGGAATGATCCTCTCAATGTATTGTTTCGCGCAAGAGCCGTTTGCGAGATATTTTTGGAAAGCAAGGGTGTAATTAAAAACTGATATCGCCTTCGGTGGTGCGCTCCAATGCGTTCGAGATGTCGGGTAACGGCGATTAGCTGAGACTACTTCGTAAGGGTTTGAGCGGAAAACTTTTCAGACGAACGGATGTCGCGTCGAGATTGGGAGGTACGCGGGTTCGAATCCCGGCGCCGGCTGTGCTGTCTGCGGTTTTTCCAGGGTTTTCGTCAGACGTTTTCATAATCAGACATATGACGGCACAGTTCCCTTAGAAATCTGCCCAGGACGCACATTCCCAGGGAGTCCGTCGTGATGTTGTGCACGTCTGTCTGGCCGACAGCGGCGAGCTCTTTCACCACCACCACCGAACGGATATTACGTACAGATTAATGTAAAAGTATGAAATATTGGCGCTCAGTATCCAAGGCGCATGACATATTGGGGCTGCAAGGCTCATCCGAAACCCGTCGCTCTCGTACAATGGCCACTCGCTTACCATTTCACTCTCACTACCATTTCACCACCTTCTCTCGCTTCTTTCACAGAAGCCGGCCTGTCAAGCCGGCAAGTCGGCCTGCGTCTGACTAACCTTTCCCCTCTTTCTTTTTGCAATAAACAGCCACCCCCCCCCCCCTTGTAAACTTTCTCTTTCTCTCATTTCTCCTCACGCCCGCACGTATTCCAGCGCATCCGACATGCCATTTCTGCACAACTGTTATAACTCTGATTCTTGACACTATTAGCGAAATGGTTTTCCTTCTTCCACTCTTCTTTTCCCGTGTTCTCTCCTTTCTCTCCTTCTTGTTCCATGTTTAGCGTTTCCAGCATGCATTGTTGCGGGGGCTCGTTGCCTTCTCAAAGATCATTGAGGACTTACCCGTATGGCGGCGTTGTAAGTCAACCGCACTTTTCCCTTGATGTGGCTGACGACATCATCACCTTGCTGGTCCTTGATTCGAGACCTTCCTGTATCGTATCGTATCGTTTCCGTCAACGGTTTGCGATCTACTAAACTTCCCCGATGTTTCACGTTCCCTTTCCCCCTTTTTGTCTTCCGTCTTATACAAAGGAAGGTACTGCTTCCGCAGTAAGAAAAGGCGTTTTGAAATTTTACAATTTGATGCTGGTGCCCAGCCTGTGCAAGATGCAACACCGTTTGTTTATTTACTTTTCCAACGTAAACAGTGTTCATGCTAATTGGCCCAGAAGCAGGCTGGGGACGACTTCGTCTCAATTTGAACAACACACCACTAGAGAGGGTTAAAACGACCAAATTCTTAGCGGTGACCCTAGACAGTCGAATGTCGTGGGCACCACACGAAGGACATCAAATTGCGTAATATTACTAATGAAATAATACCTTTACAATTATAATGTATTGTTAAATATTATTACTTTGTTATTAATTTACAATTTCTTTCGGTGACTATTGAATTAATGCGATTAATACACTGATTAATTGACTATCTAATAACACAAACCACATTAATGTAATTCGTTTAATAGTTACTAAAGTAAATGCTATACGTCCACAGCCTCGCGGACATCTTCAACGGAGATAGCCAATCTAAATTTATTTCGTTATTTCGTTCAAGCACAACACAGTCAAATCGCAGCAATTTCTAACACATATTTTTCATAACACTACCCCTTACAGGCGACATCCTCTTCAACTAAATAGGCCAATCACGAAACGATACGCGAGCTCCACAGAGCGATATCGCACACGACAGGAGCGGCGGTGCATAAGAAGAGGCAACGTAATTTCCATCCAGCGTTCGCCAAAGTGCGAAAGGCTGCTATATATACACTACCCCCAAACCTTTTCGCCACTCAGTATTTCGTTGCCTCGCGGCACTACGAGGGTCGGCTACGGCAAATTGGGTTCCTGCAGAGGAAGCTCATTTTGCTCATGCAAATCGCCGTGAAAGTCATCCCCTATAAGGGTTCACTGCGTCCTGCTTTCTCGGCGACAACCCCGCGATCAAGTGCGTGCGTGCGTGGGCGGATAACACGTTCCTTCAATGTACGCAATTTTCGGGATTGATCGTGCCGCGATTGCATCGGCGGCAAGGTTAAGAGAATCTGGGGTTGAAGGGGAAGAGTCTTGCGCGGTTGCTTGAATTGAGGTAAGCGTTATATAGCGTTAGCGTTAGCGTCTGCGGGGTACGGGCTGTACGACAAATCAGCATTTCATCTATGTAAGAGCGTCGTAGTCTTAGATAAACAGGCAAAGCAGACGGCGTGTTCATGTCCAGTTTCGAAAACGCATTTTGAGAAAGCGCATTAAAAATATAATTTTAATACAAATGTGTACAAGTCTTAATGAATATGTTGACAACTCAGATGTTACAGCAGTACTGGTTGTGCTGACGTGTTGGCCGTTTCAACAATTCTCCCAATCAAGTCCGTGGCGCGGAATATTAAATGGATCATTCGTTGAGAGAGAGAGAGAAAAACGCACGACAGTTACCCTCCCCCCTCCCCCAACAGAAGCTCCAGGGCAGCGCCCTGAGTCCCAGGCTGTTCAAGGTCGTTCTGGCTGCTCTGCCGAGGTCCCTCCCCAAGACCCGTCAACTGGTCTTCCTCTCAATGTATGCCGATGATACAGCCCTCTGGTGCATTGGCTGTAGAATGGGATAAACCAAAGCTAAAATGGAGGCTGCTCTAGAGGTGACAGCGCACCACTTCGAAAAGGCTGGCCTGTCCATCTTGACGGAGAAATCCAAAATTATGATAATCAGCAGAAGATGCCACAAGAAAATTGAGGTCACACTTCACGGCCACACCAGCCCTCCTGTCAAGACCCAACGCTTCTTGGGTGTTACCACCGAGGACGACGAGAACCTCAGTTGGAGCCAGCAGGTAGCGGCCATCAGAGCCTTTTAAAATATACTAAAGCGACTTCGTGGTACCAATTGGCGTTGCTCCTCCAAGGCACTGTGTACGCTACACAATTCCGTTGTCCTCTTTCGTATACTGAAATTTTCCCTGTACACCCTGCCACCACCAACAAGGCTAGTTGAGCTCGAGGCAGTTCACAGTATGGGCCCAAGGAACGCTCTGGGCCTTCCGCAGCAATCATCCAGCGAACTTGTCTACAGGGAAGCGGGATCAATGCCCGTTCATCTTTTTGCCATTGAATGTTTGTTGCGACGGTATGACACACTATACGGGTCATACAGTGGGAAGAAGGTCATCCGTAGAATACTCCGCCACCGCGGATCTCGCTTCAAGGAACCGGAGAGGTACACGTACAAGATGCTTGTTGGCCCAAGACCGAGTTCTCACCCGGAAGAGGCACCGCATCTTCAGCAGGGATCACATTGCGCGTGCTCTCTTCGAGGTTCCAGAAAGAAGTCACATGTCCCAAGCATTGTGGCTGGGGCCTTTGCACAAGAAAACATCCTGGAAAAGAACGGGGGTGTACTGGGAATCTACACGGACGGGTGCACCAATACCATTAGTGGGAGTATAGTTCGGCATCGTTCTGGTGCCCTGCACTTGAACACTCATTGGGCAGGCAGCGGCGTACACAAAGTAGGCGTACGCCTTTTTTGAGGAGACCGCGTTTTGCTCATCAACTGCAAGTGCACTCTTCAGCGCATAAGCAATCCCAGCATCGACGACCCCATTGCAAACACCATACCCGATACAAGGAAACAGCTCAACAACAATAGTATTGCCATGGGTTTTCAGTGGGTTTCTTACCGTTCAGGAACCCCTGGCAACAAACCGGCTGGCAGTAGCGCCCACAGCTACCGCAATCTTCCTCCTCGGGTTCTTGCACCTCTGGACCCACGGCATAATAGGAAACGGTAACTCTGCGTAGACGGGAGGAATCCGCCTGACTGCTTATCCGGAAGTGCGGCACATTTCCCAACCATGCCCCGTGAAAGATCTCAACCCGAAGCAAACCACACATCTTTGCAGACTCCGATGCAAGGCCGTTATGACGCCGGCCTTTCACTACAAACCTGGCTTCGCGCCATCGCCGCGCTGTGAGACTTGTTTGTGTTTCGTTGACCTGGCGCGCAGCCTAGTATGAGCAGCAGGCATCGCTCCTCCATCTTCCTCTTTAAACACACCACCGCCACCACGCGTCGTCTGTTCTGGGGTCAGTGTACAGCGCGCACAACATATCGCAGACAGTTGGTGAAACACTATTGTTCAATTCCAATGGCAGATTCGGAGCGCCTCCGGAGCAACTTCTGTTGCTCCGCCGAGAGCAAGTCTGTTCGATTGGCAGATGGGGAACAGTTCTGGGGTCTTCCAATGGAAGCCTTGGAGCGGCATTCCAGCCAAGGTCGCTCCAGGGAGCAACCCAGACTGCTCCGCCAAAATAGGCAGATTCAACCGGAACTCTATGTGACGTGTCACTTGTCGCTTGTGCTTCCTATTTCCTGTCTCTGCTTCGCCAACATGGCCGCCTCGCAACGCGTCTTTGCTGTGACTAGTCTTTCGCGTCGTACGTAGTGGCGATTTTGTTTAATGAAGGAAGCGACAAGTCAGACATTACCAGGGCAACGTTAGGAGCTTAGAAGGGCAGTGATGTTGCAAAACATGACGTTATAATGGAACATGAGTACCTTCTTCTTCCTCTTCCTCCGTCTCTGACCGCCATCCACCAAGGGAGATTGGCCAGGGATAAAATCCAAGTTGTGCGGAAGTGTTCCATTCGCAGATTCGGATCACTTGCTCTATAGGCCAGATCAAGCCGCTCCATTGCCGAGTCTGCCACTTGCTCCGACTGTGCCATTGGAATTCAACATATGAGCAGCTCTGGAGAGGAGGGCGAATAGTAGAAGAGGGAGACGGGTAGCGAAGGTCGTGATAATAAAAGTAGGTCGTCAGCATAAGAGAAGCACCAAGGCAGTGGCTTTTACGCCAGTGAAAGCGCTTGGTTCAAACTAACATAATTAGAGTGAGCAATTGGTTGCGAATTTAATTGCAATAGTTTGCAGTTTGACTCTGTGCATTCACTTTCAGTTTCATGACGAAGTTTACTCAGCTATGTGTTCGGACTGTCGTTCAAGTTCCTACCAGGAGTATTATTGTACGTTTAATCGTGAGTATTAGCAAATAAAGAATGTAAAGGAAGTATATAATATGTGCGTAGCGGTAAGGGGGGGGGGATGACTGCAACAGTAAGGAAAGAAGTAACTCAGAAGGAAATACATAAAAAGAAAGCTACAACGATACATAGGGAAGAATTTCTACTCCTGAAAATTATTTGTCACCCCATGTACCTTCATCTGTTCAGAACAACTTTTTCTGTACACATTAGCTTGCCTGCTTTACCTTGTGCGGCATCGTCGACGTCTTCAAACGTTTATGGAGTTCCTGGTCATGGACTATCGGTGACTTTGTTTTCCGGTAAGCATCGGTGCTCCTTTCTGTGTTCTCCTCATTTCAAATCCTCTTTATATTCGGCATAGCACAGCCAACCGAGGACAACTCTATTGTTCCATGAACGACATGTAGTTTCCTCGTTTCACTAAATCTTCGTATCTCTCATCTAATGTTATACATTTATTGGGGTAGAGCACTGCTTTCCAGCGGCGAAACACCACCACCACCATGTCGCCATTTAGCTGTTGTTGTTGGTGTTCCAGTAATGTTGGTGCAAAACAGCGGATCTACGAGTAAGCAAGTGAATTCTCACACCATGCACGGCTGCCCAGCAAGACGACAAGTAGATTTAGGTACATGAATGCAGTTGACTGGCTAGGGTGCCTGAATATTAGTTCCCTCCGTAGCTCACTACACAGAGGGAGCTACTATTCAGGTCCCCTAGAGTGGGCCACGCGCTAGTGCGCTCTACAGATCGTTACCGCCTTCAGCTCATCGATATATGTGTGGTTTTCGCTCTTTCGAGTCTGTCGGGTGCTGATGACCTCTGGTGATGGAAATTCACCAATGCAACCTTCGCAAGCTCTGGAAAAGCTTGGGGTGCGCCCTACATACACATAAAGAAACATGTTCTACATCTTCCTTTATTGTCATCACTATTTGGTGTCGTACACATTTGAGCACATTTTCTCTAATAGAGTTGCCTTGCAGTCAAGACTCCTAGCTTCTCTTAAGTTTACGTACTCGTGTTAAACAGTGGTTAGCGTATGCTCAGTATCTGACCTGTCAGAGAGTCATTGCGGTCCACTAACTGTGGAAGTTTCCCTATAACTGCCATTTGAAGGACGGTGGTGTTTCTAGCGGCGGGACTGAGAATGACAGCACCCTACAGCTTCAGGTGCAGCAAACTCAGTTGCTGTTTTGTTCTCATGGGGGCCACTGTCCGCAACTTCTGTCTCCTCATGATGATGGTGACTCTTATGGATGTGCTGGTTCTGGCCCTCGCTGGTGAGATTTCCTTGTCCTGTAGGGTAACCTTCACCCGTGACTGGATTGGGCATGGCGTCTACTGGTGTCCCTCGGGCTGTTACCATGACTGCGGTTAAGACTGTCGAATAGAAAGCATTGCATGCGTGTCGACAAAAATGAGAGAAACGATCAAGAAGAACAGTACAAAACGTGGGGGCATATACTTATTAAAACAAAGGGGAAGACAGGAAGAAAGGTCAGCCAAACGGTACGTCGGCTTGCTATTCCGCAAAAAAAAAGAAAAAAAGGGAAAATGAAATAATCCGGGAGTAAAGTATACACTAACAAAACGTGAAAGAAGGATGAGATAGACTAAAGACAAATACGATAAAAAAAAAAAGGATATAAGTCAATGTGGATGAGGGTGAGAGGTGAGGCTGGGGCACTGACGAATGAGATGACAAGGCTTGAGTTCACAGGCTGTGCATGAGACCTGTGTCGCTGAGGAACGTCAGCACTGCTTTGATCACAGACTCTGTGTGGGATGTAGTACTGGGCCGAGCAGAGACATAGGGGCCCGATGATCTACCTGCCTATAGTCGCACGCACACAGCCACACACGAGGAAATTGGCTACACGTTAAGCAGTGTCCCAAGCGTGCGTTGGCTCTATAGGGCCGTGACGTAGTCGTATCACGTGAGCTAACGTCACGTAGTCACAGGATGTCACGTAGTTGTTTCATTTAATTTAATTTCATTCGTCATGTTCATTCATTATTGTTGCTGTTGTTATCGTGATTGTTATAATTTTCTTCGTATTCCCTTCACCCATGTAATGCCTTCTGGCCTTTGGGTTACTAACAACAATAAACAAATAAGTTGTTGACCGTATAAAGCCACGGACGAACGTACATCGTAATGGTTTCATAAAGCTATGCATGCCTCCCAGCTGTGTTGATTGTGGTGTTCACAGCACTGCGCCAAGGCCTATTTTAGCGAGACCGCAATCGCATCGGAGACAATATATTGGCACTTCTCAACATACTTTTCCACATTGTTTGCGCATGCATTAGGATCCGTGTGTGCTTTGTCTGAGAGGTTGCATTTGAAAGCATGTATATTGATATTGGTCTCTTTAGAGAGCTAAAAGGCGTGGCATGAAAACTGCATGTTGTATTTGAGGGAACTTAATAAATACTTTAACGTACATATTTTTGCAAGTACTTAATACTTGAAGCACCTTTCTTGGTATTTTGCCTATCACTGATCGAGTGTAGCATAGTGGGAGCCCAGAGTCCTTGTAAAATCTATCAACGTGGCACTAGAAGTGGCAGCTTGAATGAACACATGGCAATTCGGCCGAACAGAGGTGCAGAAAACCCATTTGACAAGTTTAAGTATAACATATATTTTTGTCGAAGTGTCTTGCACAGTGGCCCAAGATCCGCTCGCGCGTTCTCCCACAAGCCTTCAATACTTGAATACAATACAGCCAGCCAGATATGTGCTATTCAAATCTATGCAATTCGCTAAAAGCGTGGCCATCTCTAATAAATCATTTCAGAAAATCCCCAAGAGCTTACAGCGCCGCTTTGAACTGTGGGAACTGCAGGAACTAAAGATGAAGGAAAAGGCCTCCAAGCCATTTCGATTTCTTATCTCCCGGATCATAGTTTACGAAGTGCCATACACTCTAAACAGCAAAGCAGTAATTTGGGGAGTAATTGGGGCTCACCTTCAAGTCCCTTTAACTGCCAATTGCTTCTCATTTTAATCCCTTAACTCACTCCCACAGCAGTACAAACAGTCCCCACAGACTTGTATTGCCTACAGACTTCGCATAAAAGTTGGTAGTGCCCAAATGGACTAAAATTACTAGAGGTGTACGTGGGTGGGGTTATATCCGCAAATAGGCGCAGATAATCGCACGTCATCCTGGTTCGCACAAATATAACGTTTTGGATTACGCACAAATAAACTGCGGATGAAACTACTCATCTCTGCAGTGTGCGCAGTTAGCAGCATTTCATCCGCAGCTATACGCATTAGTGCCTCTGACGACGACACCCAGGGGGAGCCATAATTGAGAAAACTTCGTGAGTTCAAAATGGCGTGATCTTGCTCAGAAAGTTTGTATGCTGAAATGTACAAAAAAGAAAACGTTTGTGGCATAATCTTTTTGTCGTGCAAATGTTGTCCTGGAAATGCAATGGTCGCTGATGTGCGCATACACTAAATATACACGCTGGTGCGGATGCGGTATGTATATCAGCCAGCGTGATTGCGGACAACGGGAGCACTCGCTTGGCGTGCTTCATTTTGCGTGAGCTAACTGCAGCATAAGGAACTATGTAAACGCAGAATATACTCACCGGCAATTACTAGGATGATATTACGGGAATGCATGGCGACCTACGAGGAGAGAAAAGCTCGACTGTTCTCCTATAGATTCTGGCAGACTGCTTGCGATACCATTTCGCAGCCGGTTTATATAGCACAGTATGTTGCAGTGCTGGTATCTGTGTTGCTTCATGACTGAATAGTACCGATGAGATCATTCGGTTAACTCACACACAAGAGGAAAACAGCTGGCTCACTGCGCAAACGTTACGCGGATGATTCCGCAAAGGACGACGTTTTAAACACGCAATTCGCCCAGTGTGTCATAAGCGCCATAGATGAAGGCTGATCAAAGCTGACCTTAATACGTGTTATTCCCACAATCGGTTCGTGAACCTCAGAAAGAATGCTTCTTTCACTCGAAATACAGCGAAATAGAAGGCGTTTGCTTACGAACGGAGCTAGGCTTCTAACAAAAAATTAAATTAGGTGACGGTATAGTCGGATCTGTGAAAGCTCTGATCTCAACACCCAATTATTATTATTATTATGTGAAAGCTCTCTAAAGTTGAACGATAAAAATCCAAGTAAGTTACAAGTACACATCAATTACAACCGTTTTATTTTAGTTACATCATGCTGTGTGCATTTAAGTGATCAGATGGTAAAATTGTACCCGTCTCACAGGGGCAGACTTCAATGGCCATTAAAACTAATGCTAATTGAACATGCGTGTCACATGTCAACTCGCCACAGAGCATTGGATTCAGTCCTCTGTGAGATGATAATACTAGAAATAACGAAATAGCTAACCACTAGAAATAAAGCTTACAATAATGTAAAGTAAAATGAGACGGATGTTTTCGTGCGTAAGACGCATGTCCAGAAATGCCCCCCCACCCCAAGAGATGGGAAAACACCTATACTTTACAAACGCAACACAAACCAACACAAACGCTTCTGTTCAAAAAGTAAAATAACAGGAAATTGGATTTTGTCTTTTACTATAGATGCCTGACTGATAAAGGTTGCCAACACGACTAACGCAACGGCTGCTTTTAAAGCTCAACATACTACAGAAGCTTGAAGGGTTCAGGAGCTAACAAAACACTCGGACGGGCACATACATACATACATACATACATGCATAGCAGTGATGGGCAAAATACCTCAAAATTATACTCAAAGTAAAGTACCAAGTACCTGGCGTCATTAGTACTTCAAGTACAGTACAAAGTACCCAATTCCAAGTGTACATCAAGTAAAGTACAAAGTACCAGGCAAAGTACTTCAAGTACTCATCAAGTACATTGCCAATTTAGTTTGTATCACTTTGCATTTCAGTGCTTAGTATCTGTGAATTGTTTTTTGGCAAAAGTTCAGCGAGTATTCTTGACAAATGCTTTGAAGCCATAAAGTCTTAGGTTAAGTGCTAACCCGTGAATATAAACTTAATCAGAGGTCATAACTTGCAGTTACACGTAGAAAGGTAATTAGCAGCTGTGCTGTGATTATGCAAAATAGTATTACACCCTGACTGATCCAGGATCACCTGCCTAGTGTGGTGTTCTGGTACTAATCTTCTGCTATAACAGACTAGGAAATTTCAAGGAGAAAAAAGTACAAGGCAACAGAAATTACAGATTTCTGAGCATTTCTTGCTTTTTGTTTAGAAAAAGAATATGAAGAAATTAAAAAAGGATGAAGCACAGTATAAGCCTTCATTTTTATACGACTGTGATCTGCTGCAATGTAATCCATGTAACCAATTAAAAAAATCGTAAAATGTAAAAATGAAAGCCACTGTATCTTTCAGAGTGTTCATCATGTAATGCAATCACACATATAATGTGATAAAAATGCTTATTAATTGCGAATAAAGGAAACAATATAAAAAAGCATAGAACTCTGCATTGCGAGAACTGAAATTACAATGGACCAAGTCGTTGTGCTGCCGGTTGCAATGTCATAATGTGTGCGTGTCTTTGTATTCCATTCGCTTTACATAATAATAGAAGTGCTGATACTTTTTCAACCATTTCAAGCCTCTCAACAATAGATGTGCTTCAACAAATATGCTATTTAAAAGCACAAAAATCCTTTTTGATAAAATGCCAGACTGGGACTCTTGGTACCGCATCCCACTAAAAGCGCTGAAGTGACGGCACGAAGACGAAAACTCAGAGATAGCCCTATCTGTGTGTTTTCGTCTTCTTGTTGTCATTCTAGCGCTTTTAATAGGGTGTATTTTTGATACTCTTTTGTGACTTTTTGCCTGGAGTCCAAGTTTGGGTACTTGAGTACTTGATGGGAAAGTACTTGAAGTACAGTACAAAGTACACGATACGATTTAAAATGTACTTAAAGTAAAGTACAAGTACCCTGAAATGCACTTAAAGTACTACTTGAGTACTTGTAGGAAGGGAGTTGCCTCAGAACAGAATCCGCCGATATTTCCTAAATATCGGCGCCTTCTGTCCTGAGGCACCTCCCTTCCTACATCCCTACCGGTGCGCTGGATTTCTACCCATCTACTTGAGTAGCTGGTACTTCAAGTACTGCCCATCACTGATGCATACATACATGCATTCGTACATACATACGTACATGCATACATACATACATGCATGCATACATACGTGCATGCATACGTACATACATACACAAGTACAGGTTGCAGGCAAACGACAAAGCACGCAACACAAGTATTCAATGCAGAAAGAATGTAATGTTGCAGCCCTCTCTGTTTATTCGCTTTTATCTCTTTATTTTTTGTGCTGCTACAGTGATTAATTACTACACAATAATTCGCCCAAGTTACTTCATCACTCGTAATTAATTATTTCGCTGTTCTATGGTAGCGAATCTATACACTTGCCTTGCTCACACATTATCTCGTAATCACACAATCACACATTATCTCTTTGTGTGTGAAAATGTGTTCTTATTTTGTATTTCTCGAGTCATTCTATTCTATTTCTATTTTCGTGTTATTGACGTCTTTTCTTTCTTTCTTTTTCAGGTTCTCCTCCAGCGACCACGTAGTGTGTGTTGTGCTGATTTGTGCTTGTTTTGCATAATTCTATATTACATTTATTATCAATGTTACTTTAGGTTTTTCTGTAGTAGATCAAGAGGAGGTTGGGACGTAGAGGAGAAGAGAAACTGTGGAAGGAATAAACTAGATTCCAGAAAGGGACGGTGTCCCTTGCCTTGTACGCGAGATACTACATCTTCGTTTGCTCTTTTTTGGAATGCGTAAGTCACCTGCCGAATCTCTATTCGGGTTTATTCTCCTTATAGATAATTATGATAATTCCTGGCGTTCGGTGGAAAACGATATTGTTTCTTATGTCGGAAGGAAGAATGTGGCTCTTAGTTCCTGATAGTTCCCAAGTCCACACGGGCTCACAATAAATTCTCGAAGGCAGACGTAGAAATGTTTGTTGCAGTTTCATATATAATACGCCGTAGAGCAGTGATCAAATAACTTGATTGTGTTCTTTAACTTCTTTTTCGAGTATTTTGGGGCTCACATACTTTTTTTTTCTTTTTCCAATCAATCAATCAACTTCCTCTTCGCGAAACTGTCTAATCCAGAATCGCGGAGCTTTGCTGATGTTGAATATTTCCTGTCATGCCCCGGGGAAACGGGCTCAGGTATCCGAACATATTTCATTAATGCGCGCGGCGAAGATGCTCGCGCTGCTATGATATCCATACCGGCGAGGTAAACCATAATATCCATAAGTAATAATGTCCGATATGCAAATACCCGAACGTCTGTCACCGCGAATACCTGTCCTTCGATGCAATTTCCCAGTCATCTGTCACGTCTCATACAGCTGTTTCCAATTAGTTTCTCGAAGATTTTTATTGCAGAAGGGCATCTTTCCGGATCTGAATCGGAGAATCTTTTGCCGAGTCAGAGTTATTCTGCATTTGTGCTGTTTAGTGGTAATGCGCTTTCCAATGAATGCACCACATGTGGCCCATCCTCTGAATACGATCCCAACGAAATGTAACATCAACATTTACATTTATGGTACCTGGTTACAAGTGCATACAGTGATTCTTTATTAGAACTCACGTAAAAGGAGAGCATAATTCATTTATTTATTGATTGATTTACATTCATTCATGCATACATTCGTACAAATAACATACAAGTGGAGGAGCCAGATGGAATCCCGGTTAAATGTCCCTTCGGGAAAAGTACCTAGATATCAATACAGCACAAGCCAGGTATTAGGTAAGGTCACGTAGTACAATACGATAAGATAAAAACGAAACAAAACTAAACAAAGCCAGGACAGATCAATCGAATACAAGAGATAACGACTTATCGAACCAGATAAATTACTCTGCATTACGAGTTATTACATGCCTCACTCGATTTCTAATCAATGAAAAATCGTGGATGCTTATTATATCATAAGACAATTGGTTCCGCTCACCGGCTCCTCTAAACAAAAATGACAGCCTCCCATAGTTCGTTTTCACCAGTGGTAAATATAATGACTATAGAAATCACTGTATTTGTTTCATTGGTATTCCATTGCCTTGAAGAGTTCATGTGCAACGCTCCTTCCGTCTTTCGGCAAAGAGCAACATGTTGTTTCTCTCTTTCTTTTTCTTTTCTTTGAGGCAGCTACACCGTTTTGTGTTCGAGAAAGAGGCATTGCAATGGAAGCACTGAGGCATACCATAGAAGAAACGTGCTGATGAATAAACGATTCGAATAAATTCCATAGGGAATAAGAAACGGTGAAAGACTGCACTTCCTTGGACATTGTTCACGATATAACACGGCACTTTCGAAGATGCGATAAGATTAAAGGACAGAACAGCGAACGAAGTGCACCGCTCGTCTTCTTCACATTTCTTGACCGTTCGAAAGTGACCGCAATGAACATTTTCGGTGTTTCGCGACGGCTTCAGGAAAATTTTGAGAAAATACTTTCCAGAGCAATGGTTCGTGGCAATTTGTTGTCGTATTTCGTGTGACTTTGGTAGGTTTCAGTTGTAGCTTGTGTTAAGAAGTAAGAGACCCAAAAACCAGTAAAGCCATTTATTGCAGACGCCAATATTAGAATAATTAAAAAGAGTGAGAACCCATGAACCCCGTGCTTATGATTTCTTATTGGTCACCTCCTCCTCCTCCCCTGTTCATGCTTGATATTCAACATCTTCTGTTCCCCAGGCCCGAAACTGTTATCTCGTGTTTTCTAATACCTTCTCTCTTTATTCTACGCCCATTATCCTTCTTGATCTAGTTGTTCAAGACGAACAACAAAGCCTTGAAGCCCTCAAAGGGCAAAACAGCGATGTGAGGCAGATCAACGCGGAGCTCGCTCTCATTGGTCTCCGCAAACGGTTTGTCCAATCATCGCCAGAGGTCGTTTGAGGAGACAAATCAGGGGACACTTCGCATTGCCCTGCTTCTTGCGAAGGATAGGAACAGGGAAAGCGTGTATTCACACGAGCGACATTCTCCAGAATACTGCAGCGGATCATGCGAAAAATCTTATAGCTTTCTGCTCCCACGTGAACGCTCAACGTCGTGTCTTGACGTGCACTGATAACGGTGGGGAATATCCCGCGACACAGTCACAATATATTCTGTTGCAGACGACAGCAGAAAGGACGGAGACGGTGTCAGCTGCTAAGTGCGCAGTACGCAACCTGATGCTCTGGTGCTTGGATCCTCGAACGTTATGAATCATGTCGACTCGGACTCCTCCTAACATTTCTCCACACTCTTTTATGTTCAACCCAAATGTCCGTATTCCAAGTGACGTGTGCTGTCATCATTCACTACGTATACATTCTTACTCTCAGGGAAAAAGGAGTAAAATGGGGAGTAATTGTAGCACCTAGTCCCCTAGATTACATTTGCTCGCCATTTTGCTCCCTTAACCGCGAAATTCACTTCCCAGAACTGCAAATAGTTACGGAACTTCGCAAATGGTCTCCAAAATGCACACACACACACACACATAAATGGGATGATGATCTGGTGGGTCATTCTCCGCCGTTATGGCGGTACACTGCCCCATTGCGCTTGTGGAAGGGATGAGAAAGTGATGATGATGGAAAGGTGTCGTATTAGAGTTCGTCCATTAATCCAGTGCTTGAGAGGAACTCAGCAACAGCTCGTGGGCCTTGCATCAGATGTGAGGGGTCCGACCATGGTCCAAGAAAGTCGAACTGGCGTTGATCGACGCGTTGGAGAGCAGTTTCCATGAGGGCGCGCTCGCGCTCGTACTGTCCGCAGACCAGGAGGACGTGATGGAGGTCACCGCGGACACCACATGTGGAACAGAGGCTGGACGCGCCGACACCGAGGAGGTGTTTGAAAGCCGGTGTAAAAGCCACATTAAGCCACATGCGGTGGAATACTGTGATAAAGGAACGCGGTATTCGGCGGGGGAGAGTAAGGGACAATGTGGGGTCAACGGAGTAAAGCAGAGAGTGGGTGGTGATGTCACGTTGCCATTGAGATTGCATCGTGGAGCTAGTGAGGCTTGAGACGAGGTAACGGCGATCCCCCCGAGACAAGATGATGGGGACACGGCGGGTGTACTGGTGCACGCCTACGGCTGTTCGATCTGCGTCCTCGTTTCCGCTGATGCCCACATGAACCGGGATCCACTGGAAGACGATAGAGTGGCCCTGTGCGCTTGCTTTCTTGCATACTTGTACAATTTCAATGACCACAGGACTGAGGAAGCCGCGATGTCCCATAGTTGCCACACATTGCAGCGCAGATCTGGAATCCGTAAAGACGACCCAGGAGCGAACGGGAATGGCAGTAATTTTCCGCAAGACGAAAAGAATAGCATAAAGCTCAGCGCATGTTGACGATGTTTTATGTGAGAGATGATGGCCATCTGAAATTGACTCGGAGGGAATGACAAAGGCAGACGACGAACTTCCCTTCGTGGTTGAGCCGTACGTGAAAACTGCGGTGGAAGTCTCATAACACGAGCTCATCATATCGAGAGTGAGCTGCTTCGTCACGCATGCAGCGACGTTGCCTTTCTTCCCTGTTAGCCCAGGCACCGACAGGGACATGCAGGGCATCGGAAAAGTCCAAGGAGGAGTGCTGGGAGCTGTGGGTGCGACCACAAAGTCAGGTATGCTAGTCTTCAGTTTAGAGACACATGGGTGTACGTTGCTGTGCTTGCGTGTCCGAAGCTGCCTAACTACCGGATGCCGCCGATGGTGAGCTAGAAGGCGGAGGTACTGCCGACGAATCTCCGTAGCGAAGCACTTCAAGCAGGGCTTCCTTAGCCTCAGCAATGACCATATCGGTTTGTGCCGCCCGATGGACTCCCAAACACACTCGCAGACTGCGCGCCCGGAGGCACGGAAGCTCATGGACTGAGGAAGGTGGAAGGCCATTCAACACAGGCAAGCTGTATGCAAGTGACCCACGAATCAAAGCTCGGTGGACGGTCAAAAGCGACGCCACGGCACTGCCCCACTTCATGCCTGCCAGATGCCTGATCACCGCAATCCGCCAGTGGACCTTGGCTTCCAAGCTCGCTATGTGCTTCACCCAAGACAGCCTGGCGTCTACCGTGACACCTAGGAAACGATGAAAAGATGCACTTCTCAGCTGTACACCAGCAACTGAAAGAGGGAATGGATGCATGTTCCTTCTCGTAAACGGGAGTGTCACGGACTTTTCAGTCGAGATGACCATGCCGGCCGTTGCGAGGTAGTGCTCAATGGTGTTCAAAGCGTGTTGCAGGCGCCGCTGGATGGTCGGACGGGATTTGCCGCTGGTCCAAATGCAGATGTCATCCGCGTAGGTCGAAAGTGACAGTTTATTTCCAATGCCCCGAAGCAGCCCCGAAGACCCGCCATGGCCACGTTAAACAGAATTGGGCTCAATGCGCTCCACTGTGGAACTCCATGAGTCATCGATACATGCATACACGCATCCCCTTGATGGGTACGAACGAATCGTTGCCTGCCATGGAGGAAGTCCTTAATCCATGCGAGAGCTCTGAAGGGTAGGCCGACTTGGGTGAGGGGATGCAGAACCGAGGCGTGGCTCACGGTGTCGTAAGCGCGTTTAACATCAAGAAACGCAGCAATCACTGCAATCACTGTCTTCTTACGCTCCTTTGCTTCTTCCACCGACGTAATGAAGTCAAGAACAGAGTCCATGGAAGAGCTGTGCTGGCGAAATCCTGACATTTCCTGCGGGAAGAAGGATTTCCTCTCGAGCCACCACTCGATTCTGTGGAGGATCACGCGCTCCAACAACCTGCCAAGGCAGCTAGTTAAGCTCACTGGCCTGAAAGAAGTGAGCTGAGAGCTCCTAAATGCAACAGTCTACATAAGTGTGTGCTCTTCGTGAATTCGGTGGAATAAGGCTATATAACTTATCTAATTTAGCAATTTTCCACCTACGCAGAGGAAGAAATATCTAGAGGTTCTTTCTCGCGAAATTGTGCCCTATGTATATCGCAAGATTTTATATCACTCGAATATCACGGTCGACGGTTTAATTCAAGTATTAGTATTTAAGTATTTTCATTCATGCACACGAATTATGTACCTTGGAGTATAAGAACAAAGCGTCAAATGCAGTACCCACTCTGTGACATTCATTTAGTCCCGTGCAATTACACCCTGAGGGGACTAATTTTTGTGGTAATGCATTTAATCCCCCAAAATGACTAGAATGAAAAGTATTCTATTTTCTAAGAGTGTATGATCGTCACCGTCATTGTTCAATACGTACAATGTGCAGCATCCAATTTCCACACATGCCTAGTTCGTCTGCCAGACATAGGTGACCTCATTCCTGACCTCTCCGAGAACTGCAGCCAGCTGTATCCAAGCTCCCTTTCGCCAGCTGTGGCCAGGTTTGTGCGTCACAAACGCAGTTGCTACATAGTAACGCGACAGCAAAACAAGTGCAGTGTCAAAGAATCTGTCAATGAGCAGTTTGTGCCAAGCTTTGCACAAACTTCCGGAAACCTTCATTGACTTAGGACACATCGTGGAACAATTTGTTGAACGAGTGGATTGAAGGGACACTAAAGCGTAAAAACTTATCTTCGCGAAATGAATGATCACGTTATCTTGACACGAACACCAAAGGAACGGGATTTGTGAGTTGCGTCGTTCGTAATTTATGAGCGAATGAAACCGCAATGTACTGCGTGTTCAAACGAGCAACACCCTCACGGAATATTCTAGGGGAAGAAAAAGCGAAAACACTGTTCACAGAGCCGAGGTTCCGTCCTATGCTCGTATGTTGAGCACACACAGATTATAATGACCATGTCATTGGCAGCCTTTCCCAGCGCCGCATTTAGAAGCTAGCGTTGTCGCTACTCATCGGACCGATTATTGCTTCCTCAATTTCTGCAATACTTTGTACTTCAGCTCATCTTGGTATTTTTGTACAGGCGGTGGATGTCCTACGGGAGATGCTTCTTTCTAAAGTTGATTATCGTCATCATTACACGCGTTTTCACATAGGAGCTGTTGCTGTGGTCTGCTACAGCAGTCGCACGCCCGCTTCTGCGCGTTCAAAATTCAAATTTCCATTGTTCACTCATGATGTAGGTCTCGCGGACTGATGAGTAGCGCCCCTAGCGGATCCTTCGGACGGGCTCCTCATAGAGGTTGCGATTGGTTGAGAGGTTGATTACGACATGGTCGTTGTAATATAGTAGGTCGTGGTTGAACATTCACACGGTGCCGGAACATTGGGGACGGCATCCTGCGCACTCAGAGGCAACATTCAGGAGATGACACCGTCTGCGTCTTTTCCTGACGTCTGCTAAGGGATATCTGGTGGCCGTGTCGCAGGATATTCCCCACGGTTAGTAGTGCACATGAAGGCGTGACAGCAGAAAGCTATGACGTTTTAAGCTTCTTCCGGTGGAGTATTCTGGAGAATGTCGCTCGCGTGAATACGCTTCCCCTCTTCCTCTTCTTCTCAAGGCCCGACAATGCAGAGCACGACAAGCCCGACAATGCGGAGAGGCCTCTGATTGGTCTCCTCAAGCCATCTCTGACGATGAATGGACAAACCGTTTGAGGAGCCCAATGTGAGCGCACCCTGCATTGTCGGTATTCTTGAGAAGAGGAGGAAGTGGAAGAGCGCAACCTCCCCCCCCCCCCCCAGTGACTTCCACCTTTCATCATTAATTTCATAGGCACTTGAGGCTTTGTATGTATTTGTCCTTTCTATGTGTTCCAGCCTCAGAACATCAACTATCTCATGTAAATTGCGGTTTCTTTCGGTAATAAATCACGAAGGACGCAACCGGTGCACCCCGTAAATATAACCGTAACCATAACCCCATAAACCCCACTTAAATATATTGATGTAGGTAATACATTCTAATGTACTGGTTAATTAATCTTTGCAACGAATCTAAGTAAATACATAATTAAACTTGCCGAATATTAAGTAATGAATGAGCTACAAGAATGAAACATAAAGTATCTGAAAGTGTTGTCAACAAGGAAACGCGGATAGCAGCCAATCCAACAGATTTCAGCGCTCCCGCACTTTACGTGTAATAACCCAAATACGCAGTCGCACACAATCTGGATCGGCAGGCTATCCTGGTCGCCGCAATCCCGCTGGTTCCAGATTTTCACTTGACTCGGTCTGGCGAGAGCTTGGCACAATACCCACTGGAGTTTCGAAACATTGTTAATTTCTTTCGCCGAGACTCGCTTTGTCCGCACCTGAGGGCGATCACGATAGCTGCCTAATCACGATCGCGCGCGATGCGGGTCCTGCGTCAGTGCGTTTGTCGTATAAGCCTTCAATTAGATTCTGTAGATAAGATAAGAAAGCGTAGATATAAGCTGTAAATCTAGCCTGCGTTGTTGTATGCAACGCTTATTAACAAACAACGGTGGGCGTCAATAATGATCATATGGCCGTCGCATAAGGTGAAAGCTCTATTTATCTGAAGTCTCAAAGGTAACGCACGCAATCCTGTCATCCTTCGAAGTTGGATTACCTAGAATTTTCGCTCGCCGTCAGTTTCCTAGGTCTGCAATCATTCTTCAAAACAGCTCAGACCTAATCGTGGGCCACATAGCCCCGGGAAGGCTATATTTCACGGGGCTATCGCTCGACATCTACCTGTTATTTCCCGCAATGGACTCCCATCTCAGCTGCCGTTTATCACAACCCTATGTGGTTTGTCTTCCCTTCTGAACTGCGACATTACGAGGATGAAGCGATAAGTTTCGCTTTTTTGGGACGAGGAATGGCGCCCACGGCGGCAATTGAAATTTCAGGCGAACTATGTCCGTGGGTGAAATATGTGCTTTTCAGGGCGTTCCTTGTTTATCCTTTACAGATTTTTTTTATTTTTATACTAAAGTTTTGAGAGCTGCCTATAGATACTGTTTTCACAGGTGGGTTGTGCGGCTAAGAAGACATCCCTTGGGAAAGAGCATGTAACCACATGACGACCAACTACTTATAATTCATTAAGTGACTTATTATGTAAATCCATCCTGTTCTTTAAATATCCTGAAAGGAGCACGTACTTTGAAATATACGTCTCCAAATTTCACTATGCAATAGACCTCTCCCTGTTTACAAACACAGGACGTCAGATGGTACAACAGCGCCGACAACTTGGTAGACTGGAACTACTAGTAAGAAATCAATAACTGACAAGAACGCAATAACAAATATAACATTTGATATTCTATGAATGTTGGGTAATTTCTTATATATTATTAGTTTTATGGCCTTGTTCTGCTTCAGTCTACCGGTAGCCCTACCTTTTGGGTAGGCCATTGTAAAGAGTCGTGACCTTCGTGAAGGAATGTGGCTTAGTGACACGGTGGCTTCCTCCGTCCGCGTTGTTTCCATTTTGCTATGTCGACCGACGTCATGATCACGTCACGGTGACTTCTCGAACACTAAACACTTCTCGAACGCAAAAAGGAAAAGGGCGTTCGCGACAGTGGGACATGTGTTTTGTAGCGATGAACCTGATGGGTTGCTTTCAAGTTGAGAGGTGGCGCTACGCATGCCGGGACTTCGAACTTCCGATCCGAAATTTTAGTTTCGCTTAACTGAAACAAAGCAGTAGTTTATGACCTCTGGCTTAAACGACAACCAAAATGAGTTAGCCTTGGAACGCCCGACCCCCAAACAAGTAAATTACTTTAACAAATACTTCGCATGCACTTTTTTATGGCAAAGTTTAGATTTCGTGACACTTCTTGCATGTTTCGGTTTCGTTTGGCGTCCGCTCTGAAGTCGCTATATTTTGTTGTGCGAAATGTTCCGTAACAACGTGTTCAGTTTGATGTTTGAGACAACAAAGATAATACGCACACACACACACACACACACACACACACACACATAAAAGGGTTGATGATGTGCTGGATAATAACTCACATTTCAGATATAGTACAACAGCTGCTGCTCTCTGATGATCATACGCATGTAGTCGTTTCCTTTTAGTTTGAGACGAAGTTGTGACTTTAATGAAATTATTTTCACGTTATCAGTTTACAATGTTATCACAGCCACGCACAATTCAACATGACAAGTACACAGCACGGCATTCGGTGACAAGTGCCTACACCCCTTAGTTCAATTTTGTTTTACGCTGATGACATTTTTCGAAACTCGCCGGGTACCAAGGTACGCAATACATGTTACGTCCTTTTTCCGCAGAATTACTGCGTTAAGCGCCGAACATCCGCCTATTTTTACGTTGAAAACACGTTAAAGTAGCACAGAAGTCATTTTTAGCACCCAGTTTTCTTCCTATAAAACTGTTAAGTAGGCCAGTAGGATGCGCATTGCGAAGTAAATTTACACCACAGAGTCATAATTATCGCAGAAATTGAATTTAAAATACGCCGCAAAAAGCGACCGTGCGCAATGGTGGTGAAGAGCAGTACAGTTCAGAATAGAACGTGTTCAGTTCAGAACGTGTTCAACGATTCAGTCAGAATAGAAAAGTTACGGATAAGGTACTCGCCCCCACAATTTGGCTACGTCCTATGATTTGTGGAGAAAATGGCGGGACATAGTAGGAGACAAGGGAAATGGAAACGGTCCCTTTGAACGTAACTGTGTAGGTGGACTCCCCGGCAACCAAAAAATGCTCTGACAATCGAAAAATCGAAATATTTCTTCCTGTTAGGAGAAAAAAAAATAATTGAAGTGGGTGTACTTTGTTTAATACAGCGGGCTGAGTGACAGGGGCATAAGTTTTACAACAAGGCTGGATCGAAATAGACACGCAGAAAATCAACACCGCGAATACTGAAACCCATCTCGGCGAGCACCTCCGCCTGTGAGCCGGCCGCGGGGAAGTCACGTTCCCAAGAGACCCAATGAGAGTAGCTGGGCCTCTCGTTCCCCCGATGTCGTCAGAGTTCGACGCGAAGGCGTGTTCAGTCTTCTGTATATCGTCAAGTATAGTACGCGTAGAAAAATATTCAATTTTAATTCGGTAGTCTGACGTGTGGTATGATGCATGCAATGAATCAGGGTTATCAGACTGTCACAACCCCTTTAATGCCGTTTGTGAAATTTAAAACGAGGCTGGTCAGTTATTTATGAATTCCGTTGAAAGATCGTTTATCTTCCAATTTCGCCTCCAATGTTATCATTGAAATCCGAGAGAAAAACGGGTGAAAACGTCAAAATATTCGAGGGCATTGAAAAATACAGCAGCATCGAATTAAGGTAATGGAACAGACATTATATTGCTTCTTTATGTCAAGGGAAATAATATATTTCGCCGGATAAGCGCAGGACAAAGCGAGGAACAAAGCAACTTGAAGAGCGCATTGTGGAAAGGAAAGACGTTGTCTTGACAGGTGTTCCCGAGATGATAAACGGGGGACGCTGGCATGAAATTAATGTCCGAGATCTTGAATGCGATGAATGAACAAGAACAAAAGGAGTACGAACCTGGAAATGCGATATTAATGGCTCGTATTTCTGCTGGGATGTATGTATCTTTCGTTATCGTCCGCCACCACTGCAGCAACGTCTCAAGACACACGGCATTGCATCGAAAAAGTGCTGCATATTTCACGAGTTCCTTGTATCGCGTGTATTGCGATGCATGTTGTTGAATCTACCATAATCCAATGCCCTTCCGAACAGTTTTGCGCCATTTCAATATTGGAGGGCATGACAAAATAATTAGAGGATGTCATTCATCTGAAAGGAAACGTAATCCGCCCAATTACCACCCGATATTATTAATCAGCGTACCTGGGAAAATTATGGGGCACGATGTCTTCTTATCGATTATTAATTTTGTTCAAGGCAATTCAATGCTGCTCCGCGTGCAGTATGGTTTCCAAAATGAGCGCAGTCGCGAAAAAACAACTTTTACAGTTCTCTAATATTACCCGTGCAGTTTAAGAGACCGAGATTACCAGTGATGCCATGCTAATATATTTTCGAAAGCTTTTGATAAGGTCCCATCAGGTCGCGTCGCCTATAGCCTGTCACTATGTCACTATCATGTCAGTATTAACGCAATAATTTAAAAGGAGTACGAAAGGACACATTTTTCTTTCGCCCAGAATCAAACGAGGCGTTACCTTGACGCCAACAGAAGAGGAACATGAGTCATACGTTGCGTCGTTTATGATTTCTTAGCGAGTTTGAGTGCATCGTATGCCATCGCCTTTGCGTACGTAAGGGATATCGTTGGTGGTTCTGCGCACGCGCAGAACACAAACAGAGCTCTTGGGCAGTACGCAGAACCACCACGCTATCCCATACGCACGCAAAGACGAGAGCGTACGATGCACTCAAACTCACTACTAGAAGCCGCAATTTACGCTTTCCCTGTCTCTCTCTCTCCTTCTCAAGAAGGCCGACAATGCGGAGCGGGCTCCTACTGCTCGCCTCAAACGATATGCCCAATTATCGCGGCAGAAGACCAATCCGAGGTCTCTCCGCATTGTAGCGCATCTTGAGAAGGAGAGAAAGAGAGGGAAAGTGCAAATTGCAGTTTCTTCGCTCATAAAATACGAACGACGCAACAGATAAGTTCGGTTCCTTTTGTGTTCATGTCAAAGTTGCGGCACTTTTCGTGGTGCGTGGAGCAATTTGTGCACTTTATTCCACTTGAAGAACGAAAGTTTTAGTTTCCAAAATGCCACGTTAACGTAATCTAAATTGTAAATAAAAACGGTAAATGCGATATAAACGAGGCAGAATACAATTTAAGTACTTTTAAATGTTTGTTTTTAGATTACGTATATAGATCCACAGTAACACAGTTACTAGAGACAGTACATGATTTGTGCAGTACTATGAACGATAAAGGACAAACCGATGTCAAATGTATTGACTTGCAAAAAGCATTTGATAAGGGTGAGCATAACAAACTTATCCAAAAATTAGAAGCGTACGGATTTAGTAGTCAGCTTTTGTCGTGGATTTCGGCGCATTCGCACAACCGCTCACAGTATGTTGATATCAGTTCTGATTTCTCATTCGTTCTCCCAGTCTTTTCTGGCGTCCCACAAGGGTCTGTTTTGGGCCCACTACTGTTCTTACTCTATGTAAATGATATGGCTGAAAGTATTTAGTTACCAGTTAAACTGAAACTTTTGCTGATGATTGCTTGTTGTACTGTTCAGTTAAAAGTCGAGAAGATCAGGAATTGCTAAATAATGCATTCAGTTTACTAGTCCAGTGGTGCAACAAGTGGGGTATGCAAATTAATTTCGATAAGAGCTCGGTTTGCCAGGTCACTCTAAATGGAAAGAATTCCTTCCCTTTGTTGCGGCACTTCCGATATTGTTCTAAATAATGTGACAAGTTTTAGGTACTTGGGCATAACCATAACATTAAAGATGGACTGGGGAGTGCACATAGAAAAAGTATGCTCTTCGGCGATGAAGAAACTAGGTATGCTAAGGAGAAAACTCAACAAAACCCCTGTCAGCGTAAAACTACTAGCTTACAAATCAATCATCAGGCCAACTCTTGAGTACGCGAGTAATGTCTGGGACCCATATAAGAAGATCCACATTGAAAAAACCGAAAGGATTCAAAACCGTGCCTTGAGATTTATATACTCTGCTTATGGCAGACACGTTTCAGTAACGGACCTAAGACATCATGCAAAAATTGAAACATTAGAAAAACGTAGGAAAATGGAAAGACTAAAACATTTTCTAGGATAATGAATAGTCAATTAGGGATTGAGGCAAATCACTACATTGTTCCTGAGGAACAGGGAATGGCACTGCGATCATGTCACCGCTATTCTTTAAAACCTTTCGAAAACCGAATAGATATTTTTAAGCACTCATATTTTGTTCGTACTCTTGATGATTGGAATAGGCTTCCAGGAAATGTAGTAGCACATCTACACACTGTACCAGCTTTTATTAGGACATTAGATGGCTTTATGTAAACGTCCATTCATGAGCTTCATGTTTCGTTTTCGTTATATTTTTTTCTCGCTTTTTTGTTTGTTCTCCCGTTGTTGTTTCTTCTTTTCTATATTGCACGGGTGAGTGTTTTTGGGCGCATGCAGGAACTGCAGGTTTTGTTTTGACTTTGAGTAGTTACTGTACTTAATATTTGCAGTGTGAATTGTATCTCTCCTGTTGCGGCTCGTTAAGGGACAACAGTATTTATAAATAAAAATAAATAAATAAACAAATAATAGATGGCGAGACACAGGCCTATGAACGCACGCACGACGTCATTGAAACGAACGGCTCGGCCGTCCTATTGGTTATTCTTAGCACGTGACCTCTCTCGCGGCCGCCTCGTTCGCCGGCCGGTTCCTCCCGAAAGGATACAGCCCGATGGATTTTGATATTGAAAGTGCCTATTTTCTTCACGTGTATCACATAGAATTGAAGTTTCCACCGGTGCAAAATTACCTTCTCTTGCGTCTATCGGGCACACCTTTGGGTGAAGTGTCCCAACCCCGCTACCAATGCGTTTTTTGAGTGGTTGCATAGCTTTCGTCTATTGCGTCAGCCTCACTCACTCAGACTTTACGTCATCTAGAACAGCTGACTTCACGTGTCCCGCTCAGATCTGCGCAAGGCTCATATTAGTCATTACTTTAAGGTCACAGGGTTAAGAGCGTCTAGGATTATTGATGTAAACAACAATTAAATTATGAATTATGATGTCATGGAGCGTTTCCCCATTTCGTGATTAAGTTTCGTGCTCAAGCGCAGATTCCGCATCAAAGCTGGTTCCCAAAACGAGGCGCTACCTGACGTTCATTTCCACTTTCTTAGCAGCGCACTGGCTTTTGCTAGTTGCTTGTCGGTTAGCGAAACGCCATTGAAGAGGACTGGTTACTACTGGAAGCGCTAGGCATGATTCTAGTCACAGGGATGGCCTTCAGTGTATTGCTTCATAGACGAAAGAGTGCTGAGCGAACGCAATGCCTTCTGGACAAGCCCCGGTCACACGTCACAGCAAACGTCGACGCATACGTTATCTCAAAGGTGTCTACGCCCCTGATCGGCGGCGAATCGTTTGTAAACAAAGCGTTTACTGTCTCTGTGCACCGTTTTGGATGTCTTTGGACCCCGGTAATCACTTTTAACGGATAATCTAGCATTAAACGCACCGTTTTGTACATAAGGCCCCGTACTGTTGACCACCTCCAAAGATGCGATGACGACCCGGCATTGTGACACACTGAGCCGATGCGATCTACTTAAACTAAAGAAAAATGGGCTACCATGTCGCGGATGAAGCACGGTATAGTATACGCTGGCAAAATACGTTCATCTCTTCGCTTTGTGCCTACGGGAATATCTCGACAAGTGCTAGAACGACATGCACATCAAGTCACATGACCTCAAAACGGCGTTGCCTATGACGTGTGACCAGGACCAAATGGCGGTCTTGCGAAAAGCACTCGCTTGAGGGTAGTTACAAAAATGGTGGGCTTATTTCGCCCCTGTGGATCTATAGTTGACTGCGTTATAGCTAGGCTGCGTTCATTGACTAATGACGTTACTGGAGTTATGACAGTTTCTCCCTTTTCCCTCACAATTAGCTTTAATTCGATTTAGTGTTTCAAGAAGGATCTTCTTTTGTAGTGCAGGATACCAGCGCCATGGCTGAGTGGGTTAAGGCTCCCCGCTCGTTGGCGGTAGCCAAGGTCGAGCTGAAGAGTGGGAGGTTGTGGGTTCGAATCCTCT
The DNA here is from genome assembly GCF_037126465.1 of Ornithodoros turicata. Classification (NCBI taxonomy): domain Eukaryota; kingdom Metazoa; phylum Arthropoda; class Arachnida; order Ixodida; family Argasidae; genus Ornithodoros; species Ornithodoros turicata. The sequence goes on along the minus strand of NC_088203.1, from coordinate 24,140,985 downwards.
GCTACCTATCCTCTGCACAGTTCGTATCCTCTGCACAGTGGGTTCGAATCCTCTGCGCAGGCTCTGCTGTCTAAGGTTCTTCCTGGGTGTTTCGAAGATTTTCCAGACGAATATTGGCACAGTTTCCCCTGAAGTCGGCCCAGGACGCATACTATGCCCACTCCTTCCTGCTGTCATCTCTCCATCTGCCCACACCTGCATGACGCTCATAGCCACAGTTGCTTCGCGGCGCTACCACCCATAAAATAAATAACTAAAGTATTGCAGGATTCATATTTGTCACCCTGCAATACCCTTCGTGACTAGTTTCAAATCCCCTTCAGCCCGTACATACAGGTTGTATTATTTTTATCCTTTACATATTATTATTATTTTTTTAAAAGCTGTAAGAGCAGCACTGTTGCCATATTTTTACCTTACCACCCACTCCGTGAACATCACGCAGTGTAAGTGTCCATTGTACTTACGGAACTTTACCTTTGTTATATGCTTGTCTGTTTGCCCCTCCCCTCCTTACTGCCTCACGGCCCTGAGGGTACTAGAAATAAATGTAAATAAATAAAATAAATAAGTATTTGCGGGAGGATTATGGGAAAGAGCCCGTAACTACTGGACGACTAATTACCTAAATTCCTTTATTAGTTTTTTTTAAGGAAATCTTGTCGCGAAGGTGCGAGACAGCTGAATTGGAGGCGACCATTATTTGCCCCCCCCCCCCCCCCCCGTTTCTTAAAAAAACAAAAAAACTAAACGAGCACATACTTCGAGATGTAAATCGCCAAAATTTTGCATGCAAATGAGGCGACACCAGAACTACGCACTTCTCGAGCGCAGAAAAGACTCCACTTCGGCTTATCTGGGCCGGAAAGTGGTCTATCTGGCCAACAGATCAGCGTTTATTAGAGTGAGCGGTTTGCAACTCCCTGTCGAAATGACGTAACGGAAGTTGAAATATCACGTGGATTTCCGCTTCCGGTCCGAAGTTCTGCTGGAATCGCATAGCGTTAAAGGAGTACAGAGGGCCATCAAAAAAAAAATTGAGATTAAGACATCTGATGAAAGTGTGTGTGTCATTGTACCGAATAGCGCGAAAGGTTTTGATGTGTGCAATTTCTTTCCCAGAAAAAAAAAACTCACATAAACATAGCTCCGCGCGTTCACCCTTAGCTCGCCACTCCAGCTATAACGATGATGAGGAGGTATGATGCCACGTCACCGATGAAGGTATAAGGAGAACTCGTTCTGGTTCGCCGGTCAGTGGGGGTCAGCGCCTTGTCCCTTTGCCGCCGTAAACCTGTTTTGCCAGTTCTCCCGGAGAACTGGGGATAGAAGGAGCGGCCGAAGCATTACCGAGCAAGGAGAAAGGCTTTATCAGAACCCCCCGAACAGCCGAGTAGCAGACGACAGCGGAGTAGCAGGCAACATTTCTCTAGGCCAATCAGCGAGCGTTCTCTTTATAGCGTCAGCGCCAGGTTCCAGGCAGATCACAGGAATCTCTTTTCTTTTTTGGGGGCATCTAGTATAATAACTGGGCGTACTGGATAATGTTTTTTTTTGTAATCCCGTGTTAGCGCCGCGAAGCAACTGTGGCTATGAGCGGCGTACAGACGTGGACAGATGGAGAGAGGACAGCAGGAAAAAGTGAGAGACAGGAGGTTAGTGTGCGTCCTGGGCCGACTTCAAGGGGAACTGTGCCGACATTCGTCTGGAAAGTCTTCGGAAAATCCAGGGAAAACCTCAGACAGCACAGCCGGTGACAGGACCCGTGTCACCTCGCAGTCCCGACGTGGAAAGCGACCATCGTAACCACTATGCCACGGGAGCGCGTACTGGACAATACTCCTCGAGGCGATATACTTTAACTGATGAATGTAGCAAGCGATGAAACTTCGATGTACTAGATATAGTACAATTGGCGCATACGAGTGCCCACCACAATTCTGCCATCAGTGTGTAGAGGGCATGCTCCGGACTTTTCTAGCAGGCGTAAGCTGTTCTATACACCGTGCAATGCCCTAGAAAAGATAGAAGGGCGTAAAGGGATATTTTAGAGAGAGGCACCAATATATTTTGCGTCTCGCTGACAGTGATCCAATTCTGGCACAATACGATGAATATACATTTTGTGCCAGTTTACGAACTTGCTCAACAGAAACTCTCAGAATTATATTTCCTGCAGATAGTTATTTATCAGTAAGTCTACGGTGAGATATTTTTGCCATCATTCATGTGCCATCCAGAATACCATGCGCTTCAAACGGGAACTATAATGCTCTTGAGGCGGGGTACGATGTTTAACAAGAATAGACACGTGCTCTGGGAAGTCCAGCACCGAGCGCGAACGGCTACATCGTTGTCTTTTACTGTGAAACAGCTGAACTGCCGCCGAATAAGAGTGACCAAATTTCGGAAAGTAGAAGGTAAAATCGCCTGAAAGGTGCTATGTTAATGAACATGACAGAAATAGGGCAACCGAACGACAAAACTTTGTCCAATTTTTTTATCGTTTAAAATTAGTTAGTTGAAAATTCGCGATTCATCAATGTTGCGGCAATAACGACGAACTACAACGTTCCAGATTTTGTGCAGAGGTTGTTGATGGGCACTTCAAAAATAAAAAATTCAGTTGAATTGTGTTAGCTGGTGCTCCCCATCAAAAGTATGGAATTAACAGAAAAATAGGAACTGGACAACTGAACAATGAAACAAATGTATCGAACATGTATGTTTCAAAAATTTCCACACAAACCGCACTGAGCACCTCAAGGCATAAATCTAAAGAAAATACACCACATGCGCCCATTGTACCGGATAAAGTACATCTTTATAACTCATGAAGTAGTGAATATTGTTTCTCAATCTTGGAACATGGCATGCTTATCATATTTTAACTGAGGGAATGAAATACGACGAAATTCCCTGCAGTAGTTTTTCCATGGGTCATAATGGGTTAAAACATGCAGGCCCGAACATATGGAGATATATAGAAGTACATTCGATATATTTTTATTTCTCTGTCTCAAAACAAGCGAAACATTAGATTTTTTCACAAAATCGTTGCGACTTGGACGACGCTCAGTTTGCCAAGTATGACGAGCCAAGACACGTAAGAAGCCTTTCTCGATCACACTTGGCAACATGACGACCGGGAAAGAAGGTAGTTTTCTGAAAAAGATTGTTAAGCCTTAATGTCAAAAGTTTTTAATTCGTCATTAAATATTGGAATCTCCTAACGCTTTATTGTTGTAATTTGCTACCTCTCTCCTGACGTGCATTTTTAAGAGTGTGTGAGGGTTCGAGCCGATGCGTCTTCGGAGTACTATATCCCTCACCGCATTGTCAATATTACTTGTTCTAACGCGCTATACGCAAGAAATCCGTGTAACTCTAGTACAGCAGCGACTTCTCCAGAAACCGACGTCTGGGAGAGAGAAGGGGGGAGGGGTCGCCGAATTTACAAGGGGGGTGTATGTGTACGCGTATATGGTGTCTATCCGATCTGTATCCCGCAATTTCTGAAATTTCATAGGAGGTACACTCCTAAAAATGAACTTCACCACATAGCACTCTCCTAGCCAGCCATCACCCCGTATGACAACGTTCTCGCCCTAGATTTGTTGAAAACGGGAGGAGGAGCCTATTTTGTGCCGTGCATAATGGCACAAAATAGGCTCCTCCTCCCGTTTTCAACAAATCAGGGGCAAGAACGTTGTCATTCGGGATTATGGTTGTCTAGGAGCGTGCTATGTGGGGAAATTCATTTCTAAGAGTGTACGTGTTGCAAAAAATTGGGGGGTAGTGTAGAGAATTCCGTGGCAACGCATGCGTATAAACCAGTTAATTCTTAATGATGAGGATGATTGTAGGAGAGAAAAACACAGAGATGTAAGACCTCTCAGAACCGGACAAGCTCCTCCAAGGGAGGGAAAAAACGTCTAAAAATACAAGAGCTCTGCTATGCTCTTCACGAAGGTGATGACTGAGTGAGCGCTGTGCACCCTGACGATGAATCGCAGGCCATTCGCCCAGCACTTTCACGACGTCAAAGCGTCGGCTATCAAGACGGTCCAGGGATCTCCGATGTTGCAAACGGGCAGTGTAAACAAACTGCGCACATTCGCGAAGAATATGTTCCGAATCTTCACGCACACCGCATGTTGAGCACCTATCTTGAACGGAAATTCTTTGGGTAATGGGACATTGTATCGATGTTTGTGAAGCAAAGTTTCGAGAAGCCGGGACACGCACGGAGGGATTCGGTAAGAAGGGTTAGGGTCAATTCTGCACAGCAGCGATGGCCGGCTCTGCGGAACTTGACCACTGGCTCCAAACTGAACCACGCTGGATGACGCACAACATACGTTTTGGATCATCAGAAGTATATTTTGCGCGCAACCGCGTTGGTGGGCATCACCTGCTTCTCTGTCAGTAGCATAATTCCGAGGAAATTCTTACTTGATAACCGTGTTAGAGATTGGGATTGCTCTGGTGAAGGAGTTCGTCGTTCCCACTGATAACCATTAAGTAAAAGACAACAAGGATTACGTGTGTGCGCGCAGGGGTTATAAGGCGTGTAACATTGCTGTTGGACAACGTTCTTCTCGCTCTCTTGATGGCTGTTTTTAAGCTGAATATGCTAATACGGACGGTACGGACAAGACGATAAAGTTGTAGTGTTCTAAACGAGACCAACGAGTCTTCCTGCAGTGCTGCGATGTATTTCTAGCCGTTTCATTTGATTTTTCTCATCCCGTTTTCCACATGCACATAATTCGGATCCAATTTTCTTTCTGTCTTACATTTTGCTGCTTGCTTTACACTATGCGTGTTCCGCGACGTGAGACATTTTCTAAAATCATGCCATTTCTAATCTTCCTCGACATTCACCACAGGAATGAAGGTTATAATGTAAACTCCGCATCCACCCCCAACTCGCTTTTCAACTCCACTTGCCTCCCTTCGCATTACAAGACAGGAACCTCATCTCTCAAGCACCCAATGTTCTGACTCCCGTTTCCAACTTCAAAATTAAGTCAATTTACCTCAACGTCAAAAGCCCCGCTTCTCAATTATAAGGCGTGCTCTTCCCCGGTCTCCTTATGGGGTTGCACTAGGAACATAAAATTTCGTTTTCAAAACCCTGAACACAGAATTAAATGCGTGCAAACCTGTACCCTTTCTCAGACTCCTACATCCCTTTTATGGGAAGCGAAAGATCCCTTTCCGCGAAGACGAAAGGATATCGCGAAGTGGCGGGAGAGCGCGCGGTACAAGTTCAACCACCTACACTGGCGCCGTACAGCGGCCGCTTGATTAATATTCCTCCTCCTCCTTTACATTTCCCCTTTCTTCCTGAATTCCCTTTCTTTCCCGATTCGCCTTGCACATGAGCGCCACATAGCGGCGACAGCGAAGAGCACAGCGCACTTCAGGACGGGAAAGGCACCGCCGCGATCACGCACTTCACCGGGAGCCCAAAGCGAATTTCCGTCTGACGTTTCAAATGGGGAATGAGTAGTGTCGGTGTTGGTGTGGTGATTACGCCCGCGTAGGGATCTGATGAGGGAGTAAAAGGGGAAAGGGAACGATGTCGTCTGGTGGAGTGATGGATTGGGGTGCAACTGGTTTCTCCTCGTGGTGGTTCTGTGCGAGAAGAGTAGTGGTGGTCGTGGGCATGGTGATGGTTGTGATTAGAGCGCTGGTGGCTGAAGCTGCAGCGGCATCGCCCTCGAAGATAGGTGAGTTTTCGTTGGGGCGTAATTTGATGCGGTAATAAGGGTGAGGTGTTCCGTCTTTGTAGGTTATGTGTGTAAGCTGTAGTCGTGGGACATCAGGTTGTAAACAAAAAATATAATTATTAATGATTTTACAGATTTCAAAATCGATATCAATGATGGGGGACGCAAAATGCATTTACGAAAAAAAAAATCTGCGGTGACTACAGGGCTGTCGTATGTACGCTGTGAACGCCGTATAGCGTTTACTTAGTTACTTGCGTTACTAGTTACTGCAGCTAGCGTTGTGGTGATTCCAGTGTGAACACACTCACCTAAAACGAAAATGTCGCTTGTTGCTTATACGTGAAGGCGTTCCTTTGCCCATCTGTTCAAGCTGTTCGCAGGTATCAAAAAATCCAAAACTAAGGAACACAGTGAGCTCCGATATTATGTGATATGATATATGTGTACTAGTAAGTGTATGCAATTAATGTCAGGAAATACAGTCTCTATTTTTGTTGATCTGTTTGTTGAGGTACCGAAAGACAATGGGATCCCATATCAGAAGTGAAATACGTAGAAAGCTTCGACGTATCTACAGGGTGTCCCAGAAAACATGTCGTTGAATTATAATAAAAAAACCTACACCACCTAGAGTCATGCGGTCAATGGCATTTGTTCTTGCTGGGTTTTTGCCACTTCCTCATGTGAATGTCGTGTAACGTAAGTTTAATTATGTAATTTTTTGCGAGCTTAAGTCGGAAATTCGCCTAGTAAAGGTAACTTTTTTACCCCACCAATGTGAAGAGCGTGTCTAATTTAGTCAAATTAATGATAATTGACAGGGATATTCAAGAGCTATCCCATCGGAAAAAATAGCCGAACATCATGCTCTACGGAGGTCGCACAGAATAGCGCACGATGAATTTTTCAGCTCCATCTTTGTCAGTCCGAGGAAAGGTGGTTGGAAACCCAGCCCTCCACGACATCGCAGAAGGAGATAAAACAGGCACGGCTTATCACGTCCGACTTTCACTGGGATAATGCTTTCCCTCACCCAATTTTAGGAACTGTTACTTTTTCTACTATCACTTTGTGGGCTGGCTTCGGAACCTCCTTTCGTCGCACTGAGAGCGATTGCGCTCAAAAAGTCATCGGGCGCTATGGTCCGGTGCTCCGAAAAACATGATATTCGGCTATCTTTCCCAATGGGATAGCTCGTGAATAGTGAGTTTTAGTGGATCATACGCATCATACGCATCATGAATTTGAGTGAATTCGGCACGCTCTTCATATTGGTGGGGTAAAAAAGTGACCTTTACGTAGCAAATTTCCGAGTTGAGTTCGCAAATAATTAAACTTGGAGTACATGACATTCACATTAGGAGGTGGCAAAAACCTAATAGGAACAAATGCTCTTGACCGCATGATTCTAGGTGGCGTAGTTTTTTTTTTATTATTATTATTCAATGACACGTTTTCTGGGACACCCTGTAGATACCTCATATAAGCACATCTTCAGTATGCAATGCATTCGTAAACGAATGAACGCGAATTCAACTTTTCTGTGTGTAGCACTACGTAAATTACCCCGCCAAGGGAGTGTACCTTTATCTTTCTAACATTAGGTCGGTTTATCATCATGCATCGGCTTAGAGTATCCGAATGGCGAACTAGTTGTATCGGCCTTGCAATGAAACTCGTCACCCATCATCACTCAATTGAAGTTGTCGTCGTCGTTGTTGTTCTCCCTGATAGCAGTTAGGAGTTGCAATTAAATATCTAACGTTCCTCCTAATCGCTATTTCCTGGTCAGCAAGATAATGGTCACACTTGACATTAGCAATTGTGTTCTAGCGATAACAAAACACCGGAGCGTTTCCATTCCATTCAGCAACCGAGAAACACTTTAGTGAGTCTTCATCAATGAATGAATCTCGCAAGATTTACGACTCTGAAAAAGCCTCTCCTCTTTCATGGAACGTTCCGTTAGCCTCCTATTTTGGATCCCGTGCTCAGGTGCATTGACCGTGATGGGAGAAAAAATTCCCAACTCAGGTTCTGATCCCGGCGCAGGGCACGATATAATTAGACGTGAAACTCTGTTGTTCGCTGTTGCACGAAACGTAACATGATGTGATTGGAAGCGAGCTCGCCTCGGTGCAGCGCTGCGGTTACATCTGGTACAAACACGTTGTTGTGCCAGGCTAGTGACTTATGAGCAAGGAAACATTCATTGGAGCGGTCAAGGCTTCCTTATATTTTATGTTTCGGACAGTTGCGGCGTTTTTGTGCGACAGGCTGGAAAACTAAGGAGGCAAAAAAAAGAAAAGAAAAGGGAGAGTTTCAAATAACGTGTTTCAATTCCTTAATGCTTTAAGATTTCAGTAAAACTAGCAGACCAATCTTTATAGTCAATGGTCTGTCTTTCCTCTGAGGTCACCGTCGGCAATCCTCAGCTGCCTTAATATTTCCGACACCCCTGCTGACACCCCTGTCACGCTTTGGGAAGGTTTGTCTCCTGAGGATAACGTCGCGCGCAAGTCGAAAGTGGATGCTGGCTTGTAGCTATTTTTTCTCATTTATCCGGTAATCTGTGGGGAAATGAAAGTTTAAATAAAGCAAATACAAGTGCGCCAGCGCAGGACAAGCATAATGCAAGCATATGGTGAGCTGGTTTGCGCAAATCCATTGCGACCGAAGCTAAAAAAGCACAGGGCAAAACACGTCGAACGTGTTTTGTCCATTGTTTTCGTATCCTCGGTCGCTTAGAAACGGAGCCACAGCAGGAGACGGCTCCAAACTTGTAACCAACATACATGACCTCTAATATAGACTATAGGGCAGTGACTGCAATCCAGAAAAGCATTTTAAGGTGGCTGATGACACGTAGTTTGCGCGAAAGGAAGAGCAGGAATCTTTACTATGGTTTATTAGTAAGTTTAATGCGAGTCAGTTTTAAGTCATATGCAAATACATGCCAGATACCCATCCTACGGTAGCGGGTTCGCACAGGGCAGCAGAGACCTCGACGAATTTAGTAGCACTGTACCCGTAGCTCAGATGTCGTCGTTATGGACGTTCAGCACCACTTCAACGCACGTTAAATAATCCTCAGGGTTAGGCAAAAATGTTCCAAGGGACAGTCCATTGCATCGTTTCTCAAAGAGCACAGTCTTCTTGTTAAGTAAAGTCACTGAATATAGCTATCACATACAAAACCAGCCAAATTAAAAGACTGCAGACAGTAACATCTCCTTAATGGTCTTTTCGTACCCGGCCTTTCTTTCCACGGAAGATATCATATTCGTTCTACGAGCTTTTCAACTTCTTCTGAGCTACTGGCCAAACGCATAATCACACCATATGACAACATCCTTATTGCCTTCTCTCATTCACCGTTTCCATGCGCTTTTCACATCCTTTTTAATCTCAACTGGTAAGCCACATTACACGAGGAAGCGGAGAGAGAGACCATCTCCCTTTTCCCCTTAATTAACTCCCTTCTGTCCACCAATTTCACGCTGCCGCTGCATTCATCCCTAAAAGGGAGAACCTGTTGCGCTCGCGCACAATGTTTGACAACGCCGAGACGCATTACTTAAATCTCATAAGACTCCCGGCATCCATTCATGAAGAAGTCGATGGTGCTGCAGTAACAGGAAGTGATTAAGGTACCAGCCATCAAAACGCGGTGCATAATGGCAGATTATTTAATCGATATCCCCTCTGGCTCCTGCCGACAAACTTCGCCGAGATAGCGCACCACCAGGACCCTTTGCGAAGGCACGGGAAATAACTTTAGCTTCCGTGTTCTTTTCAGGTAAGATGAAAAATTCTGCGTAGTACCTATATGATATTGCGTTGTAATAAGCCTGTGTATGTTCCTTTTGTGTGCGTTCTCACCAGGGATGAGAGACAGGAATGGGACAGAATGGGATGTGAGCTTTTCTTTTTTCGTTGTACAGACTCAATTCCCCATTGCTTTGGTCATGATGGTGTAATTAACTTTTTTCATGAATAAAAGAAGCGTTGGTGTAAAAGAGTGAGGGGGAACAGACTAAGAGTATTATTGAGAAGCGTCGTCGAAAGGCTTGATTTAAAAAAAATAATCGAGCTTCCAACTTGTTTTATATTTAAGGGATTTGTGGACTTGGAATCTCTATCGTCTTATACATTCGCTCGACGGATTCGAGGTAGTCCATGGTATAATTAAGTCTTCTTTTCTCCATACGGGAACGCCATTCTGATCGAAGACATGGTCGTGGAATGTGGATGTGGATATGGCTGGTTCCACGTTACGTTAGTGGCGTGTTGCATAACAATCGTTACAACGACAAACTCTACTTTTATCTGCTGTTGGTTTTCGTAATTTCTTCTCTCTTCAATGGAATAGCAAGTCGATGAAAGAAGGAAGTCACTGAAAAGGTGAGCCAGCTGTGGGTCTCGAACCCACAAAAAGGTCGTTAAAACTTGTGAGTTTGAGTCCTACAGCTGGCTAACCTTTTCTGTGACTTCCTTCTTCATCATTACTTTCTTAGGCACTTGAGGCTTTGTATGTCTTTGTCCTTTCTGTGTTGTTCCAGCCTCATAACATCAATTCCCATCATGTAGGAAGTCATTGTAACAAGCACCGGGTAGGTTGGTACATACAGCTGACAGTTGCGACGCACTAAACAATGACATCGTCTGTCTCGTCCTTTGTTTACTGCCTCGCAACAGTCAGCAGCATGTATAGCAAGTCGACATCTCGTCTGACTGACCTTTTCCTTTCTCTTAATCCTTTCCTTCTGCGAATAAACATGGACTTAATAAACAACTCCTCACTAACGCTCAGTCTACCATAACAACATCCACTATCCAAGATAATGACTTCCTCGGAATGACAACCACATACAAAGAAAAAAAGATAAAAAATAAATAGGGGAAACTCTCCGTTGGACAGGACCACGAGGTTTTGCTCGTAGGATCTATTTCGGTGTCTTTTAATTGAATCGGTCCGATTAGTTTCATCCAGTAATTAACTAGTAACTGATTATTTATTATTTATAAGTTAAATTACGAACGTTAAACTGATCAATTTAATCCTACACCAAATCGCAATGCCAGAACGTTACGCGAAGTGTCAGCCAGGGTGAGGACGTCGTAAGTTCAACGTCAAGAAAGAAAAAGACCAAAGTTTCATGCTATCAAAATGATTTCACGTAATAGTCTGTATGTATATAATAATCTTACGAAATTAATATAAAATAAATTTTATGCTTGGCTCTCTATCATGTCTGTTTTTTCTAGAAGTCTTTCCCCAAGTTCACCTTACGTGTAAGTGATTATTATTATTCTCGCTCCGTTCGCAGCCGACATTCTGACGTAGATGGTGAACGGTGATGAGCCGTAATAGCCACCAATAACATGGCTCATTTCTTGAATGGAGTCGCAATGAACTGCCCATGAATGAAATCCCAAAGGGAAACAAACATCGAAAGGGAACGCACTGCCGCCTAATAATATCGCGTTGGGACGCGAGCGGCAAACATTATAGAGACTACGGCAATAAAAACGAATGGCGCCTTTAGTCATCCGAGCTCGAAGGAGCCGTTAGCCACGCACCATGTACGTTGCCGAGTACAGGAGGGTGAACATTGCTTCTTCTTGTGCACCAAACAAGACAAGAATGACAACGATGACGCCTGCGATGTGTGTATTATGCCCCGGCACGTGGTATTCTCAGCGCAGGGGAATGTTTGTCTTGGCCTTCTACGTTAGATCCCGGGGGACGTTGAGATGTTTCCTCGCTTCGTCGTAGTGTTTGCGAATAAAAATCACCGTATTCAGACCAGCCCTTTCGATAAAGTAGCCCTCGGGAATGTCCGAAAAAGATTGTAAATGTAGAAAGAAAAGAAAGAAAGTCGTGGTGCAAATAGTGTAGCAGCGAGACGTTCCTCGTGAGAATGAGGTCACGTGTACAGAGATGATATTCAATTCAATTCAGTTTATTTCAACGAAGACAATGGTTTGATGTGCAGGCAAAAACCTGCTATTAAAGCTACTTGACTGGACATAGGCAACATACATGTAAGACACAGACAAGTTACGTCAATTAGTACAGTACAATAGGCACCATCATCACATAGAATTATACAATTCTACAAAAATCGATGTGGTGCAATTAGGATAATAACGAAATGAATCATTAAAGACAAGAAATACAGGAAAGACGAGTAATAAAATTAGACTTGAATATACATATACATCATAACTTTAAAGCGCTACGGGGACAAGGACAACAGAGAGATACGCAACACATAGGCGCTATTTCCAACAAAGGTTTATTGAAAAGTACACACCCTGCTTAAATGCCTCTTTTTTGACGGCTCTTAGTTTGAGCGCAGAGCTGCGAAGAAAGGAGGTTACATTGTCATGCCACATGAGGGGGGAAAGGGTTACAAGCCTTACCCACGGAACAAACACGTGCGGTGAGTGCGGGAATCAGAGCTACCTTATCAAAAACGAGGTCACCCGGCGGCTTGTAACCCCTTCCCCCCTCGTGTGGCGTGTCAATGTAACCTCCTTTATTCCCAGCTTTGCGCTCAAACTACGAGCCGTCAAAGAAGAGGAGGAGCCAAGGGCTCATTTTCGGCGAATTTATTTCGGCAATTGCCATTGCATTACGAGTGGGATTATGTGCTACACTGAGTAAAATGACCACGGGGAGCCAATTTCCGCAAAGAAAACGTTAGGTTGCCTTGGGAAATTTCGGAGTTCAATTCAAGAAATTAACTTTCCGTCAATTGAAATGAAATAAAAATGTTACCAACATGTGGCAAAAGTTATTGGCAGAAAAAAAAAAATCCCTTGACCACATGTTTCTCCGGGACCTACGTTTTTTACTATGAATTTCTATGAATTTCTGTCATGGTTGGTGGACCACCCTGTATTCAGGGTGTTTCACCTAAAGTGATAAAAAATGCTAACTGGCGACGTACTCGCCGGAGGATTGTGGGACTTTCGGCAATTACCTCCTGGGAATTTTTGCCGCCATTTAGGAAGGCTTTGGACAATTTTCAATCGAGGAAGATTTATTTTTGTCAATTGACTTTTGAAAATTCCCTAGCGAACCTCACTTTTTTTTACAGAAATACGAAGTCCTCCACGGGTAACCGCGGACCTAACAAAAACGATGCACAGTATCGCAACAGAAATAGTCGAAAAAATTAGCAAAATTACGCTTTAGCCCCGCCTGGTTGATTTTCCCACAAAAGCGCGCGCCAGAGGTGCGTCTAGAGGAGGAAGTGTCACCGCCTCTAGCCTTCCTTCACTGTGATAAGACGGTTGTTTTGTTCTCTTTGTGATAAGACGGTTGTCAGCATCAAGGTCAAAGCGAGGGAAAGAAAGCTAAAACAAGAGGCGGGAACACTTCCTCCTCTCCCAGCATCTTCTGTGCGCTTTTCTTTGCGACAATCGAGCAGGTAGGGCTAAAGCGCAAATTTTACTAATTTTTTTTCGACTATTTCTGTTGCGATACTATGCACCGTTTTTGTTGGGTCTGCGATTATCCAGGGAGGACTTCATATTTCTGTAAAAAAAAGTAAGGTTCGCCTGGCAATTTTCAAAGTTCAATTGAAGAACTAAATTTCCCACAATTAAAAATTGTCGAAAGCCTTCCTTAATGGTGGAAAAAGTTTCCAGAAGGTAATAGCCGAAGATCCCACAACCTTCCGGTGAGTACGTCCCCAATTAGAATTTTTATCACGTTAGGTGAAACGCCCTGTATACGCATCTATATACTGAGGCATAATATCTCTCTCTGTCTCCGTCCTTATCCCTGTAGCGCTTTATTATTATGACCTTCTACCAACAGACCCAGAGACCCAGCACTCGTCGTTGCTCAAGTACATACACAATCTATTACATATTTATATTTCCCTACGAAAAGGTGAAGAAATTATCATCACGCATAGAGAGCTTTAATTGATAATGAATGAAAACTTTTCCAGATTTGTCATATTTTCTTCTATAATTGTAATCTAATCTAGTGATATTAAACAATGAACTTGACAAAATGACAGTATTAAATAACCTAAAGATAACAAGATAAAAATGACAATAATAATAAATAAATAATAAACTCTATATCAACGGCTGCCGAAAATATTATCGCTGAACCTGAAAACTTCATATTTCTGAATTTTACATAAGTATAGGTGACGTCACCACGAGATCTGGTATCCGCCTCCTAGCAACAGCACGGGCATCTTCCGGGTCTCCATACCCTGCCTTATGCCGCAAAACGCGAGGGCTGCCGGCAGCCATCCCGGGGAGACAGAAATCGACCTTCGAGGAGGAGCTGTTGCGAGACAGATTGGTAGATTGGGCGGGGGGGGGGGGGCGCAGTCGCACACATAGTTCTTAAAACTAGACATTAATTTTATCATACAGTCGTGTCTCGCTAATCCAGGGTTCAGATATCCGGAAAACTCGTGATCCGGACTGCATCGCCGGGGATGAACCTGCTGCGATTGGATTTTGTCTCGGTTATCCGGAATTCGTTATCCGTATCCTGGCATAATAGAAAAATGCCTTATTCCGCATTAATGCAACAGGCATTATCCTGGCAGCAAGTATACGGTGACCACTCTTGCAGGACGTAGATCATTCTCATTCGCTTACCCTGAAAAGTGTCACCGCCCTCCGTCCCTGGCATATGCGGTGTTCGCATCATTCCGGAAAACAGTCACATATCTCAGCGTTGCATTCTGTACTGTTTGACTCCCCTTTCTTCAGATGTCGCTACCCTTTGGTGCTTTCAGGCACAGTGGACGGTACAGTGGACGGTATAGGAGACGACAAGGGGAACAGGCGCCCTGTATCCACCGGCCACGAGGAAGCCATATTTGAACGTCAATACAATCGGAAAGCATCGCCGGTCCTTTGGCCGACGCCAAAGACATTCGCAGAAATATAAAAGCATCTGCGCGGGACCAACTTTCTGACACATTACTCATCGTTGAACAGCAGTGTGACGCAGCGGGGAACGTGGCTGTGAACAAAAATCTGTCCCACGCGTGCCTACTAATTTCCAGCAGCTCACTTTGCATGAGTTTTCGAAGTAACAGTCTTTTCCGTGTTTCATATTTTGGAGCGGTAAAGAGGTCTCCCAAATGTTTTGGGTTTCTTGGGAGTAGGGGATTCCGAGGAGAGTTGTCACACGGGGTAAGATGTCACGCTCGCTACTTAAAAAAAACGAAGCAGAGCAACTGAGGAATTCTCCCGCTGCTTGTTAGAGGCACGAGCAACCACTAACTGAAGAAGCTTTCGTCGTCGTGGAAAGTATGGCAAGCTGCACCCAGCACAAGACCCGTTTCCGTCACGCGTGAGTAAAATTTTCCGTTCTTGCAATTTTCACATTTTGCAGGACGCACTCTAAAACTTGAAAGAATGCACGAGTTCGTAATGCCTACTCAACTTCCGGAAATATTTCCAGGAATCTTCATCGGAATACGCTTCATAGTTGAGTCAACTGCTGAGGTACACTCTCAGAAAAAAAGGGTGCAGTAGTTACACCTTTTAGGAGGTAATAGTTGTCGCATATGTTGTGCCTAAAAGGTAGCGAAGTTCTACCTGCAACCTACGAATGATTGTGTTACCGCTTCTGATTCGGTGAGCGATCGAGGGGGTCGTATGCCTTTTTGTAGCAATTTGGATACATGATAATTGGTTTTACCACCCTCTTACACCCTTTATCAGACGCTATGTTAACTTAGGTGGTAACTATAGAAGTTACCACTTTTTCACACCGTTTTTTTTTAGAGTGTAGAGTCATTGCGGGTGTCATAGGGGTCAGCTGTCCCATATGAGGCGGCGTAAGTTGTCACGTGCTTCAACTGGTAGAGCCGCTGACAGCGCAAACTATGTCCTCGAGAAAGTGCTTCAGTAGCTTTTAAGTACGTCTTAGAGATAGTGTAATAATTTAGTGCCGCTTTCTACATTCGCACCACAATCCATTTTGCAGATCCATTTGAGGGCATTTCTAAAAATAACACCTAGATACTTATACTCCGGAACTATACTTCAAGGTTGGAAGAGTGCAACTTATAACAGAACGGAATCTTACTCCTTTTTCTTGTAACATTCATTGCTTTACATTTGTTTACCTTTATACTGCTTTAGATTTTGCTACAAGTTGCTGTACATGCTTTTATGTTTATGTTGCTTTACATTTGTTATGTTTGTATTCCGAGAATTACAAACACATGACTATGACACGACACGATCATGTGACCAGCAAACCTTTTTTGTAAAGGCGGCTATGAAGCGGGCCGTAATGGAGATGCAGCGCTTTCGAAGCTGCGAAGTTGGAGAGTTTCCTGATAGGAAGTTGACGGTAGACACTCTAAGAAGAAGAAACACACACACAAAAAAAAGGAGTGCAATTGGGAGTAATTGCAGTCTCTAGTCACCTAGATTGCAATTACTTCTCATTTTAATCCCCTATAATTCCGACATGTACTCCCGAGGACTGCAAATAGTCAATGAACTTCGCAAATGGTCTGCTGAAGGCGACGGTCTACGCAAATATGTGCTCTTTGTCACTGTGATGGTATAAGTCTATATATAACGTAGCTCACTTCGCAATTTTACACTTACACTGAGGAAAAAGTAGTTAGAGGTTTTTCTTTTTCTTCCAAAATTGTGCCCTATGCATGTCGCAAGACTTTATGTCACCGACATATTACGGTAAGCGCTTTCATTCAACCTTTTTTGTTTTTTTTCGTGCACACGGATTATGTGCGTGGAACTGAGAAGAGAGCGTTAAATGCAGTCTCCGCTCTGTGACATTTATTTAGTCTTGTCCTACACCGCCGGCTGTGCTGTCTGAGGTTTTTCCTGTGTTTTCCGCAGACTTTCCAGACAAATGTCGGCACAGTTCCCCCTGAAGTCGGCCCAGTACGCATACTAACCTCCTTGTCCCACACTCCTTCCTGCTCTACTCTCTCCATCTGTCCACATCTGTACGCCGCTCATCGCAACAGTTACTTGGCGGCGCTAACACGGAATAAAAAAATAGTCCAGTGCAGTTACTCCCTATATGGACTAATTTTTGTGGCAGTCCTCAAACGGACTAAAATTACTCATTTTCTTCTTTAGAGTGAGTTTTCGCAGCAATCATAATCACAAGTCTGCAATGATAGCCCTCAAACAGATCTGCGTTTCCTTATTTCTTTTCTGGGTAATTGATAGTGAATCGTAGGCAAAGTCGTATTATTTCGAGTCTTACTGTACACGCACGACCCACTTGTGTTTGCCTCAAGTTTCGTGTGGGTTACAACGGATTACTTGCTCACAGCTAATGCAGCGTAAATAAAAAAAGTGTATACACATAAATCATACCGCACCGAAACTCTTCGAAGCAGAACTCGACATGCCTGCGTCAACGTTCTTTCAAACTTTCCACCGATCGTTAACAGCCCCGTTTCCCCACATTAGGCCTCTGTTCTCACGCAGCATTTGTCAAAAGACTTTCACTATGCGCACCAATATGTTTAAACTTGTTCACGCAGACGACTCACCCGATGTGTACACCGGATAGATTTGCCCCAACGGACGGGAAATCCTGTCACTAACATCCGCCGCGCTCGGTTTGCGCCCTTTCCATCATTTGCACGTTGCAGACGACACGGGCGTACGTTAGGCCTAATTAGTCGCCAACGGAGCGAGCATCTCCCACCGGCTGGCAACCACGTCAACGCGGCCATGAAGGCAATCAGCCGATGGCAGAAAAAAAATAAGAAGACGACTAGTCTTTCGAAGGAATCGAAAATCGATGAACGTAATCGCACACAAACGATCCAATCAGTGAGCTTCATTTCTGCTGTGCTCCACGCCTTTGTTGTTCAATCAGGACACAGGCAGGCGAGAAAAGGTGGTCAGAGAGCTGGACCTTCTGTTCTGTATTGTACTTGTGAGAATTTCTTTTGTGGCAGCCAGCGTTTCGTGGGAACGACAGCGTGGTTTCCCGGGTGAGTTTACGTGAATGTCTTTTGTATGGTTGTGTGGTTCCGGTTAATGGAGAGTTGTACTGCGTGAAAAAGAAACAAAAAAGACGTTAATGGGAATGTGATTGTCCTGCTTCGTCGTTTGTATTGTAGGATGTTGTAGCGAGAGACTTTACGCTGTCATTTCTATTCGTAGAAATAAAGATGAAGAACCCAATTAACATGATTAAAGCCATGTCAGTGTAGCGTAGTGTGTAGTGCACTTCACTGGCAATCATGATGTCCATGCTTCGCTTCCCGCATTGTATCGCTTTCTTTGTTGTAGCGCACAGCAGACATTTGTTTTGCTCACGTATACAAAGAAAACGTGATTTGTGCCTGCTTAATAAAGTAGAAAAAGCCTGATCTCGGGTAAGCCTGAGAGTGAACGACACGACATCAGCTGCTTGTGTGTGTCGCCCTTTCTGTTGCACAAGTGCCCAAGTTCATGCTTTATCTAAGATGGATTTCATCCACCACCTTGCCTGCATATATGCTCTTTGATCTGTTGAAGAACGGCAGCGGCTTGAGAATAAGGCATTTTTTTAGCATAAAGCTTGACACCCTGTTTGTGTTATATGTTGGAATTAACGGGCGGAGCCTACCACGGAAGGATTCGAGAGCTTAAAGGAGCAGTCTAATGGCACACAACTTTTTTTCTGTTTTTGGTCGGTATGGAATGCTAGGCGGCCGAAAACAGTTTTCGCACAATTAGTGCAACCGTAGCGAAATTGGGACGCCTGTAATAGCTCCCTGAACCTCCCGTGCGCGAAACACCCTCCTTCGCCTTCCGGATAGACACGTGATGAGCGCCGCCACGCGCGTCACTATGTGACGCGAATGGTAGCGACGCTCCTCATTGGACCTGGGATCACATGATCGAGGTGAGCAACACCGCGCAGACCGGAGCGTCTGCTACCGGTTCGGAGACGCCATGCGTTCTCAGGCTGCTTGATGTCCGAAACGGAGGGTTTTAAGGCTGTCAACGACACAACCACGATTTTTTGGGACCAAAGACACCACGGGAAGAACGAGTGGTGCAGTCCGAAATTAACTGCGTCTTGTACAGCGAAACCCCAGTGCTTCCTGACAGTGTGCAGCCTCTGACAGTTTTCACCGCACAGTTGGTTCAGTGACTAACAGGTGGCGCCACAATGCCGCCGTCATCGCTTGCTTTCTGCTACGGTGAATTCTGGGATTGCATAGAAGCCATTGATATATTACTCTTGTGATTGCAACCTTATTGGGTCAGGCTGCAGTATATGCTTTGTCTTTTTTTTTTAGAAAACGTGATATAAATCATATAAAGGATAGAAGTCAACAAGAAACCGCTCGCAATGTTCGTTGCAGACGGTTTTTCCTACCAACGAATGAGGGGGATCTCTACCACAAACGTCACACTTACCGTGGGTGTTTTGAGAGAGTGGGTGGGCGATTTCGCAAATTAATTGCGCCGCGGTGAAACAACTTTGGACAAAAATATTTTGGGGGAATGCTTTTCACATACTGCTTTACAAGATGACAGCAGTTTTTTTGCCATGTTAGATACCACTTTAATGCTTCTTTAAGTGAGCATGGAAGCGACATTTAACGTGGCCCGAAATCATGTCTTACTTGTCGAGCAGTCCATAGCAGCAACTACAAGATTTTTGGTGTGCGGTGTATTGTCTTTGCGCAATCAAATTCACAAAAACGCCCGCAGACAGCAGCCATCCAGCCCGGCGCGATCTGCTCGCGTGACGTCAGCAGAAGATGCGTGATAGCAGGTCTGCGTGGGAAGCAGCCGTAATCTCTCACTGGCCAACGAAAACTCGTCTGCTATGCAGCTGCTGCTACGGCGCTGCGGCCGCGAGGGCTACGTCACGACTGACGTGATCGTCCTTCCCATCGGGGCAGCGGAGGTCACTTCCCTCGTTCACTTGTGCACTTCTTGAAGGAGTGGAGGGCTCCTAGAGGGTGTGCAGATCAGAGTCCTCGCGCGCGCGCTCGAGGTCTGACGCGCTAGTGCTTGTTCGCAAGAGCTTTTGTTATGTGTTACTCCACACACCAGTGCTAAACAATTGGGAGGCATTTCACTGTTCCTCTAAAGCGAAGTGTAATATTTCGGGAAAGGCGCTGAAAACCAGTAAAAAATATCCCAAAACAGCTGCTCGTTGGAGATACCCAGGTTTGACATTGGTCGTGGTACAGTCACAGAACTGTTTTCTGTCCACGGAGTGTTTAACTAGTATTGATGTACTTAGTTAAAATGTAGGCGAAGAAACCAGTGAAAAATGTCGAAGTCATAAAGGTGTGCTTGAGGATGGAAGACGTAGGAAGCATCCAAAATTTAGAGATTGAATACGAGCTTTCAGGCAGAGACTGCCCTTCTTCAGGTACATTGCGCACATGTTACAAAACAATATGTAGCACCAACATGGGAGAGGGCAGAAAGGAAGAGAGTGAGGCAGTACAGAGTGATGAACTGCTTGACACATTTGATGGCACAAAAATATGCAAAAAGAGAAAGAAAGTAACAACCGGGAAAGAAGACAAAATACGCGTGGCATTGAGACCCGGTGGAGGGACTAAAACCTATGTGAATGAGACTGCGGATGTTTTTGCCCAGAAAAGTACCCACACAATCAACAACAGCATTCATAGGACAAAAAAGGCGCGTGGCCGGAAGACCATGCATTTGGCACGTTATGTAGCGCTTCTGGTGTCTTTCCTTTACTGCTGCTGTTTTGCATCACAAGTGCCTAATTTTTCCCAGTCCGCTGCTTCGTTAGACACCGTAAGTACTGTATTTCTAGTGGTACTTCTAGATGATTTTAGCACATAGAAAGTTGGTTGCGGTAACTCGATAACTATTGAGGGTGCCGGTCCAGTCCTTGTGACTGGTCTTCCGCCTCGATGCCAATACATAGGTCCAGTCCTAGAGTTGGCAATACAAGGACCAAAGACGATAAGGAAGATGAGCTCACTAATCCTGTGACTCATCTAATCAGTCAACAATACAAAATGGCTAGCCTTCCTGACGGGTCATGCGGCCACGCGCCTCTTTTTGTCCTATGAATGCTGTTGTTGATTGTGTGGGTACTTTTCTGGGCAAAAACATCTGCAGTCTCATTCACATAGTTTTTAGTCTCTCCAACGGGTCTCAATGCCACGCGTATTTTGTCTTCTTTCCCCGTTGTTACTTTCTTTCTCTTTTTGAATATTTTTGTGCGATCAAATGTGTCAAACAGTGCCTTTTCCAAGTCAGCATTGCACAAATATGAACAGAACGCCACGAGGATTTGCAGTTTTATGATAAACTGTCATGATACATTGTCTCCCTATAAGCCACAAGAAAAGAAGAAGAAAAAATATTTATTTCTAACTAATCACATTCCCACCTAGTATCCCTTTTGCACGCAAAAGACCCGGATCTACAACATACGTCATACAACCATACTTTATATCACGCACCACAGAAGCCCGACAGCGAAGCACAGTTGCGCTGCACGAATTTCTCACAACAAAGACCGCTCCCATATTGCAACACTTCCCCTGCTACGAACAAAATACACGGAAACGCCAACCGGATAAAGCCAAACAGCAAGAAAGATTGATCAAACAGACGCGCTGTGTAATTTGGAGGCAGAGCCCCTTTCTTGCTCCTTCTTGCTTACGGAACTCGCGGGATAAATTGGGAAGCAAGGAAGTGTGGGAGGAAGGGGAATAAAAGCGAGGGAGTAACATAGTGGCCACGCCTTCATGTGTGTAGTGCATGCGAGAAACACGGTACACTGGCACGTGTGGCGTTGAGGTAAAGGAACGTTGGCTGGGGAAGACATGCGGGAAAGAATTCAAAGCACGTCTGTCTAGGAAGAGGAAGAAAACGCAAGGGCGAACGAAGCGAACTGTGGAATGTACTGCTGTGAGGAAGTTTAAACCTCGTCTGTAGTTTGGTGGACTTATGCATTTGGCACGTTCAGTAGCGTTTCTGGTGTCTTTCATTTACTGTTGCTGTTTTGCATCACAAGTGCCTAATTTTTCCCAGTCGGCTGCTTCGTTAGACACCGTAAGTACTGTATTTCTAGTGGTAATACTCTAGATGCTTTTAGCACATCGTAAGTTGGTTGCGGTAACTCGATAACTATTTCAAACGAGGGTGACGGTCCAATCCTAGAGTTGGCAATACAAGGACGAAAGACTCATCTAATCAGTCAACAATACAAAAGTGAATGCGCGGCCTACAAAACGGTCGTCGGGGCAGTATCCTTTGCCGTGTTGTTACCGGAAATCTGCCGGGCACCGACAACAGCACGGTGACTCTAAAAACACAACTACTTCCAGACATGTCACAGTATGGAATGCCGCCATTATCACTTGTGATTTCAGTAGTGAGTGTAGGGTATGACGTTTCGTGATCATTAGCATAAGTACAGAGTGCCACCAATGGGCGTACCCCTTGTACTCCTTTTCATATGCAATCGAAATGACGACTGGGTAGGAGCGGTGCTACGTGATTGTGGTCGGACTTGTGCGATTGTCCTCCAGAACTACCTCTGTGTCGTTGTCACCTGACAACTACCGTACTATCCTTTTCTCCAGTGGGATTCCTATCCGTGAAAATTCCATAATAAATCTCAGTACCTGATACCTTTTGTGTCGTGGTCGCTTTCTGACCAATAAACGGATAAAGCGAGTTGCGAGGAGGTCAACGTTGCGGCGGAAGCTCCGCCTTCGGCAGCTTCCGCCGCAGCGTTGACTTCCCCCTTAACTTTCCACTAGTAAATAAATAACTCCCCCTCTTCCTACTTCCTACATCTTCGTTGGCTGCCTCAGATTTTGTTAGTACCTGTATAATTTCGCGGTCGCTCGAACCCCTTTCTTCCAGCTTATATATATACGAGGGTGGTTCCATAAGTTTCCGGCCCGACCAATTTTTAATAGTCATAGAGGCGAAACAAGTGTATCACTTTTCGACATAGTCACCCTTAACTTCGATGCACTTTTGACACCTTTCAACCAGCATTCTTATACCCTTGAAAAAATAGTCCAAAGTTTTGTCCGCAGAATTCTGGAAAACTGCCTCTTGCTCCTCACTATCGTTTTGAAATTTCCGTCCTCTGAGATCCCTGTTCAAGTTTGAGAACAAGAAGTAGTCACTCGGTGCCAAGTCTGAACTGTAGGGTGGGTGGTGGATTTCTTCGAAGCCGCACTCCTTTAGTGCAGCCTTGGCAACAGAAGCCGTGTGGACAGGGGCATTGTCCTGGAGCAACCGGACACCTCGACTCAACCTGCCGCGCCTCTTTTCCTTGATGGCGTCTCGCAGTCGGTGCAGGAGTGAAGCATAATAAGTCGCATTCACGCAAAAGACACACAGTACGTACAGCGTCTTTGGGCCTCTGCGTGGAAAACAGCGTTTTTCCAGAATTGCTGAGTGGGAGCTCCTACACGCTTAGATGCGCACTTGACTTCATGAGGGTAGCGTGCGCCGTTGAATTTCAAACAAGTCCACGCACTCTTAAAACTGATGGTGGTGGTGGTGATGGCGATAGGGCTTGCCGTTGTCGGCCTCACGTATGTGGGCAACGTCACGACTGACGCCCTGGGGGAATGTGCGTCCTGGGCCGACTTCAAAGGGAACTGTGCCGACATATGTCTGAAAGCGTCTGAGGAAAACCCAGGAAAAACCCTAGACAGCACAGCCGGCACCGGCCGGCACTCTTAAAACTGAACTTCACTGCATAGCACGCTCCTAGCCAACCATAATCACGAATGATATCGTTATCTGTGTTCCTCTCTTTGAAGTCCATGAGGAGTATCCCGTGACAATCCCAAAATATTGTTGCCACGATCTTCCTTGTGGATTGTGTGACCTTGGCTTTTCTTGGGGGTGCTTCTCCTGGTTTGCGCCATTCCATCGACTCCTTTTTCGAAAGGGGATCATGGTAGAGCACCATAGTCTCATTCCCTGTGACAATTGACTTCAATATTTCTTCTTCGTTCTCTGACAGAGCTCCAAAAACTCTTTGGCACAGACGACGGCATTTGTTTTTGAACTGACGAGAGAAGTCGTGGCACCCATCTCGCACTGACCTTTTTCATATGAAGGCCCTCGCCGATGATGCGAAAAACGGTTGTTTTGGAAAGCCCCAGCCTTTCTGAGATTTCCTTTACCTTCAGACGCCTGTCGCTCAGCGCTTCCTCTTCGACAAGAGACAAATTTTCTTGTGTCAACCAATTGAGCTAAGCTAACACGCCTTCTCAGTGACTTCCAGGGTGCGTCATCTGAAGGGACAAACCAGCCACTGTCCCTCACTCAACCTCCTTTCACTCTTACATTTTTGCTCACTCATACACACATTCATACGACAGGGATTGACGCAGGCGGCAACTGTTACAGGGACAGATACATACAAAGCCTCAATTTGCCTAAGAAATTAGCTAGCCTAGAAACTAGCTTAGCTCAGTTGGTAGAGCCCTGGACCGGCAATCCAGAAGATGTGGGTTCGACTCCTGCAGCTGGCTAACCTTTTCAGTGACTTTCATCTTTCATCGTTAATTTCTTAGGCAAATTGAGGCTTTGTATGTATCTGTCCCTTCTATGTTATTCCAGCTTCAGAACATCAGTTCTCTCATGTTCAACAGTTGCCGGCTGCGTCGATCCCTGTCGTATGAATGTGTGTATGAGTGAGCAAAAATGTAAAAGTGAAAGGAGGTTGAGTGAGAGAGAGTGGCTGGTTTGTCCCTTCAGATGACGCACCCTGGAAGTCGCTGGGAAGGCGTGTTAGCTTAGCTCAATTGGTAGAGCCCTGGACCGGCAATCCAGAAGATGTGGGTTCGACTCCTACAGCTGGCTAACTTTTTGAGTGACTTTCATCTTTCATCGTTAATTTCTTAGGCAAATTGAGGCTTTGTATGTATCTGTCCCTTCTATGTTGTTCCAGCCTCAGAACATCAGTTCTCTCATGTTCAACAGTTGCCGCCTGCGTCGATCCCTGTCGTATGAATGTGTGTATGAGTGAGCAAAAATGTAAGAGTGAAAGGATGTTGAGTGAGAGAGAGTGGCTGGTTTGTCCCTTCAGATGACGCACCCTGGAAGTCGCTGAGAAGGCGTGTTAGCTTAGCTCAATTGGTGGAGCCCTGGACCGGCAATCCTGAAGATGTGGGTTCGACTCCTACAGCTGGCTAACCTTTTCAGTGACTTTCATCTTTCATAGAAGATTTTAGGGAAGTTACAAACACTAGTTTATTACATGGGGAGACGTTAAAAAGTAAAATGGGCAAGGGGTCGACGTTTCGACAGTGGCACTGTCTTCGTCAGGACAAAAGATGCGTAGCTGATTACACATTTCTTAAATAGGTTTGCTACATGACGTCATAATCGGTACGGGCACGTCACAGGCGTTTGTCAGGGAGTCAGATACGGGAATATTCCAGAAGGTCAAGTCCGGGTGGTGATGACTTGACCTTCTGGAATATTCCCGAATCTGACTCACTGACAAACACCTGTGGCGTGCCCGTACCGATTATGACGTCATGTAGCAAACCTATTTAAGAAATGTGTAATCAGCTACGCATCTTTTGTCCTGACGAAGACAGTGCCACTGTCGAAACGTCGACCCCTTGCCCATTTTACTTTTTAACGTCTCCCCATGTAATAAACTAGTGTTTGTAACTTCCCTAAAATCTGTTTCCGCGTCTTTTTTTGAACTTATATATATATATATATATATATATATGTATCCGTAGGATCTCCATTAATAAAGTACTACAGTCCACTTTATTCTTTTTAAGAATTATAATTGATGTGTTTTTGAGACGTGCGTGCTCAAGTGTGGAGATGCTTCCCCGGTACCTTCCCCATGTTGGTACCATTAAAGAGATATACAAGTGGGGTATGCTACGTATTGTGGTTCTCTTTTTCTCCCTAAAGCAAAGAAAACATGCGTAAACAAGAGCAAAAATAACTCGAACAAGCACGACGCTCACCTGTGTTCGACAGCCCGTTCCTTCGCAATCTCGCCTCTTTTATCAGAGCGTAACGCACTTGTGATTTCTCACTCTCCCTTTTTCCCTCGTACAACGCGCTATAGTAACTCCATCGCTTTTCTTATTTCTTTTAGTCACGCAATTTGTTTCTACAAAAACAGCGAGCGAGCAGGCACGTTACTGGAGTTCGCGAAGAAGAAAATTACGCCAAGCGAAACGAAAGTAATGCAGAAAGCGGCAGCGGAAGCGAAAAGAGCCTCTAACCTTTGTTCCTTCTTTATGAAAGAAGGGCCGGCCTGCTTTTTTTGGGGGGGGTTCACCACGTGTTTTTGCTTGAACGAAAAAGAGACGTAGTCTGCAGAGAAACATTAACGAGAATGTAGGGAGCATGGGTTTCAAGAAGCTAAAAGAGAGAGAGAGAGAGAGAGAGTAAAAAAAGACACACAGTACGTACAGCGTCTTTGGGCCTCTGTGTGGGAAACAGAGTTTTTCCAGAATTGCTGAGTGGGAGCTCCTACACGCTTAGATGCGCACTTGACTTCATGAGGGTAGCGTGCGCCGTTGAATTTTAAATAAGTCCACGCACTCTTAAAACTGAACTTCACTGCATAGCACGCTCCTCGCCAACCATAATCACGAATGATATCGTTATCTGCCCTGATTTGTTGAAACCGGGAGGCGTACGCATTTTTTTTTTTTTTTGTGTGTGTGACACTTATCCGGTTCATGATTGTCGCAAAAAAGGCGTACGCCTCCCGTTACCAACAAATCAGGATAATGCTAGCAATCGAGATGATGCTTAGCTAGGAGCGTGCTATAAGGTGAAGTTCATTTCTAAGAGTACGATGGAAATTTAACGTGCTGCGTAATGATAACGGGTGTCATGAATGTGCTCCGTCGCTATTAGCATTAATGATTAATTATAGCTTCTTGGTACGCATCGTCGTTGGGATTTCGCTTTCAATTGAAGTGGCTCAGGTTTCTACTTTTCCGTGCACTCTAAAAACAGAACTTCACCGCTCTGCACCATCAACCTTATGCCACAAATGATACACTGTTAAAACAGAACTTCACCACATAGCACTGCTCCTAGCCAACCATCATTCGGAATAATATCATTCTGTGTCCCGATTTGTTCAAAACAGGGGGGAGGCGCCTACCTGGGACAAGATAGTCTGTCCCAGATAGGCGCCTCCTCCCATTTTCAAACAAATCAATATACAGAACGATATCATTCGAAATGATGGTTGGCTATGAGCGTGCTATGTGGTGAAGTTCTGTTTTAACAGTGTAGGGTTATCGCGTCTGATTCCAAAGGGAGAGTGGGGCGTTCGCCTTTTTGTGTCAATTTCGATATACGATAATTGACACAAAAAGGCGTACGCCTGCCTGTCTCTTCGAATCAGAAGCGATAACCCTATCATTGGTAGCAATGATTAGCGCAGAGCGTGCTATGCAGTGAAGTTCCGTTTTTAGAATGTGAAATTGAGGAACGCTCTTAAAAATTAACTTGAAAATGAGCACGCTCCTAGCCAACCATCATCTCGACTGATATCGTTAGCTTCCCCGATTTCTCGAAACCGGGACGCATACGCCTTTTTGTGGCACTTATGCTGTTCATAATTGTCACAAAAAAGGCGTACGCCTCCCGTTCTCAACAACTCAGGACTGATAACGATAATTATTTGAGATTATGCTTAGCTAAGAGCGTGCTATAAGGTGAAGTTCATTTCTAAGAGTGCGGATGGGGATTTAATGTTCAGCTATGCCGACATCCCAAATAGTTGTGATATTCTGAAAGCCCACATCCAGTTCTCCCCAAAATGCACCTTCATTCTCCCAGTTCGGTACAGTACCATGTAAAAAAACAAACAGATAATTCATTCCGAAACACACATGGGCGCAGCCATTTCTATGACGTAGATGCCCCCGAACGGGCATTTTGACGTGTACGCGCCTTCGTACTTGTCAGTGAATTCCAGCTACGGCTTTTCGTGGCTTCACGCAAAGCCGTGTAGCCTTCAAGCCTTCACGTGCTTGAAGATGGCGGACAGCCGGGTTCCACTGGTTCCGCGATAAGTAAACAGTGCAGTAGCTGCGAACTCATTCATGAACCAAGCTCTGTGCGAGGTTGTGCCTGGAATTCGTCGTTTGCGTTTTGTGAGAACGTGCAATTTTAAGCCCCTTTACAGCACTTGCCCATTGTAGGGTCAATTATCTTAGGAAATTGACTGACGTACTGACTGTTTTACGTACGATTTATCAATGTGCAACACCGCCGACGATGTCATGGAACGACGAGCGACGTAAAACGAAATACAAACCACGTACTAAACTTTTTGTGGGATTCTGTGCATTTTCCAGAAGCTTTCTGAATCACACACTTCCATGTCATGCTGCGCCGTGTGCCACGCTACAAACTACTGCATTTCATGTCTAACTGGATATTGTTTGTAGTGAGCACCGTAGCACAAAAACATGCACACGAAAGCTCCAGAAGCCATGTGGTTGCACACTATGCAGACGCAAAAGAAATGCCAGAGCTTATATTGCCATTTAGAAATGATGTTTTTGGAAAAGTGGGGACTGAAGAGTTAGGGCATAGCATAAATCTTAGAAATCAAATCAGTGGGTGCACCTTATCCCTCTGTAGAGTGCTGTTTCAACTCACAGCTTAGCCCGCACGGGGTGTAAAAATGGTAGAGGCAATTTATGTTACTTGTCATCCTGGGTGACATCACTGGCCACCTTCGGAATTAATTCCGTACTCAGGAATTATTGCACAAATCAGTCTGTATTTCATATTTATCATGTAGGGCATGATAAGCAATATGTTAGTTGCAACGCTGTCTGCAGCATTCTCGACTGCCTCTTACCTTAAGAGTTAGAGACACATTACCAAACCATTCGCAAAGGGCAGTATTACAGGGCCCATGTAACTTGAGTCTTCATGGAAGCAATGCGTTAGGATACCCATTGCACACGAACCACAATTATATATGCTTGGACATCTATTATCTATCTCATCTTCTGAACCATATGTGTGGCTGCATAAGAAATTATTTTTTATACACATGCTCTACCTTCCTATTCCTACATGTGCACACGAATAACAGTGAATATATGTGAAGTGGTAAAAAGCAATGCTAGACTCTACCATCATTGTGCCCTTTTAACTTTTACACATTTGTGTCTGGTGAACAGGGAATATCTCACTAGGAAAGACGACATTTGTGCATTGTTTTGCAAGCAAATAAATATCTTTATTTACATTTTCCATCAATTAACAATGTTGGGACCTGATGCAAATATTAATGTCAACAAGGGAAGTACTCAAATGCAGATATGACAATTCTCTTTTTGTAACTCAGCACAGTGCAGTTTCAAAATTAACAAACTGCACAGCGTCAGCAATCTTACAGTATCTTGTAGCAGCACTAGCTGCACCAACATCGCCTTTGGCCACATGACCCTGTTTGTGCCCTGCCATCTCGCGCTCACGAGACGCGAGCTAGTTACTTCTTCTTCTTCTACTCGAGCGACCGGCCAGAACGGTCAATAAAATAGTTTGGTCCGACTTGACGCCTCTTGTCTCCTGGCCTCACTCAACACGCGACAACTGGTGACCCGGACGTGATGGCCACTGGACCCCCTTCTGCTACTGGCCCTCTCCCAGGACCAGCAGGCCACTTTCCGCCAGTCCAGCAAGTCCCAGGACCACAGCAACAGAACGTTGCGGTGCCCGCTATTGCGGCGCCCCTGTTGCCCCCACCTCAAGTTTCCGCCGTCGCTATCAAGCTGCCGACGTTTTGGGCCGCCGATCCCGTCGTATGGTTCGGGCAAGCTGAGGCCCAATTCGCCCTTCGTCGCATCAGTGACCAACTGACGAAGTTCTACCACGTCGTTGCCGCACTTTCCCCTACTGATGCTTCCGAGGTGCGCGACTTGGTTGCCTCCCCACCGACACAATCACCATATGACGTGCTCAAGACTGAATTAATTCGCCGGACGTCTATGTCGGAGCAAAAGCGATTCCAGCGCCTGCTGACCCAAGAAGAACTCGGAGATCGCGCGCCTTCTCAGCTCTTACGGCGTATGCGCCAACTGCTCGGCGACCGTCCCGACAGCGCCGTAATCGACGATTCCCTGCTCCGCCAACTCTTCCTCCAGCGGTTGCCGGCCAATGTCTGCATGGTTTTAGCCGCTGCTGGCACCATGAGCCTGAACGACCTGGCCAACCTTGCCGACAAGATCATGGAAATGGCACCACCGCAGATCGCAGCTGTGGCCTCGCACCCCCCTTCTCCGCCTACGGCTACTGGTTCCAGCTCGCCGCAAGCAGTGGACCTTTCTCAGCTCGTGGAACAGATCTCCAACCTGCAGCTGGAGGTTGCAGCCCTACGCCACTGCAGTCCTTCTCCGTCTCCACGCCGATCCCGCTTCGCGCATCGACGTTCCCCATCTCCAGCTGGAATTTGCTGGTATCATCGCCGTTTCCGCACCAAGGCTCGCAACTGTACACCACCATGCACCTTCCAGGGAAACTCCCGAGCCAGTCACTAGATATGGCGGCTGGTGACTCTGGCGCTCGTCCATCCCGCCTCTTCTTTGTTCTTGACAACAATTCCGGACTAAAGTTTCTTGTTGACACCGGCGCTGACGTCAGTGTACTTCCGTCGTCTCTTTTTCGTTCACCACGCAAGCCAACGTCCCCCACCCCGCAAGCTGTTAATTCCACGTCGATTGCGACGTACGGAGAGCATTCCCTCACTCTCGACTTGGGCCTCCGCCGCTCCTTCGCATGGATTTTCCTTGTGGCTGACTTGCAGTACCCTATTCTGGGAGCAGACTTTCTGAGCCATTTCGGTCTCATGGTGAACATGAAGAAACGCTTGCTTTGGGATGCAGAAACCCGGTTTCGCGTCAACGGCATCCCCTGTCGCCATTCAGTGTGCAGCCGCATCGCCCGCTTCAAGGCTGGAAACTGTCCATACTCCGCCATCCTGCAGGAGTTCCCATCCCTCTTGAAGCCATGTAATACCGAGCGGCCCGTGATGCACACAGTGACTCACCACGTTGTCACTACAGGTCCTCCCGTACATGCCCGTCCTCGTCGACTGGCCCCCGAGCGCCTCGCCATTGCGAAAAAGGAATTCCAACACATGCTCCAGCTTGGAATCGTCCGGCCTTCTTCCAGCAGTTGGTCATCAGCCTTGCACATGGTACCGAAGAAGACCGGAGATTGGAGGCCGTGCGGCGACTACAGAGCCCTTAATAAGGTTACTGTGCCAGATCGCTACCCCATCCCGCATGTCCACGATTTCGCCTCCAATCTCCACGGCATGACCATGTTCTCCAAGGTCGATTTGGTAAAAGCTTACCATCACATTCCAGTAGAACCCTCCGACGTTTCCAAGACTGCCATCGTTACACCATTCGGCATGTTCGAATATCTCAGGATGCCCTTTGGTCTGCGAAACGCCGCCCAGACATTCCAACGTTTTATGGATCAAGTGCTGCGCGGCCTTCCCTTTGCGTTTGCCTACATAGATGACATCCTCGTTGCCAGCGGGTCCCCCGAGGAGCACGAAGACCACCTTCGCGCGCTTTTCCAGCGTCTCCAAGAGTTCGGCATTGTTGTGAACGCCGAAAAATGCGAGTTCGGCAAGCCATCGCTGGAGTTCCTCGGGCACCAAATCAGCAGCGACGGCATCCGCCCTCTCGACCACAAAGTTCTTGCCATACGCAACTTCCCACTGCGCCCAGTTTCAAGCAAGCACGTATTGAGGGATCTGCACCGCACTGTCCAGCCTGCAGCTTCAGCATCATCTTTCTCCAGGGGAGGGAGGATGATGTAGCAGCACTAGCTGCACCAACATCGCCTTTGGCCACATGACCCTGTTTGTGCCCTGCCATCTCGCGCTCACGAGACGCGAGCTAGTTACTTCTTCTTCTTCTACTCGAGCGACCGGCCAGAACGGTCAATAAAATAGTTTGGTCCGACTTGACGCCTCTTGTCTCCTGGCCTCACTCAACACGCGACAATCTCAAAAGGGGAATGGCCTAAAGCTCCAATAATGGGCTGGGCAATCAAGGCTCCAAAAGACAAAGTAGTTAAAAAAAATCTGAATAATCGGTTGCCATTGTGATATGTACTACTATGTACTGTTCATGGATGGAACATGTTACCTCATTGCATTGCCCCCATGTGAGTACTACAACAGGCAGCTTTCCAGGTCGCTTTTTTGTGTGTTTTGTATGGTCTTCTTTTTTTTTTTTTTGTGCAATAGCAAAATGGCCTTAGTGAAACACAAGCAGCCAAGGACAGGGTGAGGCATCTACAATGCGACAGCTAGCTCTCAACTGATATATTTATTAGCGACTCTGGAATATACCCATATATGCTGCTAAGCAAATGACAATTTAACCAACAGAATAACAGACAAGAAAAAAAGGGTTATATATCTTCCCTCTCTCCTCATTCAATTTCACAAGCAGCCCTAGTATCATTCTGAGTGCGCCAGTGCGTCCCCTTTGAGATAACTTATCTCCGACAGAAGCAAATCGAACCGCGGACTGCTTATACATGCAACTGTCCCGGATTTCTCTAACCACTTGTTGTTTAAACGCTGCCTTGCGCTCTGTGTTCTGGAAATTTAGGCAGTATCGTGAGTCCCCGCAATGTGTTGCCAAGTTTCTCGGGGACATTAAAAGTCTGTCCTTGGCTGCCTGTGTTTCACTATGACTCTCAGATACAAACTACCCCATTTCAACACAGTAGGAAACACAGATTTGTAAATAGCATCTGTTAATAAAAGTAGAGTGAACATAATGTGCAGCTTTCCATTCACGCTTAATGGCCGAAGCAGTAATGCATGAAGCCTATTGAAGGTCACTGCTAAGTTGCGTTGAGATACACCACTTTCTGTTTGCAATGTCTAAATGGAACGTACCTGACCTGATCCAAAGTAACCGTTCTGACTCTGGAACACACAAAGCGAAAGACACAACACACGCCGCAACATTAACACACATATAAATGAGCTGTGGCGAGTTACACCTTGGGACAAAGTCAACAAGCAATTCACCAAAACTGAATGAGTGCCTGAAATGTAACATCTCTGACTGTTAGCAGGACGGTTCACGTTCAATTCCTGGCGCTAACACTGACTGGCTTTTTCATGAATTATTTGTTGAAGTTTCCATGTGCTTGAGAACATGAACCATTTGTCAACCACTGTATCCACATGAGGTGATGAGGGCTTGTCATCCCAAAGAGACTCCCTTTCTTGCATATGTCCTTACGGCTGCTCTACGGATGAGTTGTGTAACATAATACATGAATGACCACAGCGGCCAAAGTATTTGCCACAAAAGGCATTCACAGGCGACACATTCAGGGAAACAGTGCTACAGTGTCTTGTCAACTCATCCCTTGCCGGCTTGAAACTGATGGACTTCTCTATGCGGCGAAGTTCATTTGCAAGAGTCAACTTGTAGATCCGCAGTTACACGCTCATCAGCGTCGCAAAAGGATGATTGCTGATTGCTTTCGGCAGACTGAGAATATCGTTGAAACCGGAAATGGCTCGGCAAATGTGACCTGCTCCTGTGGCTTAGTGGCTATAAGTCTTGGCTATATGTTTGTCACGGCTGGTCGGGGTGAAGCGCAAAAGGACATAATTCATTGGTGGATAAGGGAGTGGAAGACTGTGCTTTCCGCTTCACCGCGACGAAAATATGTAAACCGAAACCAATTATTTACTGCAGCAAATGACACGCTTCAGTGGAGAGATCTTTCGCTAAAAGGTGCCCACTGGAGGTCCCCCATTTTAACGCTGACGGCGCCCTGCTTTAGAAGTTACGTTTTTTCACAAAACCCATTTGAGTTTGAAAAACGCAGCTTGTAGGTGGTGTCGGACAGATGCCCATAGAAAAGAAAGTTTTTCGATTGGTGCACCCGTTCGCGAATTATTTAGCCCGAGGATTTAACTGAGACACCCTGTATATACTTTGACGGCTTATTCTGCTGCTACATGTCAATAAAGTCGCGGTAGAGGAGTAGCTCT
Source organism: Ornithodoros turicata (assembly GCF_037126465.1). Taxonomy (NCBI): domain Eukaryota; kingdom Metazoa; phylum Arthropoda; class Arachnida; order Ixodida; family Argasidae; genus Ornithodoros; species Ornithodoros turicata. The sequence goes on along the minus strand of NC_088203.1, from coordinate 24,107,199 downwards.
AAGTCATCATCGTATAGATCTGTAGCGTTCCTGCCTGCATTTCTGACAGCCGTCCTGCTCATGTACCGTTTAAGGGGCAGTAAAGCGGAAAGGTCTCACCCTGCACTCTTAAAAATGAACTTCACCGCATAGCACGCTCCTAGCCAATCATCATTTGGAATGATGAATGAATGATATTTTTTTCGAGAAAATAAAGCGTGGGGTTTTCGAGAAATCGATCCGTGAAGTCGGCGTATTTTTCGAGGGTGATCCCGGTTTGCTCCCTCATACCGCCTTAGCTTTATCATTCGCAATCTTCAACAGTATACAGTTAGAAAGAGCACTTAATGGGCTATCTTTCAGTGCAAAAATCACATCGGTCTAATGTCTATTTCCCCGACAGAAAGGCTACAAAATTCACGCAAAAACGCGCTTTACGGCGTTTTTCCGATCTTTTCTCAAGCGAACGGGCGGGAGTAGGTGTCGGGCTATGCCACAGAGTTACAGTCCGGTTTGTAGAGAACGAGTAGAAAAAAATGTCGTCCCCGTCAGGGCGCATAGGGTTGTCTCAAACTTTGGCGCGAGTGCTCGTTGATGAGGAACCGTGGTGCGCGCTTCAATTTTTTTCCCGGCATCCGCTCCGATTTCAAGTCCGAAATTTTTAACAATGTTCATCACAAAGATGTGGCTTTCACACAAAAAATATGTAACAATATCGAAGGACCTCGACGGACGGGCTTGCCTGAATTGAGATGAAATCACCCAACAGAAAAGGCGTACCCCTCCTGTTTTTAACAGGAGGGGTCATTCGAGATGATGGTTAGGTAGTAGGTGAAGTTACTGAAATTCCGTTTAATGCATTAAAAGGTACTAAAATGCAAAAATAACTTCTCAAACGAGGGTTCGGGTTTCAATTGGTGTAATTCAAACAAAATTAGTTCACACAACGCCATACGGTTTAGAAGAAAAACGCTATGAAAACAGAGCCGTCTTTGGCGGCGACTAATGAGATCCCCAGGAGGTAAAGATTGACAGCATCCAATGAGATGGCAGGTGAAGCGCGCACATACCTATCATGCATGTGTGGATTTGGAACGGGTCCGATGGTAGTGTTCCGCATATGCGCGGCATGATGCAGTCTGCTGCATTTTTCAATACCGATTTACTGAATTGTAGCCCACAACAGTTCTCGCGAATGTTCCGCTGACAACATTTATCTTCACGTCCTTCGGACACCGACGCCAGTTCGCTTCGCAACGCGCACTATGCTTTTCACCGGGACTGCTCCATGGCGTGGCACGCGCAGCATGCAGTAAAAACACCGATGCACCACAAGCTGAAGCGTCGTTCACTGCTTAGCGCCGAAGCAAGAAAGAGTCCGGTATAATTTTGATTTGACCGAAGTTTTGAATTATGATAACAAGTACGAAATTAACATAGCGTGAGCACAATTTGAAGTGATTTTTTTTTTTTGCATTTTCGTGCCCCTTTAAGTTTGCCGTGTGGCTAGGGTATAACTCTAACAACTCACATGCCGAACTGTGCAAAGGGATGTCATCACGAGCGTTGTACCGATTGAGTTAAACAGTTATTCGCGATCGAATCGCTTATAGGGTACGGTAGAACGCACTATGCGCACGCTAATTTGGTCGTGACGCTGGCATATTCATAACGCATAGAAATCAAAAGGTGGTCAGTGTCCCGCTCTACGAAACCATCACGCATATAGATCGCGTGCTGATGGCAAATTTCTCGCGATGGTACTTGCGTTCGTGTCAACGGAGCGGCAACGACCCATTTGCTGCGCAAACCACTTCGCAAATGGGCGCAGAAAGATGTGCGCAATTTTGCTGAGCGAGAAAGGTGGCGATGACGATCGTTTAGGAGGAACTTAAATTGCCCCTTGGAGAATGATATCTCCATCCCTGGAGTGTCGCTCCAGCCAAAAATGTGCCGGAAGAGGGAAATAAAAGCTCGTCATTTGGTGCCGACTGGATCTTCGTCTTCTCTGCCCCTGATTCGTGCTACCTACCGAGTTGCGAACTTCGAATAGATTTTTGTCAACTTCCATTTACTTTTTTATTTATTTTTGAGCAGCGCAAATTTTGTCGCCACTGTGCTGAACAATGCTGTCAAAAGAGAACAGCAGATAGAATTATTCCCCGAAGGCAAAGCGGGTTAGGGCGACACACGGTCGTTGGTGGTGGCCAAGGTCGTGCTGAAGACACGGAGGTGGTGGGTTCGATTGCCAGCACCGGCTGTGCTGTCCGAGATTTTCCCTGGGTTTTCCGAGACTTTCCAGACGAATTTTGGCACAGTTACCCCCTGAAGTCGGCCTAGGACGCATACTAACCTCCCATGTCCCCCACTCCTTCCTGCTGTCCTCTCTCTGTCTGTCCACATATGTACACCGCTCATAGCAACAGTTGCTTCGCCGCGCTAACACGGAATAAAAAAAACGTATAACTTAGTTCTTCCTGATCAACAATCATTCCAAATGGTACCGTGCCCCTTCCATAATTTTATGCCCTTCACCTCACCTCACCTCACCTCGCCCCTGATTTCTTGGAACGGGAGGTGAACGTCTTTCCTTTCACAGTTTGCATTGCGTGGATGGTCACAAAAAGACGTGCACCCGGGTCTCTCCGCAAATAACGGATAATGAAGCTATCACTCTATGAAGCGTAGGTCCACACTCAGAAATCCTTTCATCATTTGATATCATGAAGGGCCTTCCTCACAGGCAGCCTACAACGTCACATCAGGTGAATATCAAAATCAATCATTCGTCATCAATATTCTCGAACTTGAAAACCTTCGAACAAAAATTCGACTTTAAATTCAAAATTAATCATTGGGCGTCAACTTCAATATAAGATCATATCGAAGCCCATCACTCGACATAACATTATTCTTCATGATGTGACGGTGAACGATATCCCTGGTGGCCACCATGAGTGAATTTACCGTCCTATATGACATGCATGGTGAGTGTATGAAATTACTATATCGCGAAGTTATGCTTTAAAGGTGTGCGCGCCCCACTGCTTTAGCTGCTCTTACAACTCCATACGGTGCAGCAAATAGCTGCCCCGTGATTTAATGATTATATTTTCCACTACCTAATAACGACGCAAAAGTATGCAAATTTCAATGAACAGCGCTTCTTCTCTGTAATACAACCTTATGAGTAGAAATGTAGAAGCGCATTTCACAGTGAAAATTTTCATGGATACGCGCTTGTGGTGAATGCCGCCGGTTTACGCTAAATTGCAGCCTGCAGGAGAGATACACCGTATCAAACTTCATCCCTAAAAGATGTACCTTGAACGAGAGGAGAATCCAAGTGATTCATGGATCTCTTTCCTGCCACACACACAGGCCATGGAACTGTAGAAGAGGAGATAAGACTGATCGATGAAGTCACCATCGCTGCGGCCACGAGAAGTCCATCTCATATTTGCCTATGGCCTTGTGAAAGTGCTTGGTTTTCCTGTCTTCTGTCGCTATACGCTGAAGATTGCAGCAGTTACTCGCGTTGCATTGCAAGAGTTGCTTTTTCTGTACTCCACAAGGGCAAAACGAAGAGGGCCTTTCGAGATGGAAACCTATGTTACCCGATACAGTGATCAACGGATATAGGAATGGTTCCCTATGAGCGCTGATGCAACACTACATTCAGAACAGCCATAACAATAGCACGTGAGCTTTGCTCAGGTAGAACAGCATACGCTCTAGATGTGCACACGAGCAAAAAGCAAGAACCGTGCGTGTGGCATCAAAATGAGTTCGCATTTATGTTGATACACGTCTTTGTTTTAGTTGGGATATATAACCACATCACGGAATAAGTTTAATAACTTTTTAATAATACTTGTTTGTTTTTTTTAATTCCGTGTTAGTGCCGCGAAGCAACAGTTGCTATGAGCGGCGTACAGACGTGGACAGATAGAGAGAGGAGAGCAGGGAAAGGCGGGGGACAGGAATAACTAAGTTATGATTGAGTCGGAGAGGTTCGCTTCAGAGCACAGCGACGGACACGTGTTTGCAGTATTCAATCATAGTTAGTGCGGCCCGCGTGATCCAGGACGTTGTTGCTAGTGGAAATGGCTATGACTTTCGAAGTCCACTCTAAAAGCAGAACTTCACCGCACCACACCATAGAGGAGTGGAGTGGAGTAACGTTTATATTGAGCGGTCTGTCTGCCGTAACGGCGGCAACTTGCTAAAAAACAATAAAAACCGAATCGAGCTAGTTCAGTCACTCGGAGTAGTGTTTGGAGCGCAAGCAGGTCCTCATCACACTCGGTATAGACAACGAGCAGTGGGGGAAACGACAAGTCCAAGCAGTCAAAGCCCAGAACGGTGGGGACCGTGAAGAGAACAATTTTCGAAGTATAGAAAGGTAGCACAGTGTCCTGCGACACTCTGGGGAAAGTATGCTACGCGTTGCGAGGAGGAAGAGGAACTTAGAAGTGTGTGTGCAACCATGTGTTCCGCAGAAAAGCGAGACGTCCTTGCTGAGCGACCTCTCGGTGGTCTCGGCTGTGCCCAGAGGGTACGTCATGCGTACCAAAAATGACTCATATTATTCCACAGGCTTCTAGAGGAATTGGCGGGGCTCCTCCAAGGAATCATCACAGCGCATAATGTTGTGTGTTGGCATCGATAGTGTCGTGTTAGGTCAAAGTCAGGATCCATGACACCTGGGGTCGTTTGCCACCTGGTACTGAAAGTAGGCCTAATGCCTTCTCTCACACCTCTATCACGTGGATATGTAGAGTCAGGACGTCGTCGCATTTAACCAAACGCCACAGGCTATTTCAAAAACTGGCTCTCTAGGGCTACAAGTGGATGCCCATGTGTGCGATAGCTATACGGTCGCCGAGAGGATGCCGCAACTAGTGTGCTCTTAATGACTCTCTCACGTCGTTTACGCGATCACGCTTTGTTTACTCTTTAGGTGTCGTTGCTGGAACGCTGTTCGGAAGCAGCTACCGTAAAAGCATTTTGCAACGACGACAGGAAAGGTTGCATGCTGCACAGGGCACATCATTCAGGTTATGTGCCAAGTAAAGATAGCGAGGCATTCCACGAACGTCGCAAGTGCCACGCTTCAAAGCACATAAAAATCAATTACGTTGGTTCTTTCACTTCGTGTGCTTTGATTTCCAAAAGAAGAAAATTATGGAGAGGTTGGAGCAACTACATTGTTCTGTCAGTACAGCACGCTTAGGGCAGCGGGTTTTGCTTCCAGATTTTTAGAACGATATCTGTTCCACAAGAGTCCTGAGGAAGGAAATCACAGAGTGGAACGCTGCATGCCGATAGGGCGCTTATCTGAAATCGAGTCAGTCAGACCCCAGAAACAAGATGCAGATAACACCAACGCCGTCTTTTCCAACGTTAGCAACGTGTATCTCTGCTAGGGTTGCCACCTTTTCCGTCGGCAAATACCGAACACCTGCGCAGTGGGCTTTGTATACATAGCCCTTTCCATCAATACGATGTGTGGCATGTCTTATTTAACGAAAAGTTGCTTTAGTTATTTCGGATTACACATAACTGGGCGTAATGCGGAAAAACAGTAGAAGTCGACGGTGGCCAGGACACGCCGAAAGGCGAGACAAGCAGGAAGGCCCCTGATTGGCTATGGGTTCTGGGTGGGGCTTGGAAAGCTAGGGTTCTGTGGGGAGCTGTTATTGGTGTACCCTGCCACGCATCCTTCCGTTTTTTGCCCTGCCTTGGATTGGATGAAGTGGGTTGTGAGGGACCGTATCAAATCCTTGAGACATGAAAGCTGAGCGCTGGGTCCGGAGGGTTTTAATAATATGCATGTAGGTTTTAATAATAATATGCAGTACCTGCATGTGGCTCAATGTACCTCTGATAGCTCATTTTAGTTATCGCTCATTCTTTTGCGAAGAATGACGCACACACACAAAAAAAGCATTAAAGTCGTAAGGTTTTTCTCGACTTCGCCAATTTCCTAACATTTTATGTTCTGATTATACTTTCACCCGAACACTGAACGGAAGCTTGAATGTCCGAACTGCGCGGGTGAAATTCGAACAGGTGGCAACCATACTCAGGAAGCACACCAATATTGGCCCGATATTGGACCAATGTGGGCTGCCAGGATGGCCAATACTGGTCCCATATGGGCTGCTAATATTGGTCCAACATGAAAAATGCCTCCAGACTCCCTACTGGACAAATATTGGCTGTCTATATTGGCAAGCCCAGATTGCCCATATCGCGCCAATTTTTTTGTGATAACGCCTACGATGAATCCGGGTAATAATAAAGCATTATCCGGTATAAGATTGACTACGAACTGCAATAATATTTATTTCGTCTTTTTTATTTTTCTGTAGATCTTTAAATTGATGCACGTCCTAAAAGCAAAGAACAGGTGCGGTGTTTGTCTTACCCTAGGATGCGGGCAGTCGTATTGCCAACTGCAGGATAGGACAAGCGAAAGCTTGCCCACATCACATTTCAAAAATCATACTGCCCCCGCCCTAACAACGAAGAGCAGGATCAACTAGGTGCTAGGCAGGCAGTCCCACCAATATCAAATATCCCTCAGAAGCCTTCATTGGGATAGCGCTACTCCCGGAAACTACCATTTCTGAGAAACCTTCATTGCGATTGCACTAGTATATATGACTCAGCAACTTTGAACCCGTTCCTGGAGTATAACGGAGCGAAACACCTCCGTGAACGTTGACGGACATGCGCCTCAGCGACTCAAGGCTGGTTCACACTGCCACGTTCGCGCTTACGGGCTACGGGTTGCGCTTACGTAGTACCCATTCGTTGCCGGCTACCCCCCCCCCCCCCCTTTGCTCCATCGTTCACATTACTACGTTTCGGCGCTCCGTTCCTCCAATGAGGAGCGGCCTCCTAGAGCGCCATCCTTCCGAAGAAAAGTGAAATAGAGCCACAGAGTAGCATGGCGTCCAGCGTCCAGCACCCTGGTGCCGGCTGCTTTGAAAGGCAATCAGACATTCCTTGAAGATGTTCTTAACTGTTAACTGTCAATGTTCTTAATTTAACGCCTCCGTCGACAGTGCAACGTACAACTCGCTACTTCGGACAGATTCATTAAGTGAAGATATCACCTGACAGACCCACTGCTATGCTAATTGTCATCCATGAGTTTTCTTTTTTCGTGGCATCCCTGTCGTCGCTTCTTTTGCTATTGTATAGCCAGGGAAACAGGGAGAATAAGAGCTTCTAAGACATCCAATGTTTCCGCCATCTTTGCAAGGAGACGCGCGAGACAAAACGCTTGCGCGGCATCCGAACTTTTCTACCATGCTATTGGCCAGTCCGCTTACGGTTACGGAGCTTGCGGGAGAGAAGTTGAAGTTGCCTCAACTCCTTGCGGAAACGATCTTGCGGACGCCGTCTCTTCGTCGTCATGGCAACCCCCACGGTAGGCGCCACTAACCCGTAGACGCAAGCGTAAACGTGACAGTGTGAACCAGCCCTTACACTGCCTGCAGTAACTTGAAAGCACCTACCGTTACAGAACAGACATCCCTTCCTGTCAAACACTGTGTTTTTTACTTGGCCTGCCGCTCCCGTTGTCATTAGAGAAACCAGCGACATGTTAGCCCGAATGAAACGTCCGATCCGAATGTCGCACATGCGCATTAGTTGTAGCATGCGTGATTTCGCTCAAACGACCACGCTCTGAGTCGGTTCGACGTTCGACCCACTGGCATCGCGAAGCAACGTGGCGGCACTTTGCAGCAGTTGAGTGGTTGAGTTGCAGTGGATGTCACAGTGGGATTGCCAGATATGTTGACTGTTTTGAACAGCCTGCATCATCTGCGGGAAGTTGATGTATGTAACGACCAATTGAGTTGGGCATTTCACACGCTTCAACGTTCAACACTGCCGTGTTGATTGGGCAATTGGTACAACCGTCAATACGGATACGTCCCATTTTCTGCATTTTCAGTCAATATCTTGTGCACACGGCAATATGGGTCCCATATTGGCGACATTTTCCCTACATTAGCTCCCTATATTTTCCCTAACTTGGCAATATGGGGCCCATATTGCCAAGTTTGAGCCAATATGGGGGGAATCCTGGCAAAACGGGTCCCATATTGGACCGGTATCGCAGTGCCCAGTCAATATGTGTTCAATATTCTGTGCTGCCTGGGTAATCTCTGCTCAAACTAAATCGACTACTCTGTCGAAACTGGCCTGAATGTTGGCAAGGTAGAGCACAGTGGAAGTTGATTACGCTTCAGCAAGGATGCTCTTTAGCAATGGTGCCGTGGCTATCGTTCTTCCCGCGAGTGTCAGATATTAATATTAACCGAGTCACGTAGGCACCTAAGTTGTTCCACATCCGGTGATGAACTCTGACATGCAACCGCTTACTAGACCTTGTTCTCTTCATCAGAAGTAATGGTGGGAAGGCTACGGTCCTTGACCCCTCTCCAAATATCCGTGGAAAGGGCTTTATGAGCTTGACTGACTCGAAGCAGATAAAGAAGAAATTGCTTCTATCGGGGGACGCTGTTACTTCGGGACTGACAATAAAATGGCAAAGAGGAAATAACTCTTGAGCGAAACATCTAGTTTTTACGAGTCTATGAGAGATGGTCCTTTTAAAAATGAAGTTTCAAAGGAACGTGCAGGGATACGTGACTATCAGTTCAAGTTGCTGGGTTCAATGTCCGCACAAAACGTGATGGCTGATGATGATGTTTTTACTTTTGAATGGTCTTTACTCTTCACATATACCAAGCGCTCACGATCAAAGGTGTCTTGCAGCGTAAATGCCTGCATTTGGTATATTGTTATCATTTTGATTGTACGCAGTGCAACACAATCGTATTGAAAATTTTCAATGTTTCTCTATGTAGCGTGATTTGCTTAGAACACAGCTCACAAAGAGTTGGGTTATAACACTTATTCGTAATGTAAAATATATGAGAAACTACAAGTAATTAGTTTGAGTATATCTGTCGAAAAAGAAAATTTAGTCATAAAAGTTAGGAACTCTCTAAGTAAAACATGTTTTCTCGAAGTACGAAGAGGTGGAAAGGCCTCGTAGCACCTGGTGAGCCGGGCTGTCGTAGTGGTAAGGCAGGCCATGCCTAATGTGCAATTTGTATTACAGGAGCGTCACTGCGGTGGTGAAATAAGAATTTTTGGGGAATGTGTTCTGGTGTCATCTGCAATGTGGCTTTCTTCTTCGACGATTCAGTTATTTACAAGTGTGCTCTACGCAGGGGGCCAGTCTAGCAAGCATTGCACACTTCGATCACGTCATCAAAATAGAAGACGGAGATTATTCGGTCCTGAACTTTGTAGACTGATGGTCATTTGTCTGCAATGCTATTGACACTTTTTTTAAACCGCTACGAGCAGATGAATACCAACTCATAATAAGAAATCATAACATGTCAAGGATTCGTGTATCAGCGTCGCCAAAAAACTGCCCAGACATGCGGAACGGTGGAAGCTCTCTCAGTATGTGTCCGCTCCTGTTTGCACCTATATAGGGCGTCGCTCCAATGAAGAAATGCGACACCCCGGTGTTCCGCGAACTTTTGCCCACAGTTGTACATCGCCGGAGTGGAAGCGCTTCCCCGGTACCGACGCCAAGGAATTGAAGAAATGTTTATGCGACCATTTCGCTGCATAGTAATGTTTCATTCTCCATGTTGTACACTTGTGTTGTCATTCTTTCCTGTGATCGACCCAAATATTCCATTTTCTTCTTTTATTTACCACTACGTATCTGCAATTTGTGGACATTGTAAGTCTTTCTGCATGCTGCTCATACGAACATTATATTATTAAATGTTAACCACTCCCATCTGTACTGCCTCACGGCCCTGTGACCCATAAATGAATAAATAAATAAAAGTCGCGCAACACGTCATCCACACGACGCAACACGACAGCTTCCTGCGCGGAACCCGTAGACCACAGGAATTTCTGACGAGCTATGGCAATAATGCTATGGCATTACAAGCAAAATGAACGATGATGTGTCGGCATCAAAATGGAAGACAACCACATGGGGCTGGCTTCCTACAACTTGAATGCCAACCTTCGGCCAGAACTTATATCTGGTCAGATGCTGATGTACGTGTGAGTTGTCTCCGTGGAAGTCCAAAACTTCGGAGAGCTGCCAGTGGGATAGCTACATGAGAACAGGCACGGTTCAGAAGTTAATGCAAAACATACCATGGTCCTGTCGTAAGAAGACACTGGATATGCCACCCGCTTGCACTCAAACTCCACTGGTCCCAGAAGGACTTTTTCACTGCAAAGAACTCTGAGGACACCGGCATGAAATAGTTTAATCGCATCTGCTACGCCATGAGTGTCGTTCCCGTGCACCGCCCGATAGTGCACGATCCCCACCTAGTAATTTATTTCAGATGTCAGGAGAACAAAGTGCCGTCGGTCTTGTCGCGAAACCGGAAGGGGCAAAAGGCCTTAAACAGTTCTCCACTGAACGTCCGGAAGGCTGTACAGCATAGCGACGTGACACAGGACACCGTGAAAAAACATAAGCTAAAAGTGTGCTCTGCCAACAAACGGTACACGTAAAAGGGGCAACACGGAGTCGTCAACCGAAACCGGGAGAAAAGGTGGAACAACGGCAACACATCCTGCGCAAGGCGCCACTGCAGGTTTGTTCGGCGTGCGTCGAGCCATCCAGCGGTATCCTGACGCCACGCTAGTTGACGTAGGGCGCGCTTCCAGCCAGACGGCGCAGGGTGGAGCGAAAGACGTAAAGGCGTTGCACAAGATCAAATATATTCTCCAGGGAAGGATACCCGAAGGTGCCGCATTGCAGCAGCGTAGATCTTAAGGTGTGGAGCAACACACTCAGGGCCCACGACCCAATAGGAAGTCTAGAAAGCCACGAGCCGGGTGGCAATTTTCACTGAGGACCACATATATGGAGCGCTAGCCCAAGGGAAGGCACTTAACTCTAACATGTGGGATCAGCAGGCCTCCATCCTCACAACGTTGATACATCCGAGCCCGCGACAGCCATACCACAGAGTCACCCCAAATGAATACACGACCTCGGAAAATCCCAGAAAGCTGAGCGCCGCTTTGAACTCTAAGAACTTGCTGATAACAAAGGAGGAGAAGGTCTCCAAGCTGTTTCGGTTCCTTCTCTCCCGGCCGGTTGTCCACGAGAAGTCGAGGTCAGCGATAACGAAATGTGACGGACAGTTCTTCCTTCCTCATTACAGTAATCTCCCAGGATGAACCGCGTGCGCAAGGAGCACTGGCATTTTCTGAACTCGTCTATAGACCACACTACACTGTTTACAAACAAGAGGCGCCATCTCAGCATGCGCGGGGTTGCTGTGGGCAAAACACACTGAACGCAGCCTTGCGAAAGCTTTCCGTAAGTGCGACATCGGTTGTGCTGCACTGGTAGACCGCTCTCAGCTGTCTTTTTCCACAATACCCAAAATAATTTAGAGCTCTGAAGGAATGAGACAAGTGTTGCTACAAGACCAAGTTGTTTATGACATGTATACAACATGACGACCCCTTTGCACTGCACCGGCAACTTGACAGCCCAGCCACAAAAGATGCCGCCGATCACAATCGCATTGTAGTTTATCTAGTATTTTCGCCGAACCAGTTCACTGCTGAGGGGGGATATACGTTTATTTCGGAAAGGTCAGCCTGACCGAAGGTCGGCTTGCTATGCCTAAATCAAAATATATCACAAAGATGAAGTAAAAACAAATATAAGATTATGAGGGTGGCGTGATGTGTAGATGACATGAAAGGTCAACTCATAATTTGTTCATGAGGTCTGTCGTGTTGGAGAAAGTCGAGGAAAGCTCGAGCGACGCACCATTGACGGGAGTGTCGGACAGGGCCAAGTAATACAGGGACGTCTATGTGTGTGTGTCCCAGAGCAGTCAGGCGTCCTTTGAGGGTGTCGCGTGCAGTGTCGTAACGTCTGCAGTGCAGTAGTAGATGTGCTGTGTCTGCTTCCACCCTGCACGTTGCGCATGTTGAGGAGTTCAGTTGACCCATCTTGTATAGCAGTGACGGTGTTCGGGCTACGTTTAACCGTAAACGGTGTACGATGGGTTCTTCCCTTCGGGTGAGCCGCAGAGTGGTCGTGTATTCCATCTTCGGGTCGATGGAGTGTAGGAACGTGTTTTCAGGCACAGCATTTTGTATGAAGTGTAGTGTATTGCGGGCGCAGAGCCGCCTCACCTGAATCCTGCTGGCGGACGACGCCATCGGTACTGATCCAATTAGCTCACCTTCCGCATGAGCGCGGCGCGCAGCGTCATCAGCATATGCGTTCCCGTGCAGGCCAATATGGCATGGCACCCACTGGAACCAGACACTGTGGCCTGAGGCGAGTAATTCATTGTAACGCTTTGCGATCCTTGTGCAGATGTCGTCAATCGTATTAGCACAGTATGAGGCTATCATCTGTAATGCTGATCTGCTGTCAGTGAGAATGGTCCAATTTGTCCGCTGATGAACGCGATATATATGACAATGCTGCGTAGATGGCGTAGAGATGGCGTAGATGGCGTAGATGATGGCGTCTCTGTGGAAGATGTTTCATGAGGAAGCTTAAGTCCTTGCTGGATGTTACAACTCGGCACGTAGAATGCGGCCGTTGAACTGCCTGGTACCACAGATTCGTCAGTGTACACTTCCCTTCGTTGATGGTGCGCAGTGGCTATATGTTCCAGCGCAAGTTGGCGCGCGGCACTTCTTTGCTAGGCCAGGAATGTCCGTGTGGACTGTAGGGGTACAAAGGGTCCACATAGGTCGAGGATATGAGAAATGTGCAGTGGACGATGGTACGCACTTTTTAGACGGGAAACTGCAGCTCCGAACGTAGACGAGGGGCAGTTCGACTCGATAGACTGGAGGTAATGTGATTGCTGTCGGGTGAGAAATCGCGTGTAGGTACGGAGTGTCTCTCTGTCTCGCAGTACATGCGCCGGTGGTTCCTTCGCCTCAGCTAAGACGGAGTATGTCTGAGTGGTCCTAGGAACTCCTAGGCATACTCGGAGACTACGTGCTTGGATCCGTAGGAGTTCCATCTCTCCGTTTCTACTGAGGCCGTGTAGGGCCGGCAAGCTTTACCTTAGGGTTCCTATTATGAGGGAGCAGTGTAGCTGCTGATACTGTGCAAGCGTACAAGTCACTGGAAGCGCACAATTACTTCACCTTAGGCGAGCTGTTTGATTGGGCCGTTTCCGAAAACAGGGCTGATTCGTTACCGTGCACCGATTCACATTTGCGTCGTTTATTAAACGCGATAGCACTTCTTTAACGCACTTTTGCGCCTCGGTGAAGCGTATCACTCTAAGAAAAAAACGTATGACTTTCTACCCATTTCGGTAGAGCTGCATTGCAACCACATTTCCTACTCCAACCAGTTTTACCTTTTGGGTATAGCTGCAGAGTAGAAACAAACTACCGAGTAGAATCTGTCGTTCTACCAGCTTGGGTAGGAAATTCTACCATTTTCTCTTAGAGCGAACGTCAGAGAGAGGAGCAAGTTAAAGGGACGCCGTCGCTTATACCCGCGGGGGAGAAGTTGCGTGTGGATTGCCACGAAATGGTAGAAGTAACGTCCTGCTGCAACTGTGGGTAGGAAATTCTCCCTTTTTTTCTTAGAGTGTAGAGTCAGTGGAGAGGAGCCCTTTGGTTCTCGAGTTGGAAATATTTTACGAGTTACGCAACTCGAGGAAAAGTTGCTGACGCCAGAAATCGAACCTCGGTCTTCTTATTTCAACGATAACAGACTTTCCTTGAGCTATAGTACCTCGAGTACAAGGAGGACGGACAACCAATCACGCTATTCCCATTCTCTTTTACATCTTTCTCACCAGGGTTACGGAGTTGCCACTCCGTGGTTGGAATGATTCCGGAATCATTCCAGATTTATCAGAGCCCGGAACGGAATTGCAATGGAATGGCGGAAACTGTCCTGGGAATGGAATGGGAATGGAACTAGACATTTTTTCGCAGGCGGAATGGAATTGGAATGTAATGATCTGGGTGGCACACGGTCAAGGGCGATGGTTTGGTTTGATTTTAAGAAATAAAATGGAGATTTTGGCTCCACTAGTGTGAGGCCCGCAACCCCACATCATTTGCACCAATTACTTTAGTGGGAAACTCCTGTAATGATGATGCCAATGAAGAGGAGGAGGAGGAGGAAGAGAGGAGAAGGGCGAAATAACCTTGTCTTTGTGCTTTTTTCGTGCTGGGTGATGTCAATCTCCTCTATAGCACTGCTGGGCTACCCTGTACGGTTACTGGTCCTAATTCTTTTATTGGTGGAATTAAAGGAATAGAATGGGGTTGCCAAGCCATTCCAGGAGTGGGAATTGACCATACCTTTTCATTCCTAGGAATTGAAAGGAACGGAATTATCACAAATATTCATTCCTCGGAATTGAATAGAAATGGAATGGGTAATCCCATTCCGCAACCCTGTTACTCACTCACTCACTCACTCATTCAGACACGAGGCGGGTATGTAAGAGAGAATGGGAATAGCGTGATTGGTTGTCCGTCCCCCTTGCAGTTGAGGCACTCTACCACAACGAAGGTCCGCTATCGTGGTGTAACGGTAGTATATCTGACCAAATTCAGAAGACCCAGGTTCGATTCCTGGCATTCCTGGCACCTTTTCCTTTGAGTTGCTTAGTTCGTTAATTTCTCACCGTTCGGTGCTTACGTGTTTGTGTCGTCTATGTTGGGCTGCCTCGGCTAATTTTCGTTGTTTTTAATAGATTTTACGAAGTTTTACAAATCCCTCTCGTTTGTTTCTTTATTGGGCGTCTCGGCTGACAAGAAACGTTTCGGCGGGTGGGGATTTAGCAGATTGGAAGGTGTTTACGACGGCGGTTCCTAAAACACGAAAAGCCAAACACCTGATTCCTTTGAAGTGACTGACGTCATGTTGTGGATCTTTGGTGGAGCTTCCTTCATTGCTGGAAAGTAATTGCTCTGAGGCAGGAACGTACAAACAGACGAACACAAACACAAACCTCTTTCATCTGTTCCTTTATCGTACTGTTTTGTGCAGCGCAAACTCTCGAGTGTCTGCATCACGGAGTTCGAGTGTAAACGACGTACTGCGGAGCATTCGCGCAAGTATAGAGCTCGCAGATTTGCCGGAACTGCTGCGGGAGATGTGGACGCGTTCACTAAAGAAAATGAACGTAAGCTGCGTGCCGCCGGCAATCGCATGCATGTAATCATGCGGCATGCGGCAAAGCGCACTGCCCGTGGCTGCCGCAGGCCGAAACACGCGTGACGCTGCATAAATACTAACCCATACGAAACCTCGAAATACTTCCATATAACTGCTCGTTACCAACCCACTCGTACTGCCGAATCGAACCGCCATACGCACACTGGCCGAAGTCGAACGTAAAGGTCGGCGTGCACAAACCAAGAAACCCAGTGAGCCGAGCGGAACACGAGAGTTCAGTTTGAACATCGTGGGTGATGTAAATGTGCCGACCACATGCAACGGCACAACGATAGACAATGTGTTCAAGAGAAGTGTCATGGTGTGCGCTGCATGGACTACATCTCCTATACTACAGTATTCACAAACCCCTTCTCTGCATCGTCAGAATCGAAGACCACCCAGACGAAGAGGAATCGTCCGAGTGATCGTGTACGGTGACACACATCCGTTCGGGTTAATGGTATCGAGAGTAAATAGCAAGTTTTAGCAGATAGGAAGGTCTTAACGGTAACGCTTCGGAAAACATGATAAGTCAGTCACCTGATTCCTTTGAAGTCGTCGTTGATTTGACAGCTTCCTTTATCGTATCTATTCCGTAGAGTGCTGCCGGTCTGCTAGACATCCCGAAAGTAGCGAGTTTTAGTTACACAAGAAAGTGTTCACGATAACAGTTCCGAAAACATGATATGCCAATCATCGAGTGACATCACATTGCTAAGTTTGGATTTGATAACTTCTTTTATCGTACATCGTTTTCGTAGAATTCTTCCTACGCACTAAAACTTCCTAGTGTTCTTCTTTCGCATCCAAAATGGAATCTTCGTCTTTCATCTAGTGCAATGCTAGTAATGCTATCGCATTTCGTACACGTTTGGCAGTGCACCAAAGAGTATTTGTACCCAGGTATCGTGAGGGAATCTCACAAAGGCGATGACAGGGAATCTTTCTGTTTAAGTGATCAAAACGGTTTCCACAGACAAAAACGATTCACAGTCAAACGCTTTCATTCGTACCACATTTCAAACGTCTTCATTCCGTGTTGCGCGGAAACCGATGAAAAGTGATTTCGCCACCCTTTCCCCATCGAGTTGTGCTCCCGAAGGATACACGGCCTTGCGGCATGCCCACTTTGCATGAAAACGATCACTCCAATTGATTGCTGTTTTTTTCACACCAAGCAGACGATCTGCTGACTGCAGCGCCGCCGCAAGCTGTGACGTCACGGGCGCAAATTGGTCTGCTGAAACGCTGCACCAGTAGCAGCCAAAAGGATTGTTCTCGGGGGAAAGCATATACTGCAAGACACAAATAGTTACTCAATAAGCACAACGCGTCGAGACGCGCTCTCCATCTGATGGGGAGGACGAGCTCCCGCAGGTCGCGTAGAACCGGAACGCTGTGGAGGTGAACACGCAGCCACGAGCTGGCATCAATCCCACTGAAGTTAAAGTCATACCCTAGAACCTATGACGTTTTGTCCCTATTGATTCACGCGTTTGAATTCCTACCATAACTGTCAGTAATTCGGAGAACACGGCCGATGGCTTCCTCATCTGTCAGTCATGATCACTGACAAGCAGGGGCAGATCTGGAAGGGGGGGGGGGTTCCGGTTGTGCTGAGCCCCTCCTTAATTTCTCTCTTCACATAGTGTTTAATTGGCCCTAGATCGCGTGTATAGCATGCTGTCCATGACTGGACCATCTCCTTAAAAAAATCCTGGATCCGCCCCTGCTGACAGGTTGTGGGCATATACATTCGGTGGCAGCGTAGTTGAATTCGGTGAGGCGAACATCCTTTACCCATCTGAATCCGCGAGGGATTCCAACAGCGGAGTGAACACGGTTTCATACAGTGACGGCGACAACGGACATCCCTGTCGAACTCCAACCTTGATTTTAAACTTGCCTGAACGGCCCAATTGTCCCAAATAGAAGCAGACGCCCCAGATTGTAAAGTCTTAATCCAGGATATAATTTCCTGGTTGAACCCATTTGCTGCTAACCTTTGATACATGTACTCATGGTGTACTCGTTGAAAAGGTTTCCTCTGGTCAAAAGAGACCCGAGGAAAGAGACCCAAAAGAGAGAGTCGCGGAGCGCTTGAGTAATGAAGTGTGAAGGACCGCCCAGCGACAGCGCACGCATGAAAATGGGGTATCACAGCGCCAAGAATTGGTTAATTACGATACAAAATCGCTTTTGACAAAATTATGCAGCCGGTATTTAATAATGATACTCTGCGGTAGGCATTGGGATCCTGCTTTTTGGAGGTGTCTTTACACAACAAGGTCACAAGTATATCCCTCATGAACGGACAGAGGAGGTGCAGTGTCAAACACTGATTGAGAACCGCTGTAGGAGGCCCACGAAGCGTTGTCGAAAAGCATTTATAAAACTCTACTGGGAGACAATCTGAGCCAGTCTGAAGAGTTAACGGCGGCTGTATATTCGTCCTCAGAGAACAGCTGGCCCAGTCAATGGAAGGCAGGCCATACACTTCCTGTACGCGGCACCAAACGTGTAGTGGGGTACGACCTCGCTAAAAGACATGCTCTGCCGCTTCGGAAGCGGCGCATGCCGGGCAGCGGTCAGAGTAGCAGATGTTAAAGCGCGACAAGCGCGACCGCACAAGTCGCGACAAGTGCTGTAGAGAAGTATTTTACGTCCCAAAGCGAAATGTCCGCATCGGGGAACGCACCGCGTACGGCGAACTACGTTTATGTCGGCCAAAAGATGCAGGGGAGGTACCTCTGCTCGCGGTCTGGCTTCTAATGCGCCTGAAAAATGTGTATTGGCATCAGAACGGAAGACTAGCCGCACAGACTGATACCCCTAACGTTTCACACTGCCTAAACTAGGACTACGTAGATGCCAACTGGAAAGCAGTCAGCTGCGTGCCAAAGATTAATATGTGTGCTGGACGACACCATGCAACGATCGAAGACTCGCGGAAGCTTGCGAACGTGGCAACGGCACAATCTACAAGGCCACCTAGTATTGCCAACTGTGTGTATGGTCATCAAGCAGGAGAACTACCTATGGAGGGAGTCCCCTTTGCACTGACACTAACTGCACGTTACAATCCCACAAGTTAAATAACAACACTCTCTAGGAGAGTTTGCTTTTCGTACTGCCCATGCCATGCGAACAATTCGACACGGGGTCGCTGCGGAGGACAGTACAGTCCTAGCAAGCTGACTAGAACATTACTTGCCACTCACCCTGAACGTGACGGAAAAGTGGAGTAGGCGCCAGCCGGCGGCGAGTGCACTCCAGAAGGCCGTACAGTGCCTCTTCGCGGGTAATATGACTACGAAGACCTGCCCTGACAGCCTGAAATATTGCTGCGTCTCCGCAGTCTGGGTCACCGAACGCCAGACGGCAACGACGGATCCAAATTTGAAAGTTTATCTCCGTAATCAACAAAGCCAATGCTGAGCGCGCGGAACCACACAGTGGCCAGGAGACAGTCGAGAGCTGAAATACTTGTGTTAACCTGCGCCACAGCAAAAGAGGTACGTTACAACGCATAAAACAGTGCTCGGCCGTTTCACACGTCCCGCAAGACGGGCAACTGTCAGAACGAGAAATATGAAAACGGCGCAATCGCTCGCGAAGAGGAAGAACATCATGGGCTACCTTACACTGAAGACTGGCGCAGCGGGCCAATGGACACCAAGCCAGCCCGCAGTGGACACCAAGACAGCTTCGTCGGCACCGAAGGGACTGCGGGACTGGACTGCAACTCACTGATAGCTGCATAAAAATCGCTGACAGCCCATAACTGGATGTCAGCGTCAGGAAGCTAGAGTCGTAAACGTCTTACAACATCAACACATTCACTGTACTGTTGAGGCAGAACTTCGGACCTAGGCCGATACATAGGGCTCTCAATGAACCACCTGATGGCGCATCCCAGAGAGTACTGCACTAATGCGCACGCTGGGTGTTCGGGAGTGTGCAATGCCTCGAAATAAACGTGCGACTGAAGTGCAAGGCACATGTCGAGCACCACCGGCAAGGCTAAGCCAGCCTGGTCACGTGTACGGCGCAAGCGGGATCTCGCTACCAACTCCAGCGAACCGCCCCAGAGAAAACGGAACGCGTGCCTAGTGATGAGAGATGCAAAATTTCCAGAAATTTTGAATCGCTCGAAAAAAAAAACGGTTTCTTTCGGGTTATTTTCCGAAAGATTGGAAAAAAATGGAAACAAATGTGGTTACGAAGTATTGAAGCTGAGTCGATGCATTACCGGCCAAACCACAGCATCAATGAGCTAGAAGCTTTAGTAGTGTTCATCCTCTAGGCATAAATGCAGAGCAGAGCACCCCATGAGACTGCTGTCTACTCAGTGATAGGTAATTAGAACAACCTGTCCACTCCGACCAGAACTCAGACATTATGTGAATGCGATGGCGATCGCTTGGAGCGGCCAGACGGAGCACTAAGTTGGTGGTTGTTGGCGGATTAGCGGCACCTAAGGCGCTGTTGGCGGGTTGGAACTCATCAAAGGCGCGAAAATGTACATTTTTGAATTTTTTCGCCTGGATATTTTGGGCTATTTTTCTGGAGACGAGGAAAAAAAACGAAAAACCTTTTTTTCCAAACACTTTCGTTTTTTTTTTCGGGGCTTCGCATCTCTAGGCAGTACGCATTAGTGGTGGCGGCGGTACCAAAAGCAACTGTAGTATTGCCAACTGTAGGCCACCTAACGAGAGTGTACTGGCATCAAATGGAAGGCCGGTCACAGGGGCCGGATTTCTGTAGCATCTCAAACAGACTCGAAAAACATTCTGAATACCAACTCTCGCCCAGCGACTAAGGCTGTTTAGAGATTGCTATACGTGTCAGTTTCTCCATGCAACAGTCCATGACACTGGAAAGCCGCAAGTGGGAGAACAACACGAGGACGTGGACACCTCATAGGTTAACATAGAACTTGCCATTGTCCACCCAGAAGAGAATGTCAGAGGTCATCCAGCAGCGGTGAAACTCAACTGCTCCAAGCACCGCTCGCTCCCTGCAAAGAACTCCGCGAATACCGGGGTTAACAAGCTGAATCACCTCCTGTACACTGGGGCTCTCCTGCGTGTGCACTAGTCGACAGGGAACGATCAGAGAGAGAAGGGAAGAAAAAGTACCAACCCCCGTACCACACGAAGTATGACAGGGGAGAGCACCAATAGGGACAGAAAAAGCTAAGAAGCGAGGAAGATCATGGAATAGAGAAAATAGAATGAAAATAGGAGGAAAGCACTCGTCGACAGCGTGAAATCCACACTTGGTAGTAATTTATTGTAATAGTAATAATTCGTAGTAATTTATTTCGACTATCAAGAGCACCAAATGCCGCCTATCCCGCTGCGAGACAGGAAGGGGGTACAGACCACGAGTGTGTGTATTGTCATCAAGCAGGAGAGCTACCTATGGAGGCAGTCCCCTTTGGACAGACACTAACTTTACGTTACAGTCCTACAAGCAAGATAACAACACTGTCTAGGAGAGTTTGCTTTTCATACTGACCATACCAAGCGAACAATCCAAACACGGGAGAGCCGCTGGAGAGTGCAGTACGGTCCTAGCGAGCTGGCTAGAGCATGATTTGCCACTCACCCTGAACGTGGCGGAAAACACGAGTAGACGTCAACCAGCGGCGAGGGCGGTAAGGAGTGTCTGAACATGCTTCATTTGCCTACCACACTGTTGGGTACCTCCATCACTCTTAAGCGAACATTTGTCTGACAGATTTCGCGGTGTTTTTCAAGATGCCCAAAGAGGTGGTCATTACGCACATACCTCTGTCCATCTGCATGATAAATTTCTGCTGTCTTATCTGTACGCTTTTTGTTCTACACACAATGACTAATTGAGACCATGATATCCAAAACCATCGGGGCAAGGCGTAATTCCAGCACTAGTGAACCTAGTGCCAGTTATTAATGAGACGTGGCTACCGCTGGGCAGCAGAAAAATGATGGTTCAATACAGTCTGTACAAAGGTTAGGAGTGCGTTATCTTCGTACAATATTAGCACGACCGAGGACGTATAAGCTATCGCAACATGTTGTTTGCGAGTTCAGGTCGGGCATTAGCATGGGCAAACAAGAACAGCAACGGCAGCGCTCAACGGTTGCGTCTTCTTTTGTCCGTGTGTCTCCCTTGCATCGATACCCATGCATCGATAACCGGAAAAATTGCGTAGGAACTTCAGAAGGTGGGGAATGCTCGTGTAACAGCGGAGCACAAGTAATGATGCGGATACCTCGAGCCAGGTTCACATAACAAGTTCACAACGAAAGGGCAGTGAGGAAAACCGATCGGATGCGTTCGTTTGGAAGTTGTCCACCTGCTCTCAATGAGATGGAGTGAGAGATGACCGCGAACTGTAAAAAAATACGAGAATCCTACAGTGTACATGCAGTTTCAAAATGCCAGACACATTAACCATCACCACCACCATCATCATCATCATCATCATCATCATCATCACATTAACCGTGTGTTCACAGGAGCGAAGTTCCCCAGAGTACTACAGCGGAAGATGCGAAAAACGTCATAGCTTTCTGCTGTCACGTGGGCGCGAGCGTTCAACGTCGTGTCTTTATGTACTCTGCTAACCGCAGGGAATATCCTGCGACACAGCCACAAGATATTCCGTTGCAGACGACAGGAAAAGCCGCTAACGGTGTCGTCTGCTAAGTGCGCAACACGCCACTCCCGATACTGCGGCACCGTGTGAATGCTGACATAGCACGGGACGGAACTTCGGCTCTGTGGGCAGTGTTTTCGCATTTTTTCTGACTCCCTTCACTTTCCGAGTTATAAATCATTAGAGTCCGCACAGAAAGACGAATATGCGACGTCAGCGCGAGGACATGTATGCGCTCCCTCGCCGCTTGGCTTCGTTCGCTGTTGCTGAAGTTTTATTTATTTATTTTTTTATTTTTTTTTTTTGCTGCAGAGAATACGCAAGGAGGAGGTGTGGAAAAAGGGCGCTTACAGATGACTGTCCCGGCGAGAACGTCACTGAAACATCAAACGATCCGATGAGGAGATTGTCCCACTTGCTCGGAGGCCGGGAGCGGGGATCGGAGTTTCTCTTTAAAGTGCCACTACACAGAGTGAATATGGTGCCTTTAGGATCCTATGGGATTTATGTGTGATCGCAGTCGACGTATCTCACGTTGTGTTCTCCCCAAAATATTGTTTCTCTACGGAATGCCACGCGAAAGTACAAACAAAAATTACTCTCTAGGCTTGAGAGATGTGACGCCACAGTGTACGCACGCTGCCACACGTCTGGCAACATTGTTCCTCGAAGGTGTATTGCCGTCCTCTCAGATACGTTCCTGGTTGTCGTTCGAGTGGGGGTGGGGGAGAAGTGAGAACGAGAAGGTGTCTGTGCTCTCGCTATAGGAGAAACAGCGCTCGTCATGACGTCGTATGTAGGCGTATTCCAATCTGTAAAATTTTGTGGGTTCATTCGAAAATTCGTGGAATCTTGTAATGTTCGGTGACGAATTTATATATTGTGTCCTCGGTCTTTCAGCGGGGTTGATTTATAAATATATTTTTTTTATTTTTTGTCCTGAAGGGGCATTTCAGAGGAGCATCGCAGGGATAAAAAAAAATTATATCAGGAGGAGTAGAAATTTGGATTAGAATCCCTGGTTTATAAATTGGGACAAAAATTACGAATGCGGCGCGGAATCTCGGAAGCAAGGATCGGAACCGAAACTGAGCCCGGACCGAAAACACCTAAGAAATCGTATTTTTCGCTAAACCGGAACTGAACCGAACTAAAATACCTTTTTCTGCGTTGAACCGAACCGGAAATGAACCGGAAAAAAATTTAGACGGTTACCGGTTCGCGAAACGCTTCAGACGTAATGTGCGGTGTGAGAGATCGGAAATTCGATTTACACAGCGGATTGAGCCGCGTTGCCAAACAAATTCGAAACAGAAATTGAACAAAACAAAACTGCAGCAGCAGTGAGCGATTCATTTGCGTTCATTACTGCGTTCATTCAATGTGTAGTTTTGAGGTCCGGCGGTGCTTGATTTCACCATCTGGAGTGACATGGATCATTCACCGGGTGCTTCGGACAAGTTGAAATGACATTCTAAACACAATTGTGTTGGAGGTCGTGGTATGACGAATCCAATTTCTCGCCTCCCAAGGAGACAAAGTGTCGTTTGACCGCACGTTTGGGAAGGTCCAACAGGCCTAAGCCAACACTGAGCGTGCACGCTATATAATGTTAGATGGCACAATTGCGATTACGAAGTTGCTAATGTTTCTTGTTCTTGTGAGGCCGGTTAGCTGCCGCTGACGAACACTGCCGTGAAGACCAGCACTAAAACGTTCGCAATAAATATCTTGTTCTGTAAATAATATTTTGGACTTTGAATAGAACGGCCAGTCCTTGAGCAAAATGTAAAAGGTTGTAGGGTGTTTGATCTAACGTGTCCAGAAATTATATTTAAAGCGAGTGATAAAAGGAAAGCAAGTGGTACTTTTTGTTGTGTGGGAGAGATTTACTAGACGGATTTCACATGGTACTATACAACAAGCACAACACACACATAACATACACAACACAAGATCAACGATACAGGGCGATGCAAATTGCGGATATTAACAAATGAAAGGTAATGAATGATAAATGATCATGGATGGGAAAAAATATGGATGGTGAAAAAATATGTACAAAATATGAATTCGCTTATGACGGGACGCCGGCGATTGTGACGAGACCGCCGACAGCGCGAACAGAAGGGTGATGGCCACAACAGCGCACAAAACCATCCTCCCCTAGCGCAAACAGTTCCCTCTGGAGGACGCTGACGACGCGAACCCGCAAAGATCTCACAAGCAGGAAGATCGGGACGTCGCGCCTACGCTGCGCCACAGCCTTACATCTAGCACCCCACAAGACCTGGGCCCCACAAGCCGTCACAAGCACACTGTACCGCTGGCTGGCACATCTCCGGTCAAGGGGTATTGGGCACATAATGTTTATATGCCGCCTGACTAGCTGCCAGAATATGCGGGCTATGCGGCATTCGAAGAGCACACGACAGTTGGTCTCTACACTGGCGCGGTATGGGCAGATATTCGTCGGAGTGATGTTCCACACGTGGAGGCGATCACGCGTCGGCTGTATGCTCCACGCCAAACTCCACAGTGTGTCGAACAAGGAAGGAGGGAGCCACGAGCACACAACCCTGCTCCACGCGATGGTGCCCACTTGCCGACGACGGTGGGCCTAGATTGTGCTGCTGCACGCCTCGTCACACAAAACTGCCTGCGACATATGAGCGGGGCTGGTGGAGTTCGGGTTCACAGGGGGAGTGATCCGAGCTAGCATGCGATGGTAAGCGTGAATGACAGCATGGAACCGCCGTGGTGATCGCGCTGCCGGGCGTGACGGTGCAAACGACTCCGGTGAAAGAGTGCGCACCAGAGGCCCCATCCAGTACATTAGAAGAACTTGCGTGGGCGATGGCTCTCCACAGATGATTCGCAGAACGGTCTTGAGTGCGATTCCACGATTCATGAGGCCCACGTCCGGAAGGGCTAGGCCCCCTCGAAACACTGGAAGACTAAGGAAAATGCGGGCCACAGGCCTATTGCGCCTCTTCTGCCAAATGAAGGCTAAGATGGTAGTGTGGATCCGCGAGACAACTGAGCGCGGTGCGATCAGCACATGACTCAGATGCCACACGCGTCCACAGAAGACGCTCCGCACGAGATATGCGCGCTCGAGGTACGTCAAGTTGAATGCGCTGGCAGCCTCGCAGTTCGCGCAAAGTTCTTGCAAAGCGCTCGACCAGTTAGCAGGCGTGGGCCCGGTGCTGTCAAAGAAGACGCCGAGAATTTTTAAGGAGGTAGTGCACGAGAAGGGTAGACACGCGGTGGACATACGGTGACCCAGCGGCAGCAGATGCGTCTTCCGGATGGGTCGTTTGCTACTTGAGTAAGAAACAGGTACTGCTTCACTAGTAACACCTGTTTCCTAGTCAAGTAGCTGAAAAGTAGCGCTCGTTTCTCTTTTATCGCTCGCTTTCAATAAAATTTCTCGACACGTTAGAGCAAACACCCTGTATACGGTGAGTGAACATAGGGAGTACAGTATGCTACCGTAACGTTGCACCTGAAATGCAGATCTGTAACACGCAGTGTCGATGTGAACAGCTGGGTCGGATATAATAACAAAAGTTCGTTTGTGTTATTTGGTTGGATTGGATTGGAAAAGAAAGAAAAATATGGAGAGGTTAGTCCCGACCCAGTCAGAACTGGCTACTCCAAAACGCGTTTGTTGGTAAACAAAAAGAAAAGAAAAGGTCAGCTACGAAAAATAGGACAAACAAACAAACAACCAAGCAGGATAAAGCATAAAGGAAGACGGGGGAAAGGAAAGGGGAGACGTTCGACGCCGAGAATCACTCACTGCACAATGTCAGATATAGTGCGAACACAATGTCACCGAAGTTTTCACAGAGTGTCCAGCAAGTCCGAAGCGATAAGAAAGTCCACAAGAGCGCGCAATGCCGGCACCTGGTGTTGGGCGGGCCAGCAGCGTAGAACCTTCACAACGGAGAAAGGGCGATTGTCGAGGCGGGCTAGTGCCGCCTCAAGGGAAAGACGAGGCTCTCTGTATAGAGGGCAGGCTTCTATAACATGCTCTGTGTCCTCCAATACCCCGCACTCGGAACAATTCGGTGTGGAAACCTTCCCAAGTTTAAAGAGGAGGCGGCCGGTATATGGCACATTGAGACGTAGCCGGTGAATGATGGAGGTAACGGCCCGGGGGAGCGCTGGGGGCATTAAAAACTGCAGGTCTGGATCCGCTTTGTGCAGCAGTGAGTTAACTGGGACGCATCGACGCCAGTGTTCCCCGCTCAGACGTTTCACTACTGCGTTTATCGTGCTCTTTGCATCCCCTCTTGTGAAGTAGACGGGGTGCGTGCGAACGCCACGCGCTAGATGGGCACGCCTGGCAGCCGCATCCGCAGCCTCATTTCCGGGGACACCGCAATGGCCAGGGACCCACTGCAACTGGATGTCATGTCCCCGTGATACGGCAGAAGTGTACACTTCAAGGACGTCATGCACCATTGGAGACAGACATCCCGATCCTGTAGAGTGGAGAAGGACTTGTAAGGCGGCTTTGGAGTCGGTGTAGATGGACCACTGAGCTGGGGATGGAGAGGATGCAATGAAGCCAAGCGCCATACAAATCGCGTGCAGTTCCGCCGCCGCCGCCGACGTGCGGTGTGAGAGTCTTGCACATCCTTCAGCTGACAACTGTGGGATCACATAGGCGCAAGCAGAGCCGGAACGCGTCGTTGATGCGTCGGTGAAAACCTGAATCTTCCCTCTATCGCTGTCAAGTACGGCCAAGGTGAGCTGCCGTAGAACAACCGTCGACGCAGCTTTCTTCGAGGACACTCCAGGTACCTCGACACGGACAGGGGGTGTGGGCAGGGCCCATAGTGGGTCAGGGTGCTTCGGCAGAGATTTGTGCTTGGGGATGATGCTTCGGTGGGCAAGAACGGCTTGGCTGTACCCAGACGCTGGACGACGAATCAAAGCGCGCACTAAGGGGTGTCGATGGTGGCGAGTTGCCAGCCTCATATAGTGGCTAAGAGACTGATCGAGCCTCATGATGGGTACAGGTGGCTCCTTGGCTTCCGCGAAGACTAGAGCAGTTGATGTGGACTTGTGGACGCCGAGGCACGTCTTGATGCTCTTCGCAAGAATGGTCTCCAGCAGTTGCTCAGATGTGGGGCAGAGATGATGCAGTACTGGAAGGTGGTAAGTCAATACCTGACGTACAAGGGACCGGTGGAGACCGAAAAGAGCCCTAGAAGTGAGCCCCCACCGGGTACCACAGAGGTAGCGCAGAACATTCAGTCGGGACTCTGCTCTGTCTTTCAAGCAGCGAACTTCTGCTCTCCACGATAAGCTGCGGTCGAGGATGAGACCAAGGAACCGGTGGTGCGTAACGCGCCTCACTGGGTGCCCACTTATGTAGAGCTGAAGGTTTCTCAAATGGCGGCGTGTGAAAGGCAAAAACACAGTCTGTGTGTTATTTGAGAATCGTAAGGATCTGCTTACTTTTAAAGTTCTTCGAGGTGTCTTCCAAGCTTCTTAAGGTGGCTATCGATATAACTGCGCAGAATTATTGAAAGGGTACAGTATCGCCCCTGGAGATGAAACTCCCCAGTCATCATCGTTGAAATAAGGTTGTTTCGTTGTTTTTTGTTTATTCCGTGTTAGGGCCGCGAAGCAACTTTGACCGGCGTATAGAGACATGAACAGATACAGAGAGGACTGCACGAAGGAGTGGGGGCAGGCGGTTAGTATGCGTCCCGGGCCGACAAGGAGTAATTTGCGCAAACATGTTACGGCGAATCACACTGGCCCTTCTGGTGCACTGCAGTGTATAAAGATTGTGTTTGAGGAGCTTATACCGGTTCGTCCAGCGTAATATGCTGGACGGCGGGTGTCGCTCCTACATGAACTGAATTAATCGTCAAGAGCTTGCAGAGCAAGCGATTTTCCGGAAACCATTTTGGTTTAACTGCATAAGCGCGTATTCTGCTCTACAGTGGCGACGTACGCTACGACAGTTTGGTTCAGCGCATGGAAGAGGGTTCAGTTGGAGAGGATGAAGCTTTGAGAAACCACGTGACGAGGTGTCCGTCCTATCGGAAGGCAACAATAAGGGGGAGTTCGTTGGCAGGTGGGGTACTCAGTACGGTACGCGGGCGCCTCACGTTGAACCGTTACTCCCTTACTTGGGAGAGGAACCAATGAGGTCGGTACATATGCAATAGAGGAGCGCGGGAAACTTTGGAGCTGCGCAGACAACTGAGCTACTTGAATAGCGGATTTGCGGTGTATAGTGAGAGCTATACTGGCGCCATAGTAGTCGGCGTAGGTCGTTGTACAGGTTTTGAACTGGCACATTTCGAGTTATCCCATCGTCATGCATGTAGCTGTTGTTGTGGTTGTTGTTGTCACCGTTATCCTCCTGACTGGCACGCACCAAATGTCACGCGACAGCGCGTGAAAACAGTGTCGGTGTAGACCGGGTCAAATAGAAGTAGCGACTGGCCATCGCGTGTGTGTGTGGGGGGGGGGGGAGAGGCTGCTAATCACAGTCGACATACAACAACAGTAAATGAAGGAGAATTGATGATGACATGTGATGTTTCCCCCAGGGTGTCGAACCGAAACCGTACCCGAACCGAAATTTTCATGACACTGTTGAACCCGAACCGGAGCAGAACCCTAAAAAATAATAGCGGTAACCGGTTCGCAACAAAGCGGTTCGGACATAACAGAAGTAAGCATAAGAGTTCCTCTCAATCCCCGAACCAAGACACATTCGTGTCATCATCACACATCCATATCATGGATTTCGCAAATTTTCACCTAGCAGTCAGACAAGGACGTATAGTAAGTATACTTTCAGCGTCTTTTTCAACATGTTCAAGCTCAGTTGTCCTTGTGAGCGCTCCGGCTAGCGCCCAACGCACGCGCTGCGGCATCTGCTCTTCAGAGAGGAGGCGCCATGAGGACGAATTAAGCAGGAATGGAGTAGGCCAGTTGTGTAGCTGTGTAGACGAATATGTGATTAAGTAAGCGCCCAACATTTACCTTTACATGTGAGCAGTCAAAATCAAACAAGACAGATACACGAGAAGGGGAGAAAGAGCGTACGCAGAATGGTGCCTGTTTGATTGGTCGTGGTTTGAAAAGTAAATGTAGTTCTGCTTATTGGTAGTGCAAATGTGTCGTGACCCACTGCATTTGTGTTGTGGATTAACTAGTATACTGCGGTGAGCTCGGACAGAGCAAGGCTGGCAGACTCATTTTTCGACATGCTTCAGTACTGTTTGGAAAGTACCGAATTTTCGAAGTACAGCTTCAGTACCGAATGGAAAAGCGGCGACAATTGTATCTTGCTGTCACTGTGCGTGTCAAAAAATAGATTTTGGGAACAGAAAGCAGCAGCACTACACCGCTTCATCAGCGTGGACTCTATTTGCAATACGTGTTCATCTATTTCTCCTTTCCCTCGCTACAGGGAGTACTTGACCACTAAAAACGTCAATGGAGACAACAGCAGTAAGCTATTTGCCACGCATTTCGTGATCAAAGCAGCTTGATGGGAGATATAACATGGAAGCGTTGAACCGGTTCCCGAACTGGTTCGGGGCTGCGAACCGGTTCGATTTTTGGCGTGGCCGAACCGGAACTGAACGGGAACGAAATTCAAGCAACGCGAACCCGAACCGAACTCCTAATTTGTTTGCGGTTCGACACTCTGGTTTCCCCGTGGTAAGTCGACATACGATTCACTGAACGCTTTAGCAGGTTAGTTATCCCCATGCACGAATGACCAACGAGACGTGGTGCACGTAGCACTAGAGCAATTATGTAACATGTATACTGAAGCACGTGTGGGCCTTTCCGCACTAAAACGACCAGTGGAAACCGCTATCAGTAAAATTAGCAATGTAAATATGAAGTTCCAAACGCACACTTTTCTCTCTCTCTGTCCGAGGTCCAAGGGTCGTCCTCACTCCGGGGCATATTCGCAGGCTCCGTGTGAGGACACGCTGCAAGATTGCCTCTTGAGTTTTGGAGAGGTAGTGTAGCTGAGGGTTTGCCTGATTAATCCGAAGTGTATGGAGTGAAGTGCCTTTTCGTTGTCTTTGTAGGGACCACCGAGCACCTTTATCACGTTGGTGTATTTTTTAGTGGGGTATGTGAGGTCTTGTGTCTGCGGGTCCTCTTTGCAGAGGCGCGGGAACATCCTGTCCAAGTGCTGCGAAAACAGGAAACAGAACGATACCTGCTACGTCTCCTATAACTAGACACACTGCCCACCCGCTGGTTGAAAGAATTAAGAACCGACACAAATGATTCGTGTACAAAGCTTTGCGGCACGTCGAACGATCAAGAGGGACAAAGTGGGGTAGTTGGTACAAGTTCATATCGGCTTACAGCAGCAATAGACGCGGAAAAGGAGTTAGAACATAAATGGGACAAACCCCCTGTAGGCTCTCAACTAAGTGGAGTTTATCCAAAGAGGAAGTATTTAAAAAAAATTGTCTTCCATATGTCGAGCCCCATCTCGTAATCTTGCACTACATTGCAGGGGGGGGGGGGGGATATGTTTATTGAAAAAAAAAGCGATGAAATGTTAGTCAGGCGTATAGGCCGACTTGCTATTCCTTTAATAAGAAAGAAACACACAAGAGGGCCTTAGAGGCTGGTCGAGCGCACGGTCGACATTGCAGGCAATGCTCATGTACACCAGGCTTCAGTGCTGTCAACACACAGAGACGAAACTGTGCGTGAAGTAACGGAGGCCACATCTTTGGTGAGAAATACCTCAGCTCACCTTTCTTATTACTCAATGACCAGGAAAACGAATTTCTTGACTGTGCACGAAATTTGTAGAACCTTGGTGAACCTTCAAGGTCAGGAGTATGACTGTAACACTTTCTAAGCTACCATGTGGTGAGTATGTGAAATTGATGACGTGCACTGGGTTCTGATATGCGCTATGATGACGTACACAGCTTTTTGTTTTGTTTTTCTATAGGTACTTCCTCGTTGAATAAAACTTCACTTAGTTGAGGGTCTGGATGTGGTTTGTGCCATTTATGTTCTAACTCGTTGGCCGCGACTATTGCTGCGGTGAGCCGATAACAAAATCGAACGATGTCTGCCTAAGCGCAGAATTCACATCCATCACAAGGACACTCCACCATGGCTTCTCACAGCACCGCCGACTTGCATAGATGTCCCAAAGATTGGGAAAAAACGAAGACATTCCAAGCCTGGGCCTTAATACAGTGGCCGTCCTCCAAGTAAACTATCCTGACAACCCACGTCTACACGGACTGCTCCTCTCTTGATGGTAGAGCATCCAGCGAGACTTAGTGAAGAAGGATACCATTTGTGCCACTCCATCTCATTGCAGAATTGCACTTGCCATTGTAGAATTGCACGGCCTACTGAAAGCTCTGCGGCACATTGGCAGTTCTCTCGCAAACAAGTGACTCATCTGCACAGACTTCAAGGCAGACCTCACAGTGCGGACTACGAGAAAATGAATTTGTTGGCATGACCCTGACAGCGCCTTCGAACATTCCCACCATCACAATCAGGATCGCCATCTCCACTCCGATCATGATCGTCATCACTCATATTAGACCCCTAGCTATGGAGTAGCGTTCCACACCTAGAGTTGAAAACCTCCTCACTTCATTGTCAAAATATAATTGTAGTTGTTGTCGTTGCTGGTGCAACAGCAAAGGGTGCGAACAAGTTGTCTCCAATCCCGTTTTCCAAGTCAGATGCGAAGAGGTTACTCAGAAAATTCGTAAGTAAAATATCAAAAAGGACATGGAAACAAGCCCAATGGGAGTCCGATTACATGACCTACATAGACCTATAAAAACAGTCATCCCAAACAGTCATCCGAAGCCTCGATACAGCTATTCACCGGATCCGTCTGGGTCCTCCATACACGGCGATCGCGAAGCACAGATCAAGCATTGAGGTCTCGAACATCTGCAGCGGATGCAGGGTGCCAGAGGACACACTTCACGTGGTAATGCTGTGCCGATACTACGAGCCTGCAAGAGCAAGACTGAAAAAATCCCACCAAGCCCTCGGGCAAAGGCCTTTCTCCCTTGAGGAAATTGCCTACACAGGACCAAGAACTCTGGACACAGGACCGGAACACAGGACCAAGAACCCTGAAGGCGCTTCGCGCCTTCCTAAAAGATAGCGGCATAAACTGCCGCTTTTAACACGTACGCCGCGTCTTTAGGACAGTGTCCAACCAAACGACATAGAGCTGCAGGCACCGGTAGTGGCAGCCGCCCTGCTCCATGTTTTTCTTTTTTTTTTTTCAGATAATACATACATACTTTTTCTTCGAAAGACTTTTTTTTTTCGAACCTGTCGTAATGCCACTCGCCCAAAAGCGCTCACTAGAACAACTGTCGGTTCTTATGAAAGAAGGGGTGTAAATGATACTTAATTTTCACTCTGGTCTAATTAGGTATTTCTTTCCTCAATTCAGATCAATTCAAAGTTTATTCACCACATTTGAGGACACAGGAGAGTACTGACCACAACGTCTAGCCAGGGAGGCATGTGGCCACGGTATGGCAGACAGTGCGACAAGACAGCGGACGCAAAAAGAGCGGAGGAAACAAGACAGAGAGGAAAACGTTCTAAAAATGCATAACTTCTCATAAAAATTACATAATCAAAGCTCGGTCATAAAGGTGGAGTGAAGTGCGGACTGCATAGGGGCAGCTGACAACAAGTAAAGGGAGCAGGGGGGTGGGGGGGGCTAGGAGTTAAATAATAGTATAGTAATAACAAAAATAATAATAATAACAATAATGTGCTATTCGCGCTCAAGAACGCCCACAAAAGTCATTGCATTGACGTACACTACAGTAAATTACACATTAAAACAAAAATAAGTCATGTTATACAGAACAATACTACAGACAGACACGCAGTAGTTTATCCATATCAGCAAGCACGGGTGGTGTTGGAAAAAATTGGGGAGGGGTTCATTATTACAGTTACATTGTAAGATGAGTACCCAGGAAAAAAATTACGGGGGTGTGCCAAACATTTGTGGGGGTGTTAGGGGGGTGTTGCGGAGTCTGGATAAACCGCTGCAGGCACGTACCTTCATTTAGCGAAACAAAAAATACAGATATAAAGTAAATGCCCATGCTGGGCATGAAATAACATCGCGTTTAAAGGATACAGAAGAAGGGGAAAAAAGATCGCAAGATGAAGAAATCGAGTTTGACAACATTCGACAACGCGTACCACGATGAATTGGGCAAAATAGACGACTTCAGAAAATCCCAGAGAGCCTAGCGGCCCTTTGAACTACGGGAACTTGCTAATAACAAAGGCGGAGATTGTCTCCAAGCCGTTTCGGTTCCTCCTCTCCCAGCTGACTGTCCACGAGGAGTCAAGGTCAGCGAAAACGAAACGTGAAGGACAGTTCATTCCAGTAATCTCCCAGGATGCAACGCGTGCGCAAGGCGCACTGGGATTTTCCGAAATCATATATCTATGTGCATAAAATAATGGCGGATTGCGCAATGCAGCACTAGATGGACATACGCATGTTGAGACGGTTCTACAAAACAATGGAATCAACCTGTGAGCGCATGTAATGGTACCCTCAGCCACGCCCTCCTACGCAACCTCAACCGAATTCTACCGGTACATGTGCACTGGAGCAGCCAGTTTCATTTAGGCCCCATTTGTGCAGTGAAAATAATTTTATATATTATTTTTCGTTCAAATCCATTCCAATCCAAAGCATTCTGTAAACACCCGTTCATTCCATTACTTGGTCCGAAAAGGTATAAATACAGGTAGAAAATACTTTATATCATCCTCTCCACTTCATAAGTGAAGGTGTCGGGTTTAGCTGCGAAACGCGCATTATGTTTCATTCCTTTCGATGAAAGATGAAAGTCACTGAAAAGGTTAGCCAGCTGTAGGAGTCGAACCCATTTCTTAGGCAAATTGAGGCTTTGTGTGTGTTTGTCCCTTCTATGTCGTTCCAGCCCCAGAACATCAGTTCTCTCATGTTCATTCCTTTCGTACTTGATATATTTGTACCTGCTCCATCTGGCTTCACGGCGCAATATTGCTGATGTAGTGTTCCTTTACAAGTGTGCCCGAACACAGAAATGACGAAACTGTATACGTGAATACGTAAAACGCTATACCAAGTGAAATATCGCAATATATACTCAAGTACCTAGAACTGTAGTGTTTCAGTAGTTGCCAGTTCAAGCACTTCCTAACGGTATCCACAATCACCACGTTCCTCGACGTCCTCCAACTCTAACTGTTGCATTCTATATGTCTTGCGAATTAACATGCGGTGAACACCAAAGTAGTATCTCAAACCCGCCTAAGGGCTTTACCTGCTTTATAATACACTGGGGCCCCTAACTTTTCCTTCACTTATTGATACTACGCATGTATTCATCCGTTACTAAAGGCATCTAAACATGTAGCATTTATTCTGCAAGAATGATCCTCGGTGCCTCATCCGAGTTCCGACGACTGCGGTCGGCCGCATCCGGCTGGCGGTGATGAAATATTGCGTTGTCTGAAACTCCTGCCATTTCCGCTCGTTTCTGGCCTGTTTATCCTCGAGAGAGTTTCCTGGTGCTCATTTTGAATGGTTAACTTTCCGAATTAGATGGCTTCATTAAGCCCCGCGGTTCGG
This sequence comes from Ornithodoros turicata, assembly GCF_037126465.1. Taxonomy (NCBI): domain Eukaryota; kingdom Metazoa; phylum Arthropoda; class Arachnida; order Ixodida; family Argasidae; genus Ornithodoros; species Ornithodoros turicata. The sequence goes on along the minus strand of NC_088203.1, from coordinate 24,072,630 downwards.
TGTTATGGCATCGTTAGCAGACAACCGCGGTGGAAACGAAAATCCTGTATATACCCTTTCGCGCATTTTTTTCCCCATCGGCAGAGTGAAAGTTTGCTGGGTCTCGTGAATAAATTACATTAGCAGGGAAGGAATCAACGTGTGACTGAAAAAAAAAGAACCGGGGTTACAGCGACTTAGTGTGAGTGTTTTGAGCGAAACACTTCTGCTATAGGAACTAGCCATCGCATCGAATATATCAGTTATGGTACAAAACCTATAGCAATGAACACGTATCATTTCATCGGGACGTCTATTAAAGTGCCACTGCCGACAAGTAAATTATGCTTGTTTGCTTCCGCGCAGTAAATCAACCTCGTTCAAGGACTCGGTGCGTAAGATATAAACTGAAAACAATAAAACTGTTAATTCGCGCCTTTACGTCGCCAGACAGCTAAGATGATGAGTGATGCCACACTGGTAAGTTTGCGAATTAATTTTGCCCACCAGAGGGCTCTTTAACGTGCGCAGCATACGGCACGCCGTATCCGACGTCCCTCGCCGAAGGGACGGCGCATCTAAGCAACTTGTACCCTGCAACTAAGTTGCTGACACTCTACCACCCGATCTAAAGAGGCAATAAATGCCCTATGTCAACACGATGTGCTTCCACAAATGTTCGAAACAAGCCGTAATAGTTTCGGATTCTTCAAGAGTCGGTGACGTCACCAAGAACTTTGGCGTCTGTCCCCTAAAAGTGCATGCACCTTTCGGGTCTCCGCTCTCGGCCTCACGCTGAAAGACCGCCAGCAGCTGTCGCGAGGAGGCAAGAATCGACCTGAGAGGAGTAATGTCGCAGGAGCTATGGTATACTGTGCATTCTGTAACCTCATACTTCTCCAAACTACTGTAGGCAGAGCGCCGAACCGAAACGTTTTTCGGTTTGTTTCGGATTCGGGTTCGGCCATATAGAGCTTCGGTTCCGGTTCAGCTATACGGAGTTCACATATAACGGTTCGATTAACCGGTTCAGAGGCTGTCGACCGGTTCGGAACCGGTTCGAGGTTCTAATATGCTACATAATTATAGTTAGCCACTAAAAATGATACAAGATATCCTAGTTACGTTTTTTATGCATTTCGGCGTTGTTTTTCGACGAACAGGACCTTCATCCCTTGCCTTGCCGCCAATCGTCCGCTCGAATACCCGCCAGAGAACCAAAACAAAGAACGTCTTTTCCTCAATTCACAGAAAATCTGACAAGGCTGGTTCTGGAAATCAGCTTGACTTGAGATCAGCTCGATTGAAAAATCAATTTGATTGAAAAGACATGTGTAACATATGATATCACTGTGTTATGCACTCCGTAGCGAATGAATTCCACACACGAGTAGCGGTCGAGTAGACGAATCGTACCCAGTATCCCGTTCAATTATCCTTCTTTCATATCAGTTATTGTGTTCAAGCTAGGAACTACAAAGCAAAGTGTAATCTGAGCAGTTACTAGTGTAATTATATAATTATGTTAATAAAATATTCTGAACAGCTAGGAAGTATTTGTGCCGTACTTCCTGGAGACCGTGTGTTAATTCTTTATGAAAGGCGCAGATGTGAACAGCCAATGCTATTACATGATAGTTTAGCGAATTGCATGCGTCGTGAAAGAAGAAATTGTTGAATGCTCCACACGCTTTTGATGTAATAGGTTTCAGTGCTATATTTCGCTTCGCGCATAATCAGCTGTCCACGCTGGTAAAACAGAACTTACCGGCATAACAGAGCACGGAAGCAAGGGGCATTCCGAATGATACACTTCTCTCCTCTGATTTGTTGAAACTGATTTTCAACAAATCAGGGGAGAAAACCAGTCATTCGCGACTATACCAGCTCGCGTGACTCAGTGGTTAGCGTGCTGTCCTTATCACCTCGAGACTGGGAGGTACCCGGTTTCTGATCCCGGTGCCGGCTGTGTTGTCTGGGGTTTTTCCTGAGTTTTCCGCAGACGCTTTCAGACATATGTCGGCACAGTTCCCTTAGAAGTCCGCCCAGGGCGCACATTCCCCAGAGCGTCAGTCGTGGCGTTGCCCACATTTGTGAGGCCGACAACGGCGAGCAAGTGCGAGTGCAACTCTCTCTTTAGAGTTTAGGAGCGTGCTACGTGGTGAAGTTCAGACAAGATGGTCAGACAGTGTGTAACGATAACGCATGAAGGGCATGGTTTGAAGGTCACACTTTCACGTACTGCCCCAAGCAGCACAATGTACTGAAAGTCGAGTGCAATAGGGGTGGACGGTATGTGTCTCATCAATGTTCTTTAGTTGCACGAGCCTGTTCAAGACCTTCCACCTACCCGTCCACCCCTATTGCACTCGACTTTCAGTACATTGTGCTGCTTGGGGCGCTTATTAAGGCACTTATTGTTACCTGACGCAACATGTTTTGGAACGCGGCATAACGACCCGATAGTTTCCTTCAACGACTTGACGCCAGTTCCTCGCTTCTATACACTCTCAAAGCCGAACTTCACCGCATAGCACGCCCAGAGCAAACCGAATATATGCAGTTGTTTACATTACGCTAAAGGCCCGGGGGGGGGGGGGGCATTACATACCGGAGTGGCTAACGTGGTTAACACTACAATTTGTACAAACAGAGAGCAATAGTAAGCATTCAAATTCAACTCAACTACACACAATGCACCGTTCACATACAAAAAAAAGAAAGGCAGAAAAGGAAGTGATTATGGGGAAATAACAGAATTGTGAGGTGGTCACCTAGAGGATAAGTATCGAGGAGTGAGTTGTTAAAGCGTATGTGATCGTGACGTGGCGAGATATAGTCGGGTGTTAGAAGGAGCCGCTCTCTGCAACTGATGTTGTTATATATTTTGTAGAAAAGAGACATACGGGAACGAAACGTCGGTTGGAGAGAGGTTCAAAGCCAATGTCGGTCTTAAGTCTTGGGTGACACTTGAATTTCTGAACACAAGACAGTTTTATTTCCCGATTTGTCGAAAATATGAGGCAAACGCCTTCTTGTGCCACATTCAAGAAAAAATGTTAATTGCCGAAACTGTATCCTTTGGCGCAACGGCTGACGTAAAGCGTGTTATGCGGTGACGTTCTGTGCTTAGAGCGCAGGGTCGCAATATGTAGAATGCCGTGAGAGAAACGCCTAAGGGATCAATATACCCTCCTCCGGAGGAGTATACAGGCGGCGAGGACATCCTCGCTACTGATAAAGCCGGTGTTTTTACGACCTACATTTCGGTGTTCTCTAGTCAAGCCTGTTAAAGTGGAAATAGTTTAGCGGACAATGCGGTTTCCCACATTTGTTTTTCTCGTGCGACAAGAAGACTAAGTTTCATCCGCGATGTTCTCCATTTTTAATTACGCCTTTGGAATTTGAGCCGATACATCCGGCGATGGTGACGCTATTTTATATGGAGTGAAATTGTTGCACGAGATAATGCAGTTTCATAAGCATAATCCTACATGAATAGGTGCTTATATCACACGAGTTCTAATAGCAGAAGCGGAGGACCGGATTATTTTAAAGCCATAACCATCCAGGTTGTGGTGGTGGTGGTGGTGCTTCTGAAATAGCTCGCCGTTGTCGGCCTCACAGAGAGCCATAACCATAACCAGAAACCAGAACCAGAAAGCCATAACCAGCGTGTAGGTGCGTCTGCAGCTTTACAGGACCAATCACCACGTCATTCAACGGCCACGAGACGTGATGTGGTCACGCAATGCCAAAAGATGTAGCAATTGTTTGTTCTCTCTTTCTTTTTCTTGACCGCATCGCGGTACAAAATCTTCTCTTGAAGAACGAGTTGCCGACATCTCGGCGAGACGCTCCATACTGTGTTTACCAACACAACCATTTCTTTTATTTTCGTCCATACAACCCTCTGCCCGGCCTTACGTACTGTGTTTATAAATTATGCAGAGACCCCCGAAGTTCACGTCATGATCCCGAGCAGCCTGCGGCGCGGGGACACGGCCGAGATTTTCTGCTCGCTCAGGCGAGGCTCCCTTCCGGTCAGCTTCCGGTGGCTGCACAACGGAAAGTCCATCGGTCACCTCCTCGCTGAAAAGGCATCGTCTTCCTCCCTCTGGAAAATTGACCATCGCGACCGGCGCTCTGAGCTGCTCATCGAAGCCATCGGTGCGGCGCACATAGGAAACTACACCTGCGTCGCGAGCAACGACGCGGGAAAGACCAGCTACACGGCTAGCCTATTAGTGGACGGTGAGTCATTTAAAGCACGGGCACAATATGAGAGATCGCTTTTTGCATGTCTCGCGGTACTTCCCGTTCTTCTTGTGGTCAACGTAGGGGGAAAAAAAACGAGTTTTGTGGACTTGTATGTGTGTTAGAAACCCAGATCATTTTCATTAGCTTACAAGAAAAACTTTAGTGCACAGTCAAAGTGTTAGAAAATGAGGGCAAAACAGCCACACGACTTATGGCAAGTGTCTCCTCTGGGTGGATGGATGGATGGATGGATACGGTATCAAGAATTATATGGAGAATGGTTTTGCATATGTGACTGTCTATTTCATTGCACTTGAAGAGGCACTAACCGTATATTCACGTGCACGAGCGACATACCCTAGAATAATACGGGGGAAAACGTCCCTCCTTTCTGCTGTCACGTGATCGCGAGCGCTCAACGCTGTGCCTACACGTACACTGTTAACCATGGGGAATATTCTCCGATAGAGTCGTAAGATGTTTTGTAGCAGACGACATGAAGCCTACGCTGCCGGTGTCATCTGCTAAGTGTCGTCTGCTAAGGGCGCAGTACGCCACTCCCGGTATTCCGGCACCATGTGACTGCTCGACATAACAAGGGAAGGACCTTTAGCGCCGGGAGCAGCGTTTCCGCCTTCTCTTCCTTTTGAATCTTCCGTGAGGGTGTAGCTCCTGTTAATACACGATAAAGCACAAAAAATTCTTCTCGCGGAGTGAACGGTGGCGTTACATTGACAACAACATAGAAGGAACGGGATCAATCAGTTATGCCGGTTGTGATTTATGAGCGAAAGAAACCCACAGTTTACGCTGTCCCATTTCCTTTCCTTCTCGAGAAGTTGGACAATGCTGAGCGGGCTCTCATAGGCCTCCACAAACGATTTGTCCAATCATTGCGGGCGATCATTTGAGGAGACCAATGACTGGCCACTCCGCATTGCCACGCTTCTTCTGAAGGAGAGAGAGAGGAAAACATAGACTGCGTTTTTTTTTTATCGATCATAAATCACGAACGACGCAAAAGATTAATCCTGTTCATTTTATGTTGTTGTCAGGGTAACGGCGTCCTTCATTCCGCGAGGACTTGAGACTGTAGGAGAAATTAAGAAAATTAAAATTCATCAAGATTCGCATTTTTAACGTAAAGCATGCTTCGCGTTGAACGCGATCTTCTGGCCTGAATTCTTTACGTCACCGCATACCTATATGACGTGGGACTTTCATTCTTCTGGGCATGCGCTGTCACGCTGATGATCACTTTGCCGCGCAGGAGAAACACGTCTGTTCTTTGAATGTCTCAAAAGGACGCCGCGGAGTCCGCAGAAAAGGTCAGCCTGATTACCTTTACACGAAATGCCTGCTGAAACCTTCCTCTCACTTCTGCTCGGTCTGTCGGTATCGGTGCTGGTGAAGGGTCGGTATCGCTGTTGTGGGCCTCACAGATGCGGGCAACGTCACAACTGACGCCTTGGGGGAATGTGCGTCCTGGGCCGACTTCTAAGAGAACTGTGCCGACGTATGTCTGAAAGCGTCTGACGAAAACCCAGGAAAAAGCCCAAAAAGCACAGCCGGCACCGTGATTCAAACGCGGGTAGGGTAACGTGTCGCTTGCTTGAATCAATCGCCGTGCACGGCTTCAAATACCTACTTTTTCTGCCTACAAGTGATTGTCCATCCCAAATGGCTCATGGTCGCTCCATAGCTCCAGGAAAGTCAACACGCGTTACAACCACGTGCAATGTCAACATGCCTCAAAATGTCGTCAGGGCCAGCGATAAGGGTGGTAGGGGGGCAGTAAGGCATCTGCCTTAGGACCCGCGCTTGCATAGGCCCCGCGCACGAAGCCCTCAACCAGGGAATACTTTTTTTTTAAATATCAAGAATGCACTTAATCGTGTGAAACAGGTCCCCGCGATGTGCCTTTATCTCGTGGCCCTGAATGTAGTTGATATCGAAACAGGACTCAAACGAAAAGAGTGAGAGAGAAAGAAAGAAGGGAACGTGCAATTTGGGGAAGCACGTTATATATATATATATATATATATTTTTTTTTTTGTATAACAATACCCTCTACTGTTTCCATTTTTGCTAAACAGCTGAGTCCTTACTTTGTCCCTAGAAAAATTATCTCCTTACTAGGTCGTTACTTTTACAACGCTGGGTGGAAGTCACAGTAACTGACGCTTGTAAAGCATGCTTATTGGTTACATAACGGATGGCTCTAGCTAACAATAGTACGCAGGCTGCGCAAACCAGTATGACCTGTCTGCCCGTCCGCGTAATCCGGGACCTGAAGTTTTAGAAAGTAAACATCGATAACTTCCGGTCAAACAAACAGCTCCCAACAGAAAAAGTGCCTACGTGGCCCGCATATTTTCTTCGATATGATCGAAGACGTTAAGAGCAACAACGGGCAGACATCAGAAAGGCGAGAGGAGCCGAAGTGTCAACTTTCTTCGAAGATATTTCGAGCCAGCAGCTTGGAAGATCCAACCGTGGCACCGGATAGTATTTGGACTTCTACCAGACGCCCTGAAGGAGATCGCAGGAAAACTGCTGACAATCATTTCACACCGGACGGGCAGAAACACAATATGACGCCGTTGCCCTCCTGTTGCCGTCTTTGCTATTTAGTTGGTTTCGTTTGGTGGGAGAGTTTGAGTTTGATTATTTGGTGGGGGAAGAAATAGTATTTTCTACTTCTTTGAATGTAGCAGTGCAGGGTTATTGATTTCCACGTCGCATCTTGCAAACTGATGAAAGAGATCTGAAATGCGACACGGCAACTATTACGAAACACTGCAATATTCTCAATGTGTTCTCGTCGGGACCACGCTCCTGGATGTCACGTGATTCCAAGCTGACTGGTATACTTGTTAAACCAAATGCTTACGTTGAGTGGTGTTGACAAATGTACAGTTCCCTGTTAGCAGTTGCTGAATAACGTTCAAAGCAGAAGCATGGAAGAACCGCAAAAGGAAGCAGGGTGTCGAACCAAGAAGTATTTCATTCCGTTTTTCGTGCCAGTTCGAGGAAAGTGGTTCAGCTCTGGAGTAGAAAAATAACGGGTCATACGGGTTCCAACGGCTTCTGGCTCTGACGTCAGCACAGGCGTCATCGATGGTATTATCTGTGAACTGATATCGGATCACCCTGTGCGCGTGATCCCAACGGAAGAGGGCCAGGTGTGTGAGGCTCTGAAGTCATCTTTTCTTCTTCGTAGTATCCGCGACTTCAATAAAGTTCAACATACTAAACACCAGACAGGTTTGTGAATGGGGATCTTTTATTCTTAGTCACACGATACTTATAGGATTTTCTAAGGAATCAATTCGGTTCTGAAGAAGAGGTTGTGCCGAATTTGGAGGTTTCTCAAAGGAAAAAGAAGCAAGAAGTTAAAAGAAAGAAAGATGTGTGGCAGCCACTCGATACGACGAACCAAGTACGCGAAGGCAGGCGAGCTGGTGTGAAACCGATGGAGTATCGTCCTCGCGTTTGATGGACGAAGGGACACGGGAGACACAAACAAAACGACACAGGGTGCTGTCGAACTGGGAGATGCTGCCTTGCGCTGGTGTTGTCGCCTTCTTCCGTCCGTGTTTTTTGTGCGTATTCCGTACTGTCGACGCTGCCTTCGTCGATTCGATATGAGGTTTTAAGACAGATTCAAGGAAATGTTATGGAATAGCGCCATCTGTAAACTTGAAAATGGCAGAGATGATACGATAGGTGGTGGTTATGTGGACTTGGTGGACGTAGTCCATCTTGAGGTCGGTAAAACGAAACTGACGAATCTAAAACGACGAATGGCGGCGTAATCACACTGACGGGGTATAAGATTATACGTCACTCTAGATTATACGTCACTCTGCTTTTCGGTACGTGCATTCGAGTTCCAGACGTCCCAACTTCCCACTTGAACGAAAGCCTTTAAGGATATTTGTTGTTTTTTGTTGTCTTGCTCCCGTACGAAAAAGAAAATTAAGCTTTTCGTTGAATTCCGGTTTGCCCACACTAGCGTTTTTTTTTTTTGTTTTGTTTAAAGCCCGATAACATTATTGGGCGGCCACCTCGGAAATTCCTGTGATCTGCGCCGCAAACTCAACTCGGACGATAGATGGCGCCATGGGAACTGTGGTCGCAGAAGCATTTATGGCAGGGTATTCAACGCCACTCCTCCCCTTCTCCCGTACGCAGCTCTGCGTGCGGAGGGTCGCTTGAGAACCCGCCGGCGGCACCCTGCCTACACTGCACACAGTTTCAGATGATGCGACTGCGTGACTGTGAGACGAGGAGTGTCTAGCAATGCACAGCTTCGGCTATGTATGTTAGGTGCAGTTATCACGAGGATGTGCGGGCATTGGAATGCAACATTCTATTTCATTTAGCAAGTGAGACTGCCTAGGTGGGAGAGCGACGTCTTGCTTCGTCGTGGCGTTGCTTGCCGACAAGAACAGACGGCCGTTCTCGGATTTCCCATGTTGGTCGCCGTTGTTTTCGCGTTGCAGTCAATCCAGTTAGGCCTGTCGTAGTCCCCACAGGTTTCATGTCAATGCTTCGGATCATTAAAATCAACTGCTCTCGAAATACACACACACATGCGCACACACAAATAGTGTGATTTATGCATCATTCACTCGAGGTTCCTATTCCCGGTAACGGCATGACAATCGACTTCGAGTTTGATTGTGGACTTGACACGCTGAAACGTGCCGATTCTATAAAGCATATCAGCACTTATTTTTATGCAACCCGTGTACACAACGAAGAAGAAACAAACAAGGCCGGCTTCAATAAAAAAAACGTTAGCCTCTAATAGTGGTCGGTACAATGCAGCTCATTTATTGACGCCACACCCCACAGCGCCTTGTCCTGTCTAGCTTTATATTCATACTTCATTGCAGTCATTCTCCTACATTTAACCCATATCTGCAAGCCATTACGCGCAATTTAAAATTAGCCTCACATTTTCTTAGCAGTTCAGCGATTGCTATCGCTTTACTCCTCGTTGTATCTGCAGGGAGACGGCTAATTTCGGCTTTTAACATGCTGGAAGAAAGTCATTATAAAATTATTGAAGCTAAGATCTTATGGCCACCGTTGGTCCTCTTTCTTCAACAATTTCCAGATAGAAAACTCCACCAGCGTTCTATTGTTGTTCTTGCTGTTTACTCAATGGTCATACTAGTTCCTGATAGTTTCCGACATTTACGATTTCCTAGCATTCAACGACAGCAGGCGTCATAAAAACTGACACTTCAATTTAACTAATTGCATAAACAAGCACGCGTCAATCCACGATAAACAGTACGGGTTTATTAACCCCCTAAATATAATTATAATTAAAGTACAGCCGCGTGGACAGAGAGACTACGAGCGATCGCTTTGTTTTTGTTTTGTTTGTGGGTTTTTTTTTAAATCAGCTTTTTAACGTTTCTTCGAAAGCGCTTGCTTCCTCTCGTTGGTTCGTGATCACGGTCAGTATTTTTAATGGCGGGAAGAAACTTACGGAGAGAAATAAACATAATAGACGTTTGAAACATCCACGTCAACATGAAGCACAGTGCACTTTGCACGATACAAGCATGCTACGCATGCGAAGAAATCATATGCTGAGTTGACTCAGAATACCAAAAAGTATATTTTTTTCTTTTTAGTGCAACGTTCAACATCGTATTCTTCTTTCTTTGTTGCAAAGAGGACGCCTGTTGTTTAGCCAGCTAAGCTACGCATCATTGTTACCTATGTTACCTCGACGAATATCTATCCTATCCAATTGGACACCTGACACGAAGAGACAGCCGTTAATTGTGACAAAAAAGGCTTAGGCTCAACTATTTGCACTAATGAGAAGCGATTCTGGTACCACCCTGTGCAATGGCCTGTCTCAAGCGTGTGATGTGGTGTTTGAAGGGCACACTTGCATAACATAACAAAAAAACAACGCCTTTTGTTGGACCACGGACAAACCACTTTCGACGTTCATGTTACCTGTGCCACATAACAACCATATGGATACAAAACGCCAAACAAATCCACGACAACAGTTCCCGTTTAACGTGGCCAAAAATGGAGCCGTTCCGTAATCCACCGTCTCCACGACAACGGCTCGACGTAATCTACTTTTGATGTCAACGTGCTTTTAATGCCGCCTCCTCGCTGCAGCGTACTCACGTTGTTTTCCTAACTCGGCTTTATTGTCGACGAACAAGCGAAAGTACAGGCATCTAGCATTATAAAAGCACCACGAAGCGATGCGCCATCATCTACTCTTTTGTAAGGTAGGCTTCACCGCAGTAAGCGCACAACTACGGCAGAGTGGCTTTTACAGGGACATAAAGCTGGCTTCCGCGTATAGCGTCGTTCTGCGGGTCTTTCTGGTCCCTGAATTAACAAAGGCTGGGGGGAGGGGGGGTGCTCTTGGGATATTTTCTGATGCCATCGTTGTTCTGGCTTGATGTCGTTTTGCGCCCTTTGCGTTTCGCTGCAACATTTTTACGTTGTTGTTTCTGCATGTCTTGCTTATTTCGCTAGTTTTAGAGTGATTTTTTTGCAGAGTGGCTTTGAGTTGTCTTAAGTTAAAAAATCAAAGATTAGTGAAGTGGTTTTGCCATCGTTGCATAGCAGACATAGTTAAGTCCCGACGAAAGAAAGACACAAGCGCCTTCGTTGAAGCATTCTTGAAATATCACTACTGGAACTTCCCGCCAGGCAATTACACAGACGTAAACGCATTGTTCCACCACAAAATTTGTTATTTCGAGACCGCGAAACGAAAACCGGAATGCAAAGGCGCTTTCGTGCCCCTACAGATGGTGATGGTGATAATGATGATGATGATGGGAGCAACGAAACGACGTTGACGGAACAGACTCAACTCGCCATGGCTCAGCAGCAATCTTCCCTTTGAAATTAATTATGTCATTGTTTAATGACTTCACAGCTTTCGTGTTTCCCTATCGACACTAATGCGTTATACCGTCAACCGTCCTCCTACTCCATCTGCGAGATTACGCCATTATAGACAGACAAGATAAGCAATAAACGAAAGAACATGGCATTGGTCTAAAATTCATCTAACGTCATCACGCCGCGTACTATTCACCATTAATGAAAGTTTAACAACTCGCACCCCAGAACTTCAATTTGTCGAGGCTCGTTTCGTCCACTCCACATAGCACCCAGGGGACGAATTCCAGGCACAGCCGGCGTTTTATATTTCCGCCCTACGCCGCCCGCAGCTCATGTTTCATAACTTGCCTGTAAATCGACTACCAGAATGCTACCAGACCTTCCATAATCTGAGCTATCCCATCCGTTATCCCTTCTTACCTGCCATTCAAGGTTCGCACCTATTTTTCTGATTTCCCGCAGCTGGTGCAGATTAGAACTTTCCACGGATTATAGCCCCACCTTGCTGTTTGGCGGGAACCAAAGAACAATCTACGTGCTCCTTCGAAACATTACACACAGGTTCTTCCCGGCGAGTTTCAAAACCGCTTTACTTTCCCATTTCTCATCCGCTACCCCACCAGCAAAAAGAAGAGAGAGAAAAAAAAGAAAAGTATAAATGAACAAAGAAGCAATACAAATATTCGTCTTGCTCTACCTTGGCAGATTCCTCCATTAAAGCGCTCCTTTCTGCTGGTCTTTCAAACTTCAGAAACCCAAATAATATTTTCCTTGCTCGTCAGATTTTTCTTACCAACTTCCCCTCAATCGGGGTTGAATCGCGCAAACTGTTCATGAGCCTGCAACCAATGTGCTTTCAAACTTTCAATATCACAGACGTGATACGTTTTACGGCGTCTTTATTTCTTTTCTTTTTTTGATAACTTTGCACCGTTCTAACAACCATGCTTTCCATAAGAACGTCTTTGAAACTGAACTATTTGACTACACACAAAACTAAGAAAACATATAAATACAAGCGAAAATATCAATACACCTCTCTATACGTCCCACATAAAAAATAACAAAAAATACAAGTGAAGGAATGAAGAGCTCTTCCCGCAGTGGATCTTTTATGTACCAGGCTGGGCTTATGCGCGTTGAGGGAGAAATATGAGCTCGAAAACCACTTTTGCGATCTCATATTCAGTCCCGTGTGCTTTGAGGGCCAACTTGTTGACGGTATTTATTAGCTCTCAGGCTTTCGCGAGGAGGGAATATGTGAGGCCTTCGCAGTGCGGGAACGAGGTGGATGTTGCTTCGACGCGCGGCTTGTAGTCCGTGGCTTGTTTGGTCGAGCATTTATTGGGTTAGAGCTGGTATTCTGGTTTTGATAAAGGGAACGGGAAAGTGAGAAGGCGTCACGGCGGTGGGAAGCTTTATTGCGCTTTACGAAATGGAAGGCAAGGCAGAGCATGATTATGGATGAGGCCATGTATTTGTCGTTCTCTTCGAAAGCCTCGGAGGATGACGCAGTAGCGGAGGGGTGAATGATGACCCTGATAATGACGACGATGAAGATAAGGACGAGGGGATTTTTTTTTTATTCCGTGTTAGCGCTTCGAAGCAACTGTGGCTACGAGCGGCATACAGAAGGGGACAGGTGGAGAGAGGACAGCAGGAAGGGGTGAGTGGACATGGGGGTTAGTATGCGGCCTCGGACGACTTCAGTGTTAACTGTGCCGACATTCGTCTGGAAGGGCTTCGGAAAACCCCGGGAACACTCCAGGCAGCACAGCCGGTGGTGGGATTCGAACCCACCACCTCCCAGTCTTAAAGCGCGACCTTGACTACCACCGACGAGCGGAGCGCCTTAACCGAGGCAAGGCGAGAACGTGAAATGTGTAGAGTGGAATTGTATTTATGTTACGGGGTAACTGTACGGAGGGATGTACATGTCCAGAGCAGGGAAGGCACATGTTGTACGTCATCACAGGCTAACTGAGACGTAGAGGAAGGACACAAGCTAGATCGTGCAGTCGTAAAGGGGCATTATGCGTCCAAAAATTTCTCCCCGGGGAATGAAAGGTACCTTACTTTGACATCGACACAAAATGAACGGGAGAGATCCGTTGCGTCGTTCGGCAGGTACGATCGATAGGAAAAAAACGCAATTGACGCTTTGCCTTCCCTTCTCCTTCTCAAGTAGGTCGAAAACGCGGAGCGCCCTGTCATTGGTCTCCGCAAACCATTGTGTCCAATCATAGCTGGAGATCGTTTGAGGAGACCAATCCGCGGCCTCTCCTAATTGTCGCGCTTCTTCAGAAATACAAGGAGAGAGAAAGTGGTGTGTCTTTTATTATTTTTTTATCGATCGTAAATCAGGACCGACGAAACCGTTTAATCCCGTTCCTTTTGTGTTGGTGTCAAGGTAACGACACCTTTCATACCACGAGGAGAAATTTTTGCACATTAGTGCTTCTTTTTGTTTCTTCAAGATAGCACCTAGTTGAGTTTGAGGGCTAACGTGGTACAACTCAGCCCGTCCCGACGTTGTCGAGGCTCACACACCCATTTTTCTTTTTTCCACTCAATCAATCAATTATATATGTCACTCCTGCAGGGACGATATTTTTTTTTATATCCCGTTATGGGCAGACACAAGAAATAATCTAGAAATGAACTTTTAAGCAATGCAGCTAGCACCACCAAAATACCAATCATCAGAAATACACGATTACCAGAATAAATCTGTACAGTGCGTGTGCAGTTGCGCAGTGGATGAGTATAAAGATCGGTGCGCGCTTGATGTTTAGCAACACAAGAGTGATTACTGCTTGTTGGAAGTTGTGTACGGATCTCTGAATCTGAATATGCACGCCCGAATATGCCGCAAACGGCAAGCAGCTTTGCAGCCACGTAAAATACGTCTAAGTAATCATGGCTTCCTGAGAGCTAAGCATAACACGGAATGGAGACTGTGCAAATAGCAGGCCGATGTAAAGCCCTTGTATCAACATCCTTTCTCGCAAGTCTACGAATATTCTGGAGCGAAGTTGATAGACAGGATTAGGGAAATATAAAGAGTGCTCTTACCGCGTTATACCAAACGTAAATATGCCGAGAGACATCTTTCATACCCTGCATTGCGGAAGGCAGAATTTTTATGGAAAATATTAAGCAATCGCCAGTTGATCAATCATTCAATCAATATTGGCCAATGTGATATTGTGACATGTGTTAAATGTGCGGTCAAGTGGACTAGAAAACAAACGGGATACGTTTTTCAAGATACCAAGAGTATTTTGCAGACGACGTATTTTCTGAAGACTCATCGTTGAAGCCGTACCTTCTACGATACCCCACTTTCTCCTTGTTGTATAGTTGTTGTTGCCAGTGTCTCTTGCAATTTGTAATGTAGAACCTGAATCCAGATGTCTTTACATATATCCGTTCTAACCTGCACTCTTAAAAATGAACTTCACCGCATAGCACGCTCCTAGCCAACCATCATTGCGAATGATATCGTTATCTGCCCTGATTGGTTGAAAACGGGAGGCGTACGCCTTTTCTGTGACAATTATGAACAGCATAAGTGTCACAAAAAAGGCGTACGCCTCCCGTTTTCAACAAATCAAGGCAGATAACCATATCATTCGCAATGAGGGTTGACTAGGAGCGTGCTATGCTGTGAAGTTCATTTTTGATAGTGTGCCTTTGACCTATATCGCCAACTGTACGAGGGCACTCGCCGTCGCGTCGTTGGTTCTCAGTGAAATGGCCCATTTTGTCACTGAATGAGAAGTGAGACATGCGAGCTGTACAATTCAGTCGGTTGCCTCACAGAAGAAACCAGAAATCATGTGACGTCAAATCTCCCGTGAACAGAAGTCTCATTCGTATATCTTTGGGAGCACGACTGTCACCGTCTATTCACACGAGACGCATCCTCACGGGATATTCTAGTGGAAGAAAAATCGAAACTACTGCTCATGGATTCGAATTTCCGTCCCGTGTTATGTTGCAATCTTAAAAATGAACTTCACGGCATAGCACGCTGCTAGTCAACCGTCATCTCGAATGATGTCGTTATCTGCCCTGATTTGTTGAAAACGGGAGACGTACGCCTTTTTGTGACAATTATGAACAGCATAAGTGTTACATGATGGTTGGCGAGGAGCGTGCTATGCGGTGAAGTTAATTTCTAAGACGCTTTCAGACATATGTCGGCACAGTTCCCTTAGAAGTCGGCCCAGGACGCACATTCCCCCAGGGCGTCAGTCGTGACGTTGCCCACATACGTGAGGCCGACAACGGCAAGCCCTATCACCATCACCACCACCACCTAATTTCTAAGAGTGTGGCTGTTTACACGGGCCGAAGTATCGGAAGTGGTAGACTACACTGAGCAGATGACACCGTCGGCGTCATTTCCTGTCGTCTGCTACGAAATTTCTAGTGGTTGTGTCGCTGTATATTCCCCACGGTTAGCATAGTGTACGTGACAGCACGACGTTGAGGGGGGACGACGGGATCACGTTACAGCAGAAAGCTATGACGTTTTTACGCATCTCTTCCGCTGTGGCATTATGGGGAATATGTCTCGTGTGACGGTCACGGACGTGCCTCTCCTATTAGTTTATATTACATATTTATTGTATTCACTTTGCAAGTTCATGTTGTTTGAATACACAACACTCATGTCATAACGCTCCATAACTTTCACTATACAGATATTTCACCGGCGTTTAAGGGAACTAGAAAACCGCTTAGAGGCGTCGGCAGTCGCTCCACCAAATGCCTCAGCCGACAGATGATTAGGCGTCCAACGCAGGTGTGCCATGGGCAAGCTTTAAGTGAAGCTCCTAATGTGAAGCTCCTAAGTGAAGCTTTTAATGTGAAGTTCCTAAAGAGGTGCAGCTTTGGATAGACAGATATATTTCGGAAGACTCGCAAAGCTACGATGAATGCACCTTTTCCGAGTAAACGTATGCGTATGCGTAGCCACCTGCGGGCAGCCGCCACCATAGTTGGGTGAGATCGTCGTTTTCGAGGTTACCTGGACGTTTGAGGCCGGATCTCGACCACGATTTGTACTCCAAATCACTAAAATGCGCTTTCACTATTTTCGCGTTCTTTTTGCGATCTTGTCATGCTACTAATCCCACGCGACATGTCAGCGCCGCCATGATTATTGGGTGGAACACACAACGTTCGACATTCCGCCGCCAGGGGCCACGCGGAAATGAAAATGGTCGACTCCTCTGTGTTTTGAAGGTTGGGCCGCTTTAGGCAGATTCTACATAGGGTAGGCGTGGCTCGAGTGCTTCAGCTTTTCCCTCAAGAGTTTTGTGTCATACTTTCTCCAATGCACAGTATAAGAATGAAACATCATGGAATTAATATGATCAGACAAGCTTTCGTGAGGAAACTACACTTCATAAGATAGCAATAAATATATCAGGAGTACTGAATATATAACGTACTTCCGCGGCGAGGAGGTGTCGGACGCCTATTGAAGCAAAAGGAAGAGGGGAAACGAAACACACAATGAGGAAAGGGGAAGAAAGCAACGCGAGGCAAAGAGGAACACCACATCATCGGCGGGGATAAAGAAAAACGTATGCATGACCATAGTTATTATACAATACTAGGGAAGGAACGAATGAGGCGGGCGCCTATGTGTCGGGATGAGGTGGAATCATAAGGCCGAAAATCAGAAGGCCGAAGGTCAAAGGGCCGAAAAATCGAAACACCGAATAATCAGAAAGTCGAAAAGTCAGAATACTGGACAAAAGACTGGACTGAAAGAAAGTCTGAACTATCGAAAGAACGAAAAATAAGAAGCTCCAAGGGGATGGCTTCGAAATAAATCATTGAAAAATAAAACGTGGAAGAATAATTCATGTAGATATTCGCATTTCAAAATAGCTCATGTTATGAAACTAAACTCTGTCTGTATCCACGGCGGCAAAATCAACTCGCAGAAGCAAATTAAAATAGAAGTACACTCTTAAACATGAGTTTCACCACCCATGAGTTTCAGGACGCCCCTAGCCAACCATCATCCCAAACGGCAACGTTCTCGCCCCTGAATTGGTGAAAACGGTAGGCGGAATCTACGGAATGCACATGCATATAATGAATACAAAATAGGCTGCGCCTCCCGTTTTCAAAAAAATCGGGGGCGAGAACGTTGTTATTCGGGATGATGGTTGACTATAGGAGCGTGCTATATAGCAACAACATATGTTGTGAAACTCATTTTAAGAGTGCAGTCCGCGGAACGGATCGGTTAGGGTTAGTTTGTTATGACATGCTGCCGACTGATACAGGCTGGTGGCCGATATTTACGTTATAATATATTGAAGTGATGTTGGCGACGATTCCTGCTTGCGGGTTTATTGGAGTGCCGAATGGAAATGTGTTGACGCATTACCCATAGGGCAGATGGTATCATATCCTTGGCCTTGAGGTGGTGGCATAAGGACAGGACACAAAACACAAGTATGACAGCGCGAAACTTTAGCCCTGTCTACTTGTGTTTTGTGTCCGGTCCCTATACCGCCGCCTCAAGCTCAAGGAAATGATATCATCAACATTATTACACCAGCTTGCTTGCGTTTTACTGCTGCTCCGTGATTTCTGCTTTCTTAAAAAGTTTCTTATGTAGTATATTAGTTCCCAATATATGTCCTGAACTCGACTTTGTGGAGCTACCTTACGTAGCAGTTTTTCGAACTCCAACTTTTCGAATATTCTTTTCATTTGTTGATGGCTTTTGATTGTGAATTTGGCCGTTCGACAGTTCGGTTTCCCGACTTTTCGGCCTTTTGTTTTTCGGCATTCTGAGACTTCGGTGTTTCGATATTACGGCCTTTGATAGCTCGGCTTTATGATTTTCGACCTTTTGATAGGCATCCGCCGGGTTGGAAGGGTCAGTTAAGTCGTCCCCCATCCGGACGACTTAACTGACACTTCCATACAGACACCCCGACAGACGGCGCCCGCTTCACGTGTTCCTTCCCTTGGACTTATAATAGCTAAAGTAGTGCTTACTTTTCTGTTTGTCCCCGCCGATGATGTGGTGCCCTCGCCCCCGTTTTTCTTCTCCGCAGGTAGGTTATATATTCAGCGTTTACGATATTTGTTGTCACCTGATGAAGTATAGCGTCAACACCAAAGCTTGTCTATGAAGTACTAATTTTACGATGCTTCATCCTTAAGCTGCGCATTTTTATTCGTCATAAACTACACAGTTAAATTCTATTCAACTATGAACCATTAATTCAATGTAGCAGGAGGAACGTGACCAAGTGACCTCGTAGGGTCCTTCAACAGCAAATTGGGGGAGAGGGGCTGTACGAATGCCAGTAGTTGTCCAGTTAAGTAAAGGAGTAGCACGTCCTGTATGAAGGAAACCCATGTATCCAGAGAGTCGAACCGAACTCGAACCGAAAACCGTTATTAACCGTTATTTTTGGCCGAACCGGAACTGAACCGAACCGAAACAGTCGACGCCATCTTGGAGCTGAACCGGAACTGAACCTTTAAAAAATACCGGTGACCGGTTCAAATAACGGTTCTTACGGAACTAAGGGCGGAACTTTGCATCTTGTGCATGGACATAAAAACTGCTTTTTTCGTTTTTTTTCCTCTTCTTTTATTACCTTCGTAACCTTTCTGTTGCTTGTCGAAAAAGTCGTGCCCTGCAGGAATGCTGTGGATTTTCTGGAGTCGCGAAATATCAACAATAAAGATGGTAACTTAAAACTATTATGACAACTAATGTCTAAGACATGCACATTAATATATATAAGGTTTAGGGATCAACGACAGTTTTGCGTAGCATTCATGAAGTGGCATATATTATAATGATATACCAATCCGTCTCAGCTATAGAGGGTGTCAACCCTAACTGCAGAACTGATCACTGACGCATAGCGCGCGCAAGCTTACATAAGCCCCTTTCAGAGCAAAGGGCCAGCCACCCTCATGCTGGTTCACAACAAGCTGGTTTTCTTTGTGCATTTGAAATAAAAGAGGTAAAAACCACCATATACTGACATCGTATTTAAGAATCGCCAATGGGTCGAAAATGCGTCGAGCTCTCTGTTTGCACTTGCTCTTGCCCATGCTCTGTCTTTGTTCCTCATACACCTCACTCTACGGCGCTCACAATAACGCGCCTTTTACATAAAGATCCCGATCTCAGAATCGCACCTCTCCAATCCAACTTATTTAAAAACGCTAAAACCCCCAGTGCCGGGGAGCTAAGATGAGCCAATCCAACTACCATGAAGTGTCATTCGCTGCTTCACGTGTATTCGTGTCTACTGACTGGTACAGATCCCGACAAAAGTTTACGTAACACCGGATTGGCGTATATCTTCATCGGAGCGACACCCTTGCAGAAAACGGGAGCAGACAGACTTACAGACAGGTGACTGGGTGCTCCGTGTACCTCTCAGTAACTGTGTGAAGTCCGGTTCACTGCTAGGGTGTCCTACTGATCAAGAAGTACGTCGCTGTGGTGTTCCGTAAACTTTTTTCGGGACCTGTAATCAATAATTTCAATGACTTAAATGACTTAGGCTAAGGTAGCAGGCTTGGTTGACTTTTACATTCCTGCCGTGATTCTGCGAACAACATGGTGGGTTTGTTACCCACCGCGACATGGGCTACGTGCTGGGGCAGTCAACCCAAAACGATAATTCATGATTATGCTCCTGTAGTAACCACTACTAATCTTGTCTCCCCCCCCCCCCCCATATCGCGCAAAATCTTTCAAAATCCTGAACGACCGTTGACGCCTTCCTTTGCACTTCAAGTACTGTCCCTCATAAACGGAAGTGTGCTTCAACCTTCCTGTTGTGGTTCATTCCCACCCGTAGCCCCTGAACCGGTTCGTGAACCGAACCGTTCGGAAAAAACCCGGTTCGAACCATTATAGTTGCCTTCCGGAGCTGAACCGGAACCGAACCCTTATAGTCGAACCTAAACCCGAACCAAACCGATAAACGTTTCGGTTCGACTCTCTGCATGTATCAACATCGTACTGTGCTGAACGATACCTTGACATGTGTTATGTGCCTTTTTCCCTCGTTCTTAATGCACCTTCTTGCATTTTTGGAAGGGAGAGCACATTTCGTTAGGCAAGTGCAAGCAGTTCTCTAGGAACATAAATTTTATGCCGAAACGCAAACACAGTTGAAGGCCATACTCTACCAACAATCCCAATCGTCTAAACTGTTCTATCTCTAGTGTAACGCTTTGCATGCGCAATGGTGGCAAGGCCATCCTAGCTCGTACGCAGAGCGAATAGCGTACGACCCACTAAATCTCTGTAGTCGAGGTGTACATGGAATATCCGTCCCAGCCATCCGCCTTCCACCTTCAAAGAGAGTTGTTACAATTCTTTGGCCTGTCTGCAGTCAATACACCCGTCGCAGCAAATGCCACACAAACAATGTGTTCATGATCAGGGAACTACATCCGGAGTACGAGAGACGACATCTTTAATCGTGCTTCCGCCTATTCGCCTGTCGAAAGTACAAGGAAACAACGAGAAACACAAATAAAAAAGTAGAAAGTCGCCATCTTTGTCCATGAAATAAATTACCCGCCTTGCAGACGCATACACCGGAACCCATTCCGCCGGGTCGGAGTTACGCCTCCACTTTTTCACACATACGCCACACCACGTTCTCGATCTTTTTCTTTTTTCCCCTCTTCATTCAAGTGTTTTTTTTTTTCTTTTTCTTTTTTCATTCTGTCCTCCTCTTCTTCCATTGCAGTGCCACCATCATGGATCAAGGCCCCACTAGACGGCGCGGTTGTCGTCGGCAGCACAGTGTTGCTGGACTGTTCCGCAGCCGGATATCCGGAACCGAAGGCGAAGTGGACGAGAATACGATGTAATAATTTCTCTTCGTCGTTCTTTTGTCGCGTCGGCGTTTTCGTTTTGGTCGACACGTGGTTCGATCTCGGCAAATGTCCAGCGCCATAAGGGGAGCGATATATTGTGGGCGAACGTGTCAGAGTAATTGAAGTGTTCCGGTCGACACATTCTTTCTCGGCAGGGTGATTTTGGTTGCAATACAAGACGTCTTGATTCGAAGTGAGTGGAATTTCAGCGAAGGAATGTAAAGTGTTCGAAAGGCTTCCAACGGTGTGCAGGGCCCTGCTGGGATGACAGGAGCGAAGGGGCAAATTGGTGACTGTTCCTGTGATTTGTAGAATAATTGAAAGTTTGTGGTTATCGTGTATTTACGGACTGGAAGTACGCAGCACGGATCTTTTAAGGTTTTCTTAGCGCTAGCGACTTTTCACAGTGCAGGACTAACTTGATGATGAAAGAACGAATTGAAGGAAAAGAACGAGACACGCAGACAAACACGAAAAAGTCGTGTCCCGTGTCTCTCGGTTATTCGTTCTTTCATCGTCATGCACCAGTTGGTCTGCGCCCTTCCCGTCTGTATAGGACTAACTTTTTACGTAAGATGCGGTAGCAGCTAGAGGTGCTGACAGCAACAGCTACGGACCTCTGAATGAAAGAAAGATTTCTACCGCTGCACATTGCAGTTCTGTACGGCCAGTTATCTCCTAGGATTATAATGGCTATTATCGTCCCATAAAAGTTTTCACTTTTAGAAATGACTGGTTGACATTAAAGGGGCTATGGGGGGGGGGGACTCTACCAAACTAGCCCCCGACTATGTCGGCACCCATTGTACAGGTGAATCCGATAGGTCCGTACCCAACCAATGCGGCCGCGCTTACCTCGGCAGGATTGCGCGGTCGGTCGGTCCACGACTGTCTTTTTATTTTTTGTGAGCAAGCATTTCTTCTTATCTTCATATTTTAGGCTCTATCACAGAAAGCACGTGGAGAAAGAAAGAAAGGTGCTCGAGTGCTTTGTGGACGAAATGCCTACGCTGTGTACTGTCGTCGTCAGATACAGAAAGAAAGTGGATTGCACACATCGTAGAAAACGATGCGGGTCAGTCGAATGACGCGCAGAAGTATATTGCATGCTCCCACATTTTGCTGTGCAGCATTTTAGGCCATATTACCAACTCCCGTAAGTTCGTCACTTTTTCTCGCTGCTTCTAGTGTGCTCTTCGACCGAGAGCAGACGACGCGTTGGCGTCTGATTGGGTGCTACTATGCTTCACATGACGTAACAATGGACAGAGGTATCTGGATGGCGGTACGTCTAATCGCCCGTACCCGAGAAAAGCGCGTCTTTGTATTAACACTGCACCCGTTATAAAGGAGGAACATTGAACAAGAACCTGTAAATAGAATTACGAAGCGTAGAAGAACAGTATTACACCTATTACACCCGTAAGTGTAAATAGCTGCAGGTAGGAGTTCTTATCTACTTTAAGTCAGCGTCAAATCCGCGGCTTTACAACCATGAATACAAGTAATGCAGGCACGCCAATTTCTGCATAGTAGGAAACTACGTATCGCTTCGTCCAAAAGCATTTCGGGAATTCGATTGATGTACTGGTGCTCTCACAACCCGTCTCCTCGTCAACTCGATATTGAATAGAGGATTCACGCTCAATTCCCCTAGTTTGTTGCCTATTATCCTGACTGTGAAACGTAATTGGTTCAGTAGGGGCTCACGTAAAGGTAACCTGGTAAGGGCACCCTGAAGCAGGAAACAATGGAACTTCGTTACGGTATACTGTGCACTCTGAAAAATGTGCCTCCTATGGTGCCGTCTATAGCCGTTCTCGCTTCTGTATGAGCAGTCAAGACCGCCTTCGAGACGTCACAGTTCAGACCATACGGGAATAATAAAAACAGAAATTGACAAATAACAGCAAAGTGACACAGCCGTGTCCGTAGGTGGGGTTGCTGATGCCAAAAGAGGACAGTATTCCATCTCGTAGTGTTAGGCAACATTGAGCCCTTGCTTTAAACGTTGGGTCGACTCTGTCCCCCGAATTCATAGATGTAACTGGATTTCCACTTGACTTGGAGCTCAGAAACCCTCTTCGGCTTTAAAGGAGCATGGAAATCATTTCGAACATATATTTTTCACCAGCTTGATATGAATATACTACCTTCATCAACTGTCACGCAAAATATTTCCTTCGAAAAGCGCGAATTTCCTTAGAAAATCAGTTTGCAAGAATGGGCTCCGCGGCGACAGTCCCCCCAAAGCCGATTCTGGCGTGTGGTGACGTCAGGCGGCGTTTCATTGGTTGCCGGAAGCATCCGTTCCCCGCCAGAATCATCTGCTACCTCCGGAATCGTGGCGACTTAGCTACTGAGAAGGGGGAGGGGGGGGGGCTGTTGCTATTTATTTGCGTTTGACATTCACTTGCGTTCTTACATGATTTGTCTCGTACGATTTGCATAAAACAAGACTGCGGGCAGTGTGTAAAAGGTGTGGCTGGGCCTCTATGTTGCCGTGAAGGCTCGTGTTGAGGTGGATCGTACGCGGTTGTGGTTTCTGTTCCGATTGTGCTGAGGTGTCATTAACTAGTGAACAGCATTGTACCTGTGTGTGCAGCATATATATGATACGACTAGATACGTTCCTGTCAGTTGGCGGTTTATTACATGTGCCATTGTTGTATGCTGCGTATGACCATTCAAAAAAGAAAGCACTTATTTGGCCATGTTTTGGGGTTTCCCACAGATCGCTAGCAGGTGAACCCTACTGACTTAATTTTAATATCCATGTTGTTGTGCTTGTGGAGACGTTGCGCTCCTGGTATCAGTAAGATATGGTAAGCGCAATGTTACACAGCTATGCATTCATCGATCCGCTCTTTCGCCTCGGAGATGCCAGTGTCCATGCGGTTCAGAGCCCATAGTGTTGACCACAACACGGAGAAGTAATGATGGTCGACGACCTCTTCAAATGAAAACACTGGTCATTGCTCCGCGTCTTCATGACTATGCATTTCTAATCAAGAACAAGCACTATATTTCAATCCGAATGTCCGTTCACACTTAGCAGCATCACTTACCAGCCTCCGATACATTCGTGTCGCGAAATCGAAGCTGGCGGAGCTTAGGCTCCAACTCCATCAAACGTTTCGTCAAGAAGAGCAGACGTGTCGCCTGAAGAGTGCTCAGTTCATCCCCTGTCCTTTCCACGACGCCCGATGAACAACAACGCTTCCTGGTCGGTCGGCTTGCCGGAGCCGAAACGCCGGAGAAATCGCAAGAAAAAAAAGAAAAACACGGCGCGGCCACATGACGTCGGCGGCTGGAAGCCGAGTGAAGGGGCATTTCTGCCGCGAGATTCAAAGCTCCCTCGCGCGTCAGGATAGCGCGCTACGCTCAAACTTTTTGTGCGAATATGTATCACAAGGGTAAGAATCGTAATTTCAACTTCTCCCGTCATATTTTATTCCGATCATTTCCATGCTCCTTTAAGCGTACTACGCAGCGGGCTCGACTTGACACGTGTGGTGAAAATTTCAAGTCAGCGCTCGAGCTACCTTGAACCCGACTTGGATAACGTACGGCAGCTGAGGGAAGCCACATGACAGTCACAATATCTTGCCTTGACGTGGCTTTACATCAGATGATGGGTCATCAATTTGTTTTACAGGACCTCTACACAAGTGTTGGTGCCAGACGACAGGTGTAACACATATTATATGCCCTGACGCTAAGCATTGTCGCGTTTTCATGCTGCTAAGCAAATTTTAAGTGCGAAATTGTAAGAAAAGCTCGCTCCCAGACGCAGTTAAAGTTAGCAGGTTGCAACTTGACGCAAGCCAACGGGAGGGTTCATGAAACATGCAGACCGTCTTGTGCGAAGACAGATCATGACTTCCACGAGTCAAGATGCGGCTTCAAGTCAATATACATATGTGAATTCTGGGATCCGTGTCTGCGAACCATAAAGAAAACAGCGTGAGTGGACAGCAAACTTGAACAGCAAACAGAAGTTTGAGCTTTCGTTCGTGTCGCCTTTTTTTTTGTCTGTATTCCTTTCCCATGCTCAGGAAGTTGCCCTCATGAATCACATCCACCAGCTTGCCCGCGTATGTGCCGTATTAAGGCGGACTCATGCGGTGTAGTTAGCATTCGTTTCCGAAGAGAGTTGGCTGCACCGTCGCAAAATTGTTTTATCTGCTTCGCTTTCCTGCCGCGCTTTAGGGAAGTAGTGTAATCGGCGCCAGCATGCGGAACATGCTAGCAAACGACAAATCTATTATATTTGTTCGCAAGAAACTGGAAAACTGCAATATGCTTGTCAATTGTTTCGATTGCAATCAATTCCCCGACTGTTACTGTAGGGAATGACATCATTTTTGGCCCAAATGTCTTGGGCGGGCGTGCCGACAAGAGCGATTTTGTTGCATCTCCCATAAACTTCCATGCATTGGAACTTTGACAAACTTTAATTCACAAAAAATTAGTAGATCTCGTCAGGGCTTCAAAAATACGTCATTCCCTAGACAAACTCGAGGGGATCACACCTGTACCTGTTTCTTGTCGAAATTTATCGAGGATTACGAGAACCCTGCGAACAAAAATCCCCCATAGACTGTACTGTACTGTACCCTCAAAGTACTGTTACGTATTTCTTCCAAGGTAAGTCTGTTGTATACCTCATTATTTACCGCAGATCCCTCTGAGTCCTTAATAGAAGCTAGACAGGGCTCTAGGATGTCCGTACTCTCCAACGGTACATTATCCATTGGCAAAGTGGAGGCCGAAGACTCGGGCTTGTACCGCTGCGATGTAGGCAATGGTATCGGGTCGCTACTCACCAAGACCGTCAATCTTACAGTAAGTGGTAAGTTTGATCATCCCCACCTTTTAAGTTCAAAATGCGCTTCTGCCCATTGCTGCTTTTATGCCGACGTCAAATGTGTCGTAATGTGTTGCATTGTATAACCCGTGTCAACTATTCTGAATCACGTATTACATTACATCATGAAATACGCCGACCAGCGTACAACCAACAAAGTTTCGATTTTAAAAGAAACGACTCTGGTCTTTACTACAACTATTTCATTTGCCTTATGGAAATTAAAAGTAACAACATTTACTTGCGATTCATATTCTGTTGGTGCCATCACGGTATTACGTGATTTTGACTTCACATCCTGTTTGAAGCTCCCATGCCTTCATGCTGCCGGTTCAAGAGTATTAGTGAAATCGACAAAAGTTACTCTGGGTATTCCAATCCAACCAAAGCATATTAAAGGGAATCAAATCTTCAGAAAGATTATGGGCCCAAAACTTCATGTTTGTACGAAATTTCGTTTTTATAAGGCATGTCATTTTGTATTAAATCAAACACCATAATACCATTAGAAAACAAAACGATTGTTTGGTTAAATACAGAGAGACTGATAGGAAGATTACTCCATATTCTGCGGGTATCTCTGCAAAACCCTTTTGAACAGTCTTGTGAGGAATTTTTATCACTTTAAATGTCTCTGTTAAGCGGCTATTCCTATTGACGCTTACGAAATCGACTTCCAATATGTCAATGCATTTTTACAAATTTTAAACTTACATAATTTACGCAACCCTTGGTAAATAAATCGAGTCTCAGCTTCCGAAGTTTCAAATAAGGCTATTATATCACGCGATCGCTTGGTACTGGACCAGTCCATTACATGTGCAGCGTTCGCCTGCTTCTCTTCCGTCTTCCTTTGCAGTGCCTCCTCGAATTCGAACCGAAAATAAGATGATTAAAGTCCGGATTGGCCACATTGTGAAACTCAACTGCGAAGCCAGCGGGGAAGGACCACTTCAGATAACTTGGGAGAAGGACGGCAACTCCATCGAAAAATCTCTCAAAGAAAGGTACGTCATATATCGTCGCTTGACTGCGTCGACGTGTCAGTCGGAGAGTCGTTCGAAATATACCTTATTGATTCCGATGTGTGGACACCATTGTTGTCTTGTTCTAATAATATTGTAACGTAAGCAGTACTTGTGCTCCCTTCCTCTTTGTTAGGTCCTTTTACACTAAGAACGTTAGCGCATAGCGTGCTGGACGCAAACTACTGCCAATTGGCATGGTTATCACTGCCTTATTGTGAAGGGGCTCATTATTTCATTCGCCTCATCACCATCAGCAATTAAGTAGAATATTGCCCCTGGCGATGAAACTTCCCATTCATCATCTTAAAAATAAAGTTGTTGTTATCAGAGCAGGGCCTATGTTTTTTTTTTCTGGCCATCCATGATAGACTTCAAAATTAAGCGCTAACAGGCGCAAAAAAAAAAAAGAAAAGAAAACGCTGTAGGCGCGTTTGGAGAGAAATCGATTTCCGGTGTATGTCGACTTACAAGAGAAGTCGACACAGCGAAAAGAAGTCGCAAGGATGAGGTAGTTCAGACGATAGCTGTCGTCTGAATCCAGTGAGACAACTTATCCAGCAACTTCTTTTAGTCGACTGTTCTGCGACCTTAGGAATCTCGGTCGATTGTCATGCAAACCCTCAAAATTCGACTTTGACGATTAGTTGACATATCGGTCCATGTAAACGCAGTTACTGACAGGGAAGTCGACAGGACATAGCCCTTCTATGCTGAATATGCTGCAGGCTCAACAGGAAAGAAGTAACGTCGTCTAAATGAAAGGTGAAGCACACAGTTCGTCAAGTCCAGTACAATGAAAGTCTAGTTTACAGAATTTGCCTTGTCTTGTTGACTTGATGACGCTGGACTGCCCAGGAGGTACATATTAACATAGGACTGATAGAACGTACAGACGCGCATTCAGGTCGACGCCTTCTGGGCATCCTACACGCTGTCGGCGTTGCGTACATCTTTTTGAGGGCACAAAAGGGCACAGCCCCCTATGGCTAGGTGACAAGAAAAGTCATCGAGGCGTACAGCATGGAAATATTAGGCACATATATCGGTATCACCAAACCTTCAGTATTCTTGAGCACAAACAAATTTGATTTCTGGATAATGTTGGAATGCGACACGAAAGCAACATTTCTGGAAAGTGT
The DNA here is from genome assembly GCF_037126465.1 of Ornithodoros turicata. Lineage (NCBI taxonomy): Eukaryota > Metazoa > Arthropoda > Arachnida > Ixodida > Argasidae > Ornithodoros > Ornithodoros turicata. The sequence goes on along the minus strand of NC_088203.1, from coordinate 24,044,536 downwards.
CCGTGTGTAAGGGTGTACGTGTGTGGGCACTTCCCCTTAGCTAAAATGTGTCGTGTGTTTGCTGAATAAATCGTCAGTTGCTCGTGGCGCTCTGTCCTGTGAACCTGGGAAGTAAGAAACATTACAAACTATCCCAAGTTCTTGTGCGTTAGCATAAATGCCAAGTGTCGATTCCAAGTTTCGAGAGGAAATGAGAACACTGCAGTAGATGATTGGCCAGGAGCGTGCTATGCATTGCAGAGCGCGCGGCACTGGTGCCAGAACTACATTTTTTTTAAACGTTCATTGCAGGTACGACATCATCGAGAGGTCTTTCCCAGGAGGAATCACCTCTGACTTGCTCATTCACAAGAGTGCCCTCACGGACTCTGGAGAATTCAAATGTTTGGTGTCGAATAAATTTGGGACCCAAGTCGGCATTCGGGGTCTCAAAGTTATGGGTGAGTCTCACCACGAAGCCGATAATTATTTTCCGGTACACTGCCTCTCAATTTGAGTAAAAATTGAGCAAAAAATGTGTAGCAGAGTAAATATGAATGATTTTCTTCATATATCCAATATAATCCAATAACCCAATTAGTCTTACTGGGCAACGACTCAATTTCGCTTACGACTGGTATCACGCAGCTTTCGTGGTTTCCTTTGTAATTGTCGAAAGTCAAAAGTAATTTTGAGATTTCGATTGAGAAATACACAGTAGTATACAGGGTGCTTCACCTAAAGTGATAAAAAAACCTAATCTAATAATCACAGACCCAACAAAAACTTTGCACAGTATCACAACAGAAAGAGTTGAAAAAAGTTAGTAAAAATTCCGCTTTAGCCCCGCCTGCTTGACTGTCGCAAGGAGGAGCGCACGGAAGATGCGGGGAGACGTGGAAGTGTTCCCGCCTCCTGTTTTATCATCTCGCAATAAAGTTGTTGTTGTTATTTGTAACGTTTACAAATTTTTTCGACTATTTCTGTTGCGATACTGTGCATAGTTTTTGTTGGGTCTGCGGTTATCCCTGGATGACTTCATATTTCTGTAAAAAAAAGTGAGGTTCGCTTTGCAATTTTCAAAGTTCAATTGACAAAAATAAATTTCACGCAATTAAATACTGTCTAAAGGCTTCCTGAATGGTGGCAAAAGTATCCAGAACGTAATTGCCGAAAGCCCCACAGTCGTCCGGCTACTACGTCCCCAGTTAGAATTTTTTATCACTTTAGTATGCGGAGGTCATCTAAATAGTGGTAAGCATTAATAGTAGTAGTATAGTTGTAGCAATAATAGTAAGTTTCGAGACGCTGTCGGTGCCGGTGCACCACGTGATTAACTGAGTGCACAGTGAAGTTTCCAAAGACAGCCGAGTTACTGCGTTACAGCGGTAAATGTGGTGCTGCTTGGGCAGTAGTATAGTGTATCCCTCGCCTGACAGAGCCCGAAGAACGGTCTCGTGTTCGAAATATGGGATCCTGATCAGATGTTCCTTGTAACTACCATTACCATAGCGCTGGATGTTGACAGTGCTCAAACATAGTTGTACCGAAGTTCTGTTTCAGCCAGTGGAACTTGCTAGCGTTTCTAATTAGCTTCTCGGAGTCTCGTTTGGCCAGAGTGCATATTCCAGTATTGTCAATTTAAAGTATTTGTATGCAGCGGAGATAACCGATTCCGCCGTACTGTCAACACTCTTACGCTGGAAACTTCGTTTCAAGAACTTCTCGTAAAGAACTACTTCATAGCCATCTAATATAAGAGCTCGATAAGAAATAAAAATGAAAGAATTCCGTCCACTCCTTTTTTTTTTCTTCCAATCGATGGAGGTCTTTCACGAGTTCCGTCTGCTTTATCACAATACATTTCCCAAATAAATATGCGGTACCGCAATTACCGAGGCATTGTTCCGTTTACAATGAAGTTCCGGTCCATTGTCGAATTTTGCTCTCGGCGGAGAAAGACTTGGACAAAATCAACATAAAGCTGGCAGCCCGCATGGAAGTACTTTTAAAATGCTTCGAAACATTCTTCGAGAATTTGACGAAACCGAAGACTGTCTCTGCACTCTTTAAACAGAACTTCTTCGCATAACTTCCACTCCTAACGAACGATAATCCCGGAGGATATCGTCCCCCTTCCTGATTTATTGAATCGCGTAGTGAATGAAGCGTCGTCCGGATACCATTGGAATTTATTCCGCGATATCTGCTCTCTTCCCCCTCGACATCTCGGCAGATATTGTGCCTCGTGCGGATATCCAGTTACTGGAGCTGAAGTATGGAGTTCTAAAAGTCGCCGTTCATGAACACCGCTAATTTTGGGTAAACGTTTACCCAGTGGACAAATCCATACTGCGCTTCGGTGACGGAATTTGTTTTGCTTCGCAGACGAAAGCCCCAAAACATCGTTTGAAATGGAAATATTTGTGCACCACTAAGTTGACACATTATGAAGAAATATATGTATGTATATATATATATTTGCACGTTCATTATATTTATTTCTCACAAGGAAGCGAAGGAAGGCTGAGGCAAAAATTCTCAAAGAGACTTGACAAGGGCCTCAGTCAGACGCTGTCGCATGAGCCTCAGCATAATAATACCATATATGTAACTATCACCATATACACTCTTAAAAATGAACTTCACCGCATAGCACGCTCCTAGCCAACCATCATCTCGAATGATATCGTTATCTGCCCTGATTTGTTGAAAACGGGAGGCGTACGCCTTTTCTGTGACAATTATGAACAGCATAAGTGTCACAAAAAAGGCGTACGCGTCCATTTTCAACAAATCAAGTCAGATAACCGTATCATTCGAGATGATGGTTGGCTAGGAGCGTGCTATGCGGTGAAGTTCATTTTTAAGAATGTACAAACCATATACACAATATACAAAAGCTTATACTTCAACAATAGAGAAGAAAATATTTAATAAACGCATAAAAACATATAAATGAATGAATCAAAATAATAATCAATAACTATATAATACTTCAATACTATACAATAACATATTTAAATGAAAGCACAGAAGAGATGTAAAATCACGAGTAACCACATGTAAATATTCAGCGCAGTAAGCAAACAAACAAAAACCACCGGAAGCGACCCGGTAAACGGCTTGCATTAATCCAATGCACAAATATAATTTAACAGATCACGCTTGCCTATTTTAGACAGGTCAATATCGACTGTTTTAGCAGTCTAGTTAAATTATACTTGAATGTTTGAAAACCATAGGAAGCCCTACAGTGGGAAAAAGAGTATCCACATGAATTACTATAATTATAGATATGAGTCACGCGTTTGAAATTTGCCATATTGAGGAATTCGCTGGCAAAATCATTTTCCTATATGTTCGCGCAAGTCTGTAATTATACAGGTTAAGAATTTTTAGTACACTGTGCCTTTCGAAAACGCAAGACGTTGTATGACTATAAGGTAAATTTTCTAAAATCCGTAAGGCATTTTTCCGAACCAGCAACTGCTTGGAGAGTGAATATTTCGACGATGTGCCCCAAATAAAAAGACAATAATTAAAATGTGATTCAATCAACGTTTGATATAACAGCCTGAAAAAGTTTCGTGGTATAAAATGTTTATACTCATATATTGACCAGAGACTAGAGCACGCCTTTTGCCGAACATGTTGAATATTAACACCCCAACTTAAGGTAGCAGTAAAGTATACTCCTAGAAGTCTACATTTTTTTCGACAACGTCAGCTTTCTCAGCATTTAAAAGTGTATTTACTTTTTCGTATTCGTTAATCGGAAACTTCGCTTTTGAGATCTAACAATAATGACTTTAGTTTTGGCGGGATGAAGTCGCAAGAGATTTGCGTCCGACCATTCAGAAAGCTTTAGAAGTGTAACATTGGCGTAACATTGTAACATAACCATATTATAATCATTGAAATTTCCTTCTACTGTTCCTTTCGTTCCAATTTGTAATTTAATTATTAATTAATGACTACTTCACTCACATTACTTTATTCTAATTGTTATTTTATTACTCTATTAATCATTATTAGCAATGAATGATGAATCACAACCCTGAGTCATCTTCACGCACACCTTCAGCGCCTCCAAACTAAACGCATAGCCACCGAGAAATCAGCCGAGACGAGCTATACAAACATGGACTACACAAACATGTAAATCGCCAAAGCCCAGAATGAAATAAATCAAACAACTCCGGGCTAAAAAAAAAGGTGCTGATCACGTCAGGATTCGCACCTGAACCTACGGAAATCAGGAGGCCCAGGGTCGAACCCTGACGTCAGCACCTTTATCCAGGGTTGTTCGATTTACTCAGCCACCTGCGTTTTACGCACTATCCCGCTGTCTGATTACTACACTGCCACTCATACATGCCACTACTTTTACACGGCCCCTACTTCTGCGCTTCGTGCCTCACCCCCCCCCCCCACCTTCACTTTTTCCGAAACACCTTAATCTACCTCACACTCATTTCTTATAAAATGCACAGTACGACAACCTGAAACAAATCACTTATACTCTCGTTCCTCCCTCGTCTATCTCACTTGTCGTTCGTAACCCCACACGAGCGACGGGCAGCGCATGACAGGCACACCCGCCCAGCTCATGAATTCTTCACCTCTCCTTCCTTCGTCTTGAGCTGCCGAAAATGCGAGAACATAAAACGAAGACAAATTTGTTCTCGCGCGGCAATCTTCATTAAAATCGGTCCCCAGAGAGCGACGTCTCACAAAATGGGTTTTAATGAGCACTGAGGCGGAAAGGATCCTCTCTCCGCGTGGTTTACCGAGGCGTGAAACTTTTCGCTGGTCTTTTAATTTTTTTCGCTGCGTAATACGCTGCCATTTTTCGTCCTTTCAAAACAGAGCTGCCATCTCCTCCTATCGGTGTGAAAGTGGACGATATTGGACGTAGATCGGTACGGGTCTCGTGGAAGAGACCTTATTCTGACGTCACGAGCTTCTTCGTCCGGTACTGGAAAGATAACGGTGAGTCCGTTTCGGTTTCAGTTTGCTGTGTATTGCTTGTGCGGTCGTAGCCATGGACGTAACGGTGTTACAGTAATCGATGTTTTTTTCGGTATCAGAGTGCCGATCGCGATACGTGTTTTTTTAAAATCGGTATCGGGAAAGTATTTGCGTTAGAAATTTATGGTGCCGCGATATCGCGCCCCACCCTTTCTTCATCGACCGTATTTCTTATACTTATTCATTGTCACTGGTCTGCCTAGCGCTCGACGAGACGCCTGTGGACACGTAACGGGAATTATACCAAACACGTTTACGTTTTTTCTTCAAACCTGGGGGAAATAAGTACGCTGCGCTCAACAAAGAGTTGAGGTCAACGAACAAAGGTCGAGTCTTTGACAGTGTGCTCTGGATTCCACGGGTTCCGGAAAAAATGGTCTCTGAAAAAATGGTCCCTGGTTATGTGGGCGGAAAAAAGGTCCCGCAGGCGCCTGCGCGGCCAAATATACAGGGGTGTACTTGCGGATAGCTGATGGAACACATCACAGCCGACGGAGTGTCATCATTGGCTCTCTCGATTTGTTGAAATTGGGAGAGGTGGTTTTTTGTTTGTTCATGTGTTAATGGCGAATAAATTTCACACGCCATTCAACAGTAACATGGAACGATATCATTCGCTGCACTAGATTGCTAGCGGTATCATTCGGTGGATGCTGGTATTTTTCTACTGTAGGTCAACCACGCGTTTTTACAGTTGTCCCCTGCATATTTTCTGTGTCGATGTTTATGAGCAATAAAAGTTATATACCCACTCATTCATTGTTTAATTGCCCTTAAAACTCCGCTTCTGCTGAAGATACGGTTCATCGACATAGAATGTATGAGAGGCCAACTGCAAAATCCTACATAATTTACATAATGCTTACATAATTTCAGCATACCGCATACACATTTTACGAGCATATGGTGGTGGCACCTGGCGTGACACGTTGCTCTGTAAAATTTCGGACGATAAGAATAATGGTGGTGGTGGTGGTGGTGGTGCGATGTTATAAGATAATAATGGTGTCGTGATGGTATACGCAAGGTTTGTGTGCCTAGTGTGGCGTCATCCTGCACGTGCCGCACGGTAGGACTGCGGATAATTTTGACCATCTGAGGTTGTTTTAACGTGCGCAGGAAATCTCTGACACACGGCGCTGGAAGCAATATTTACCAGCGAAGGATAACGGACGTATTTTTGTTACAGTTTCCATTTTCGTTACTGCTATATTTTCGTTTCCGTTATCCGTTTCTGATACCAGCTTTTAATTTCGTTTCCGTTACGTTTCCGTTACTGTTTCCATTAATGGAACGGCTGTTACAGAGCTGCGGGAGGACAGCCCGTTCGACTCTGGCAGCACCCTGTTTTCCCCAACGTTGCTTCGGTGCCACGCGTACACACTACACGAGTAATATTACGTCGTTGAGATGCGCACATCGTGCACGATATTTAAAGAAGTATAGGAGCGTGTCTTCAGTCACTGAGTCCAGCAACCCAAGATGGGCGTAACCTCCATCCAATGTACGTCGCATTCATAGGCGGACGCTCTCGGTAGTACACAATACTGCCATAGCCACGGTGAAATGAAGAAACTAAAAAATAAAAATAAAAAATCATATGCTCTCATCCTCGTGCTATGGTAGTGTAGAGTGATTGTCACAAGTAGGCAAGCGAGTGGTGCACCTTCGATACTGCGCTTTGTTTCCATGCTCTCGCGTAGTATTTAGAGTATTACAGGGAATTGAGCCATTCAAATACAAAAATGAATTGAACAGTCACTGAAATGCCATCGCACAACAGTAATAGCCATTACCCGAATTCAATACCGGTGATAATTTTCGTTTCCGTTTCTGTTTCCGGTAATGGAGGACAGTGGTATGCGTTTCTGTTTTCGTTATCGTTACCATCTCCAATTTCGGTAATATACCGTTTCTGTTTCCGTTACCATTACCGTTACCCTTCCCTGATATTTACCTCCCCCACATTGCTGCCGACCTCGGCAGGGATCGAACCCGCGATCTTGACCGCAGCAATCCAAAACCTCGGACAAACTCACACGCTGCGCTGTTTAAGCTATTGCTTTAAGCGCATCAATAAAAGCGATCAATCACGCTCGTTCCACGCGTATTCTTCAATTGTTCACGGATCCCTTTCCGAGTTGCATAGGCTTGTTTTGTGCCTTATATGAGTTGAAGAGAATCTGTGAAAATTTGCCATTACAACACAGACTTACTATATCCACATTAGAATCTTCAAGAAAGCTTATTGCGAATGTCAGACTCGCATGTCCCGCGTACACACATGCATAACTCTCACAATGTCATGGCAATACCATTCCTGTAGGCTAAAGTGAGGCCCGTCCCGAGCAGTGCTTGCACACGCAATAATAATCTGTCAAACTACGGAACGTTTTGTCTGGGGTTGCTCTGTATCTCACAGCCTACCCTCCTTTTTTCCTTCTCAAACCGAACACATCCCTTGAAAATCACCGCAATGATTACGAGCCTGAACATAATAATTTAAGTAATAACTACACTTTTATTTTCGAACCGTAAATGGTTCATGATTTTTCACTGTTCAGTACTCGTGAATGATCGGACTTCCTTTGTCACGGAGTGGTTACGGAGCTCATCGTCACTGCAGGATAATGGCGTTTAGGGGAGCATGAAAGGACCCGAAAACGTTTCTCAGGGCTAGTAGAAATTAGGGTTGCCAGCCCTGGGACACATACGTTTTCCCACAAAAAGCGCGAGTGCAGCGTGCAACCCGGGTGCACACCTGAGCTTTCTACCTCGCAGGTCAGAACAAGATCCCTTCACTCGGCTGCGAGTCTGTGAGGTTACGTCTTCCGCCCAGTAAAGAGACGCGCGCTTTCTTCTTTTCTTCTTGATTTCTTTCCTTTTGCAGTTATATTTGGCACCGCCCCCTCCCGGACATGACGTAGAGCAGTCGACGGGCGTCCTTTGCTTCCGCGCAGTAACAGACGATTCTCGGCAGCCAATAACCCAAGCAGCGCAACATGTTGACCCAATATTGGTCCAAGGTTGGAGCAATATCGGGCCGGTATTGCCAATAATATTGGTCCAATATTGGTCCACGGTTGGACCAATATCAGGCCGGTATCGCCAATATCGGTCCCAGATTGGGCCAACATGTTGTGCTGCTTGGGAAACGTGCTCGGATGATCTGACGGCACAGAAGCAGCTGGAAGATATTGCAACAACACTTAGATAGAGAAGGCCTGTCCATATCCTCCTCCCCTCGCACGTGACGTCACTCCATCTCGTCCTGCTCCGCTTCCTCTGCTGCTGTGGACCAGCAGACCCGCGAAATTTTTGCATTGCTGGTTGCCCGCGTCCTATACTGCGTGCGCGATTATTCTGTGACTGAACGAGCTTTTCAGCGTTTTAACGTGCCTGACCGCTGTTGCGCGCTCGGGTGGCAGGGCCATTATGACGCTGGCCCGAAGGTCACGTTTTTTTTCTTTTCCAACGAAAAAAAAAACATATAGGGCACAATGCCTAAGGGCAATTCATCGGGAGAACTTCATTCAGTCGGAAGCCTCGAGGACAAAGGTAATCGCCAAAACTGTCAACTGTACTCATATCATATTTTCTTTGTTGTTCAACTATCACGAGACCTTAATTATTTATCCATAGAATAAGGAGGGGTAAGGAGGTGCACACATATGCAATACATATTTAGACCATGAAGTATCACGGCATACAACAAAATTTCAGCATAGGTTTGCGAGCTGCACTTCAAGCAAGAAGACATCACTGAGGCAGGTGTTTGAGTGCGAAAAAAAGCTGCGTCTCGAGGAAGCGCTCACACTTCCTGATATGCAAGCCATGGTGGTGGCCTCAATAACTAACGCAATAAAAGTCACAGAACAGGACATTCAGCAACAGTCGTCCAACGTGCCAGCAATAGCATACATAGCTGGGTATTGTGCACGTGCAGCGTGCAGAGAATGCTACTATCATGCAGAGAACGTAGAGAGTTGCTGGTGGAGAAGGAGTTGGTCGTAGAGAACATGGAAATCATCCAGAATATGTGAAGAGGTGGTCTGATGTTCCCACAGCCGTTTGTTGTCAATGCCGTTGTCTACGGAGCAGTCATTCCAGACAAGCTCAGAGCAACAGGGAAGAATCAGAAGTTCCTCTCCTCACAGAACCAAAGGGGGGCATTCAACGCCATTGCTCCACATATTCTCAAGGAAGAAGAGGATAGCAGTACCCGTTTAAATGGAAATCCTCGGGAACTTTTAAACACTTTCTACATGAAGCTGTGAAAACACCGTCGAACAACTACACGAAGCTTCGAAACGGTCAACTGCCCAGAGAGAAGCACCAAGCTAGCTCTCAGAAACGAAAGCTACGAACTCTGCAAGACAAATAGCAATCGTACTTTCTGATCAGAACGTTCTGTGTGTGCAGTTCACAACTTGTTGCATGAAAAATAGATGCAGCTGTAATGGGAAGTGTCATAGCACAATTGTTTCACTTAGTTAAATTACGTTGCCGACAGACCGTAATAGGTCAGTTCGAGACGAAGCAATAAAGCTAGGCGAATGTAGAGGAGTAATAAAGTTGTTAACTCACCTTCATTCATGCTTTCGTACACTCGTAAGTAAAGAATCTGTAAGTATCGGCTTGCCATGGTGTGAACGGTTATTCCGTAAGTTATGAGCACACATGATGTAGTTGATATCCATTGATCGTAAAGCACAAGCTGCTTCGCTGTTGGGTTTCGGGTGAATTCGCATTCGAAATCGCATCTCTCCCTATCACAACCAAACGAACGGACGCCAAGTTAGATTTCCGTCGGACGACATGCGGCGATGTGTGACGTCACAGAGCTGTGGAGCAGTCTTCTCTCTTCTGGTGTTGGATATCGCCGTCGCACCGCGCATTCTTGTAGACTAACTTTCACGGGATATGCGCGCTTCCCGAAAGCAATATTTTGGCGTTGCAGTTCCTGAATGTAGTATGTTCATATCACGCGGTAAGAAATATGTGCATGTATGTAGATATTTGGGGAGCTACCCATCCTCTATCTAATCTCTCCATCTAAGCACTAATCAAACAGCGCTTAGATGTATGGACGAAATGCAAGCAGAAATGACCGGAAATATGGAGGGTATAGGTTCGTCTCCTGGTGCCGAAATTTTTTTTTTTACTTATATTTGAATTTCAAGGACGAAATATTTCCGTAGTGAAGAACATAATAAAGAATAAATAAATGAATGAAAGCATAAGTGCAACAAAAACCTTACGACTCCAACAGATCAGGGAATGAACGATGTCATTCGGGATGATGGTTTGGCGAATAGTGTGTTATGCGGTGAAGTTCTCCATTAAGAGTGTGCAATACGGCGAAATATTTGGTAAGGACTCAATTTTAATTGTCCATTTCTTGCAGCTAAGCCGCCCTCAATTGCGCATCAACCCTTCACTCACACTTTCGAATCTCCACCATCATTTCTGACATCTCGTGATCTCCCATGTAGTTCCGTCGAACGAAGTAAAGAAAACAAAAATCCCATATTCTGCCACCAGCTTTGTTGTCGTTATTCCTTTCAACTTTCGATGTGCCAAGAACGAAAATATCCGATTACATATTACGCTTTCCTTTTTCTGCTTGCGACGAAACGGCCTCCCTATATTCGACGGAATCGCATTTGTACAATAATGAGATAAAAGGAAATCCTGTAGCACCGCGGGGACTCCTGTGACGAGTGAGGGAAAAATCCTCGTCTGGCAACAACAGAGCCGCGACCAAAGCAACACAAATGGCATTGTGTTCCGTCCCATTGCGTCCGCTTTGAAATTACAGGCGCGTAACGCCAAGACATCAATTGGATTATTCTGGTTTCGCAAGGGTATATGGGGACGGGTAAAGCAAACACTTAAGCAGCAAGTCTCTTTCACCTCACTAGCGTTTTTTTTTCTTTCTATGTGTTTTTTCCGGTGATGCATGGTGGAACTGTGGTAAACAATGTATTGATAATACGTCAATACGCTATGCAAGTAGGTCAGCTGTATGCGCACCTACGCGCTTTCCCTCTCTCACGTTTTGCCCGCGGCGCGACCTCTTCTATAAACAAGGGGTAATAGTGAGTTTTAGTGCATCGTGCGCTATCGCCTGTGCGTATACGTAAAGGATAGCGTGATTGCGCGCGCGCAGAACCGCAACCCAACCCAACGTACCCAAAGTACGTTGGGTTGGAACCCAACGTACGCAAAGACGATAGCGTACGATGCACTGACACTCTCTAATATTACAAGGTTGGCGTGTACGTGGTTTCTTCTGTGGACCCGTGCCCTCATACGTGTACCTCTGCACCTCCTTATTGCTGCCCCGTGATTGGACGAACACTTGGTCACGTCATTTCTCAAAAGTTTACCCTCTCCCTTGCCCAGAGACGACCAATCGCAGCACATACACACTCTGATGCTTAACGTAGCTTGACTACTCTAATAACAGGATTGTACCGCACGCTCAATAACCAATCGCCATACAGAATGTTATCGTTGTGTTTCAGGGGCCCGACGATTCGTCTCCTCACATGATTTGTTCAATCGTGGCGGGATATCGTTTGAGGAGACCAATCCGAGGCCTCTCCGCATTGTCGCGTGCATATAGAGAAGGAGACGGTGAAGGAAGGAAAGCGTCAGTTGCGTTTTTTTTTTTTTTCTCTCTATGGATTATATAAAACACGAACGACGCAACCGATGAATCGCGCTCCTTTTGTGTCGATGTCAAGGTAACGGAATCTTTCATTCCTCGAGGAGCACTTTTGCACTTTTGTGCCCCTTAAAGCTGGCGCGCTGCAAACCTCATGCAACGACTCTTGTCTCTTTCTTTCTTTGTATTGTTACTGGAGAAGTTAGCCAGGGGTTGCGGGCTAGCTAGCGTTAACTTTCGCGCGGGAGCCCATGTCCAATCACTTGAAAGACACGCATTTATCACGAGGTACGGAACAATGGAAAGTTCAGCATCGGGCTCCCTAATTTGTGAAATATCGGAGCAGTACACCTTCTTGTGGAAATTATACGAATTACCTATTACCTTGTGGCAATTTGAACGTATTTTAATAGCTAGAAAAAACATTTGATACAGTGGCTAGCGAAGAGCTCGTTACACAAAGCTCAGTTTTTTTTTTTTTTTTTTATGGATGCTGTCTGTTAGCCCGTGGTGCAAACGGCGTAGTTTTGAAATCACATAATACCCCCTTGCTCTTCTTTGATAACATATTTTCTTCCTGCCTCGCCAGCGGGTAAGTATAGTTGTAGTCCCTCGTAATCTCTTGCTTGTACTTCTCCGCGAAACTTAATTATTTCGTTTTAGCATACGAGGCGAACTTCTACCGAACATACCGAACTCCTCAAACGGTTCGTCCTCCGGAATACAGAGGGCGCTCTTTCTTTCTTTCCTTATTTAGTCATCGCTCGCACACTGTGCATGGCTACCGGTGTCCCTATGCAACGGAGTGCGGTTCATTTGAATTCCCTGTGACCGTTTGTTGTCATGTTACAGTCAGTGGACTACACACATCTCGAAGTCCTTCGGCGCGTTTTTCACTGTTCAGGAATGAAAGAGCTTCAAGAGCAGCGTGTGTGTGTGAAATTCTGTTTAAAGCTTGGCAAGACTTCACGGAGACGTTTCATTTGATTCACCAAGCGTACGGAGAAGACTGCATGAGCAGAACGCAGTGCCACGATTGATTTAAACGCTTCCAGGAAGGCAGGACGTCGGTCACTGAACATCCGCGGCCTGGACGACCATCTGCTTCAACGGATGACGAAAGTGTGCAGAAAATTAATGCCGTGATTTGCAGAAATCGCCTGTTAACGGTGCGAGGGGTCGTTGATGAAGTGGGCGTCAGCGTCGGATCGTGTCATCAAGTTTTGCAGAAAAACTTCAAATGCGACGGGTCAAAGGAAACTTGTGTTGAAAACAGCCAGGAGCTGCTTGCCAATGCGAATGCGGACGAAAGCTCCCTTAAATCGATCATAACGGGAGACGAGACGTGGGTCTGTGGCTATGGGGCCGAAACTAAGATGCAGTCAACGCAGTGAACGTGGAAAGGGTCTCCTCGGCCGGAGAAAGCGCGGATGAGCAGGACGAAGGTCAATGTGATGTTGATTGCTTTCTTTGACTGCAATAACATTGTTCAAAACGAATTCCTACAACATGGTCATATGGTTACCAATGAGCTTTACAAAGAAGTTTTAGCAATCCTGCGAAATGCTGTGCACAGGAAGAGGTCATTACTGTGGAACAAACATGCCTCTTGCACCACGACAACGCGCCCGCACATTCGTCATTCTTGGTTCATAATTATTTGGCCAAGCTAGCACCACGTATCAGTCTTGCTCCACCCCCCCTAATCGCATGACTTGGCTCCGGCAGACTTCGTCCTCTTCCCCAACTGAAGACAACATTGAGAGGACGTCGCTTTCAGAAGATACAGGGAATTCAAGAGAATGCGACGAAGGATCTATACGCACCATAGCAGAAAGTGCGTTCCACGAAGCGTGCCAGTAGTGGAAGAAACGCGGGGAACGGTGCATTGGCAGCACAGGGGAGTTCTTTGAGGGCGACAGTGTTTAGGCTGACGCAGGACAGCAAATCAAAGCTTCAGAGCAAAGGTTCGGTCATTTTTTGAAACAACCTATATTTCCGAGCTTCAGGATCCGCGATTAGCCGTATTGAGCAGCATGACATTGCTGTCTTGGGATTAACTCCGATATATGTTCTTTTGCACGTTCTGTGCAGCCAAACTGAAACTCAAAAAGACTTTATTCACAGCTCCCATTCAGACATTCGGACGTGCGGCTGAGTAAGTGGCTTGTTAGCGTGATACCTAGTATGCAAAATACCCTTTAACAGCTCGTTGTGCTGCACGGATGCAGCTCTCGATGAAATTAAACATTTTCCCCTCGCGGCAGAAACCATGAAACCGCCCGACTAACCGCATGTGTGAACTCGCCCTGTCTAACCAGCGGCATAGACGCAAGCTTCTTTCGACGCTCCCGAGCTCTTTGTTCCCTTAAGCGCATAGCGTTCCCCTCATCCAACCTTCAACAAACACATCGGTCTTGCTTTTAAGCCTTTCAAGCGCAACCGTATAGTTCAGGAACGTGACGTGGTCTCAAAGGCACCCGCATAACAATGGCTGTTTGTGGCAGTTCAAACTATTCTGGCGCAGTTCAGGAACATAGCTACTTTCACCTTTGTGCATTGAATTTAATTACACGGTCTTGTGCAGCTCGTAATTGAAAGTTCCGACGACAATCTTGCGTGATGCGGTGCTTATGTTAAGACTTGGCAACGTTGGCGAACGGGATCTTATTGGTTGCTTCCTGTATTTTAGGCATCTTAGTTTGCAAACAACGGCCACTTTATTGCGAGATGAAGAATAGTTGATTATGTTAGTTTGCAACATGTGCGCTGTTAGGACACATTTTTCAGTATTCCATGTGTTTCTCTCATAGAGAGTAAGTGCGTTTGGTCTACGGTCGATTCTGAAACTACGGTGCCATTTTACTCCTGGCTCATCACTGACAGTAACGCCAAAAATCAGACGCGAATTAGTGTTGTTTCTGTGCCATTTGGTGTAATGCATGGGAAGAGCAGACAACGGATGTTGAGAACATTCCGCAATTCCCTCTCTGTAAGCGTCACTTGGACGAGGCCAATGTAGTGGTGGTGGTGGGGGTGGTGATGGTGGTGAAAGGGCTTGCCGTTGTCGGCCTCACGTGTGTGGGCAACGTCGCGACTGACGCCCTGGGGAAATGTGCGTCCTGGGCCGACTTCTAGGGAACTGTGCCGACATACACAGTAAATCATTTTACACCTTTATTTGCTCAAACAAGGTGTATTCTTATAAAAACACCCTTTTCTATTCCAGAAAGAGTGCAAAAAGTGCATTTCTAAAGGTGTAATATCGACATACACCACGTCTTATCCAATGTGGATCATTAAGGGTGTAAAGTGGGGTGTTGAAACAAGTGTTTTCCGTCGAATGCACCTTTTTTACACCCATTTGAATTGGGAGTATGGTGTTAAAAATTGTGTTTTATTTCGTGAGAGAAAAATTATGCTGGTTTCACAGCTCCGCTCAGCAAGTAATCACATTATAGACGATAACCTGAGTTAAAAACACAGTATTTGACAGGGAGGGATGTTAGAAATTTAGCTTATACCTTTGACTCGTTGCAAGCGTGGGTGTTAATTGCAAAAACACATTCCCACCACACGTTACAAACGTCTCCCGCCCCATCACATGTAACGAACGTGCCCCAACAAATTTTATTTCAGTATATGATACATCCGACGCGCCAATATAGGCTACTGAGGGTGCCGCAGGTCTCTTTATGCCTCTGCATTCACTTTGGTCCCACAGTGTTAACAAGCTAACTGTTCTTTCTGTGGATTATGCCCGTCGCACAAGAGGAAAATTTTGAAGTAGCCCGTGTGTATGTATCATATGAAATCGGGTTCAAACTTGGGCAGGTTGGTGCGGCATACTAAAAGCGTTTGTTTCGTGCGTGCCTGCGATGCATTGCACTCCGGTTTAGGTTCTACGATGGAACCACGGCTGGAAGTGTACCGCGTTCGCGGTGCTGCTTGCCATAGAAGCAAGAACGTCGAACTGTACGTCTCGGCCAGTGGTGTCGGTATGCTGCCGCGGAAGCTCATATTACACTATTTGCGAGGGAATATTCGCTAGCAAAGAATTCCATCATAAAAGGTGTTTTCAATAGAATACTCCCATTTTAAGGGTGTTTTTGTTTTTAAACACCCATTATAACTGTGTTTTATTAGGAATACACTTAACTAAACGGTGCATTAGAAAACACCCATCATTTGAGTGTAAAGGCAACACCAAAAAGGTGTGCGCCATGGGACAAGCCATTTACACCAAAAAAGTGTAAAAAAGTTTACTGTGTATGTCTGAAAGCCTGAGGCCAATGTGTGAGCGGGCTTTGGCGCGGACAAGGCCAATCACGGAACAGCAGAGAGACCTTCGCGTCCGACCGCCGGGCGAAAGTGATGGCGTCTGTAGGACGCGGATAACTCTGAGATCGGCTCGCGGAATGCTGTTTCTGGTTAGCATCGTACGTGTTTGTACAGCTATGAGCGTAGCACTGCGGTTCACTGTGGTAAAATCTCCATTTTATTGTTCTTAAAATCAACCAACCAACCAACTGTGGTCCACAGAAAATGGTCACGTCCGCACTCACACTGGTAAGCGAAAGTCGACGTATTTACCGGGTTCTTTTCACTTAGTATATTGCGGTGCGAACGCGAGGCAGACAGCCTCGGAGACAATCACCTGCGCTACGCTCCCATTCGTGTGCCCTTCTTGCGTCATTCTGGATCAGCTGCAGAGAGACTGCGAATCTTTAAAACTCGTTTATTTAATAAGTAAGCTGCTCTCGGAATAGAAACTTGGTCAAGTAGACCATGAAAGCATATGCCGAACATTACCCGATCGGTCTCATGCATTACCCGATCGGCCTTTCCGGATGCGATTGTCCCTTTAAAGTGGGCACCGTCATTTCTTTTTCTCGAACTCAACAGACCACGTGCAAGTCCCAGCACAATCACGTGCCTTCGTTTCATAAATTGCAAATAACTACTCGTTTATTTTCCAAAGGCTTACGATTTCCACTGTGCTTATTCAGAAGTGACCTCATTACTTTGTCATGATGTGGTTATGAAGCACCTCGTCACTTCAGAACACAGGGGTGACACAAAGCCGCCATTGTTGTAACTGCCCTCAAGTGGGTGCTTTTGGCAAAACTGCAATCTTGCCCTGGTCGCACGTCATAGAAAACGTCATTTTGAGGTCATGTGAGTTTGTTCACATGTCGTTTTGCCGCTTACCGACATAGTTCCGTCGTCATAACGCCAAGGGATGAACGTATTTTGCCAGCGTAAACTATGCGGTGCTCCTTCCGCAACACGGTAGCCCATTTCTCCTTAATTTAAGTACTTCGCGTCGGCTTAGTGGGTCTTAACGCGCGGTCGTCATCACATCTTTGGAAGTCATCAACAGTACGAGGCCTTATGTGGAAAACTGCACCTTTTACTGCAAGATTATCGGATAACGATAATTACCTTGATCGAAACACATCCAAAACGTCGCGCAGAAACGACAACCACATGCATTGTTTACAAACGGTTTGGCCGCCGATCACGGGCGCCGCCATTTTTAAGGTTACGTGTGCCTTGACGTTTGCTGTGACGTGGACCAGGACCTCTCCAGGATGCATTGCGTTCGCCCAGCACACTTTCGTCTACGGAGCAACGCATTGGATGCCACCCTTGTGCTGCAGAATAATTACTTCATGTCAAACTCTGCGTAGGTGAAAAGACTGTTAAAGTATTTGCGCATTTGGACAAGAATGAACAGCGATGGATCCCGCACGTGCTCGCACGCTCGTCAGGTAGCACGTTATGGTGACTGAGTGCGCGAAATTAGACCACGAAAGTAATATATACGAATGAGCAGAAGTACGCTTGAAGTAGGCGGCGTATCCCTGAGTATGGAAGGAAGAAAGAATAAGGAGAGAACAAACTGGAGTCTTCCCTTGTTGTGTTTGTTCCTGTGTCTGTGCCGTTGTCTATACCCCCCCCCCCCAACCTCAGGGATCATCCGCCTTCGGAACATTGCACTGCCACATTTGTTCTTTGTCGGACCAGGACACATACTAATCCCCCTGTCCCCCACTCCTTCCAGCTGTTCTCTCTCCATCTATCCCCGTCTGTACGCTGCTCATAGCCACAGCTGCTTCGCGGCGTTAACACAGAAAAAAAAAGATGTTTCAGTGCAATACGCTGTACAGTTTGAATATGCCTGGCTTTTGCACACAACAGCTTTAAATCCGCCCAGAACCTTACCCACCACGACAGCTTTTGCACCCGATCTGCTTAATGCCGCTGGTTTAATGACGATCATTTCTCTTGTTCAGCCGTGCCGTTTGTTCAGTTTTGCTGCTGTTTAACGCCGCTCAGCGACACATTTTGAACGTAGCTGGGAGACACACAACAGTTACCGTCACAAGCCTAAAAATAGGACTGTAGTGAACATATTAAAAAGCGATAAAACCCCAGTGCAGGGGACACAAAGCGACGACACAGACGAAGCACTGTGAACATATTCCTTGAGTATTAGGAGCTATAGAAAACACATATACATAAAGGGTGTGTGTGTGTGTTTCCTCTTCCTCCAATGGGGTAGGGTACCGCATCACCGCGGTGAAACACCCCACCTCATCGTCATCATTTATTGTTGTTGTTGTCCTTTTCCTCCTCAAACGCTCAAGGAATATGTGCCTAGAAGTCCATCATACCATCTTCGTGGCTTCCTACTACTGCTTCGCGAGAGAGGGTTGTGCAGGATGATTTATCTTTCTTCAAACAATGATGACTGACGACAATGTTCTTTATGCCATTGGATCAGGAACAGGTCGGAAGCTCTTCAGCACGACCGCGTCCGGTTCAGACACTAGCGTCTACTTGCACGACCTACAACCAGGCACCGAGTACTCAGGTCACATCGTATCCCAGAACGACGTGGGAACCAGCGGGCCATCTGTATCCATGCACTTCATCACCAGTGAAGAAGGTACCTCCACAATCCTGTGAAACACCATGCAACTCATGGCTTAAAGTTGCAACTTGTTGTAGCAAGTCGCAAACCGCAAAGTTGGGCACCTGGGCAAGCGAGCGAACGTTCCGTAAGAAACCAGTGGAGGGGAGGGGGGTAAAAAGTGTCGCAATTGCCAATAGCTTCCAGAAAACGCTACGGCGGTTTGTATCTGCGGAGAGCAGGGGATAATGTTTGGAGAATCCGCGTGATTAAGTGTCTGCCCGCTCACAATACATCAATGATGGGGTATTCGTAAACAGGCATGATTCTACACACGTGTCCACAGAAAGAACTGCGAACGTGCGACTCCCCCTCATTTCGGAGTGGCACGAACGAGATCGCCCAACGGGCAATAATAGCAAGAGGGACACTAGGAAGCTGCGCAAACAGCTAATGTGCTCGCATAGCGGATTCCCAAGCAAACTTCCGACTAAACAAGTTTACACATGAATGTGTGCACACTTGCGCTCTGTACATAACGAACGTCTGGTCCAAGCACAGAATGAAGCTAATACCCGTGTTCTCTACGAAGAAAGCTAAATCCCGCGTAATATATGCCGCGCTTTACCTGGAGTACGCTATTGTGCAATTACGTCAACTCCTCAGATGTAATATACGTTGCTTAATCCCCGGGATCCGTCGCGTCTGTTTGCCGAGCACGACTAATGTATTTGTCCTTGCAGCCCCCTCGGCTCCTCCGACAGATGTTCACTCCACTAGGATTGGAGAAAAGGAACTCCTCGTTACCTGGAAGGTGAGCCTGCCGAATGTCTTTGATTCGCTTTGTTTGTTGTGTGCAGTCCGAAGTCAGGTTTAAATGCAGCAACAACAACAACAAAAAAAAAAAAAAAAAAAGAGGAACAGAATGTAGAGGTGTTGACTATTCCAGGTTACTTACACGTGGAGGTAGATAGGAACGTATGTATGTATGTGCTTATGGAGAAGTGTGTATAGGATGATAGCTGGACGTTCCTTATTAGCACAGGTAGGTGGGATTTAAACGGGTCCCAGAATGTGCACAGTCTAATACCCCTCGTCAGAGGACTAATTTAGTGTAACTTTCAACGAGTTACACTTGCACGTAGTGTCATTCGTGTGCTGTCACACGACATCTTTTAGCGACACTCGCCAGAAAGTGTACTAAGGATTTAGTGAGTTCCCCAAACTCACTTCGCCTCTCCTCGGTGAGCGAGTATGTAGCCTCGACGGCAGGCTTTGTGGAGCAGGTAAAAATATTCAGGAAAAGCGAGTGATCCCGACACCACAATATTTTTAAACATGTAGTTCCATCAGCGTGTTTATTTTATTTCAGTACAGTGTGACATTGTGACGAAAGACAAAAAACTCCACATATAATTACTCTCGGTAACAGCCTGTGAGAACATCGCGGTCTCGGCGATCCGGCGGCGGCCATTTTTGTTGTGGCACTTGTGTGAAGCCAATTTCTTTAATGTTGAAAGAAATTAGCTGGAGGTGTTCCTAAATCGAAGAAAAACATTCTGAGCAAGGTATTGTGGCGCACAAAAATCTGGTCGCCGTTTATTCTTATCTATCGTAATAGACGATTTTACAAACATGCGCGCCACCAAGCGCGCGGCGCACAGCAGCATGGGAACTTCGAGCGACGCTGCTCCGTCGTCTGCTTTGGTTATGGTTTACCCCGGCTCACTCCGCTGCTGCGGGAATGTTGTTGTTCGTCTTCTACCTCCGCCTCTGGTTGCCTCGTAATGCTCTAAAGCGCTATAAGTTCCCATGAGTCCTTGCATGCGCTTTATTTTTGAAGCGTGGTGTGGGCAAGCTTACACTTGTCCCATCCTACAGTTGGCAATAGGAGGTCTATTGCCCTCACTGCATAAGTGACACTTACTTAAGCCGTGTAGCAAGCACGTAGCGAAAGTGACAATCGCTTGGTCGTAGTGCACTTCACGAAAATTACCCTATCGTATCCCGTGTTCCAGCAGTATAACTGCGCAGTAAATTGCGTGTTTTCACTGCGATACTAGTAAACCGTGTAAGCTACTTCTCGCTCTTGTTTCTGATGAACTGTGATATCTCACAGATATCTAGGCCGAACACATGCGGCAGGCTACGTTACAAACAATGGGTCAGAATGCTCATTTCGCGTTGGTTTAAGAACAAAAGTTCTCATCCATTGTGTTCGTTTCCGTGTCCGTCTGTCCATCCATCGTGTCCGTCTCTTCCTGTGCATAAAAGTAATCAACAATGCAGGGCACCTACCATGTCCATGTGACACTGATCCATCTTGCTGATTTGAGGCTTTATATCAAAATACCTGGAACTGTTTCGTGAGAATATATTAGCCAATAGCAGCCTCGCAACCTAAAGCCCTAAATGTAGCCATGTACTGATTGATTACATCATGTGTCATCTAGCGCGCACTCCACAGTCAGCTATGGAATGCCCGCTCCTTTTTTCCACTCACTTCCTTTAGGCTTTTTCAGCATTGCCCACATTGTACTTGTGCTATATTCCTTTTTGAACATTCCAAGATTCATATTTTAAGTTTCTAATCTATCAACTAATTAAGTTTTCACGCTTTCGCTTCACGGGCACGCATGCATTATGTTATCTCCGCCATCGTCGCGCGTGCCTCTTTTATCCCTAGGAATTCATTTATTTGCCCCCTCGTGACGTGTTTATTACACTCCCATTCTTCAAAACAACGTATTATTACTGGCAGTCTGTTTTCAAATTTCAGTTCGTATGACTGAGCTACAATCGCACGCACGTCGAACCCCAAATGTTAACGGGAGAGATCAGCACGCGGATCTCCGCTTCGCATGGTTCCCACGGGGCACCTCTGTTATTAACAATTCGGCTCGTCGCTCTCGCCTCTCCCATAGGGCCCTCCGGCGGAACACCTAAATGGCAAGATTCAGGGATACTACGTGGGCTATAAAGCGCACGAGTCAGCCTTGCCGTACACCTTTCACACCGTGACAGGTGCTGCTGAGTCAGCAGTCTTGAAGAACCTCGAAGCCGGAACCACGTACTCCATCGTGGTGCAAGCTTTCAACAGGGCAGGTCCGAGTCCCTCGTCTCATCAGATTGCTATAAGACCCATGGGATCTGGTAAGCGTTCATAATTTCAGTACTTGCGCAAAGCATGGCAATTGAGAGCATTGCGACCGAGGATGAACGCTTACGATCGCATCAGCGTTCGTGTAACGCCGCCCTTCATATATTATTTGAAGGGCTCCCCGCAATTTAAAGCCATGGAGCCATGCTAAGTCCGTAACACCATGAAAACCATGGTGTTTTTTTTTCTTTCTTTTGGCATATCGTTCTCTTTTATGGGATACGATCAAACAATGTAGAACGAAAACTTTGGAATCGATTGACTTCTGGTGGACCTGGTGTACTTGAGGGGGGGGGGGATATAAAAGTTCATCAAATGAAAAAGGAAGGGTCAAATAGACAGAGGTCGGCTTGCTATTCTAAAATAAAAATGGTAAAAACTGATAAAACAAAGTCATAGAGTGTTCACAGGAAATCACAGGGTGTTCATGAGGCCAGAAGCTTGCAGAAAGCGGAGGAGGGAAAAGGTGACGGCCCACTGGGTAGGCCGAAGAACGGCACCGAGTGGGGTAGCCGATGTGGGAGTGTCGTGGCCAAGTTTAGAATACACAGCGGCAGAGGGCGTCAAGGTAGAGAAGGTGTTGTCGGCACTGTAGGATGCAGTGGGGGATATCAGCCATCACGCCACAGCTGGTGCAGGAGGGAGTGCTGGAGTGACCCATTTTGAACAGAAGCAGTGGTGTGCGGGCGACGTTGAGACGGAGGCGGTGAAGGCGGTGCACGAGTCTACTGCATCGCTCACGTAAAACGTTGCGGGGTGCTTAACGGAACAAACCGAAAATGAAATGGCGGCTGCTGAGGATTGAAGAATCGGAATGGGAATGCGACACAACACGGAAGGCTCAAACTCAAACTTGTGCCTTCGTACTGTTCTGTCTTTCCAGCTCAAAGTTCCTATTCTAGTACAGTGTCTTGTGCAGCCCACATGCAGCTATTTGACTAAAATTTGCAGAAGCTCGTTTGTTCCAAAGGATCGAACTCTCGCACGCAGGATACAATGTATTCCCTGGTCTCGCTATACAATCGTCGTGCAACTACCTCACACCATCATGATACTACATGTTGCAAATGTCACGTTGGTACACTCACATTGAACGCAATCAATGCCCGGTAATTCAGCTTTGTCCACCTGAGTTCTCTAATACGCGCTGATTTCGTATCGTGCCACCGGATTGAGGACTCTAGACGCTGCTCAGCCGAGCACGTCTGAAAGAAATGTCAATACGCATAAATAACAACGACAGCTTTATTTTGAGATGATGAATGGGTGCAAAAATGCAAAAGGCAAACAAAGTGCACGCAAAGTGCAAACATGGGGAGCGCAAACATAAACATGCAAAGAAGTAAGTAATAAGGTGTATGATTGAAGGGTTTAAAGTTCGTATTGTACAGAGTAAGCAGCGGATTCCTTCATAACAGAACGTAATACATAAATTAAACAAGCGTATTCTTACCGGCACTGCTCTGTGTTGAAATGTGACTGAAGAATAACCCCCTAACATTCTGTCGAGTGACTGCAAATTTAAATATTCGAATTTGTTATCGAGGATTATTTATTTACGTTAATGACACTAGGATATGCATTGCATAACGAAGGGGCATGCTATGAAAAGCGTTCCATACGTAGCAAACACACATTAGTGAGTTTTAGTGCACCTACACTACCGCCTTACGTAAGGGATACACTACACTGCGTACGTAAGGGATAGCGTTGGTAGTTCTGCGCAGTGCGCGAAGCCCTCTTTATGTCTTGGCTGCAACACAATGCCCATGGCTACCTTCATTGGTCCCGTCTCTCGGCCTTACCCAGTGGGCCGTCACCACAGGCCAGCTCCGCTTCCTGAAACACTCGGGCTTTGCGTCTGCCCTCTGACTGGGCTTTCTTGTGTCGTGTTGTGCCTGTACTGCACTAGCCGATTTTCTTTTTTTTTTTTTCACTAGTTTTTCCTTTTCTTTCTTTCGTTTTCTTTTTTGCTAGTTTATTTTGAGTTTCTTTCTTTTTTGGAATAGCAAGCCGGCATTACCTGCCTGACATTTTCATCTTTTTGTCTTGCTTTTCATTCTATTAAACATATCCCCCCCTCGTCATGTTTTACGACAATGCTATCTCTTACGCAACACGACGAGCAATTGGGCTAGTTGGTCTGAATACATGACATACAAGACAAAGGGACGGAGGGACTGGGAGGTACCCGGGTTCGAATCCCGGTGCCGGCTGTGCTGTCTGGGGTTTTTCCTGGGTTTTCCTTAGACGCTTTCAGGCATATGTCGGCACAGTTCCCTTAGAAGTCGGCCCAGGACGCACATTCCCCCAGGGCGTGAGTCGTGACGTTGCCCACATACGTGAGGCCGACAACGGCAAGCCCTATCACCACCACCACCCACCACCACCACGGAGGGACGGGCGCCCATCCTGTCTGCCCCTCTGTCCTTTTACCTTTTGCGTCGTGCTTACCTCATCATGCTGTCTCTTACGTACGCATAGGCGGCAGCACTAAACTACCCCAAGCAGCACAATGTACTGAAAGTCGAGTGCAATAGGGGTGGACGGTATGTGTCTTATCGATGTTCCTCAGTTTCACGAGTCTGTTCAAGGCCTTCCACCTGCCCGTCCACCCCTACTGCATCCGACTTTCAGTACATTTTGCTGCTTGGGACGACGCACTAAAAACCCATTATTATCTCAGAAGTTACTACGATAGTGCAGCGGCCTTGTGAGTTACACGTGTGGAAGAAGAGATGCCACGAAGGGGTGGTTGTGGATGGTATGCTGTTTCCGAGCGTTCTGCCTGCCGGTGTGGCGGCACGTTGCTGGGGAGCATCGTGTGTCCTTAGCCGTCTTCAGAAAGCTAACAGGACAGAGTCGTGTGCGAGAACGACATTTTCGGGAAGGCTAATCGTTATAATACGTTAGTTGTTTCCGTAACGGTCGTTGACTGAGTTAGCTTGATCTTGTGAGCATTGTGGCACGATAGAAGATAGTCGGTAGACCTATATGAAGTTTATTACGCCCATTGGGGGCATTGACATCATGAAGGACACAGCATTTTGTGCATTATAATGCTGAATCACTTTAAATATCCACGTATGTGATACATCCAATTATCTCGCTTTCTATATTCCCCAGGTCTACCAAGCGCTCCCAAGTTCACAACGAGTGATGTCACTTGCTGTTCTGTGATCATCACACTCATATCGCGGCTAAATCCAACAGAGGGCATCACACGTGAGTCAAAAATAACCATTTCCAGACCGTATGATGAGATGTCGATGACGATAGCACTGCATTGCGCATGGATCTTTTGCGTATTCGGTCTCACAAAATCGCGTCTTCAGAGTGTGCATGTCTTCCCATGGGCTTTCAAGTAATGCCTTTTTATTGCTTTGTATGAGCCATGTGTACCTACAGCTAAAGGCGAACGCCGGGCGCCAGCAGTACTTTTGACTACGGTGCACTTTCGCGACTTTTGGCGACAATACTGAGTTTTTGTATATCGTACGCTAGCGTCTTTGCGTACGTAAGATTAGCGTTGGTGATACTGCGCACGCATAACACATAAACGGAGCTTTGCACATTGCGCAGAAGCACGGGCGCCGTTAAGTGGGGGTAAAGGGGCATTTGCCCCCCCCCCCCTCCGGCTCAGACTTTTTTTTTTATCGTGACTTTGCGAGAGCTCTACCGACGTGTTCAAGGCTGTACGTCTCTGACATCACAGGCTGCGGCAGTTCCCGGCGCATTTCTTGCACTTTTCTGTTTCGTTCCGTCTCCCACAAGCAGTGCACGACCTGCCCTAAATAACGTGCTGCAGTGTCCAAGCAATGAAAGCTCTCGCCACATAACAAGGTACGCGTTGCGTTACAGTTACTAAATTGATGAGAACATAATCCACGCTGATGACACTGATGGTACTCGAGTCTTTGCGCAAGAGTAATCCAGTGCCGTGTATGCCAAAGGGAGTCTGGCCATTAGGAGGAGCCTAAAAAAGAGGCTCGATGTGTCAATCAAACTTAGGCGCATTTCATTCGTTACCGTTTACCATATGAGCTGCCATGACACCAAATTTTCTCCAAGATGGAGAACGGCGCTTGGAATGGCGAATCGGAGATTTCGTGACAAAACAGACTACTTTAATTTCATACTGTGAGTATATATCCTCATGTACGCATCTGCAAAATCAGCTTCAACTTTCGCTCCGCCATCATTATTTACGCGAAAATGGGATGATTCGTCGCAAACGTTAGGCCTAGTTAAGACCGTGATACCAAGAAAATAGCAAGAAGGACGACCCTTACACGTAGGATTTTGCATTATATTATTGCATTTTATTTAAACATATGTCCTTGCTCATTTTTGATTCGATCTACTTACATTACGTGGTTTAAAACTTCATAGCGGCAGTAGTCTGCTACGAAGAAGCGGTTGTACCGCTCTCCTGGCCAATCACTTCTCCCAGCAACCATTTCTGCAATTCTGAGCTTTCCCAACATGCCTCTCTCCATGCAGATGGCGTTGATAAAAGTGGGCGCAAAATCCGTCGTTTTGTTGTGTCACCAGTCATATCCGTTTCAGTCCGAATCAATCGAGTTTCTCCAAAATGGTGGCACCCAGTAAATACGGGTAAGGTATAAGAAGTGGATGGATGTAAAACAGACAACTGTATTTCGACCTGTGAATGGCTGGATACCTCAAAAAGTGGGTGGAGCCTCATGTATAGGCATGTCCCATTAATGGCCAGACTCCCTTTGGCATACACGGCACTGGAGTGATCTGTAGAATGATGCCCTCCCCCGGGGGGGGGGGGGGGACGGTGCAGCGGCGCCCGGGTCCGAGATCTTGCCCCTCCCTGAAAAATTGCCTAGCGGCGCCCCTGCGCAGCACCACCACGCTATCCCTTACGTACGCAAAGGTGACAGTGTACGTTATACTAAAACTTATTAATCTGCGTTACCGTTATCGGGTGCAGGGCATCCAAAGCACCGTTCAGACAGAATTTCGCGTTTTGCATTTTATCCCTTTATGTTGCTAGATCTAAACGAAAATATTTTTCAATGAGTACGCTCGCGAATCTGATTTTCATAAAACATGCTTTAATCGTTAACTCATTTGTGCTCTTGGTATCACTGAGCTGAGTATTGCACCAGCCGTTGTACTGACTAAGTGAAAACGGCGCACGCATCCATTGTTGTCACGCGACCTGCTCTGAAAACCCGAGTTATTCTTCAGTATGCCACAACTCAATTTGAGTATGGTGACAGTCATTCTCATATCACGTAACCTCCATTATGACGCGCCACAATTGTGACACAGCTGGTACTTGGGAAAAAGGTGCCAACACTTGCCGTCATCCACCTGCGCCAGCCAATTTTAAAGGAGCGCTATCTGCAACAGAGGAGGTATTGACCCTGACTTCCCTTGGGGAATAACGAAAGCTCCCTTCCATTCCTCCTCGTGGAAATGTAATAGCGAGTTTTGGAGCATCGCTAGGTGTTCGCGATATCGGTTGCGGAAACGCGATGAGCCAACCGTGGTCTTGCTTTGAAGTGACTGGCATCACATTGCAGATCTTTGATTGGACAGCTTTATAACGTCGTTTCCGTAGAGTGCTCCTTCGCACGAGCGACATTCCCACGGAATATTCTAGCGGAAGAACAAGCTAAAAAAAACAAAAAACAAGAGAGCGCTCACGGAGCCGAAGTTTCACGGCTTGTCATGTAGAGCATTCGAACGGGGATTATGTTGGGGATTCGGATTTGGAGTGGTGTACCGCGGACTTAGCAGACGACAGCGTGCTCTTGTCGTCTGCTACGGTATACCTTTTGGCTGCGCTGCGCGATATTCTCCGCATTGCATGAAGAGACATGCCGTCGAGGGTCGGATTTACATAGCAGCAAAAAGCTATAATCTTTCTCGCATCTTCCGCTAGAGTATTATGTGGCATATGGCCCATGTGAACACAAAGTAGGTACCTGAATAACGCTCGCAAAGGCTGCTCTTTTGAAGAAGGACGACCAGGGCACTCCCGCATTTATTCGAACAGCGAGAGCACTATTGACTATTATTTGGTTAGTGGCCCGGTACTAACAATAAGTACGCGGTCTAAAGTGACACGCAGCCGCTGATTTCCTTCCCTTCTCGGACACAGAATACGTCGTGGTCTACAGAAGCTACAACAAGCCCTGGAAGATGGTCTACTTCCCCCCACACTTGAGGAAGCTGCAATTGCGAGGCCTAGAGAAGGACACTTACTATGAAGTCAGAGTGGCCGCTTACAGCCTGCAAGGCAGAGGCTTGCTGTCAGCAACAGCGCATTTCACTACACTTCGTCATGGTCAGTTGTCTTTCTTTACTGATAGCAGATTGTGTCAGCATATTTCAATACAAGCCGGCAAAAATGCGAAGCGAAAATATAATTATGTGAGCGAATAAATAAGGGCTAACAATCGCGTTCCTATGTGTATACGGTCCATAATTGCAGACACACATCGTTAATCAAGAGATAAACTGATGTTCTGAGGCTGGAACAACATAGAAGGGACAGATACAAACAAAGCCTCAAATTGCCTAAGAAATTGCCTAAGATTAATCTTTCATCGTTGATTTCTTAGGCAATTTGAGGCTTTGTTTGTATCTGTCCCTTCTATGTTGTTCCAGCCTCAGAACATCAGTTTATCTCTTGTTCAACAGGTGCCGCTTGCGTCGATTTCCGTCGTATGAATGTGTGTATGAGTGAGCAAAAATGTAAGAGTGAAAGGAGGGTGAGTGAGAGTGAGTGGCTGGTTTGTCGTCCCTTCAGATGACGCACCCCGAAAGTCACTGGAGAGGCGTGTTAGCTTAGCTCAATTGGTAGAGCCCTGGACCGGCAATCCAGAAGATGTGGGTTCGATCCCTACAGCTGGCTAACCTTTTCAGTGACTTTCATCTTTCACACATCGTTAGTACGCAATGACATTCTGGTTAATGAATATCCAGTCTTT
This sequence comes from Ornithodoros turicata, assembly GCF_037126465.1. Taxonomy (NCBI): domain Eukaryota; kingdom Metazoa; phylum Arthropoda; class Arachnida; order Ixodida; family Argasidae; genus Ornithodoros; species Ornithodoros turicata. Next base: position 24,015,797 of record NC_088203.1, on the reverse strand, counting down.
CGTTTTGGATTCAAGACAACGCGAATACTGCTGAACCGGCCGGGGATGCAAACTACTTGGTGGCGGGGTAATGTTGTTTATGGCGAATTCTGCTGATCGTTTTCATGCGCGCACTGTAGTTTGCTGGTATTGGTTCAGCCAGTGTAGCATGCGCACTCAAATCAGTCTAACATTTTCTGCTCTGCAACGATTAGTGGAATTCGCTCTTAGACTCGCCGTCTTGAGGAAGGGATCGATATGAAACACGGTGTGCTGTGTGCTGAGATTTTGGCGTACCTTAAAGAACGCACGGGTGTGCAAAATGTCCCAAAATTTCACAGGCCAACCACTGTGGCGTCACATATGATCATGGTTATTTGGCGATATAGAGCCACGAGTTATTATTATCCTTATCCTATATTATCTGAACTTCAGTCGTTGATTATTTGCAGAACACACGCTTCCCTATAATCATTTTTAAAGCGTTTGACTGACACACTGAAACTGTTATATAAATATCAACTTCAAAAGCTCCAAGTAACTTTAAACTTTAACAACAACAAAACATCTGGAGTAACATTTATTTAATGAGCTCGTGCGTCATTAAATAAACTTGTTCCGGATGTGTTCTTCCCTTCGAAGCTTGTCATTTTACCTGGAAACTCATATCAAGAGCAACAAGAAATACGTAATTTGAAACAAACGCTCGGAGTGTGCCGTACTAACGAAAAAGTGTCCCGAGCAGATACGAAGGCTTCGTTATCTTCCATTTCACCGGTTCACTGTCACGTGGAGAGTAGACACACCGCGAATGCTTCCCCCCTGACCTATCCATCGCCACGGCGCCTGTCCCCTTTTCTACCATTCGCAATAGCTATTGCTCTTCCCCAGGTTCTCCCGACGACGAAGAGGCCGTGTCGACAGCTGAGGTTCCGGAGTATCTTCGTGCCCGAGTGCTCGTTCCGGTTGCAGTCTCCCTCGGCATCATCATTATTTCAGTGGCAGCTGGCTTTGCCTACTATAGGCGCATGCTAGCTACACAGAGTGAGTTCCTTTCCCGTCCTTTCTCACCCCTCGGATGTTGTTTTGAGCGACATACAATCGATTGCGCACAAATTTCATCAACGTGCCTCCTTCTCGCAGCACTCGCTGGAGGACGATAATTGCAGGCGCGAGGGCCCCCTGGAAATGAGTTTGGCAGATTACTCGCACGCTGAGAGATTAAAGGTTCGGGCAGATATAATCACCTTGATCCTTGACTCGCGGCGTTTAATCGAGATGCCTGTGCGCGATTATAATCACCTGACTTGGTCCAGTGATTACGTGCACTTTAAGTGGTGTCTTATTGCCCCGGTGTTTACGTTTCAAAGTGAACTTGACGAGTTTTATTGAAGTGAAGTGAGTTTCACGGGTCTTAGATGGAGATTGCTGTCCTCGTTTAAGGTGATTTCATTGCGTCAATCCTACTGCTACGTTTAGGGAAATATATTGTAATTATCGTTAAGACTTTGTTGCGGACCACACCGGTCGCGATGAAGGAACTGATTAATGTTAACAAAGCTCCGAACAGACTTCTTGATAGGGTATAAAGAAGAAAATAAACAAAACGAAAGACGTCAGTTAAGTTATGAGTTATTGTAATTAAACGACAAAGTGTATTTCAAGTAACTGCATTGAAAGCGGAAAACACTGCTATAGTGCCGCGTACGAAATGCCATAGAGAAAATCTAGCTTTCACTGACAACGAAGCCGAAACACGGAGCGAAGCACCAGCTGGTATGCATTCACCTATGAGGTGGTAGCATACCCAAGACTCAAGCTTTTTATACGTTTTCACGTTCCTGAGATCTCAAACCTCAACTCAGGTCGTATATTTCAGGAACTGTTTTTGCTTCCGTCACATAATAATTGTGCTTCTAAACAGTGCCCTCACGCGGGAGTCGCCTCAGCAGCGCTTTTGTGCCATAGTCAGGTGGACCCCTAGGGCTGCTTCGCGATTTTCTGTTCCTTTTATTTCCGTTGTACAGCACGACTAATGAGATCCGAGACGTCTTCACAAACCCTTTTGTAGAAGCTGACTATTTCTCAGGCGCAAACGAACTAAAAACTAAAATATTATTTCGAGATTTAGTGCATCAGAATGTACGCGGCGGGTTTCTCGACTGGCGGTGCCTACACCAAGGTTAATGTACTATGTGTGACCTGCTTGTTAAAGCGACGCTCGCACCCTGAAACCCATCTATGAAGCATACCACTATGTTCGGACCTACTTAGCATTTTTTTTTTTCGTCCGAAAAGTGCTTAGATAATAAATGAAGGAATTTTAACGATCAGCGCCGCTTCCGAAGCTGCGGAGGCTCCGGCAACAACGAAATCTGCATGACGTCACACCCAAATAGGACGAATGAGAGGGCCTCGCTAAAGGAGAAAGGCGCCGTCCAGACACCGTCGCGGCATCCCTTTTCCCAAGGACATGCTGTGATTGGTGGTGTAGGGAATGGCGTTTTCGCCTTTTTCCAGAGAGGGAATTCCGGCATATTCTCAAGATCCGGCCTCTGCTCTTTTCATGGATTCCATCAAAGTAGCAGTCGAACAGTTCCACTATTTCGCGTGAGATTTTCGATACCGTGGCCAGTGATCAATGACAAATAAAATGACACCATAGTTCCGAAATTGGCTAAAATGGATGCCACCGCCCCTTTTAAGATATCGCACTATATGGCGTACGGAGGTTATTTCAGCCTTCACAACTGCAACGTTCCGTTTTGAATTTATTGGTGCAGGTACGTCGGTGAAGTATGAGACGTGCGTACAAAGGCATGGAAGTTGGCCTGGGACGTCGAGGGACTCTTTTGTGCGGCGGAGCGTCGCCGAATCGTCCACCTACGACACACCGTGGGACGCTCAAGCCGCAGCGCTTGCTGCAGCTACAACACAAGCTGCTTCCGTGAGTATATATCAGACAAGACACATGCTGCACAACACAAAGTACAAGTTTTGTAACAAACGTGGATTTACGAACCGTTTGTGCTTTGTGGCACAAAGTGGGGCATTTTTTTTTTTCCAAAACGGAGGACATCCGTCTTTTTGTGAGTTATGTTAGCTGTCGCAAAAAGGCATACTGCCCGCGTGGTTGACGCAGAGCCTGTTATGCGGTGGTGTTTTTGTTTTTAGAGCTTGGATTCGGGTTCGCTTCATGCTGTTACAACTAAATACGCATGAATCGGGAAATACGTCGATTTCGAGCGATTGCTACGAACGAGGGGGCTTGCAGGAAAGTTGTTTCGAGTCAGGTGCTCCTGGCAGGGTTAATTACCTCCGATTCAAATTACCTCAATTACTCCAATCACCTCAATTCCTATCACCTGAAGAAACACGCTTTCCCTTCAAATGAGCAGTGATATATGGCATTTAGGACTGCTCTAAACCTTCCTTATTTCGTTGGACAGGAGAGACGACACAAAATATTTTCGCAGGACAGTGGTGTCTTATTAGAGCTGTGCAATTCAATAGAAAACACAAACACACGCACACTCTGCAAAATCAGGCATGCGCGAGGCGACGTGACCTTGGAGTCGCAGCCTGGCTTTGCAAAAACAGTGAATCGAGTTGGATAACTAGAGAGTTTTAGAACACCGTGACCATACTACGTTTCTTTTACCTTTTACGGATCCGGTTTCCTTAATGTGACGACAGACAAATACTTTTAGGAGAACCACGTTCCCCTACGCGCTACGACTCCATATCGTGAACGGAAGTGCCATCTGGTAGTAGCATAGTGGTAGTATTTCGGATTTACAGATTCAGTGATCGACGACTATTTTGCACCGTTTTTAAAATGATTTTCACACATCACATCAAGTAGAAGGTGTGAGCCCTTGTCGACCTTGAATCTCTTGCAGCTTATGTGACTCATTTCGGAAGTGGCCTCTCGTTGTTGGCAGGCGCCATTGCACTCGAAGAAGGAGTCGGGAAAAGGAACCCGTTTCAGTTACCGTAAGCCCTCCGTCCGTAAAACGCATCCCTCCACGACTCAATCTGCTGCGCTTTGATTGGCTGGTTGTGATAGGGTGTCGGAGTCGGGGAGCGTCTGTGGTTCCCTAAACTTCCCTCCTAAGATAACCAGCGTTTCAACTGAGCGGGTGCGTATACAGTGTAGCTCGAAGTTGCGCGCCACGTGTTTTAGCCCGAAAGCGGAAGTACCCTGTCAGGTTCGTGCCCCGGCACACGGGCACCCTCAAAGGCCTTTCAAGAGGTGGACACTTACCCGAACGGTGTTTGTGTGCATCGTTCAGTGACACACGACAACCGAGAATCTCCTTTTGTGTGTAAGCGCTACTTTTCGAAAGGAGAGTTCGATGACCTCACTAGCGTTTGGAGGGAAGTAGCCTCGAACACAGAGTCAGCTGGTGATATGCATCTCTCGAATATCTGAAATAAAAAAAAGGAAAGAAATATACTTGTATAAATAAATATGGGAGAATACAGTGCCTCCAACAAAGTCAGTTGGATTCTGAGGATACGATATTTAGCGCGTAGTGGCTCTTTAAAGGAACACTGAAGTGCAAACGATTCTTATCCGGGAATGAAAGACGCGGTTTCCTTGCAGCAGTACAAGAGGAACAGGATTATTCCGCTGCGTCGATCGTGAATTATGTGCGATCAAAATCAGCGCCACATAGATACGGAAGGCCTGCTTAATGCCTCCTTTCCTTCCTTCGCTACGTGGACACATGTAGTCTGAAATCGTCTGCTACAGCGATTCTCCATTCTGTCAGCGCAAATGGCTGCAGCTAACTTCGCCAATTTGTACCAATAAACTAAACCTGAAACACGCTTTCCATAATATCACTCTTGAGAAAAATATGGGACCGTTTCGAGCTTTATTTTGTTGTCTCATTTAATACGCGGGAATGTTCACTACTCGCAGCGGCTGCAAATCCGGCGACGGTGGTTCGTCTCCATGGCTACGAGCGCTGAAAGCACGTTTGCGATTGGCTACGGCCGTTGAAAACACGATCCTCATTGGCTGACTCTTAGTTGTTACGTCATGGCGACGGCTAAACAGGCTTCCTCTATCTAGGTGGTGTTGCAAAAATGCGGCAATGTGAAGTGGTGTGTCATTAGTGTCCTCAAATTATTTGTCCAGTCATCGATGGAAATCGATGGAGGAGTCCAATGCCGTGTTTCTTGAGAAATATGTATTTCTATATCACGTGTTTCTTGAGAAAGATATCTTTCTCAAGAAGCACGGCATTGGACTCCTCAAATGATTTCCATCAATGACTGGACAAATAATTTGAGGACACTAATGACATACCTCGACATTGCCGCGTGCCCTATTGAAAATATTTATTTAATTTTTATTCAGGTTACCCTAAAGCCCTAAGGTCCTAAGGCATTATATGAGACTCGGGATAACGCAGAGCTCTGGGGTAAACCCAAGTCCTGCGGCAGCCACATGTCCCGGGGTAACCCTAAGGTCGGGGAGTAACCAACGTAGATCCTCATACAGCAATGATGTAGGTCTGTAGTGTTCCGTGAGCAGTTCTTCCGGTTATTCGTGCCGTTTTCACAGCTTCCGGTTTGGTACCAAACTGACATCCGGTTCCACACCAAACATACTCTGCGCCAACCACTGTGCCGGTTGACAGAGTTACCGCTTCTGATTGAAAACAGAGACGGTCGTATACGCCTTTTTGTACAAATTGCCAGAAAAAGGCTTACACCTCCTGTTTTCAACAAATCAGGATAGCGAAAGATAGGATTCTGCATGGCGTCTGGTTCCGAGCGTCCTCAGCCGCGGAAGGACCGGCAGTCTTTGTGGCACCGGAAGTCATGACGGGATCTTCTTTGTGTTTTACCGAGAATGTCACGTGACCTTAACATCACTCCCAGAATATGTTGTCGTCACGCCAGGAACTGCGGGGGTAAAACCCCAAGGGTTCCTGTGGTAACCCCAAAAAGTACTAGGGTAACCACGTGGTTTCTTAGTGCATCCTCAGGACGTGTCCAGTGGGTAGCCCACGGCATCTTGGGGTATAGTAGGGCGTCTTTAGCTAACCCAAGGGGTTGCTGGGGTTATCTCAGCAGAACCTCGGGATTTCTGGGGTAGCCTCAAGATTTTCTGTAGTTACCTCAGAACTTTTCTCAATAGGGATAGATGAGGGAAACCGTAAATTGCAATTTCGTTCACGCGTAGGTCACGAACGACGCAAAGGAACATTCTTGTTCCTTTGTACTGTTGTTAATGTAAGGGCGTTTTTCATTCCGTACCATAAAAACATAACTTCACCGAATAGTACACTCTGCACGAACCATTGCCACGACTGATAGGGCTATCGCTTCGGATTCGAAGAGGGAGAGGGAGGGCGTACGCCTTTTTATGCCACTTTGGATTCCTGCTAATAGACCTCTCCCTGTTCGTAAACAAATGACGTCATAGTGTTCGACAGCGTCACCAAATTTGGTAGGGTTGAACGAGGCTCGAAGCTAGGGGGCGAACAAGGTCGCACCCGAATGCCACGGTCTTGAGGGGACAACGGTGGTCCCTGAAAGGGACGCGACCTTCCGTCCTACTTTTCTTTCCATAGGAGGCAGCGAACAAGTGCCCATTCGTGGAACCCAGCCCTCCCCTTCCAATTTGTTTCGGTTTCAGTCTGTCTACCAACGTGATGATGACGTTTCTCGGGTAGAGGTCTATTGACACAAAAAGGCGTAGATCCTCTTTCTTCAAAGCAGAAAAAGTAAACCACGCCAGTGGTTGGCGCATACATCGTGCTATGCGGTAATATTCTGTATTTTTAGAGTGCACGATAACTTTTTTCTGGAACTTAGTGTCCCACTAAACGAGATAGGCAGTCAGAAGTGTTTGTTGCGCAAACTCCATTAAATTAGGAATCCACGCAGGTCGTTAAGGAACTCTACTTCTAGGCAGTTCTGGCCTGCTCGTGTGTCGGGGGGATGCGGGATAACCAATCGGGAACACGATTCTCCAACACTGTCGTGATCACAGTTCTCGAAACGCATGTAGAATATAATTCGCGGCTTTACGACTTTTCGTGGAGCGCTTGTGTCGCCTTGGACCCCAATTCTCAGAATGGCGCTAACAGACGCGCTGTATATAGGGCACTGACCGCATAAACCGAATAGATTTCACGAATCGCGCGATCGACTTGACGGACTTCAGCTGGCCGTGATGGCGCTCTGAAGTAACAAACGATGTTTTTACGGTGGAGCGACATAGCCGCTTTTTACTAACGAAGGAAGAAGACGAATACAAAGAAAGCATCACTCGGAAGACGTTGGAGTTCATTAAAGTTGCACGAACTCGCTGCTCGTCAGCTAATGTGCAGAGCCATCTTCGTTTCAAGGGATGACACGGGGATACCGATCAGGCGCTTGTAAATATTGGATGAGTATAAATATAGAGCCATTGTAAATTCATAGAGGACATGTGGGAGCCTGTCGTGTTCTTTCTGGAAGGATCATCGTAAAATGCGCGGTACAACCAATAATGTGCTGATTTACGCGCACAAGTGTTACGTGCATGAAGGAGAAGTGAAACACCTTCTGCCCCTGAAGGAAAAAAAAACTTTTATTGTCATACAACGATAACTATTGACCAAACGTATCGTATAGGGATGTAAAACTGCCGGAATTTGATAATCGAAAGAAAAAACAAAACAAAAAAGAAACAGGTTCCTTTCGTGTTTTGTTTCGAAAATTTGGAAAAAGATGAAAATAATGAAGATCTGTTACTACAGCCTGTAACTTGTTTATTGACATGTATATACAGGGTGTTACCCAATCAAAGTCCATCCGTGTCAGCGTTTCCGTGCTCCTAAGATTGCTCAATGCAAGTGGAACATTGTGTCTTTGCGTATAAAGCTCTGAAGACCCCTGAAGGACATTAAATCCTGGTATGTTTCAATGGGCATAAATCCGAGTGCAAAGTCAGTTAAAAACAATCAAGATGGCGGTAGCGCGAAGTGCAGTTGAGAGATTGCTTCCAAGACGGCGACGTGTCGCTTCGGTAGAGACGTCTCCGTGTTGTTATCCACGCTTTTTCCTGGGGTTGCCGGCTTGCATAAGGAGAAATGCACCCAACAGCATACGAACTATTTTAAAAAGTGCCATGAACACTGCGTTCAAAGCGAAAGCGACGATTGACGATGGCCCTCTATCACCGCTGTTCAACGGAGTACTTTGTAGGCTGAATGTGAAAGCAAAACTCGGACGCCCCACAATGTACGGGCGCACGAAATACGCCATCTGTAATTTTTGAGTTTTTTTTTTCTGTATTTTTTCCCTGGATATCTCTAACCATATGCAGGGCGCATTCTCTCAGTGTGCATGCACGTTAGCTTTGTGCGCGTGCACCCATCCTCCATGTGGACGTGCGTGGGTGGGTGCGCACCTTGTATATGTGGAGGTGGCTCATCAGTTACCCCAGTATCCCCTGTAGTCGCCCTCTGTTCATAAACCTCAATCTTCTCTTGCAGATATATGACGGCAACTACACGAGGCTTAAAGGAAGGGGATCCAACTCGCATCTAGCTCTCGAAACTGCCGCGACATCTAGCGACAAGTAGCATAAATATCGCAAATGACGTCACCGCTTCGTCTTCCGCTTTCCTCCTCCCCCATCCGTTCCTCCCACCACCGTGGGAGCTTCAGTGTCTTAATATGACAGTGAACAGAGTTGACATGTTACAAGTCTGATGCGTTCCAGAACATTGCATTTAAAGACAAAAAAACGCAGTATTACGCAAATGTATTGTCTGTCGTTAGCCTTCGTTGTGCGCACGCCTCTCTTTGCCGTCGTTAGAAAGCCATCCAATAGCGTCTAGAACACGAAGGACACTTATACAGCGATGAAGATGTCCACGTCCTCATACCACCGTACGAGGTTCAGCATAACTTGTGTGACTCGTTCCCTCTTAGTATGCATTAGTCATCCCCGATTAGCAGTGCAGGTGAAGGATTCACATACGTTAAATCACTAAGTTTAGTTCTGCCCATCCTTTCGTTTTTACTATGCGTCGAAAAATTCAAATTTGCGCCCTCCATGACGCTGGAATTCTTGTTCAGTGACTGAACTATAGTGACACCTAGGAGATTGTTTCACATAGAATAAGGTTCGAGAAAGGCACATTGCTACTTTTGAGCTTGAAGGCGGGTTTTCATGCATCTTTCCGTAAAAGAGCTTCTGGCATGCACTACATGCCACAGACCCTTTTACGGAAAGATACCTGAAAACTCGCAGCCTAATCAAGTTCCTTCGGGAATTCCTCCTTACGCACGCTGAAACTGCGTTTAAAGCAGGCTTGCCGAAAATCATCGAAAAATTATTTAAGTTAATTACAGAGTACCAGGCCAAAAAGCGACTCAGCAGAGTACTAAATACTGAATCTTGAAATGTATTTGAGTAGAATACTAAATACTCGCAACAATATACTATCAAGTCATAATTTGTGAAATTGATTGTGCCACAAATACAAAGGAAGTGAAAATAACAACGGATATCGTTCGTATAGTCGCGTTTGATCGCGGTATTTTCTTGATATACATGCCGCGGACAGCTCGCTTGATAATGGTGCTCTCGTGGGTGCTTGATGCCGTGATCAGAGGAGGATGAGAAAGGTCCAATCAAAACGAACAAACAAATCTTCACTTTTTTAGGTGAAGGCAGATCCAGAATGCTGTCTTGAAGTTCTGGAAACGTTACATAAACATACATGACATACACAATGTACACAGTAACTTAATCTCTCGAAAACTACGAACTTTTGTGGGGCTGGGTATGTTGGGTTGGGAAATAGGCCCGAGCCATCGCACAAACAACAACTTTATTTCAGAATGACGGAGGCGATACTCTACCCCATTGTTGGAGGTGAAGCGGGGAATGAAGTAATGGGTCCCGTTACAACGAGCATCGAAGTCCTGTGGCGTCCAAAATGGCGAAGAGAGCCTTGAAGGCAGAGCGTTGGTGAGCTGGATGCGGCCAGGGGCCAAGCAATTTTGTGAGGGAGAAGGGGCGCGAGTCTAGCTCGTTGAGGGCAGAGAGTACGGAGCGGGAAGGGTGGTATCCCTTATGAAAAAAGTTTTCTAGATTGTATAGAGTTTGTAAACAAGAACATAGAATGAGAGCATTAACCCTGAATAGAGAGTGTATACAGCATTGATCTGGCTTCAATGTGGTTCCTTTCAATAATTGGTGATAGAAACAGATACAAACTGGATAGCAAATTTGAATAGAAGCTGGAAACGATATTCTATAGAAACTAGGAACAATATTAGGTAGGAATTGGAGAGCATATTACAAGTCGTATACAATATGTATAGAATCTCGTTTCATTTTCGATGCAGCTTCGACAACTGGTTGACTACGCATTGTTTGTGCCGCCTAGCCGATGGCAGTAGCTCGATAATCTTCTTTTGTATTTCAAAAACCAGGGACATTCCATTTATTTTACCGCTACATCCCACCCACTGCGTGCCATCCCACTCCAAACCGAAAAAAAAAAGGAAAAGAAAAGGAGTCAAAAACAAACCGAACACTTGCACACGCACAAGCCTGTGACGTGTTAGCAGAGGAACAGATACTGGTAGAACACGCGACGAAATGGCTAGGCCACATGTGGAGCCGTCCTAGCTCGAGATGCAACCACACGGGTGAGGAGAGCACGCATAGATTGTTATTTCGGTAGCGAATAACAGTCACTAAAAATATTTCCTCCAACTGGTTAATATACTACTGCATTAAGGACTGTGTTTATTACTCAAATTATTCGAACTAACCCAGCACAATCTCCACACCAAATTAATGTGGTGCTGCACGTTGCACATGCATGGAGCCAGCCCCGTACTATACGATTAGCTACTGCTCCCAGTGAGTTACACTTGGTTTAAACGATGGTATAGACAGTTGAAATAGGTACAAAAATGGTACTTCCGCCCTGGTTTACCTTTTTTATACATACGCTTTTTATACCTTTTCCTCTGACAGTGTAGAAGCAGCAGTTCGTCAAGTGCAACATTTAAAAGTACTAAACGGTAAATGTTCACGTTACTTGAAGTGATAAGTCACAATATTGCTATGAGCATTTGTATCTATGTCCATACATGCACAAATCACGTGTATTAGTTGTTCTTCAAATGTACAGCAAAAAACAAGTAAAACATGCGCGTAAATAAGACCTTTCGGCGCCTAGTATTAGCTCTATACAGACTGTATAGAAAATGTATACATTCTAGTTCCTGAATCCTGTATAGAATGTGTATAGAGTTTACCAGTTAAAAACCCTATACAGCTTTTATCTATTTCCTATGCACAAGATTGACACTATGATAGATAGATTATCTAAAGGTCCTGTATAGAAACTAGAAAATCATTCTTATTGCCGACTTGCCGGCTGCGTTTTCCCGTCGGCGCAGGGTGCGGGCCACCACCACTCCTGGGGCTATGGGCGACCGGCACTCGGTGTCGGGATAGCTGGCGATGGTTTTCTCGCCGGTAGCGGGATTTTGAAAACCGTGGGAGCATTACTAGGATTTATATTAACACGATTTATTTCGGCACAATTTATTTTGGACGGTTTATTTCGGTCACCACCCGAGGAGAGCACGCATAGATCACTAAAAACATTTCCTCCAACTTCTTAATATATTACTGCATGACTGTGTTTCTTATTCAAATTACTCGGACTAGACTATCACAATCTCCACACCAAATTAATGTGGTGCTGCACGTTGCGCATGCATGGAGCTAGCCCCGTACTATACAATTAGCTACAGCGATCAGTGAGTTACACTTGGTTTAAACGATGGTATAGACAGTTGAAATAGGTACAAAAATGGTACCTCCGCCCTGGTTTACCTGTTTTATACATACGCTTTTTATACCTTTTCCCCTTACAGTGTAGAAGCAGCAGTTTGCAACATTAAAAAGTACTAAACGGTAACTGTTCACGTTGCCTGAAGTGATAAGTCACAATATTGCTATTAGCATTTGGATCCATGCTCATACATGCACATATCACATGTATCAGTTGTTCTTCAAATGTACAGCAAAAACAAGTAACACACGTCCGTAAATAAGATCTTTCGGGGCAGGTAGTATTAGCTCTATAGATACTGTATAGAAAATGTATACATTCTAGAGTCTGAATCCTGTATAGAAACTGTATCGAGTTTACCAGTTAAAAACCCTATACAGCTTCTATCTATTTCCTATGCACAAGATTGACAATAGACACGATAGATAGATTATCTATAGGTCCTGTATAGAAACTAGAAAATCATTTTCATAAGGGATAGTGTGGGCAATGGAGAAGAATGTGCTCGAGATCTTCAACGGCACCGCAGTGACACAAAAAGATCCTCTTTCTTCAAAGCAGAAAAAGTAAACCACGCCAATGATTGGCGCATACAGCGTGCTACGCGGTAACGTTCTGTATTTTTAGAGTGCACGAGAACTTTTTTCTGGAATTTAGTTCACTATTCCATATAGCTTATGAAGAAAAGTATGCAAGGATGCGATGTAAAAAGAAGTACATGCAGTGAAGCGGTCGACGTACGAGAAATGGTATGCACAGCACCAATTGTCATGAGTTGATGAATTGCCGATTCCGAACAACGTAGCCATACGGTTTAGCACTATCGTATAAGACATAAATGAGGCGTGCTCGCAATGAAAGCTACCGCTGAGTTTTCCTATCAATATCACATTGGTCACACGTTGAGCTGAGAGAAAACGTACTGAGTATTGACGTATACGTGTTTGCTATTAATCCTATGCAATGTTGGTCTTTGTACAGCATATATATACTATACATATCTGCGGTGTTTAACCGTCGTCACATTTTTTATACATACAAGAGTATTGATATAAGAATGCTATACATGCCTAATGGCCTTACGGTGTTTGTACAGCGCACTGTCGTGTCAGAATGTTTCATATTGTAGACTGCACATAGATGTCTTTTTTTTCTTTTTTTGTAACCTATGTAGGAGTGAGACACTCGTAGCTGTTATGTAGACGCCCGTTGTGTTTTCTGGAACGTTAAAGTTGCATGTGAAATACGTTACGTTTTGACTGAAGGCACTAGTGGTGAAGCCAGACGAGACGGCCGATGAAGAAATCATCCAATCCGCAACCTGTTAAGCTGTTAGAATGACGCATTACGAATGGAAAATGCCTAGACGCACTTAAATTTTTGTATTCGACGCGCGCCGAAAGTTAATGCTAATACGTGTTAAGATGTTATGCGAGTATGTTATACAGAATTCAATTTGAACGTTTTCTTTGTTATCGCTCTGCCGACGAATGTCTAAAGAAACATAAATAGAACTGAAAACAGGTAACTCTATATAAGCAAAGAAGGGGATGCAATTTCGATATTGGTACACCGCTAGTAACCGGCACATAACACGATAAAGGCTTCAAATAGTTATAACGATAGTACGAATGAAGGAGGGGATGGCTGTCAAGGTGGTGAGACGTTCTCTTACACGGAGAAAGATGAACAACAGTCGGGGTTGATTTGGTTCAAGTTGTGCGACGTCCCCTTGAACGTGTACAGCCACCCTGAACCACTCCAAAGCCGTACGCTGGACAGATGACAAATGGCACTGCGTGAAACTCCACTGGACGAAATGAAATCAGCGAAACGAACCCTCATCCCCCCTAAAAAAAACAAAAAAAAAACGAAAAGAAATTGAGTCGACGAGGAAAAACTCACAGACTGTGGGAATGTTAAAAGTCCCTCGCATGATTCCCCATGAACCCAAACTTCCGTTGTGCTGGAGACCATATCTCAAAAAATATCGCAGCACAGTACGAGAGCGCGTCGATACAGAACACAAAAGTGGAAGACACAGCGAAAAACTTTTCGCTGCTGCCTATATATATATATATATATGATCCCGGCAACTTGTTTGAACGCTTCCCCATGTAATTTTCGTCGCGCTCGATTCTGAAACTTTTTGCAATAACTCACCTTATTTTTACGTCGAAAAAGCACAAAATACTGTTCCCACTTGAAATGCCGGAAGCATGTGAGAAAAGAATGCCAGGATAACTGACAAAAATATATGTATATATCGAACGTTCAAAAGACGAGATTCTTTTTAGTCTGCACACATTGTGATGCAACCCATAGTATTTCTTCCAGGGAAGCGTGAATAAGATAAAAAAAAAAAAAGACACCGCCGTCTGCTTACAATTCTAGGGATGATTTTCGATGTTTCAAGCAGACGCACATACACATACACACAAAGTGCGCCGAGAATTTTTGAAAGAGACACTATACCAACGAAAGAGAGCGGTTAAAGTGGGTATTGATCTTTCGAGAAGTTTGTGGCTATACGATTCTAAAAGAAATTTATAAGCAAAACTTTGGGGGGGGGGGCACCAGGTGGCGTAGTCGTCCTCGTTTGAATCATGTATAGAAGACCGTCTTGCAACGGTGCCGTCATCTGCTGTTGACGCGTGATTGCAGAGGCCGTGGAACACTGTGCTAATCAAAGCGTTGGCGTATTTTGAACTCGAAGCTGTACAGTTAGCAAATAACCCGGAAACACGAACAACGCAGAAAGTGCGCTTTCTTCGTGTCTCGAAAGGAAATCATTACGTGTTGGAAGTTTGAAAGGCAACCCGCGAGTTTATATCTGAGAAAATTCTGAGGCGTTAGAAAAAAGCGGATGCCGCGCCGCGGAAGTGGGTTGTATCTAGAAATATACAGGGTTGCTGCAAAAGTGTAGACACCTTCCACGTTTTGTCGACATCAGTATAGGATTGACATAGCACAAATACTTGAAGTTCTTTTAGTATATATCTTTACGTTTGTATGCATAAGGTACAGGTTGGGACAAAAGTTTACAGAACACGCGAGCGATGTACTTTTTCTTCGGTGCGACACCTTAGCGCCTGCCGGAAGCGGGATAGTTCACTGTTTCAGAGGGATGGAAGTGTTCGCCGTTAGCGCCACACAATGGTAGTTACGGTGTCGCTTGGGTGTGCCTGGGGAGGGAAGCTACCGGTGTGTCGGTAACAGCGCACCCTTCCACCCCTCCGAAACAGTGAACTCACCCGCTTCCTGCCGGCCGGTAGGGTGTCGCACCGAAGACGAAGTACGCCGCTCGGGGCTTCCGTAAACTTGTATCCCAACCAGCACGATGAGCGTTTTGTGATGCGACAGATATCCAGACCGATAATCCAATTCGTCCGAAACACGCCTGTTCCAAGTTTTCCTGTGTTGAGCGACGAATCCATTGTCGAGACCGATGTTGACCCACGTGATATGGAACCTCCATGCGTCAGTGAGACAGAGCTCCGTATGGGATGAATACTGACTTTACATTGTCTTCTTATAGTTGAGGCTCCTGCCGCTCGATAAATATGTCGAGGCAAATGGCTCCAATCACTATCTTCACATGGAAAAGGAATGGCCCGTCCATGTTTGTAAAGTTGCATTCGCAGAAGCTTTCATCGCAACACTATGCTGCAACGCCTGATTACTTTCTCTTTTGTCTTTTTAAGCGTTTCACATCTACTTTTCCTTGAAAGTGCTTATTTCATTTTTAGTAGCAGCCTTGTATATCGTAGGTCGCAATATAACGTAACCTGTATATGCATCGCGTTTTTAAATATTATTGTTGCTGCGCATTTGGATCCCCTTCCTATTTGAAGAACTACTGACCTGAACGCCTGACCTTCACACTTCGCCATTGCGTAAGTATTGCTTCGATCTTTTTTTTACGTCATATTTGATGCATTTCAATATATCGTCGCTGTGCAGTGCCGTACCTCAGTCGAGTGCGCGCTGGTTTACTCAGCTTAAGGCCGCGCGTTCGCTTCGCCACTTCCAGTGCCCTCTGTCAGCTGTTCTTCGGTACGCGTCAAAGAACCTTTGGAGGCGAAAATGATCCACAGATCCATTTCCATGGGATCGTGCAGCATGTCGTAACGGCGTTTTCTCGAAGGAGAACCCATGCGTTCACGGTAACCCGAAGGAATATCGTCGAGCTTACTGCCAAACAACGATTTCTGATCTGTACTTCGAGGTGCGGCGCGGTCCTTGCCGTCTGGAGCCCCTATATTTACCGTTCCACCAACAGTCTCCACCACAGGAACATATGCCCCACGTAGCTAAGCTTGCAGCTAAGATTTCATATGTAGATAATTGAACATGTTACTGCGTGGATATAATTTGTCCACAGGAACTAATAAACACTACATACAAAGATGCGTACGAATTGCATTCCAATATTTCAACTTAGGATCGCTGTAGTCGCGCACCGTGGCAACTTCCGGTCAGGCACCCGATTGGTCAAGACGGTAAGCGTCACTTCCTTCGTTCGTCGCCAGAATCTGCCAACGCGACCTAGATATGCGAACCTAGATAAACAGAGACTGGTCACTTAAATGACGTGCCGTAAGAACCCGGGGACCACAACTATGCATGCTTTCGGAGGACGTAGCTATGGAGTGTAGATACGAGCCGCATTCAGCCGCATGAGAAACCAATAGTAGCCGCTGCAAGCCTGTGTTTGTCTGCAAGCCTATGTTTGTAATCATCTGCGGCGGTTTTGTAAATCCGACAACAGTCCGACTTTTCCGTCCACGCAGCGAAGCCGGAAGAGGATAACTAAACAGGCCTTCTTTATCTATCTACTTCGTTTGAACTACACAATACAAACGTCGCCGCAACCACTGTGGGTTGCGCCCTAGAACTGTTTCCGAAGTTGAAGGGGAAAATCGCTGAGCTCTCCACGTTTCCTCGGTCGACAAAACGCGGTTACTGCGTTGAACAAACACTTTTACCTTACAGCAGAGCATTCCACCGTCGGGCAGGCAGACAAAGGGCTGCTCATGAGTTCGTGCGGATATTGCCTCTATCTACAAAAAGAAGGAAACTGGGAAAAGCTTTATTCGACGGTGCGTTGCAAACAAAAATATGCGTACGGGCATGGAGTCCCCGTCAAGCGATATTAGACGACGGAGAGAAAGCCCTCGTTGACATGTACGCGTATCACCGTCATTAAAGTGGCTCAGAGTGACAGGCAGCCGTCTAGGCATCACATTTCCAGAGGTAAGCGGCACATGCTGATATCACACGACGAAGGTAGGGCGTCTCCCGTGTCACATGCGTTTCTCACGTCAAAGAAGCTCTTGGAAAGAATTCCGTCAATATTTGGCAGTTCTGCACACATCGGAAAAAGGAGAGGTATAGTGGAGTGCATGGGCTATAGGGACTCTTCTTCGATTTCAAAGCGAATAGCGAGCGTCCTATAGACGACCTCCGTCCCTACGTCACCGCGATTACGTTTCGCCACCGCGCAAAGCATGCTGGTGGGTACCTATCAACCTTATCAGCGACGCGTTTTTGCCGCTTCTTGTCCACTGTCACACTTAACACCGCCATTCTTATTGTTTTTTTTTTTTACTATAGAGTTCGTATGTTTGGCATTTTGATGCTGCACTACGTTGTTACTGCGGCATGCCGGAACGCTGCATATTAATTTGCTCCAATGAAACACAAAGTTATGTTTTGTAATAATGTGCAATAATTTAGCTAGGATAACGAGCCACAGTGAGCCACAGGAGACACCTGAGGGTTCTCTAATGTGCCCTGAAATCTCAGCCAACATCTTACAGCGCAGAGGGCGACGTCTTAAGAGTGCCACTCCGGACTGAGAAAACAGCGTTTATTTTATTTAGTCCATGAAAAGAAGGCGCCTGAAGGATTCTATACTAGAAATTTCAATCCTGTTTACGAACGCTATGCATATCTCAATTTTTGAAGATCTGCTGAGCCTCCACAAGTTTCGATGACGCAACGAGCGAGTGACGCAATCGTAAGCCCTCAAACTGCAATGATGTTACGTTCTGGAGAGGGCACTCGTCTCCTAGCAACGATGCCGACGTCCGGGGAGGGTCACGTGGTGGAGAAATCATGTGAGGCTGATCGAAAGAGGAGAGAATGGGAGAAACGTCTTCTCTACTCTGTGTTTTCTCCAAGGTGGGAGCGGTTGAATGGTGTCTCACGAGGGGCTTCGCTACCGGAGTGGAAAACGTGAGCCCCTCCTCGGAACACTCGAAGGGCAACGACGTTGCCAGATGAGAGCCGGGCGTTCCATCGGAGCATAACATGATGTCACAGTTCTCAAAAATACACATTACATTTCTCTAGCTTTCCTGTCACGTCGAGCCAAAATATCTTGCAGGAATGTAAAGTGAGACAAGAAGATTTCAGTAACATAGCTTTGGCAAGATTCGGAAATAAAATAATAATAATAATAATGGTACTGTGATGTTAGACGTAAGGTTTGTCTGCGCAATGTGGCGACATGTTGCACGTGCCGCAGGGTAGGACTGCGGATAATTTGAACCTAGGACCAAGATTCTGAGGACACGAATTTTAGTCCGTAGTGGCACTTTAAGGAGCTTGCACCACCAAGTTTATCGCTTCCTCGGCCGGGTTCGAACCCACAGCTTTGCGATTAGTAAGCAGACGTGTTTCTGACTGGCTGTCTCTCGTATGCGAGTAGGTTCTTCAATCAAACGCTGATCCTCCGAGGTCACAATCTAAAGAGACGTGGAATAATATTTTAAGAAGTCAAACAGGAGAAAAAAAAAGCAAGACGCCTCCCGAGGTCAGTTGCTCAAATATTCCGAGCCCTGTTGCTCAACAACAAGAAGACTTCATTGGAGTACCTATCGGCCTTACGCCACAGCGGGCGATGGTGCTCAAAACTCCCGCGGTTAAATCTATTCCTACCGCTGGTAACCTGCATTATGTATTTGAAACCCCGGAAAATTAATTCAATTATCCGATCAAATCAGATCGCAGCAAAGTGGCTCCCAGCAGTTCGTAGCTTTTCGTGTCTAAATTCGTTGCTTATTTGTTCGCGTGACGCATGAATCTCGATGTATCTCGAATTCACGTTCCGAGAACCATTTGAAGTCTTTGTATAGATATGTGTGTCTGTTCTGCTATTTGTTTGCCGCAATCGTTGGCGGTTTCTTACTTAGCTTACTTATCACGCGCGTGTGATCTGCTATTGCTCCAGTATGCGTCTGATTGTGGGCCTGAATACGGCATTTAGATAACTTGTACTAACTGATTAATTACTTTTTACATATCAATAATGAAACCGCATTTTTTGCTCCTTTGTGCAATGATAAACAATTGAAGATGGAGGAAGAGCATACGCCGCATATTTATTAGTGTTCTGTTGCAGATGCAGAAAATTTTTGTTTCGCACGACCACTTCGCAGCCTGAAGAACAGCACCTGAACGGCGTCCAAATAGATGCAAACCAAACTGCTGTATGAAAGTGAATGGACACTACCGATCCTGACTACAAGGGGTTGAGGCCAACTTCGCAGGTGCGTAACTTTTTCTTTTTTTCTCTTCTTTTTTTCTTTTGCACTGATGCAGCATCAAATGCGCCAAGACAGGAAAACATTGCGTATTATGATCACAGCACCACCGATACAACTAAAGCTACACCTCTGCGAAGATCACAACAAAAACAAAATGAAAATACTCACGCCTTCAAGAGACATAACCAAATTCTTCATTGCAGAAAGTCAGAGGGTTCGTTCGACTTGTCCTGTTTGTATCCTTGTATAAGGGGGGGGGGGGGCGTATATTTAATTCATTTTCATTTTATTACCCTCACTCGCAATCGCATTACAGAGGGGAGTGGGGCAAAAGAATACACAAAGCTACACATATAAAATAGTATGGAAATAACTATATAATAACAAAGAACGATGTTATAACAACAGGAGCTGAGAGATTGCTTTGCGGAATGAATCTGGGTTAGTTATCTCAAGTATGTTACGTTACGTCCAACTAGGTGATGTTACGTCCACTCAGTTGCTGCACGCGGGAAAAATAAATGAAAGTAAGAATTACTGTTGCATGAAGGAATGCGAACTGTACAACAATGGTCAGTGCGGGACGAGACGTAAAAGGGCGAGTGATAAATTGTGCGCTGAATTCGGCGTGCTGATAAATTTTATGAAAGAGACAAAGCCGAGATATTTTCCTGCGTATGAAGTGGCGGCAAACCCAGAGATTCTTTCATTGATGTGATGCTGCTAGTGCGATGGTAGTTTGATAGTATATAAAACGTGTAGAATGGTTTTATGTTATTTCAATGGCAATCTCAATATTTATGAGAACAGAGGGGGAAAAAGGAGGAAAGGTCAGCCAAACGGTATGTCGGCTTGCTATTCCGCAAAAAACAAAAGAAGAGAACTAGGAAATATAGGATGAACTAACATAAGGTTTGGATTGAATAATCGACAGAAAGGAGCGATGAGGTCATAAGCTTAACGAAGCTGCGCAATTTTTCGCATCATTACTCGAGATAGAGACACGGATCGTTGCTGTTTTGACAAATTCGGTCACTTTCTTCTGTATACATAATGCTTGTGTGTTTAGAAAATTGATTGGCAAGATGCCTCCTCGTCTTAACCCGAAGATCTTATTCATTTTTTCGGACAGGCAAATGTGTAAGAGAAATCAGAGGTGTCATCTCTGCTCTCGTTTGTTACTGACGTATAGTTTCCGCCACCGTGGTGTGCGCTGCCACGATACGCACACTACAGACTTGTCCATTCCCCTAACTTCGTCAAGCTAGCTCACTTGCAAACACTGCGATGTATGATCGAGCAGGGAGAGAATGGCTCAACTTACTCAATCAATTTACTCTCGCTGAATAAATAAATAGATTACTCTTCCATTTCGTGAATAATATAATGGTAATAGTACAGTTGAATTCATAATAACCCCGACGAGGAGACAACAAATCACTTTTCTGTTTGGCATATTGATCGTGTGTGTATGTACATGCTTTATATCAAACGCTTCGCGGCTAACGTGTCATAAAAGTCTATTAAGAAATCGATCTGTCTGGAAGTGATGGGGTCATCGGCATTTATCTTCGGCAAAATTTTTGCCACGCACTTCATGTAATTTCATCAAATTTTAATTTTACATAAATTTTATTTCTTGTATCGAACTTCAATATGCCAGAAGCCAAGGCAACGTTAATGGATTTGGGTAAACACACGATGCACTTCCCGATTCTGGAAAGAAGAAGAAAAATACGTTAGTTGAACTTGGCAAATTTATGAGTTCCATTCAAGAAATAAAATTTATTTCACTTGAAGTTTTATGAAGGTATCTGAGGTGTGTAACGAAACCTCGCTGGAGATAATTAGGGTTCATGCACCCCATAATTTTCAGACAGGGTAGACTTTTAATAGGGTCTTGCGCCGGTTTAGGTTAAACACTCTTCATATGCTGTTAAGAATAGTGATCTCGTATACGAAAATATTTTGACGTGCGTATTATACGTAACCGTATTATAGGGTAAATAAAAAGAGAGGCTTCAATTATTAGGAAGAAACGTATTAAGGTCATGGCTAAAAACTTCGTTCCTGTACGCAGGTGTCCACAAGAAATGATATGTCAGTCAGTAAAATCTGGATTGGATTCGGTATACCAATAAATATATTAATATGGTGGTTCTACATATGTACCGCAGTTTACGTCTGCCATATCTATGCTATTCCTCTTTTGTTAGTCCTTCCGCTTATTTTTCGTGGATGTCTGTATCTTTCCGTTGCTGCTTTCAGTCCACTTAATTGCAGATAACACTAAGACAATGTTTCGTACAATGCTGGAGAAAGTGGTTTTACGTCTCGCTTTAATCGTTACTTTTATTGTGTGTTTGATTTGCGCATCCCGGTTCTGTTCTACAGGAAGCCAATTCGTAGGATTATCCGGTGTAAAACAATATTTTTTACAAATCGAGCACACATTTCAACACTTCCGAGAACTTCCGCACCCTTTTCCGGCACTTCCTTCCACGCATCAGCAAGAAATCAAATCCGTCGTTCTAAACGCAGGACACTTTCGCCACCTCCACATCGTTCAGCAAAGCAGAGACCCTACACAGCGCGGTTTCAACCTCGTCCTTTCGTTACCCTCTAAGAGGAGGCGCCACAATCCTGCCACCACACTCGCAAAAAAAGAAAAACTATTCGGACCCTTCTTCATCCTCAAATCCCTTCGCGATCGAAACTCCCGCTTTCTCTCTTTCCCACCACCCTCCGGTCTTCCCCTGACTCTTCCCTATCCATCCCTCGCCCTCTTCCTCCGATTGTGTGTACGCCCGTCCATGAGTCACGCTTCGCCGTAAAGCACGGAAATGCTGCGGTGATGCTTTCCGCAACAGCGTGCAAACGACAACCGCATGAAAGTGCAAGGTGGTGATTTCATTGGTGTCGGGTGTAGCAGCACACTATGGGTGGTGTTGGCGCGCTGTTACCGTCGACGTTGTGGCAATGTGCAGTGATGATTATGGTGTGTTTATTAGGCGGCGTGCGGGCTCTCGGTGAGTGTTTCGGGGTGGTTTCCTTTGTTTCGGGAGAGGGCGTTTTCCCACAAAGCTGAATAGTGTTGAAATATTTTGAATACTTTTTTTTTGCTACATTTAAAAAGAATAGGCTCAGTTTGACGGAAGAAGAAATACTTTTGTTAAAATACTGCGATGTAAGCGACTCCACACAAGTGATTATTAACGAAATGCTTTGGACCATAGACGCGAATGTTAACATCTTGTTGCGTAATGGCGTAAAATGTAAATATTTGTGGACGACGGAGTTACCTAACTTTATAATGCTGATGCTAATCGTTGGGTGAATTAAAGTTATGCAGGAAGCCTGCGCGTAATCTTTTTATGTTGATGTAAAATGTTTAATACTCTTTTTGCATAAGACATCTTATCATTAACAGTTTCAAA
The DNA here is from genome assembly GCF_037126465.1 of Ornithodoros turicata. NCBI lineage: Eukaryota > Metazoa > Arthropoda > Arachnida > Ixodida > Argasidae > Ornithodoros > Ornithodoros turicata. The sequence continues at coordinate 23,992,988 of NC_088203.1, read as the reverse complement.
TAAATATTTCTAGAATTGAAGAGCTGCGCTCACATGCGCTGGCCACGGGAAGTGTGTATGGCACGTAAATCTAGCCACGATAGTAGTACTGCGGAAAGTACATTATTGTTGCATATCGGAATTAGAATATTACGTGCGACCGATGTTTCAAAGATGTCGGGGTACACTCATAACTGCTTTGTGGCGTGAGAGTTACAAGGATCATCACAGTGACACCTCAAGGAACTAACAACTAACGCTTTATGAAGTGTTACTCGTAAGGTGCACATGGAATCACTGCACGGGTATATGTAGAACAGTGCACAGAAATCGTTCGACAGGATTCGTTACTCTTAGTCACATTAAAGTCAGGTTTTACATTAGCTTATCAATCAACACCCGTGCTTTTTTTTTCGTGTTCCTTATTTGCGTGTCTTCAGCAAATAATAGTTTTCATTTATAAATTAGTTACGTTGAATAGAAAATTTTTGTTCAGCAGTGATGTCTTCATGGCACACAAGCAGAAGACGGATGTCTAAAAGAAGTCACAATGTGTCGGCTCACAGAGCGTTTTATGGTGCAGTTTGTGCAACGTGAACTGAAGGGCACTACCATAATACGGAATTGACAAAACGCATGAGGCAATGTAATATACACTCATACAACAACATGTACATAATCCAGCATGCCACTACCCGACTGTGACGGCCGTTTCGACCTTTGTGGGTCTCGTCGGCACAGCACAGGGTGTGACACGCTTTAGAACAACCACAGACAAGTGTGTCGCGAGGAAGTGTGTGCGAGGCATCAATCGTCAGTCACGGCGAGACAAAGGATTGGACAATAAGGCCCTGTTCAAGAAAGCGCTTCCATCAACTCCGTTGCACAGGCGCATTTCCACTTTGTTAGTTTGTTCATAGAAAAGGGTGTTTAATCCGCCACTAAACGATAGACGATGAGAATAAGCGACACTTCGGCGAGTGCTCTTGTCTCCGTTCCAATCCGCGTACGCGGTGGAGGGAGGCATTGGGGAGCAGGTCCTTGATATATTGGAGAAGGGCCTCTTGATAACAAGGTCCGCCCGTGGGTCTGCCGTGTCTTTGATTGTGCGGCGTATAAAACGGTCGTTGGGGCGGTATTTTTTGCGATGCTGTTTCCGGGAAGATTTTTCCTATAATGTTTACAGATAAGTAGACCGTTTGCTATTTACTACAGGATAAGTGGGCTGTTAGTCACAACATTCTGAAGTTTTATAACCCGAGAATCCTATAAACTGGTAACAATAATATTCATTTCATTAGAATTTTGGTTGGAGGTACATGGGGGGAAAAAGCTACATAAAAGTAGTTCGACGAGGACTGACCTCACTGCAGTCAAAACGGAGTCAACGTTTCGGTCGAAGCACTTCCTTTCGTCAACCTGTTGGCCTCCGCAACAGCCACAGGTAAGTCGAGGCTTCCGCCGAAACGCATACTCCACTTGTACCGCTTTGTACTCACTAGAAACAGCAGTTGAGAACACGACACGCTACGTGCCTACCACTGCGTAGAATGATACAGAATTATCTCTTCTTGTGATTTGAGGAGAGAGAACGGAATTTCACCGCATAGCACGCTCCTAGCCACATCCCGAATGACATCGTTGTCTTCAATGACTTTTAGGAAAAAATCTTCCTTGAAACAGCACCGCAAGCGACGATGCCCCGACGACCGTTTGATGGACCGCGCGTTCAAAGACACGGCCCACCCGGGGCGGACCGCGTTACGAAGGGGCCCCTCTCCAGTGTACGGGGACCGGCTCCCATTTGCCTCCCGCCACCGCTTACGCGGATTTGAAGGTAGACCAGAGTATTTGATTTAACGATTTGAAGCGTGATGTGGGAAAGCGTTGCGCTTGTCCCATCCTACATTTGGCGATACAAAAACGGCAGACGTAGCCTTTCTGTGACACTAATTCAGCACATAATTGACACAAAAAGAAAAAAGGCGTACGCCTCCCGTTTTCAACAAATCAGTGGAGACAATTCATGCTCTCGGTCAACTACCGTCCCAAATGACATCGTGCTACCCCAGATTGGATAGAAACGGGAGGTGTGCGACTTTTTCGTGACACGTGTGCGGTTCTGTTAATTGTCAGAAAGAGACGTACGCCCCGCAGTTTCCACATATCTGGAATAATAACGGTATCATTAACTGCAACGGTTGATGTTCACCGTACTATGCTCCTTGCAGAAGTTCTGATTTGAGCTGTGCACTCTACGAACAGAACTGAACACAGACCTTCACCGCACAGCACGCTGTACGCCAACCGTGGCCACAGCAAATGATATACTTATCGCTTCCGATTCGAAGAGAGAGAGGGGGGGGGCGTACGCGTTTTTGTGTCAATTTGAATATATGATAATTGACACAAAAAGGCGCACGCGCCCTCTCTTCCAAACAGACGCGATAACCCTACCATTTGTCACAATGGTTGTGCGCACAGCGTGCTATGCGGTGAAGATCTGTTTTCAGAGTGTAGAGTTGGCAATACAGGGGACCCTTTCGTGGCAACCAACGCATCTTGTCGCAGAGTGTCACAAGGAGGTGAAGGCCTCCCGTTTTCAACAAATCAAGGAAGAGAACGATCACATTTCCGATTGCGGTTGTGCTATGCGGCGAAGTACTGGTTTCATGCTGGAATTGAGATCTGTTTGCACTCTTAAAAAAAGAAAACGGAACTTCATTACATGGCACGCTCTTAGCCAGTCACCGTCCCGAATGACATCGCTCTGCCCCCTGATTCGTCAAAACGGGAGGCGTGCGCCTTTTTGGAACACTTATGCAGTTCCAAAAAAGGCGTACGCACCGCGCTTTCCACGAATCGGGAGCGATAAAGGTATCATTCATCGTGCTATGTTGTGAAGTTCTGTTTTTAGAGTGTAACGAGCAGTCCCTCTAACTTCAAATAAATTACTAATGTTCTAGTTTGCTGCAAAGTCTCGATAACCCCATACAACAATAGATATAGGTAGATATGGACAACCATAATGTATCGTTAAGTTCGGCTTTTAAGAAACGGCTTCCCTCTACCTCTCCTGCTCAAGGAACCGCTAATGCGGATTGGTCTTCTCAAACGATATTTGTTCAATCATCGTGGGATATCGTTCGAGTCGACCAATCCGAGTCCTCTCCGCATTGTCATGTCTCTTGAGAAGAATACGGAGGAGAAATTTGTGAACTTCAGTGTCCCTTTAACGTCTAACGTGTTCAGTGCCATTTTGCATTTGCACTACGTTTTCTTTTCTTCTTTTTTTTTTTGTGTGTGTGTGTGGGGGGGGGGTGCGCAAAACAGCGCCATGCGAAATGAATCAGCTGCAGTAAATCATTATGGATGAAGTTTCATTACAAAGCATCCACAAATAATCCGGCGATCGTCTTTTGCTTTTTTGACACCATCAGTACTTGCCATAGGCCTTCGAAAAGAAATGGAGCCACTATGATCCACCGTTTCAATCAGCGGTTATCAGTGCCCAGCTGGACGTAAAATGGAATACCCTCAGCGTCAATTCCTTCGGGGTATATCGACCGGCTGGTTACTCTAATCCATCTGGACTCGAAGCGGACATGTCTTGGAGCACGGCCATGTGCAGAGGAAAGGACGCCGATCTCCATCGATCCGAGAAGGCGATTTGCTAGGGAAGAGAGAAGAGATTTTTCTCTTTTCCTAATGGTTCCTTTTGCTTGTCAGTCCTTTATCAGGGTGTGGTGATCACTTTAATCGCATCTCATAGAGGCTTCCTCCGGGCGATGGGGAAGGGACGAAGTACTAAAATAATCCCCACTGCGTGCGGAATTTCCTTTTAAAACAGTGAGATGATCGTATGGTGTACTGCTATGTGCAGTTTATTTTTTCATTCCTCCGACTGCTTTTGGTGTGTGTGTGGGGGGAGGGGGGGAGCGGAAATGAGCGTGGGCTTGGTATATCATTATCTTGCAGGCCTTGTTCTCATTTACGTTTTTTTTATGTACTGATTGACAAGAATGCCTCCCTTGCCTGTCTCTCATTGAATGTTTGCAGGTGACGCGCTAACTTCTCGATACGTGCCTTAGAACCTTGGTGCTGGATTTGCTGCGTCAAGTAGTGACATTCTTGATTAAGCAATTCTATCTTTTCATTCTTCTATCTAACCCCAGTGCCCGGACGGTACTCACTGACAGAAAAAGCGGCCCTAGCAAGCGTGGTATCTTACTCTGTCAAGATAGTCTACGACGTGCATTCCCTGATCCTCGTAATATACAACGAGCTCCTGTCCTCGGGCCACACTGTGTGGCTTCAATGGTTTCCGAGCCATGTCGGCATCCCCGGCAGTACTCGCGGTGACGCCGCGGCGAAACGTACGTGCCCATGCGTTAGAGCCGGTTGGTGGACATCTCGACATCCGCCTGCCAACTGCAACGACTACACTTCCTTACTGTCAACACAAAGCTGTTTGCCAAGGACGCTGCCAGGACCAACCCATTCTTGGGGTCTATTGACCCAACGATGGAGTACACTATCTAGCTGCGGTCGTGTCTCTAGGAGGGAAGAATCTGTCATACATCGGCTCAACGTCGCCCGCACTCCGTTACTGCTGTTCAAAATGGACCAGCAAGCCACACCCTTGTGTGCTACCTGGAACGTTGAGGCAGATATTCGTCACCTTCTTCTCGACTGCCGCCGTTCCAAGTCCTTTCGCGACAAGCGCAAGTCTCGCCTGACCAGCCTCGGATACTCCATCTCTCTCGCTACACTACTTAGCACGCGGAGCAGTGGTGTAAACGCGGCGCTTCTCCACTGCCTGCGTGATACCGGTCTCCTCAGCAGCCTGTGACATCGTGGGTGGGACGGCGGAAGACCTCTGACCTCTGACCCCACATCGCCTTACTCTTAACTACCCCAGGAATACGCACTAAGGAATTATTTAATAAGGAATAGCAAGCCGTCCGTTCTGGATGACTTTTCCTGTGAAAATAGATTCCCCCCCCCCTAACCCGAGGCGGAAGAAAGTCTGTGTGTAACGCAAGAGCGAAAATAAAAAATTGAATAGCGTCAAACCCCCATTGGTTGCTTTCTTAATATCACACGTTCCATCCGATTGACAACCCAAGCAAGCAATGGCCGATGGCCGACGGTTGGCACAAAGTCTGATGACAGCTGGTCAACGACTCCTTCGGCCAGCCAACGTTGGCTCAATGTTGCATAGTGATAGGCAGGAGCGTGGTTGGCCAAGCACTTGCCAAGCGGCTAGGTTGCCAGGCCAAACTGTTGCCAAGCTTCGTCCAATCTCGCTGTGTCGCCTTGGGGAGAGGGTAACGCGAAATGGTGTAGCAGTGCATCGACTTTCGATGGATCAAGTGAATGTCTCAAACGAAAAGCAGTAAGAAACAGAGACGTTATCTTCATGATGAGTCAATACGACAAGCAATTCATCATTTCACTGTTGTCTGTGCACCCATTGAATTAAACTTAGACACCTTACCCTTCATTTTGACTAACAGGCAAACAGGACTCTCGAATTTGTGGAAGCTCGCGAGACAATCCATGTATAGTATCTCTTCTTCCGCAGGAAAATAATACAATCGCTTTTCTGTGTGAGCTGTTATGATTATTCCTCACTATTTCTTTCCTTTCTTCTTTTTTTTTTTTTTTGCGCTTCGAAACGCCCTGCACATTGTCCGCTGTGGGAAATTTATGTGTTTTAAAATGTCGTGCCCATTGTCCGTTGTGTGAAATCCTGGCAACAAACAAATAATGATAAATCGTTACCTTACGCCGCGAGACAAGTGAGTATGAATATGAGCGACGCCGCAGGAATGTTTTGGGTTGTATCTTGGCACAAGCTTGCCACAATGTAGGCTGGCCAGTGCTTGGCAAGTCATTGGCAGGGGTACAGATCCGTATCAAGAAACAAGCTTGTTGGCCGATGATGTACCTACCAAGACCAGGTTGGCCAGCCTAACTATTGCAATGCTTGGCTCAACCTTTGTTTGTTGCTTGGGAAATAGACGGATAACAGGTTGCACTCCTATTCCAGCCCGAGATTATCCAAAACTTACAAAACGCTTACGGAACGCGCGACCGGTGCATTTTCTCTCCGGCGTGACGCCCAAGCGGTGGGCGGAAGCAGGCTAGTTCACTCATTCAGAGGGCGGTGGGACTTGGGAGCGAAGTGCGCCGGTAACGACAACAGTCCAAACCACTTCGCGAGCCCATTCAAGCGATACCTAACCTACTGCAGTGTGTCACAACCGGCGCAGTCTCCCTCCGCTTTGAACACGTGGACTCGCCATCTTCCCCTCACCGCTAGGGTGTCGCGCCGATGAGAAAATCCACTGGTCCCGCGTCCCGTAAACTTTTGTCCAGCAATGTACCTGACGCGAAATGGTATGCACATCAATTATTGATGCATTCTCGCTCTTTCTGCGCGAGACACGTGCGCCGTCGCGCGCGCCGGCGGTAATCCAGAGCCATTTATAGGGAGAGTTTGGCCATTCTGTGATCTTTTGCCGCCTCATGGGAGGAGCTTATTTTGACGTCAGAGTCGTCGTTGCGCCGCCCAAAAAGCCTGAATCTGAGGGGAATCCGCTTATCAGCCATTTAGTCCGCGCCATATTGCTGCTGTCTGCTAGCTGGTCGACAGCTTCGTGGTCGCCTTGAATGTAATCTACAGAAATAACCGGCTTATGACCCACTAGCGCCAGTGATAAGGGGGCTTTGTTGCCGAACTGAAAGAGTTCAAGGACGAAAGGCTTTCGAAGCAAGAAGTACGCACGTGGCTTCTCTCCTTGGATTGGAAACAACGATCGGCATCAATATGGCGTCAGCGACCGGTTGGCGGGTTGACGACTGGATAACAATGGAGCACGACGAGGGAGGTCGTTCAGCCGTGACGTCGCATGACGCGCTTGAAGTTAGGCTCCTCCTAATAATCATACTCTCTCTATAAACGGCTCTGCGCTAATCTGCCGCTAAAATCCGACGCCGACGCAGTCTTTCAAACCGGCACGCCAAGGGCCTCTTCGGATCTGTTTTCGGATGCGACGAAACGCACTGCTGCTCTCGCCGGTGTCGGATTTGTTTTTGTCTGCTTGTAACAACACGGAAACTATTCAACATGAAAGATGAAAGTCACTGAAAAGGTTTGCCTGCTGTAGGGATCGAACCCACATCTTCTGGATTCCCGGTCCAGGGCTCTACCAATTGAGCTAAGCTAACACGCCTCTCCAGCGACTTTCGGGGTACTTTCGGGTACATTTTAGGGACGACGTAAATACAAATCTATGATTATCTAATATCTAAAATTTATAATTATAATCGTAAATAACAAAAATAATATAATCCTAAATATATATAAATCTCGCCCACGCAGGTCCTCGCTGATTTACTGATGGCGACGAAGGTATAGGTTGCGGTTTTGTGGTATTTTCGTTTTTTTTTTACAAGTGTTTGTTCGCGCCGCTGACGCCACCGATGGTAAAATTGGCGTGACACCGCATGGTCATTTCCTTGTCTTGGATGTGTATGGTAACCCTGTCTCTTTTCCCCAGAACCGCCGGAAATGCACAAGATGTACGTCGACTCCAACCTGAACCTCGGGGACCAAGTAGATCTGATGTGTTCGCTACGGCGCGGTTCCTCACCGGTCACCTTCAGCTGGTATCATAACGGAAAAGAGATCACAGCAGAAGATAAACTCGGAAGCTTCGTTGAGATTGCAGGAAAATCCATCCTGGTAGTTGACAAGATCACGAGGGAGCACATTGGAAACTACACGTGCTCCGTTAAGAACCCTGCAGGAACTGACAGCTATACCGTCAAGCTCTACGTTGACGGTACGTTCCGTTTGTGCGCTTCTATTCACCTGTGAGCGTTGGGGGCGTGTCGAGGAATTGGTATTGAGCACGATAACTATCCCGATTCATAGCCGCTATAATTCGTAATAGTGAAGGCAACTCATTATGCACGAGATAATAATATATCCGTAGGGGTAATGTGTTCTACAGTACTGCACGCGCGATTCGATCGCGAAAGGCAGAGACAAGGTGACACTAATATAATTGGAGTAATTTTTGCTCTTTCATGGTAATTTTTATCTGCGTGCTTCAGGTATCGAAGTACTCTCGCCTTTGGTAAACCTACCATAGGTAGAAAAATACCACTGGAACTGTATACTGGCATTGCTGGATCTAAGCTAGTCCAATGAGCACCTCTTCACTGTGTCGCACACCATTACAACACAGCAGCTTGAAACAGCCGGGAGGGGTTGCAGCCAGCACACGATCGTATCCGAAAGGGGAAGTTAAAGGGGAACCGGGGCGAAACGCATCACGTGATACCACCCTGACGTCACTAACCGTCTGTCCTGGAACCAGTGGAGAGAGAGAAAAACGAGGGTATCACGTGATAACGTAATGGACACTTCACCCCTACTCTGACTACACCTGCTCCACAAACTGTGGAACAGGTGTAGTGTGTAGTGTAGGTGTAGTGGTAGGTGTAGTGTGGAACACAATCCTGTGTTTAACAAAGACAGCTAAACGCTCTGAACGCCAAACAAAGAGGACAGGGCATGGCAGCTTGGTCTAATGGTGACGCACTGGTTATCCTCAATTGCCGCTCATTAATCTTTGGAGCGACGATGAAACCACAAATGCGAAAGGCAGTCTCTCTAATCCTAACGATAGCTCATTAAGAGAGCAGTTAAATCACATTTTGGATTCCTCAAGACCCTGCTCAGATAATTGAGCAGCCTATCAGCAGGGATCATGCAAAACATCGATAAAAATCATACTGCAGGGTACACAACATAACGAGAGGGATACGAAGAGCACTGAACTGACAAACAAAATTTTAATCCGCCAGGCACACGCTTATGTACAACGCTGTTCGCCTGACCCCTAGTGGGAGCCAAAGAACGACAATAGAACGACACCATCACCAACAACTTTCTTATCACACAAAAGCACACAAACGCCCCCTCGACAACCTCTCCTTCTGTTAGATTTCCATGAATTGTTGGATTTTATCACTTAACAACACAGAAGACACGCTAATCCGGCTATCTCCTGCCTGGTTTACGAGTAAAGCCTCTTGATACAGACGAACCCCTAAATTAATAAACCCCTAAATTACGACTTTGTATCAAAACCTTTGTTTTCCGGAACTTTCTTGAATAAAACACCTTAGATGACCGTTGTCTTATCATTGTGCGATTCAATTTACAAAATGCCCTGAAAGGTCACACCTTGTCCGGGGCCGCATTACCTAGGAGGCGCGGTGCTAACTGCTGAGGTTACGTAACAGCAGAGTACACGGCAGGCCATGAGTGATCGATACTCGATCGACACTAGCATCGAGTCCCCACCCCCAGCACCACCGACCAACGTCATCTTCATTCCCTTCCGGCTTCTCTGAAGGAATTGAAGGAGCCGTAAACAGGGCGGCCAAACATTTCACAGATAATGGTACCCCACGAAATAACCCAGGTCATAAAACCCAAACATACATTTTGTTCGGCTCGTGCCAGCTCAGTGACCCATATAAATGCTTTGAAAGATGAGTAACCAGCGCGCCTCTCTCCACCACCCATACGTCGCATGGTTACGTAGCCTTTTGCCGTCCAATCGGGGGGCTGAGCTAACGTGACGTTTCAAATTATCAGCCAATAGACAGGCTCCATTATCAGCTGTGAAGTGGAGTGTGCGAAGCGGAGCCGTTTATTTGTGTGGAATTACGTGGGTCGGAAATTCAGCGTCATGACGTCTCCAACATCTTCGGCTGGCGCAAACGTCAACAATTGGGCTGCTATTATATGACGCGATTCGAATCCGGGTACCTCCCAGTCACGACGTGGCATGACAAGCACGCTAACCAGTGTGCCACGCGAGCTGTTGACGCGATGGTGCGTGGATCAAACCAAAGTATGGCAGCCCAGTCGTCGTAACCATTCGAAGATGACGAATATGACCCATCGCAGATGCTGCGCCGTAGTGCGCCTGTGAATCTAAATTGAACGTATTTCTTTTCCAGTTTGAGGTTGTAACTGTTTTCAATAGAATAAGACTCACGTTCGTAAATCATACGTGGAACCCTTGATCGTAATCGGTAGGGAAAGCGCTACGTCAAATAATTAATGACGTAAAGTTAGAGCACATGGCGGAGCTAGAAAGCGAAAGAGTGCAGTGAGTATTTCATCCGTATGCAAGCGCCTTTTGGTTTTGAGCGCTAGTAATAGCAAGGAGCTTTCGCTGCCTAAGTTGAAATAATATAACGCAGAGAAATGCGCACCTTGTATACCTGTTTACGGCCCGTTTAAATAGTTCCCAGAGTGGGGGAGCCCTGATCAGAGCAATCATGCTCAGGATAGGTCATGTACGAGCATTTTTTTCCGCACAAGGACCCCTTGTTGTTTCCCGCACAACATGCCGAGGTCTACAACAAAAAGCTATGAAGATCTTTAACTGCCCCCTTTTATGAAACAACCTGATGAAACTCCGCAAACATAATCATTATAATAACGTCGGTACAGCTGTTGTTGTTGTTGTTCCGCCCTTTAGCCTATTATCCCATCCTCACACATTCTAATCCTCGGTACTGTTAACGCTTTTTCTACCTTCAAGCACAGTGTAAGAGTACCTTACATGTTCTACACAACTTTCCTGAGTGTGTCAGAGAAATGTGGTTCTGTGCCTCACATTATGCTTTACGTGCTGAAGTTTTATCAATGTTCCTAAATGTCTTCGTTCCAGTGAAGCCCACCTGGACACAAGAACCTAAAGACACGTCCGCCTCGACGTCTTCCACAGTCGTCATCCACTGCAACGCTTTCGGTTATCCACCGCCTCGAATCGAATGGAGCAGGCAAAACGGTAAGTAATCTGACCCCTATGATGGTCATTCGCATATTGGTTCGGTCCTCACGTATTCTTTGCGTGACCGCGAGTCATTGCTGGAAATGAACAGGAGTAAACCATGCATGCAACCAAACAATTCCGTCTATATTGATAGGGCGCTTCCTGCTCTTATGAGCCCATATCTCTGCAATAAAACGAAGTTCCCCCATTGGTCGTAACCCGGAAATCTCTCTTGTGGATATAAATGCGACACCAGGGAGCAGTAACTTGCTTTGGTTTTCTACGTGGCGCTGTACAACCTGGTAAGCAATGCAATGCTTTGCAATGACGCGCGAAACACATGTAAGACAAAATGCCCGACACGTCGTGCGACAAGTCGCACAGAAGAACAGTCTCACACACTGAAGAACAGAACACACTGAACACTGAAGAACAGCCACACTGTCACACACACAGTCACACAAAAGTCAACACTGAAGAACAGTCTGTGTTCGAAATATCGGCGGCTTCTGTCCTGAGGCAACCCCCTTCCTACATTCTACCGGTTCGCTGGATTTCTACCCATCTACGACAAGTCGCACAGTTTCGCGTGCGTTCGCATACACATGGAAGGAGACATCCCTACGACATGTCACTCTGGACCGCCGATGTTGCTCCAACAGCGCGGCCAGAGATACATTCGCTTAGACATTTAACGTAACGAAATTCGCTCACATAATAAGACACAGTAAGTGAGAACGATGCGTTCCTTATTTCATTTGTGTTTCAATACGCAACACGACGAAATCAGCCGTTCGAATGCACGCTATCCGCCATTTTTTTTTCTGGGACCGATAACAGAGAGGCTGCTTGGTTCGTGATGTCACCACCTCCGACAATCAGCCTACGGGAGCGGAGATATCTAAGCAGTTTTGTCGCGCTGCTACGTGTTGCGGAGTATCGCTGTTGCGATGTAATATTTCGCCAGAATCCGTCCCAGGATGCTTTGCGTTGCGACGCGTTGGTCATCAGTAAGTCTTGCTAGTATATGACACCGCAGCAAAAGTACAAGCTCTACAATTGGGTTATCAAGCAATTACCCTTCTAATTTAAATGCGCATGGTGACTTGTGCATCCTAAGGAAATACGTAACTGTTTTTCCTTACATCTTTACCATTCCTTTAGCTTTGTTCGTTCCAGAGTGTCGCTTGAAGCAGTCTTTCGCGCCTGAGTGAAGGGCGGTTAGTTTTCTGGAACCGTGCGCGGTCAATCGTCGGTCAGTGCGTGGTGGAACAGCCAGAGACCGATCGGAGTCTCGCCAGATAAAGTTTTCGGGAACCACAGAGAGACAGAGTCTTCTGAGATGGAGTAGAAGTTCCTTCACAGCATCATAAAAGACAAACTCTGAAACGGACGTAGAACACCGAGGGACATGGACAACTATAGACGCAACACACACGCATCTCACAATAAAGTTGTTGTTGTTAGACGCAACCACAACACGTCCGTGTCTTCTGTAATGTGTAACCGCCTCTCGGTTTTCTACCTTCGTAATCATACTCCATTTAGTCTGCGCTCTCTCCTCACTTTCGGAGCTCTCAAAACTGTTCCGACAGCAATTTACGAAATAGAAGGCTTGAGCAATCCTAAATCATCAGAGTATCCCTGTGTGCAATGGCATTCGAAATGGTGGTAGAAGGCATTTGAAATATTTTCTATACGGCGATTGTCTAACGTCCTGATGAGGACGAAATAGATATGTCAATACTTCGTGACTTTTTCGAGGAACGGAAGCTTAATAACCGCCACTGTGGCAATCGCGGAACACTGATTGCTGTGGAGTAGATGGAATCCCGTTCGCCTTGGTCGCGTTTCAGCTTCATTCGTGGGACGACCAGAACCGAACCGACCCTGGCAGCTAGGAGCAGCTAGCAGAAAACTCGTTAGAGAGGCCTCAAAAAGTATCCAGGTGTCGCTAGGTGAATTTGTAGTGTCGCTAGAAAAAGTCGCCAGACATAAAATTGCCGTGAACCTATTTTTAACAGCAAGCATTTCAATTACAATCCGTCAACATCGGTTTCGTAACATCGTTTCCGAAGTTTCTGCTTGGAAGAATAGCATATACGCAGGCGAGCTGTTGGCAGAAATTCATCGTAAGAAAGCTTGAGTATGAGCGGAGAAAACAGAACGGAACTCAAAATTTCAATTCTGTGTGTCGTCTCTGTTTCTTACGCTCAAACTGAAGCTTTCTTACGATGGATTTCTGCTTGGTCTCAGCTTCAGACATCAAGTGCGGTTTCTGTGTGCGCTTCTTTTTCTTTATACAGGGTTTTTCACGAAATATGAGCCAAAGTTTAAAAAAAAAATGGTTCTGTCAGCGGTAGCGTCATCACCATTGCTCCGCTAGAAGTATGGTCATCGTCATCGTGGCATTTATATTAACTTCCTATATCAACTGTATGCCCTTATAAGCGACAGACGTTTCTGTAGTTGTCTGTAATTTCAAACGAATCACACGCACACTTCAACGCACAAATACTGTTACACAAATATATGTGTGATTGATTATTCTCCTTGGTATACGTACGCATCTCTGCGAGCAACGGCACCTGCACGAAACAACTGAGGCCTAGGAGATGCGCACAGCCAGAAGTCCGCAATAATATGGTATTTTAAAATATTCTCACGATAAATGGCAGTTTTGCAGCGATTTTAAGAGTTTTCAGATGCCGCGTGTTGTTTGAGCCCAAGTCGCTAGATTAGTCGCTAGGCGCTAGACACGTATATTTGGTCGCTGACCTGCTCTGAAAGTCGCTATATCTGGCGACAACGTCGCTAGAACGGCAACACTGCCCTGGCCCCGAAGCAGTCAAGAAAATCTCCGTCACCGCGCGGGAAGGACAATCCGTTCGAGGTAAGCCGCACGCACGGTCTCTGCCGTCGCTCCCAACCTATCGTACAGGCCGTGTTCCCCTTTAATCAGTTTTGCTGCACCTCAATTAAAATGATATGTATTATACTCGACTTGGCGGAGATACCTTGAGTAAAAACGAATACTTGGTCGTTATAAGAAGAACGAGGCCGGTAGAGAGAAGGGTGTAGTAAAACACTGGCGGTGAAAATTAGGCTCCTGCACATGACGTCACGCGCAGCCTGTGAGCCACGCGGTAAAACATGGAGACGCGTCACAGGCGTCGTACTGCGGGCCGAATGAGGCAACAACGTGTGTTCTTACAATATCCCCTACGAACTGCACGCATAGCGCAACACCTAACGGCATGCAGTCCTGTTATGACAATAGGTAGATGGGTAGAAATCCAGCGAAACGGTAGAATGTAGGAAGGGAGTTGCCTCAGGACAGAAGCCGCCGATATTTCGAACAGAGACTGTTCTTCTTCTGGGCACCGTCCTCATCATTGGCATTGTATTTAAAGGGTTAGATGTTTTCCCGAGTCCCGTGACCTAGCATGACGTCATTGCACGAGCCTCATTGACGTGGCGAGGCCTCATTGGACAAGCGTCATTGACGCGATTAGGCGTGTTCCATCTGTGTGTTGCATTCACACATATATGTACTATTTCTATAATATTAAACTAAACCCACAAACTCAATTGAGTGTGTAATGCCATTGTGCAAGTACCTGAAGCGTGGGATCATAGATTCACCAGGGCACCGGATAAGTTCGGCTACTGAAAATCTCCAAGGTTCTGCAGAACATATAGCTTCATTGGGTGTCAAGATCTGACGCCAATGTGGGAAAAAGTTGCGGAGTCTTTACGACATGCAGAGCAAAATTAATACGATATTTTATTTCGGACGCTGCAGAAAAAGCAGCGGTGAGGTTTCATGATCGGCAGAAGCTTGCAATCTGTTCTTGTCGCTGCAATGCTTGCAGAATGATTATTCGTTTTGAAACGCAGCACGCTGTCTTTGTTTCTTGTGCAGAAGAAAAAGAATTTGTGCCTCTCAGAATGGGAGACCGCTACAACATGGCGCCGAATGGCAGTTTGCAGATCCGCTCGGCCAAGGCTGACGACGCTGGACATTTTCGGTGTGATGTCACCAATGGATTGGGCAACGGTCTATCCAAGGTCGTCAAGCTATCCATAAGCTGTAAGTTGTAAAATTGCAGTAGCATCCCGACTGCTGTAAATACATAGTAGGGGGAAGAGCAAGGAGATGGAGTGCGTGTTAGTTTGGTAACATCTATGGAACAGTACGTAGAAAACAACAAATTTTCCGCCTGCAGCGCCCCCACGGATACTCGAACGTGCAGAAGTGACCACTGTACGGCGCGGCCACAGCGTGCGACTTGGCTGCGAGGCAACTGGAGACAGGCCTCTGGTTGTTCATTGGACAAAAGACCAAAGGGCCTACGAAGGAACTGTCCGAGAAGGGTATGTCTCATCGAAATGCATCGGGGACTTTGGTAGATGTATTTGAATAATGACGCACAGGGCATCGAGAGATAAACCATATATCGGTTTGCTGGCTTTAAAATGGGGTGATTTCTGCAAATAATTCCAATAAGACAGGTGGGACCTCCGTTCTGCGCTCCAGGAACTGTCCAAGGCTAGCAGGACTAGTGGACGAAGACTTGCGGATATCTATATCTGGATGTCACTGTCCGTAATTTATGCTCCTTTCAAGATGGTATTTCGCTTCCAGCACAAGAACGGACCACATTGGTACAGCAAAGTTAGGCTTCATAAGTAAAAGTATACAGAAGATCAGCGCACCAAAAGTGCCAACCCACGCCTTACTGGAAATACATGAGTGACCTTGTCACACATCGGAAAGTGAAATATGCCAAAAAGTCGTCAAGTGCTAAACATATTGGCCTCCGTTTAAACCGCAAGATAGTGTACCATGATCCATTGCGCGGCCACGATTTCTCCGATGCGAAAGTTCGAAATTTTATCTTCTGCGTTTCCTTTCTTTAAGGTGTCCACTCTCGATGACATCTAGACTAGACAAGGCCTGACAGCTAATCATTTGCCACGATTGGCTGAGACGGACAGCATTGCGAATATATGTCACAGTATAGTCACAATCGCAACACGAACCTCTTTCACCTCTTGTAATACAACTCTCTCTTTCGGAGGAAGAAAATAGGCATCTACCGGGAGGCTACATTAGACTAGAAGGGCGTTGCCACTGCCCATCGATGTCAATTCTGGCGGCGCACCGAAATTTCTTTGATTAGCTGCTGTCAACTAGGTGCTTCCACTTCGGCCACACCCGTCTTGTTGCCGTTGTCGTCCGGGGAGCTGGGACGTATTAGCTCTTGACGTTAAACTGAACTAACCATGATGCATAGCCCCTCTTTCTGTGTGAACAAAATATACACTATGCGATTGCACGTAATAATAATAATAACTAATGACGTAATGATAGTCGGCAATGACGCAACGTACTTGAGTGCGGCGTCTTCAAAGTCTCCAAAAATCTCAAGCTAACTGTAGTGGTGAATGTTTTTGTTTTTCCTTTTTTTTTCTTTTTTTTTTCCCTACAACAGTTTAGCCCTGGAGATTTGATGGCGACTGGGAGATAACAGCCCAGGACATGTTTGTGGAGCGTTTTATGTGATGAACTTGATGATGATTATAATGATAATAATAATAATGATACTAGTGCCAAGGTGTCCTTACGTCGCGAGACAATAGGGACGACACCGTTGTCGGTCAATACAGTGATTTTGCCCACCTGAGGGTCTTTAACTGTAGTTGACGGCGTGTCCAAGTAACTTGTACACTGCCTGCAGGTTCATAACTTTTGAGTCGAAAGCATTTTCTTCCCCTCTTATAGCTTCGACATCATCGAGCGGAGGCTTCCAGGAGGTGTGACTTCAGAGCTCTTGATTCAGAACAGTTCTTCGTCTGACACGGGTGTCTACACGTGCGACGTTGCGAATCAATTTGGAAATGCCACAGCAGTATTCAAGCTCTTTGTACTAGGTATGGCCTGAGCTATTTAATCTTCTTATCAGTGATCACAGGTAGCATCATCAATGGTGCTATTATTAGCTACTTATTCTATTTATTTAACCGTAATGTGATACACAGGTTAGGTACACAGCAGGGCTGTAGGCCTGATTGACCGCGATTATGCAACGGGCCGAGACTAACAAACGTTGTGACCAACCATTGTGGGTCAGAGTAGTTCCCACATAGATTGTGGAGGCTACTCTCAAGCGGTAACCGCATACGACGATTTCTCGACGAAAAAACGGCCAAATTTCTCACCGGCACGACAGCTCGACGGAGAAACGGCGGAGCGAATCGGGCATGCACAGATTTCCACTGCGGTGGCGGCCTAGCGGACGTTTCGTTAGTCCATGTTAAATATTTGCTTCAAATTGACTGATAAATATTTTGCTACACATAGAAAAGTTGTAGAATTTTATAGTTATAGAAAGTTTATAGAAAGAAGCACTGATGGCCACTAACTACTTCTACAGTAGTTTAACTATAACTGCTAACTACTCTGCGATGGAGTAGTTTAACTAGTAGTTCAACTACTTTTCAGGGGAGGTAGTTAAAACTACTTCCTTAACTACTGCAATGTATTTTAACTACACCTCTAACTCGTAACGTTGTCCATCAACACCAATCCCATTCTATAGTGTTCTTGGACAGATAAATATGAATCACAAGCAGTGATAAAAGTGAAGATTTAGTACATATGCACGGCACAATTGCTCTGCACCTCCGTTCTCATCAAACAAGTAGCTCAAGGTAAAAGTCGGAAGCACAATCGTGCCGTAAAGCTTGCGGCAAAATCGGAAGTAGTTGGCGCCTGCAGTAACCTAACTACTGTAGTTAACCACTCGAAATAGTTGTTTAACTAGTAGTTCCACACTACATTTCTGCAAGCAGTTGAGAACTACTTTTTAACTACAATCACGTAGTTTAACTAGTAGTTTAACTACATGTAGTTAACCACTGGCCATCACTGGAAAGAAGTTCTTGCGGTCAAAACATATTCGCATAGCAAGCGCTACAAAAGCGCCCTCATACAGCAGCCGTCGGGCGATAGCATGCCTCCCAGCTCCCAGCTCGGTCATACCACGGGTGTTCGAAATCCCCGTAACGTTCACTCGTGGAACGGTAGCGCGTGGAGCGGTCTTATTCGCTGCCGTTCAGCGGCCGTTTCAGCTCTTCGCCGCATTTTTCCGTCCGTCGCTGTCGTCGAGAGATCGGTGACGTTCCCATTGCTCGCGTCGGCTCACCGGAAAAACGGTGACGGTGGCCGGTTTTCCTTCGATAATTCGCCGTATGCGGTTACCGCTTCAGTGCGCTCTCGTCAGTTCTTGTGAGCAACGTAAGCAGAAGGTTGTCTTTTTTGTCATGAGACTTTCCAGGGTAGCTTTCGTATTTGCTTGGTGCACGCCGTACGTGTCCGTTTCGTGTTTATTCGCGTTCTCATAATTTCAATTTCATTCATTTCATTTCATTTCGTTTATTTTCAGTGTCGATGAACCGCCGAAGCCTTAGTAAGGTGTAATGGTGCACAAGTTCAGGCTTAACCAAGACGCGTTCTACGACCTCCCTCATTCCGGACAGCGGAAATAGTTGGCTGCATAGCTTCTGTTGGTTTACATTCGTTTCGTGGATAACATACATACAATAACGCACACTATGTGCTGTGTTACATTTTTGCGCACGATGGGCATCGGAGTTTGACGACATGCAGAGACAAAGCCGTACATATATAATCATTGATCACTCCACGGAAACGGTCATCATAAGTGCATCGCAAGCATATAGTTGAGGAAGTTACTCAACAAAAGGATCTTGTTACGAGTTGGCAACTGTGCAAAAAATGTAACTAAGTTACAAACGAAGTTGCAGGTAATGAAAATGAACTTGAAGTTCCACAGCTACTTGGGAAAAGTAACGAGTTACTTTTAAGTTATAATTGCTACCTAATATAGACTTCCTAGTTTTTGACATTTGAATAATTAATTGGGATCCTGATCTCACAACGGACGGTGCAAGACGTTTTATGAAAATATTTTTTTTCTTCGAAAACTACTCCAGTATTTGATGTGACGAAAGAAGCGCACCTTTTTGTGCTTCTTTAGCGATGGAGTTGGTGATTTCGATGTTGTAATAAGGTTGTTGAACGGAGCACAAAAGCGCCACTGAAAGTTTAGGCTCCATGAGGTGCCGTCTACGCTCATTTCGTAACCACACCAATCTTGATGCACAGTGAACTCTCTCATTATAAATACACAGGTCGTCGCAATGATGAAGGTCACCTGAACCTCCGAATGTACTGGCAAAACATGATTCTATCTTCCGCTGCCTTGTTACTGCTACGAGCAGGAGCAAGCTTACAATGTACAGAAAATCCTTCGTGGAAATAGTCTTGTTAGTACCAGGAATCGGATTCCAACAACCACAACAACTTTATTTAATGATGAGGATTGTGGTGTTTCATCGCCAGGGGCGATGCTCTACCCAATTGCTATATGGTGAAATGGAATAATGAATTCCATAGACATGTTGTGCGTTGAAAAAAAAAGCACACACAATATTTAAAACACATCTATGCACGGGCTGAAGGGCACAATGCCCAGAAGTGCGCACTCGCAGTGGAGAATGCCCCGCAAAATTAAAGCATGACGAGGAATTTATATTGATCTTTTTGTTGACAATTAAATGAAGGTACTTGAGTATTTCAAAAGCTCGTCACTTAAAAAGTGGCATTACATTCGTAGCTTTTAACTTGTAACCACAGGAAAACGGAGTCATATGCGCCGTGCACATACAACGGCGCGCACGTGGCTGCCGTATCATCAGAGAGGGAGGACGCAGCTAGCGATATTTGTGTACTAGAATCGAACAAAAGCAACTTGGAACTTACCATAAGTTACTTCGACAAAGTCACTCAAGCAGTTACTGGAGCTCAAAACAACGAGTTATGTCCAAGGTTACAGAAAAACATAACGAGTTACAACGCTGATCACAAGGCAACAGAACTGAGCCCGTTTGCATAAAGATATGTAAGATCGGTGTCCACACCGTAAGCTTTTCGTTCTTCGCTGCGGCGAATTCTGTAACAAGAAACATGTAATTTTTTAGGTGACAGGGAACTGATTAGGTCACCTCAGGAGATCGGGCCGGGCCTCCACGGAAAATTTAACGGCGGAGTGACAATAAAGGCCGGCCCGCTTGGTGCGTGTTCCTTGAATATCGCGCTGCGTAAAACTCTGCATGGCCACGCACCGTGAAAAAAATATGCCTGTCAAACCTCACGGGGCGCAAATCCCGCTGCTGCGTGCACAGCGGGTTTGGCGTATGTGCTTTACAAAGTGTTGGCAACATTCTTGTCGGGCATTCGGGGCAATACCGCTTGCGGTGCTGTTCCGGGAAGATATTTTCTTGAACATTCTTGTCTCCTTCCTGGTCCGTCCTGAAACGGTTGTCTGTGTGCGCGTTCTTCTCTAATTGATTTGTGTTTAGCAAAATGGGCCCTCACGAGCGAAAATGGTTGTACTTGGAGATGTCCTCCTGCAGCTTTATCGTACCAGCGACCATTGCTAAAAAGGAAATAGGATGCAGGACCGGAAGCAAAAATGACTTGCTGCGCCGTGATTGGGTGCTATGGACGGCCGTGAACTGACTACTTCAGCTCCTTTGCTCTTTATTCTGAAGCACCAGATATATTTTCAGTTATTTCCTTCCCTTTCAGAGCCTCCATCACCTCCGGTTGGGATTAAAGTATCGGAGATCCGAAGCAAAACTGTCCGCTTGACATGGCAAGCTCCTTATTCTGAAGTGAACACATTCCATATCCGCTTCTGGAGAGAAAGCTGTAAGTACACACGTACCTCCAATACGTAACCATCAAAGTCCCCGTACATCTAGACACAGTGGTTTTCAACCTATGTAATCGTGGGGAACCCATGATCGTTCCAGTGCGTTCGAGGAACCTGCTACTACAGAATGATAGACACAACTCTGTAGAACTGGGGGAAAACCGAGGGAAAATAGCTAGATAGCACAGTTGGCCCCGGGATGAATGTGAACCGGGATCACGTCGCTGGGTAGAAGGCGCTCATCTTAGTCGCCAAGCCATGGAAACTATTCCCTTTTCACTTTTTGTTTTGTTTGGCAACATTCCGAATTGATATACACTGATACGAAAACGAAACAACGAACGAATCGAACGGACACTTAGACGGCCCCTGGCCAGACATAAACAGATGAACGCGTATGTAACCGAATACGCGACAGGTTGGGGCCTGGAACGTAACTTTTACGGAATTGGACTTCGTGATATCTCATAATGTACGCACTTCTATTTCCGTCTGTTGTACAATAAAGGAGTGTTCGTCTGTCTTCCTAACAGAGCAGTCGTGTTTTTCTCCTCTGCGGAGCAGCGCCAGTTAGAAGCGATTTTATACAAGTGACAACTTCGCTAAAGAATCACATTAATCTACTACATGGTCCCGAAACCCGGGACTAACTGCGCTGCAATCAGAAAAGCCAACTGCACCTAGACGACATGGACCGCCTAAAGAGCAAAAGAGCCGCACGACGGGCACAAGTTACGAAACTGGTCAGCGAGCTGGCGGAACTTCGAGCCCAAGACAACGTCCACAAAACAACGCTAAAGTCATAGGCGCCGACTGCGGGGGGGCTTGGGGACCTGAGCCCCCCTCCCCCCGGAACTTTCCAAGGGGGGGGGGGCAGGCCCCCTCCGGGGAGCGTTTTGGGCATGGTTAACCTCCGGTTCAAAGGCCACGTATCTTCGGGGACTAATCGACGGAGGTAGCCAGCGTACCTTCGTGCGCGACGATGTAGCGAAAAGACTCAAGCTCAATGTAGTGTGGGAAACGTCACTGCAACTCAACACCTTTGCCAACGACGCCACCACTAGAAGACCAGTGGTAAAGGTGAAGATTGTGCAGCTAGTGCTCCATAGCCAATACGGCTCCGAAGCGTACATCATCGAGGTCCTGACGATCCCATTTACCTGTAAAGACTTCACTGCCACACCGACGGATAATGAATTCATACATTCGCTCCGCCGTCACAAAGGAAGCAGACGATGTGACGTGCCCAAATATTCCCGGCGAATCTGGAATCAGCGTCTTGATTGGGTGCGACCACATGTGGCGGCTGCTGAGCGGTGAAGTATGCCGATTTTTTTTTTTTGGTGGCAATCTCGACAGTTTTTGGATGGACGTTTCAGGGATCAACGACGGTATCTGCCCACCTCGGCATCTACAGCACAACTGCTGTGTGCGTGTTGCGTGTGGGTGTAACAGAGAAGCCCCCACCGGACTATCTGAAACGATTCTGGCAGTTCGAGAGCGTGGGAATTGTCGACGATGAAAAGAAACATACGCTGATCAATTCATCCGTCATGGAGGAATTCGAGGAAAATATCACGTTCGCCGATGGTCGATACCAAGTTGCTCTGCCATGGAAAGCACGGATGGCCACTTTGCCCGATAACCTGGAGGTGCCGAAATGCAGGCTACAGAGTCTCGTGCGGCGGCTACAGCGAGATAGCAGCGTGAGGGAGTATGACGACGCCATAAGGGCCTACGCCAAAAACGACCACGCAGAAAGGGCAACTGTCGACGCACGGGATTCGAACTGCACGTGCTACTACATGCCACATAGAGCGGTGATCCGCGATAGTTCCACTTCCACAAGATTACGTGTTTAACACTGGCTTGCACAACAAATAAAAACAACAAGAAAATGACGTTTCGACGCCTATGCGGGCGTCCTCATCAGCTTTAAAAAACGTGAAGGAACTGAACTTCGAACTTCAAAACGTCCTTTTCTTTTATCGTTTGTTTTTATTTGTTGTGCAAGCCAGTGTTACGCAGTAATAAACATCATGACCCATGGCTTTTGGTCTATTTTCAACAAGATTACGTGTCGCCTTTGACGCCTCGTCTCACGGTCCCGCAGCCACGTCCTTCAACGACCATCTTGAAAAGGGTCCAAAACTGAATTCCGATCTGATACCCATTTTGCTGCGCTTCCGCATGTACAAGATTGCGATTACCGCAGACATTCAGAAAGCATTCCTGCAAATCAGCATCAGACCATCGGACAGAGATGCATTGCGCTTTCTCTGGCTCTCCAGCCCACCTTTTCTTGGCGCTCCATTACCAGCACTTCAACATTGGAGAATGACCCGCGTGCCTTTGGGGACTTCCGCGAGTCCATTTCTGCTTGCGGCTACTCTGCAACATCATCTGCAAAACACGAAAGGACACGACGAGGACATTGCCGTCACGTTGGCCAACTCCTTTTACGTGGATGATCTGCTCATGGGTGTCGATACGCTGGACGAAGCAAGGAGAATCACCTCGGGAGCGCAGGCAATGATGCAACGGGCAGGGATGAAGCTGAGCAAGTGGTCATCGAGCGCCATGGAGCTGCAAAGTGTTTTCGAAGAGCTGAACACGGACAACTGCAACGTGAACAAGCGACTGGGCGACAAGCGACAATTCATTATTGTGACACTCTTTTTGAATGATTGACGTATTTGCGTTTGCCAGTCTTGCCAAGATTGGGAACAATATATTGCACCAATACTGTTTCAAATAAAGGCAACTCCCCATTCGGGAACACAGCGCTCACCATTCCACGTACTATATGGCTACGACCCTATAAGACCTCGGGAACTCACTATACTCTCGGCAAGCGACCTGGCGCTCGTATCTCAAGACGGAAGCGTTGAACACATTAGGGAACAAGCCAGAACATTACTACAAACATCTCAAACGTGTCAGATGCAGAAAGTCAACATCCACAGAAAGCCAGTCGACTACGCTGTCGGAGATCCAGTACTGCTTCGAAAGCATATACGAAAGGGCAAGCTCACGAACCCATACAAAGGTCCGTATTACATTCGCAACAAAATCCAAGACGTCTACATCGTTGGAAATCACGACAACATCTTCCTCAGAAGAGCTCACGCGGAGCAACTAAAGAAATATGTACCTTTCCAACGGCAAATAACTAATTAGGCTCCGGGCCGGAGCCTCTGTAGGGATGGGTGGTGTAAGCCAGGTGCGAAAAAAAGACCAGGAGGGAGAGGAAGAGAAGAGAGGTTGGAAGAGAAAAAAGGGACTTCGAACGTGTGTTCCTAACAGAAGACAGAAAAGTCCTTGGCATCGTTTGGGACAGAACTGGTGATAACTTCAGGTTTTCTGCCGAACATCTACTGGACACCATGACCGCCGCAACGTCGACGAAGCGCAGCGTGTTGCAAACATGTGGCAAGATATTTGACCCGCTCGGTTTCCTTGCTCCTTATACAATCAGAGCGAAGCTTTTATTCCAGAGAATATGGGAGCGAGGACTCGACTGGGACACCGAGCTCCCAGATGACTTGTTACAAGAATGGAAATCGTGGTGCGAGGAGTTGCCGAAGCTTGGCATCATTTCACTGGAACGATGCCTTACACCCGTGAATGGGACCGGCTACACGGCGTTCTACATACATTTACCGACGCCAGCCCCCAAGCCTATGGTGCCTGCGTCTTCGTACGGACGGTAGACGACATGGGAGCTGTCAAAGTGGGGCTGCTCTTCGCAAAGTCCCGCGTGGCACCCATCAAGAAGCTTACTCTGCCACGTCTCGAACTGATGTGTGCGGTGATCGGGATTCGAATTGCCAAGCTCGTGCACGATTCGTTGCAAATCCTGTCAGGAGAACCAACCTACTGGACGGATTCCACTATTGTCCTCAGCTGGATCAAGGGAGACTCAAGCAGGTGGAAATCGTTCGTCAGGAACCGTGCGACCGAAATACAAAGCAACAGTGGCCCATCACAATGGTGACACTGCCCTGGGGCTTCTAACCCAGCCGACGCTCTTACTAGAGGACTCAGAATGGACGTCCTGGCGGAATACAAACATTGATTCCTCGGACCAGAATGGATGCGCAATACACCCGAACTCTGGCCACCAACGACTACGCAGGAAACAGAACCCGACATGGTACAAGAAGGGCAACGAGTACAAGGCGTCAACGTGAATCACGTGCAGACAACAACCGACGTGCTGTTGGATCCCAAAGATTACAGCAGCTAGCAACGCATATTGCGAGTCACTGCATTGATTTTTCGGTTTACGGAAAGCTGCCGGCGAAGAAACCTCAAGAACGATCCACTCACCGCTGAGGAAATGGACACAGCCGAAATATTCTGCATCAAACAAGTACAGAGCGATGCTTACGCAGATGAGGTACTAGCCCATTCCCACGGCTTGGCACTACAGAAGTCGTCAAGGATAGCTGAGCTACAGCCATACCTCGACGGGAATGGACTCCTACGACTCACTGGAAGGCTGCAGTACGCTGAAGAATCCGAAGAAATCAAACACCCCATTTTGCTACCAAAGGAGTATGAGCTAACTCGACACATCGTGGAGGCGGCACATCGTCGCACTTTACACGGAGGTCTCCAGACCACGCTGTCGGAGAGACGTGAAAAGTGGTGGATCACTCGAGCCAGGCAGCTGGTAAAAACAGTCATAAACCAATGCAGAGTATACGCCCGCTTTCGGGCATGCCATGCAACAGCGCCTACGGCTCGTCTACCTGCCGATCGACTTGAGCGGAGACATCCCTTTGACACCTCTGGAATCGGTTTTGCCGGTCCACTATATGTAAAAGTGAGCGACACACAGGTGAAACCATACGTAGCTCTGTTCACCTGTGCCACCTCAAGAGCCGTCCACCTTGAACTGGTGTCCGACCTGACTTCTAAAGCATTCGTAATGGCGTTTCGACGCTTCATTTCACGAAGAGGAGTGCCTTCAACAGGTACAGCGATAACGCCCTGACATTCAAGAGAGCGCAACGTGACATCCGCAATTTATGGAACGTTATCCGCAACGGTAGAGGTACAAAACTTCGCTTCCGAACACCGGATACACTGGAAATACATTGTTGAACGTGCCGCCTGGTGGGGCGGATTTTGGGAAAGGATGGTTAGAACCGTGAAGCAGTGCCTCCGGACGAGTTCTCGGACGACAATGCTTGACATTTGAGGAGATGACAACTGTCTTGCATGAAGCGGAGGCAACAGTTGACTCTCGTCCACTAACCTACCTCTTCACCTCACCGAGCGAGCAAGTGCACCGACCCCGGCATACCTTTTGATCGGGCGTACTTTGACTGCACTACCTTCGCCATTAGCATTTCGCCCTACCTGCGCCATTCGCAGTTTTGGCGACGGTGGAGGCGCGAATATCTGCTGGAGTTGAAATCTGCCCATGTTGCCACAGTGGACAACCCAGTGGGGTTCAAGGAGGGGGACGTAGCTCTCCTACATGAAGACAAAATTCCACGTCACTTGTGGAAATTAGTTCCAATACTGGAGCACTACAAGGGAAGGGACGGCCAAGTTCGTTCCTGTGTCATCAAGTTGCCGTCTGGTCGTATCACCCGAAGACCAGTGCAGTTACTCTTCCCATTGGAATGTCTGTAGAAGAAATGAGTTATCAAACTCATTTGGGGGGGGGGGGGGATGATACGAAACATCGTAGAAGAAACGAACACAGTAGAAAGGACAAACACACAAATCCTCAAGCGCCTAAGAACAATAACGAAGCCTTCAGTCGACTTTATCGGTGAACATAGCAGGAGCAGGCAAACTAGCTGGTGTTGAATTGATGTTAACATTGCCTTGAGCTTGAGGGGAACCACAGGACGAACACAGGACGAGATGAACAGATAGACTCACGAGCCAGCAATGAAGCTTTAATACAGCTTTAAAGCTTTAATCGGTGTCTCAGCGTAGGTGAATATGAGGCGCGTAATACGAACCGCTTAACGGTCGGTGCTACCACCGACCGTTAAGTCGTATTACGCGCCTGATATTCACCTACGCTGAGACACCGAAGTGTACACTTTCTTTTTACCCTGTCTCCCTTGTACTTGTATTAAAGCTTCATTGCTGGTTCGTGAGTCTATCTGTTCATCTCGTCCTGTGTCCGACCTGTGTTTTCCCCTCAAGCTCAAGGCAATGTTAACATCAATTTATCAGTGACTTCCTTCTTTTTTCTAGTATTCGTGTGTACGCAAACCTCTGCACCAGGCACTGTGCCTAGGTGTTGATGATTTTAATATTATTAACAGTTTGCCGTTGGTGGCCTCAAAATTGTTGCTAACATAAACGATCGCTTTAATATCAGATGTTATGATGTTTCGAAAATGCTTACGAATGAACGTACCGCTGAAACGCTGAGAGAAGGTCTTTCTGTCGCATTACTTTTACAGCGCAGAGCCGCAAGCTTACCCTGATCACTGTATCTGGCTCGGAGACGTCCGTGTACTTGAGTGATCTTCTTCCGGGCACTGGCTATGGGGGATACATGTTGTCCGAAAATCGTGTCGGGATAAGCGTTCCATCTACGTCACTCCATTTCTTGACCAGTGAGGAAGGTGAGCCTGTTACTATATCTGCACGCCTGTCCTGCTTGTAGTGTTGTGTAGAAATCCACAATAATGCCGCTGTGCGCGGTATTGCTCTAAAGATTCCGCAAACCAGACTTCCCGGTACAGTGCAGGCCTGTTTTCATTGTACGTCTCCCCTCCCCCACGTACAGTGACGCTGAGTGACTCCGAACCCTTTAACTATTTTTAGGTTTTGTACTCTTGCATGTGAAGATTAATATCATTACTTCCCAAGAACGTGTTGGTAAACGTATTGGGCATTGGGCGCTTTGGGCGTTGTGCCAAACGCGTTGATATGCGATTTACGACCGTCACGCGGCCATATCAGATGACCACCTCGCGCTGTGATAGGGTGTCACGTGATGGTTGACCCAATATAGGTGAGACACACACAGACCTATACGGCGGTCGGCCCCATAAGGCTACTCCTTTATTATTGTTAGGGGAAGTACATTCACCTGTATTCAACACTTGGAAACTCTTTCTCAACTGTGTCCCCTTGTATTCTGTAGTTTCTCGCCGATGCTACACAAGCTTACCATTAAAACAAACAGGCACGACGTGTGCACTAGTCAGGGCTAGAGTCAGGGGTGGATGCAGACCCTCGGATTTGGGGGGGGGGACGGTTTCTTTGTCGAAGCGCGTGGTGGGAGAAGGAAGAGTAGACGGAAATCCATTGTATAATTGGAAATCCATTGGAAATCTTGGATTTCGGTATTGAAATACTATATGTCCATGTCAGTGTGCGTGGGAGAAGACGACGCACATGTCTTGTAAATTTAGCACTTGTTAGTGACGGGAGGCCCACCGTGCGTTCGCTACTGCAAAGGTAGGTTTATAACGCGATCCTCTTCCATGCATATGTGCGCTCAGTTGCAATAGTTGGAACGGCTGATACGGTTACAACAGTTGCACCGGAAAACGCTTTGCATTTGGCAAGCGGTATACGCTGGCTCACAACACATCTTGTCTTTTTGTAGCTCCAACGGCTTCGCCACTTGACGTTCGGATATCAGGGCTCGGAAGCACACATTTCAAAATACAATGGAAGGTAAGCTACCAACGAAGCACGGAGTGTTTTACTCTTGGCCACGTTGTCTTTTTACAGCGTGGTTTTGGGTTCATACGATCAACTTCTATAGAACGTCTACTACACAGGGCTTATAGTGTCACGTCACAATCGAAATTTTAATAGGAAGTTTATTTCCAACAGCCCTTCCGGGGGAAAAAATTCTCAACATGTTAACGTTGTAAAGGTTGTTCAGACTTCTCTAGTCATACATGCTGCTCAGGTTACCTACCAACGTACTGTACAGCTCGCGTCAACCTTAGTAATAACCACAGATTGAGAAGTTACCCGTCAGAAAGACTCGTTACGAGATAAGTTACCGTGTGAAAAATGTAACTAAGTCATCAACGAAGTTCTTCAGCCTGAAATGTAACTCGCAGTTACGGAGTTACTTAAAAAGAGAACGAGTTACTTCCAAGTTACTTCGGACACAAAACATCACTACACAGGTGCAACGCGCGTGAGCAGTTCAGTTCGACCTTGAGTTGCCTGCGGAGGAGTGCAACACGCTCAGATAATTTTCGTTTACGTACAATAATTTGAACTCTTTGCGTCTGACTCCCCGTGGGCGCACGGTGGTTCAGCTTCATTTCAATGGCAGCTGTTCCTATACTTCCTGAATGGAATACTGTTATTGATTGAATATCACGTTTTATGACATAAAATGCCATGAAAGAACTGGAGAGAAAGTAAGAAAATATGTGGAGGTGATTGAAAAGCGAATTAAAAGTAACTTGGCACTTAGCTTAAGTTACTTTGGCAAAGTTACCAGAAAAAGAGACGAGTTCCTCTGAAAGTTACCACGGCGCAAAAGTATCGGGTTAAGTTACAAGTTACTAAAAATAGGAACTTAGTTACAGTAACGAATTGCCTCGAACTCTGATAATAACACCGAAAAAAATATGGTCTCGTTCCCGAGCGCGATTACCGCTACCCTTGGGTGACATGAGGAAATCTTAGTTGAGCAAGATTATTCTGTTAGTTTAACGTAAAGATTTTGTTCACTCAACATCCCCCAGTGTCCCCGGGGTGACTGTTAGCGCGCTCGGAAACGAGACCGAATTGTTTTCCAGTGTTACTATTAAGGTTGACGGGAGCTCTACAACACAATGCACGGCAGGCAGTCCCCATAAGACCTGCTTGGTGGCCCAGTATTAGGTTCGAATGGGCGTTCGTAATTTCTATTGGTCCAGTAGACTAGTTTTCGATAGCGGTACTATAATCGATTTCCATAACCCGTGTAGACTTCTCTTCTACGCGGTACAGCATGATCGGCAACGATCGACTGTAACACAATTGATACATTACATAGAACAATCGACGATCCCTAACACACGTAGCGAATACGACTAGTGCTGTCTTCTCAAACAACGCCAAATATCTGTCTACTCTTCCATCCTCGTTTATTCGCCACGCACGTGTTTTTATGTTGTCAGGGCGCACTATAATACCACACCACAGCCCAGAACAAACACTAACTCGCACTAGCTGTCACCTCTCTCCGATATCAATGCTAACCAACGATCACCAATCTGAACTGAACCGAAATTGATAACGTCAACGAGCGATTCACGAAAATTGACGTTAGGAACCTATTGACGTTGATGCAATTGACGTTAGGACACTATACTCTTACCTCAACGGAAACTACGCTTCTGGCATAGTGATGAACCTGAATCACAAGCTTCACAGGGCTTAGTATGCCTTACTATTTGTAAAAAAAATATATTGTTAGCTCTACACTCTGCCACGACCGCATACTTCCTTGTACAAGCCATGTTGTTTAAACCCATTCTCCAGGTTTTACATTTAAATTAGTCGGGCCAGGCCTGACTTCTGCAGAGGGCAAATTGCTTCGTGTTTACACTCGTGCCTGTACTGTCAAAGCAGAAGCACTGTCTGCCTCCGTTGTTTCGGACAATCTTTTTCGTCAGCCCAGTCCCCACAGTCGTTGTCATCATCGCAAACCCAACTTTTTCGGATACACTTGAAGTTTGGACACTTGAAGCCTTCGCACAAGTAGTTCTCACAGTCAGCTTCATCCGACCGGTCCGGGCAGTCCACGGCGCCGTTACACCTAACGTGCGATATTGATAAGCACTTCTTGAGCGGATCGCACGCCAGCTCCTCAGCAGGACACTCCAACGGACACCCTTCTTCATCAGACTCATCAACGCAGTCGTCATCACCATCACAGCGATATTCCTGTTTGATACATTCGTTGTCTTTGCATCGGAAGCCATCACAAGGTCGCTTATCACAATCTGCTTCGTCTGAACCATCTGGGCAGTCTCGCAAGCCGTCGCAGATTGCGACCTTTCCTATGCACCTGTTCTTCTCCTTGCAGAATATCGCATCTTTCGGACACTGCGGAGCGGGACAGTCTTCCTCGTCGGAACCATCGCCGCAGTCATCGTCTCCATCGCATTTCCATTCTTTCAGCGTGCACTTGTTGTTCTTGCATTTGAACCCAGAGCACGTGTAGTTCTCACAACCAATTTCATCGGACCCATCCGGGCAATCGATGGTTATATCGCATAATAGCGCTCTGGGTAGGCACCGTTTTAGACTCATACATGAGAACTGGTCTTGAGGGCAGTGCAGCTCCGGACAGTTCTGTTCATCACGTCCATCGCTACAGTCAGCGAGCCCATTGCACTGGAACTGCTGGTCGACGCAATGTCCTCCGCCACAGTCGAGGTAGTCTTCGGGACACTTCTCATCCTCCTCTTCTTCTTCCTCTGCTCCCACTAAGGCCACCGTAGACAAACAAAGGAACAAAATAAACAGCTTCATGGTTCTTTGGTTCTTCGCTAACGTTGAAAATAGCGTGCCTTCTGCGCCTTGATGGCGAACTAGAATGCGACGTGCTCACGAGGCCTTTGCCCCGTAGGAAGTTGTGGCTTTCCTGGTTGACGACACGGAGGAAGCTGTAAAGGGCGGATGTGTGATGCCGTCCAAGGTTCAACGTGTATATCTTTCTGTAGAGTTTCCGTTACGAGATCGGCTAAGTGCGTCAGCGATGAGGATTGTGTTTCTGCGGAACAGAGATTAGGTCTTCAAGGATATAGCGTACACGAGCACGTTGTCGACGCCACGTTTTCTCACCCCCCAGCGTGCTTACATAGGAGTAAACAATAAATTGGTGATGATAATGCAAGGAGCTTCACCGCTGCGGTGAGATACCCCACCTCGGAAGATGTGTGAGATTGTTTGGTTAATAGGAAGCATGATTGAGAAACAGTGAATCAGTACACAGAGGTGACCCCCCGACGGCTGTGGTGTGCAGAATACAACGACGGAAAAATCACGCAAAGTCGTCTTTTCTTGATTCGTCGTACCCGCACCGAAACTGAATACCACAGGCACAGCAACACCAGAATAGTACGACGTATATGAAGCACAAAAATGATGTGGTTCTAAAGAGCGTGTATTTTTTAGACCTTCCACATCACTGTTCCAAAACATGTGTAGCCGGTTTCTCCTTCAATGCTGGTGTGGGAGCAATGATATCGTTGTCAGGTTTCTCGTACTCTCGTAATTGATATCTAAGAAAAAAATATCTTCAGTTAGCCTCACTGTTAGAGAAGCGAGGAGCTGTTGCAAATGTTACCTACAAGTGCATTGTTGAAATTGTGCACCCCCTGGTGAGAAACTGTCGTGACCAAAAGGCGCATACGTACGGCTCTCACACCGACTAAGCTCAGTTGTCTCGCGACGTAAACACCCAATTATTAATCACACCGACTAAGGTGTGATAGTGGTATCAGACTTTGCAGTGATGACCCGTGGGCGCGCTATGCAGTGAAACTGGCGTTTTAAATAGTTGGTTACGCTCACGAATGTGCTCGCTAAAACTGAACCCTGCCACAAAGCACGCGTCCAATGAGACATTTGCCGATTCTGATTTATCTCTCGCTGCTCTTTCAGCCTCCACCATCGGACCACCAGAACGGCAAGATTCAAGGTTACTACGTCGGCTACCGGCCTTACGAATCCTCGCTACCATACACATACCAGACGGTGACAGGGCCTGACCCGAGACAAGCGGTTGTCCGAGGACTACAGCTGAACACGCGATACTCTGTAGTCGTACAAGCGTTTAACACTGCGGGCACGGGGCCTTCTTCGCACCAGCTGGTGCTAACGACGCTTGAAGAAGGTGAGGGGATGAAAAACTTTGTTGTCAGGTCGCAAAAGGTCGCAAATACGTCAAGAGGGGTTGCAGCGAGACACTACAGCCTACTCATAGATGCTTTTTGTCAGAGTTTAAATATTGTATTGATCAGTGCAGATATGTATTGTACGTATATAATTCTCGATAGATTCCCTCAACCTTATCTCAGCCTTTAGGTCAGTCAAGAAAGCGATTGCATGTGCACTCTTCTGCTCTCTACAGATTTACCTGACCCACCACCGTTTACCATCTCCAAGGTGACCTGCTGCTCCGTAGCGTTGACGTTGACAGACAAGAATAGAGACAGAAAGAGCCTGACGCGTAAGTATTCCGTAATTGTCAGTGCCACAGCACATATTGCCCCGAACACTCATGAAACTTCCCCACTAATATTATTAAATAATATTGAGCAATATGCCGCACCGAGTCGCACAGAGCTATCGCAATATCTAGAAAGTTATGCTCTGAAAAGCGGCGCCTTAACACTACACTCTAAGAAAAAAGGGTGTGAAAAGGTGGTAACTTCTATAGTTACCACCTAGATCAACATGGCGTCTGATGAAGGGTGTAAAAGCAATTATCATATATCCAAATTGCTACAAAAAAAAAGGTACGCCCCCCTCGCTCACCGAATCAGAAGCGGTAACCACATCATTCGTCGCAGAGAGTGAGGTAGCAGGTAGTACTTTGCAACCGTTTAGGCATAACATATGCGACAACTATTGCCTCCTAAAAGGTGTAACTGCTCCACCTTTTTTCTAAGGGTGTAGCGCTGCCGTGATCCTGAGAGCACACTGTTAAAACAGAACTTCACCACATAGCACGCTCCTAGCCAACCATCATTCCGAATGATATCATTCTGTGCATTAATTTGGTGAAAATGGGAGGAGGCGCCTATCTGGGACAGATTATCTTGTCCCAGGTGGGCGCCTCCCCCTGTTTTGAACATATCATGACACAGAATGATATCATTCGGCATGATGGTTGGCTAGAAGCTTGCTATGTGGTGAAGTGCTGTTTTAACAGTGCAGCGGCTACAAGACGATACCATTATCACTCCAGGTTAGCGCGGGGCGTAAGCCTTTTTGTGAGAATTAACATAATTGAGCAAGTGTCACAAACAGGCGTACGCCTCCGTTTTCTAATGTGATATGCGGTGAAGCCAACAACAGCAGGCCCACCTGTTTTAAGAGTGCGCGTGTTTAGAGATCATCCGTCCGGTTGCGAGAGAGTGTGCAGCATTCGTGTTCGATATCGAGTGGCACGGAAACATACGCTCTAGAACTCACTGGTAGATGCACTCTTAGAAATGAACTTCACTGCATAGCACGCTCCTAGCCAACCATCATCTCGAATGATATCATTATCTGCCCTGATTTGTTGAAAACGGGAGGCGTACGCGTTTTTTGTGACAATTATGAACAGCATAAGTAAACACAAACAGCACAATGAACAGCAGAAAAAGGCGTACGCTGCCCGTTTTCAACAAATCAGGGCAGATAATGATATCATTCAAGATGGTGCTTTGCTAGGAGCATGCTGTGCGGTGAAGTTCTGTTGAAGAGTGTGATGGCCGGTATGCTTTACTTCCCGCTTACAGTTCGTGCTCCTTAGTATCAAACCACATGAAATCCCTTACTAGATTTACTCACCTACCTTTTATATATATTTTTTAATCCTTTCCAGAATACGTGTTGCAGTATCGTGAGCGAGACGGCGGTTTGTGGAAGTCCATCTTCTTCCCCCCGCACGCACAGAACATCGGCCTGGAAGGTCTCAGGCGGCAAACGACGTACGAAGTGGCTCTGGCGGCGTACAGCATGTACGGTCGTGGGGATGCCACCGAGCCTACACCGTTCACAACGACTGCGGATGGTAATTGGCGCGTCTGATTGCACGGCGTTGCGTGGTTTCATATGGCCCCAGTGTCGATAGAAAGTAAAGGACACTAAAGTATAAACATTTCTCCGGAATAAAAGAATCCGTTACTTTTACGCAAAAATGAAAGGTGCACGATGAACCCGTTGCGTCATCTGTAATTTATGCTCCTCCTCCAGACGCGCTCAAGACCCAAGGCGCCACCCCCCCCCTCCCCCGCCTGTTTCATTGTAGAGGTAGGTGTCGGATGCTGTGACAGAGGTGCAGTCACACCGTTAGCCATGGGCGCCTTTCTTGCGCTAGATACTTCACTGGGTACACTGGGTATAGTCAGCAGCCGCTCCAAGAACTGCGAGTGTCGCTATTTCTGTTCTTGTCGATTATTAGCTGCCAATGGTATTTATTTGTTAACATTCTACAGAGCAAGGTCAGGAAGGTTACGGTGGACTGTCTGACGCCACAGCTGTGATGCAAGCACGTCTTATACTACCCGTCGTGGCATCCCTGATTATTATTTCGTCATCAGTGGCCGTTGCCGTCATCTGCTACAAGAGGATCGCCGTCAAGAAAGGTGAGGAGGAGAGCGACACCGATACCCGTTTTATGTACATATCACGTAATGCGAGCTCAATGTCACCGATAACACACGCGAATCGACTGGATATGATGGCGATACTCTTTCTGGGACTATAGCTGGCACAATTTC
Organism: Ornithodoros turicata; assembly: GCF_037126465.1. NCBI lineage: Eukaryota > Metazoa > Arthropoda > Arachnida > Ixodida > Argasidae > Ornithodoros > Ornithodoros turicata. The sequence goes on along the minus strand of NC_088203.1, from coordinate 23,957,882 downwards.
GTGTCGTAGGAAACTTTAGCAGTTGAAGGTCGGCGCTCGTCTCCGCTACTTGCCATTCGTATGTGCCCTCAATTTCAGTTTAGTCCCCCGTGACATGAACGTGACCGGAACGCGAGGAAACAAGGAACTCGTAAAGACTCGGGGCAAAGCCCTGACCCCCCTGTTGTTCCATCGTCACCAAATGCTTGAATTGGCATTAGACAGTGTATATGTAGGACACCATCCGGAGCCAGACGCAACCACCCCCTTCGCAGAAATATATTGCCGGGGGTGGCCCCAGTCTTAATAAACATGCTTTACACATTCTCGCTCAAGAGAATCAGTGTCTGCGGTTTGAACACTGTCTTTTTCGGTATGTCTCTAGACTTTTCTATGTTTCAGTTTTTTCTTCATCTTCTTGTTTTCTATTTGTCTTTGTTTTTGGAAATAACAAGCCTCTGGAATGGCTTAACCTTTCATTTTTTTTCTTTCACCATTAAATATACCCCCTTATCAAACAATAACTTGTCGCGGGATGTACCTTTTTACAAGTTTTCGTCGATCTTTATTGCTCAAAGCGTCCTCTTTGCTTTTCCCACAGATTCTCCAATCCTGTACCAGGCAACGACGCTGCGCCGCGCCAGCTGGGCCAACCGGGAGTACGCCACAATAGCCCGTAGCACGATGCGGCGCATGGATGAGGCATACGATGTGCCTTGGGACATGAATGAAGCACTCGAAGCCGATCAGCGGGTGAGATATGTATAGTCTAGAACCGCGTACTCTTGTCGCTCCTTTGCGGTTGAGCACCTAAGCAGGGGAACACACCATGACATCACCATTCATGCTTTATCTGTCGTTGTTGGTGGTGTTGTTGTTCTACGGCGAAGCCATGTGAATATTTCTATTATAGTATGACCCTCGTTAAATGTATTAGTACTGTATATAAAGAGGTTGTGACGCATTGGTAAGTCTTGCTCATTAGCGAGTTCTCTAGTAAACCAGTTTTCATCGTGCCGGTACTGTACACAATCCGATAATCCGAAACGATATCACGATACACGGGAGTGACGCTGTTGATCGTTTAGTACACCGTGGAAGGAGGCAGTATGATTAATATATTAACGTCGTAACGCTCGCGCACGGCAAATCCCGAACCCCGAACTATGGAGCCTTTCGATGTTACGCTGTTGAGGATTTCTGTTATTGCAATCCATTTCGTTCCATCCAGAAAGAGTTACTCAAGATCACCTTGAGCAGCATAAAATGCTATGTGAGCTTGCACCGTCATCTTGCATCTCGCGTAGTTCGCCTACCAAAGCACCACGCCAATATTGGTCCAATATTGGACCCATATGGGTTGCCAAGATTGCCAATATTGGCCCAATGTGGGCTGCCAATATTGGACCAATATGGGGAGTGCAACCAGGCTCCATATTGGACCAATATGGGCTGCCCATATTGGCAAGCCCATTTTGCTCCAATATTGCCAATATTTCTGCAATAACAGCAACGGGGAGTCTGTGTAATAATAAAGCATTATTCTGTATATTAGTCACCACTGATAATACTTTTTTCTGATTTTTACTTTTTTATTTTTGCGGCTCTAATTGATCCACGTTTCACATGATCGCAAAAAAATAAAGAAATAAAAAACACGGCTTTGCCCAAAAAGAACGAAAAACTACGCTCGCGTTGCTGAAGGCCACAAGCAGTCCCACGGAACTGCCAATGCCAAAAGATCCCTCAGAAGCCCTCATTGGAATCGCAATATTCTGTGACCTAAAAATTTCCAACCCGATCCGAGACTACAAAGGAGCGAACACTTTCGTGACGGTGACGGACATACGCCAGAGCAATTCACACTGCTTGCAGCAACTTGAAATCACCTAACTTTACAGAGTAGCAATCTTCCTATGAAACATTGTGTTTTTTACTTGACCAGCCGCAATTTCATTATCATTACAGCACCCAGCGACATTTTAGCCCTATGAAACGTCCGTTCGGGCTGTCGCGTATGCGCATTAGTTGTAAGACGCGTGATTACGCTCAAACAACTGGCTTGCTCTCAGTCGGCTCGACCAATTGGCATTGGCATCGCGAAGGAAGATGGCGGCGGCTTTCAAGACGTCATGGAGGAAGGAAACACAGGAGCGGCCGTTTCGAGCAGATTTCCGTGGGACCCCTCTGGCGGTCGCTCCTGTCAAAACCGCCATTACTTCCTGTCCACCACGTGATCCTCTCTAAAGTTTCGGTTTGGCAACGCTTTGTTGCTCGCGCTGCTTTTCGTGCTTTTATGCTTTTCCAAAGTCACTTACTCTTAAAATGTGAGCACCACTGCGGAAACAACGTTTTGTTAACGTGTTCTTAGCGCGGTTGCGGCTGTCGTTCAACAGAAAGCAGCTCTGTCACGGGAATAACGTTTTCTTCGTAAGCACGTACTTGACCGGTTGTTTCGTACCCCTGTCTGTGAGAGAGTCATCTTGAATCGTTCCTTTGTAAGCTGGCGCTGTGCTACAGCTGCAGATTCAATTGATTTCCTCCATCGTTGTACAAATTTGATTACTGGCATGCTTTACCACTTCAGCAACAAACACACAAAACGCGGCCACGTCGTCACACAAACATCGCTGCCGCGAATTATGTTTCTAGTCCTGCGTGGTTGTCCTGCAGACCCTGACCGGTCTTGTAGTAGAAGGGTAAACCAAGAGTAAACCTCCGAACACACACAAATAAAGCTGGACGCGCGGCGTTCATCACAATGCAGATATCTGAACTGCAAGACAATCACGGCTCCCGTCGTCTGCTTTGGGAGCTGGCCTGCGCATGCTCTTCGGGTCACGTGAGCGGTCACATGGTAGACAGGAGCATCCCAGAATGCAGTGCGAAGCTGGCACGCCCTTCCCAATGGCAAAAAGTTGGAAGGGCCGCTCCTGTGTTTCCTTCCTCCATGCAAGACGTGGAATCCACGATGTAAGAATAGGTTAGGTGAGCGAACGCCGCGGAGAAGGCGCTGGATGGAGAGGGCAGAATGCTGTTCTCCTTCAGCAGCGCGCCACCAGATGGCGCGCCGAACTGTGCCCCTCGGAACGCCGTTCTCCCGCATTTTGCAACGCCTACTAACGCAAGCGTGTCTGTTGTCTTGTGCGTTTTGAAGATGAATTGTGAGTCATCAACTATTTCCAAGTGACCGCATGAATGCTGCATTGTGATGGGGAAGTGTTTCGCGCCGTATTGTAACAGTGGTTACAAGTCTTGCACAGAAAAGTACTCTCTTTTCAAGCCACCCGACGACGAAGCACAGCTCGACGCGTGGAGGCGTGCAATTCCACGCAAAGACCGCGTGCTTCAGAGGACACACCGTGTCTGTGAGAAGCATTTTGTTCCACACTTTGTCCTGAAAACGTGGTCTGCTGAACATAATGGTCACGTTCTCATGTCCGGTAGGAGAAGAGCCGTCCTCGCCAAGGGTGCTGTGCCAACTATTTTTGAAGGTGCACCGAGCTATTTGTCGAAGAAGCTCAAAAGCCCCCGCAAGAGAGTGCAGAGGCAAGCTCGCCCTGCAGCTGTGCCTGTGGGTCACGCCGTGAACAGGCGTAAGCAAAGCCGCAGTGACAAGTCGAACGATGCTGACACGGTTCAGGGCGAAGAAATCCAGCCCGAGCCCGTCGAGTCTGGAATCACAGTTTTAAAATAGATCGCCAGCGAGACACCGTTTGAAACGCTCTTCAGACTAGCACCTAGCATGCGCCTTCCGAAGGCTTCGTGGGCAGTACATCTCATCGACTCTGTAGTGAGAGACATCGTCTATAATGATACAGCAGTGCAGCACAGCAATACTGATGACTCCTGTACGATCATTAACAAGAAGTCGGTACATGTAAAAAGTGACATGTCTGTTCAGGTCTATATATTGGGAAAGCCAGTCGATACCACTGCTGCCGGCATAACTTCTTTTGCCACATCACCCAGTGAAGTGGAAATTATGGTCAGTGCTGTTGACAAGCTGGACATTTGTCAAGGAGGCCCTAGCCTGAAGGAGTTCCCTGCTGTAATGCCTGAATGTGCCTTTATTGATTGCCAGAAGACCTGGACCCAGTCAGAAAATTCTGTCCTACGGATGTCCATCGGATATACTTTCACGGAGATACGGATATCCGCAGAATAATGAAATTTCTCCAGTGGAGATACTACGGAGATCCACTTGGCCCGGCTTCGAACTTCCTACGAACGTGCACTTTACGGACATAACCAGGAGATACGGACAGAAACAGGAGCTCTCTGGGATGTAGCGTGTATCTCGAGCGCGTGTTACTTTTTCATTTTTCAGAAATCAGTATACGCTTTGTAGTAAAATATAAAGCGTGTTTCCGCCATTTTTTTAACATCTGCCACCGTCGCCGGTCGTTTCACTTTCTGTTGCTCCGCTTTGCTTCCCATGAGGGAAAATCAGCGCAGCGTTTAAAAAAAGAATAAATAAATAAAAAAATAAAAAAGAAAAGAAAGAAGAAACAACAACAAGAGACTGAGCCACTCAGCCGAAATGCCATGGAAATGAAATTGCATTCACTTCCAAACAGGGAACAGACACTGTACATTGGTGTTCTCGCGAGCTTCTACACATTCGAGAGCCCTGTTCGCCTGTGAGTCGAAATGAAGGGTGAGCTGTCTAAGTTTAATTCGTTTGCATGCACAAACAACGGCGAAATGAGAAATTGTTTGGCGTATGAAGTCGACGTAGAGGTAATGTGCGGCTGTTTCTCTCATGTGGCTCTGTTTCTTACTCATGTGGCTTGAGAAAGTGAGTTGGTTCATGGAAAGCCGAATTTCCGCAGTGCTACATCGTCCCGCGTTTCTCTCTCTCTTCAAATACATGATCCGTACAGCATCCCATCACGGAGCTGATTCGGACAATCCGTGAAACGGCCGCAACAGGACCTCCTGCGGATATACGGCTACGGATATCCTTCCATAAATATCCGAGGAGAGTCCCACGGAGGTCAGTTTTCGGATATGGACATTGGGATCTATTTCGGACGTCCGTAGGAGATGGTGTTCTGTCTGGGGAGGCACAACAAATGCTCATTACTCTCACCCGGTGGTGCCATTTGCCGGTCTTGTAGTGGTCTTGCTGATACTCTAAGGATACATGCTAAGAGGCAAGAAGCAAGAGCAAAAGATGACCTACCTCTCAAGCGCATCAGGCTTTCAGTGCCTCCTTCTCAACGACGTAAACTTGATGCTTTGAGGCATGCAAGAACTGCATTGCAACGCTCACGAGCACGGCTTTTGAAACGAAACAAGCAACTTCTAGCTCAGCTGCACGACAGCAAGAAAAAAACTAATGCAGTTGCAAGATGAAGATGTGAAGCAGAAACTGCATGCTCTTAACATCCCACCCGCACAGCAGCTCCTTTTAGAAGAGTGCATCTCTGCTGCCAAATGTACATCCAAGAAAAATAGGCGATATACTGATGACTGGCTCCTGCTGTGCCTTTTGCTCAACATCCGGAGTCCTTCTACATACTCTTTTTTGCGGAACAACGATATATTGCCTTTGCCGTGTGTTTCTACCATAAGGAAATACATCAGCATGGTTGGACTCAAATGTGGTTTCGATGACGACTTCTTCAAAGCATTCAAAACAAAAGTTGCCAGGAAGACACCTTTTCAACGAAGAGGGATGCTAATTTTTGATGAAATTCAAGTACGGCAAGAGATGGCTGTGAACTCACAGACAATGACCTACACTGGTCTAGTAGATCATGGGGAGCAAGGCAATCAATGCAACGAAATGGCTGACCATGGTTTAGTTTTTGCCTTCTCACCCTTTGGTGAAAACTACTTCCAGCCGGTAGCTGTATTTGCCTCTAAAGGACCAACAAGAGGTACTGTGGTTGCCCAGCTGCTGCTACAGTGCATTGTGCGCTTAGAGCAGGCTGGAGTTCTTGTCGATGGTGTTGTATGCGATGGCTCATCAACCAATCGTGCAATGTGGAAACAGCTTGGTGTGAGTGGTGCCCTGGGGCATGTGGCAAACTCGTTTGAACATCCGCTTGATACATCAAGAAAAGTGTATGTCTTCTCTGACACACCCCATCTCTTCAAATGCATTCGTAACCGTCTATACGACAAGAAAGTACTGAAGAAGGACGGAAAAGTGATAAGGTGGTCTTGTTATGATGCGTTGTTTGTAGAAGACAGCAAGAATGCTGCTGAGCTTAGGGTCTGCCCAAAGCTCGCATATAACCATGTTAACCCATCACACATGCTTAAAATGAGAGTTAAACTGGCTACACAAATTTTCAGCAATTCTGTAGCAAAGGGAATTATGTTCTATGCACGCAGAGGTGCACCTAGACTTTCTAATGTAGAACCAACTGTGGACTTTACACTCTTCTTGAATGACTTGTTTGATGCCATGAACCGCCGCTTTCCTGCAGAAGGGCTTACATTACGAAGCAAGGATTTCAGTGTTCTGGAGAATGCGTCACAGTGGCTTGACAGCTGGGAGCAAGAGGTTGTGAAAGGAGACATTACTAAAGACCTCTTTTTAACGCAGTCGACAGCTGATGGACTACGTGTAACACTAAAGTCTGCCACGGAATTGTCGACTTACCTCCTGAAAGAGTGCAATTTTAAGTATGTGCTTACAGCCAAAATGAATCAGGACCCCTTGGAATGTTTTTTCGGTATAATCAGACCAGCCGGCGGAGCAAATGAACACCCTACATTTCCCACCTTTTTACAACTCTACCGTATGCTCTCTCTATACTCGTTGCTTAAGCCACCACGGTTTGGGAACTGTTCAGCTGCAGAGAAGAGCCAACCTGCTGCTGTGAGTCTGTCTGACTTCCGAGAAATATATAGTAGTTCAGTTGCACAGCGTGAAAACAAATTGCATACACTGAAGCAAAAGCTTGATGGCATGATAAACGAGGGACAATGGGAGTGTGACGAAGTATTTCACCATGATTACCCCAATGCAGCTCCTGTTGAATGCATTATCTACTATGTTACTGGGTTTCTCTCAAGGAAAATTTGCAATCAGACATCATGCCGTATTTGTAAAGAAGCCCTTGTGGGGCAGAAGGGCTTCTCAAGTGCTCCTGAGGCAGACCTTGTCAACTGCAAAACAAGGGGCAAGCTGACACACCCAAATCTGCACCTCTTTCACCTCTTCAGAGAAGCTGAGGACCACTTTTCAAAGTATTCACATGAAAGGGACGCTTATGATAAGACCATAGATGCTGTGCTTGAGAACTATGAGTTCACCTTTCCGTGCCCTATTCACAAAGAGGACATGTTGGCAAAATTGCTGCACTATTATGTGTGCCTACGCATGCGACAATACTGTCGCCAGTTGAGAAACAAGAACAATAAGAAGAGCCAGGACTTGCGCAAAATGTCGAAGCTTACGCAAGCACCTGTGTCCGGGACGAGCGCAATTTAATTTGTAAATACTTGATAGATGCTGTATGTCCAATGTTCATGCTATTCATTCGTTTGTTGTACTGTTGAATCAGTTATTCGTAATGATTTATGATTGGCCCTTGCTGTAAATAAATAGTGTTCACTCAAAATGACTTCATATGTGATCACGGGCTAAGATAAAAATGCCCTTGTATCCACACTTTTACTCACGTTGTTAACTGTTAGGTTGGTTAGGTACTGAAAGTGCGAGTGCACAGCCGTGGACTGGGAGATGAAATTTGTTTCATTTTTGAAGAGCTCTGTGCACTCAAGCGCTGCTTAATGATAAGGTACCTACCGGCCACCTCATGCACTGGAAGTTTCTGTACATTACGCTATCGCTCAATACCCGATCTGGCCCTGAAAACATGAATTCAAAGCCCGAGCATCATTGCAAGAGATGCACTGCAGCGCATTCGCCTCTGCGGCCCGCACGGGCTAGAACAGATAAATTGACGCCGAAAGACAAATCACCTCTAATGCGATACAACATGTCTTCAAAACACATCATTTGTAAATCATTCGCGAAGAGAGAAACACGATAGCGAGCTATGTGAGAAGCCGTTCGCTGGGTTCGCGATCCATGCACCTCACAGCACCCAATGGGCCACAGTTTGGCGCGCCACCTCTCGGCGCGCCTTGAAAGCAGAGCGCTAACGCGACGCGCCTGCCGGGCCCGTTCTGTCACCTAACCTATTTTCTTACATCGTGGTGGAATCACAGGGGTGACACAAACCCGCCATTGTTGTAACTACCCTCAAGCGGGTGCTTTTGGCAAAACTGCCATCTTGTCCTGGTCGCACGTCATAGAAAACGTCATTTTGAGGTCATGTGACTTTGTTTACATGTCGTTTTGATGCTTACCGACATATTTTCACCGTCATAACACCAACGGATGACCGTATTTTGCCAGCGTAAACTATGCGGTGCTTCTTCCGCAACATGGTAGTCCATTTCACCTTAGTTTAAGTACATCGCATCGGCTCGGTAAGTCTTAACGCGTGGTCGTCATCACATCTTTGGAAGTTGTCAGCAATACGAGGCTTTATATGTATTGCGAGATTATCGGATAAAAATAATTACCGTAATCGAAAAATATCCAAAACGTCGTCCAGAAACAACAACCGCATTGTTTACGAACGGTTTGGCCGCCGATCACGGGCGCCGCCATCTTTAAGGTCACGTGTGCCTCGACGTTTGCTGTGACGTGCGACTAGGACCTGTCCAGGATGCATTGCGTTCGCCCAGCACGCTTTCGTCTACGGAGCAATACACTGGATGCCACCCCTGTGCGTGGAATGTTGAGGTGTCGAATTCTAGCGAACTTTACGTTGGGAATGCCAAGTACGTTGACTGTTTCGAACAATGTGTATCATCTGCGGGAAGTTGTTGAATGTAACGATGTAGTGAATTGGGTTTCAATTTCACACGCTTCAACGTTCAATCTTGACGTGCTGCTTGGGCATTTGTGCAACAAGGCTACGTACCCTTTCAGTCAATATGGGGTGTACGCGTGCAATATGAGGCCCATATTCCCAAGATTTTCCCAATATTGGCTGAAACTGGGCAATATGGGGCCCATATTGCGCATTTTCAGCCAATATGGGGAAAATCTTGGCGAAACGGGTCCCATATTGGACCCGTATCGCCAATGACCAGCCAATATGGGTCCAATATTGTGTGCTGCTTGGGTAGTTTTCTTGTTCTTCTCCTCGCGGAGCCCCGCATCCCGCGCGACGTCTACGATAACACCGTACGCTATTCCTCAAGGAGATCCGTACTGGCGATACGCTAGAGAAGCTACGATAGCGTCGCGCATGCGTCATGAGACCAAAGCCTTAGCGGTGTCGTATCGGAGATGCAAAAACGGTCTACTAAAACTCTATCACAAAGGCAATAACTCAAGTGCAAAAACGGCATCCATTTTGCTCTCCTAGTTTTTCAATAATGATTATGTAATGAATACAAATAATCACCCTGTATGATGTATGCACACCACTCGCTAAGAATTGGCTACATGGGAAATTGGCTGCATTTGGCGTCCTCCTGATGGCACGTTGGCGACTTTTCGGGATTTTGACCTGGTAACCCTGAAGCGCGTCCATACGAAGAGGCCTCGCATTGGCCTCCTCAAACGATGCCCCGTGATGACTGGACAAATTGTTTATGGTGACCAATGCTAGCTGGCTCCGCATTGTCGGCTTCTTCAGAAGGGCAGAAAAAGCATAAATAGCGGTTTATTTCGCTCATAAATAGGGAACGACGCAACAAATTAATCCCAGGCAAGGGCAAGGGCACATGTTTTCCGTCCATAGAAATATTTTTTTGCGCTATAGTGCCCCTTTGAGTAATACATCCATTGCACTACACGCCACAGTACTGGATGTGGTGATTTTTAGCGCAAACCCCTGAATAAGCACTGGCGTCGGGCTCTGACATGATAGGAGCGAGAGCCCGGGCCATTCCTATTGGTCGCTTTAAGCACGTGACCCCTCCCTTGGCCGCCGCACAGACGGAGGTGTCTGCCGTGATGTTCGGTATTCGATAACTTGCACCGACGCCCGCTGAATTTTCGCCAGCAACCGTTCTTCAGAGGAGGCGTGTACGCCCTTTCGGACAAGGCGAAGTGTTCAAAGAAAGGCGTACTCTTCCCATTTTGAGCAAATCACGAGATGCCACGATATCATTCACAATAATGGTTGAGTAGAAGTGTGCTATGGGGTGAAGTTCTACTTTAACAGCGAGGAATATTTAAAGTTAGTTACTTTACGCTGCCGACACAGAAAGCCTCTTTCGGAACCATTGCATGTAGGCCAAATCAGGAGATGCAACTGTCATTTGCAATAATGGTTGGGTAGAAGTGAGTCGAAAGGCGAAGTTTTATTTTAGCAGCGCAAAATATTTAACATTAAAGACTTTACGCTGCAGAACTGCAGAAAGCCTAGTCAGGAAGCATTTCATTGAAGCCAAATTGTGTCCTGCATCCAACTCACATTTATCAACTATGAAGTTCCCGTAAATATCTGAGTGCAAAACTAACATGTGCGTCACGTTCCCTTTGGTGACATGCAGGCATTTGACGAGTACACCTTGCTCAAAAACAGACCTCTGGCGGATCCACGAATGCAACCAGTGATGTGTCTTGCCGATGAAGAGGCGTCTGTTTCAACGGAACCTCAGCCACCAACGTGCACGTGCAAAGAACCACCACCAGAAAACCAGAAAAAATGATTTCCTGGGAGATCCTGACTCTTGAGAGAGTGCTGAACGTTTGTGTTTGTGAAATACAGGCTGGGTTAGTGCAACACACTTCTGGTCTTTCCAAGTGACAGTCAGAAGGCTTGCATTTTTATCGTTGTGTGCATAGAGACCTCGTCCTAGAAAGTGTGGTGTGGTGGAAACATGCTTTTCGTTGAGGTTGACAAAGGCTCACGGCGTGCCGCTTGGCAATGACGTTTGCATGATGTCACCTTAGTTTCGTCTAACTGGTGACGATTCGTCGCTTTATTTCTGTAACTTCACACTGTGATAGTAGCCGATTGTTCCAAACTTAGCATGGTCTTCTAAGTTGTCATTTTTTTTAAATCGACTATTTTGTTGCTCGAACTGCATTGATGTCCACTTGTTACGCTAGCTCCAGCTCGCCTGCCACGTGTTCGAGTTGCACCAGTGCATACCCATAGGGATCTTAGTAGCAGTACTGACATACTGAAAGGTTTCGAGACCAATTAGCCCACACCAGATGATCCAGCTCTCACGGAAGTACCATAAAGAGGAACAGGGTATACACTAAGAACACCACTGCTGCGACGCGCGTGTTAATCACTAGCAGGCGCCTTCAGCTCCAGTATGGTGCACGGGTGACGTCATACGTACCCAACCGTTCACTGCAGGTCGACATGCAGGCATAACCCAGGGTATAACCCAGCCACGTGGAAATTCAGGATTATTTCGTAGGCCATTATTAAACAGCAATTTCGACATGTGATCGTGAACCACGACATCATACGTGAAAAGGAGATATCATACTGATTACCGTGATTGGCTAACCACAGTGTCGGAACGGTCGTCCTGAACTTCTCGCCTTCTGTAAAGCTGTTCCTGTACACTGTTCACGCAATGTTAAAAAGACAAAAGAAGGGAACATCTTATCGTCTATGTTTTTTTTTTTTTTTCGAAACACTGGGCTTGTAGTCCTGCGTTCCCAATGGCCTACCGGCCGACATACCGTCTGCGTGACCTTTCCTCCATTTCTTTTTTTTTTTTTTTTTGTTCTTTGTGATAATAAACATCCCCGCCGCGTGCGTGGTAACTCTCGTATCGATGTGTACCCCAGTGTACCTGTTTTGCTGCTGTTGTTCGATAAACGCGCCTCTCTAAGTCCGTTCAAATGTCGCAGGGATGTCCTCTTTGTCAAGGAAAATAGAGGCATAGGACATTGGGACCGCAGAAAAAGGGCATCTTATTGAACTTTTTAGCTTTCCACGTTTCCAACAGGAAAAAGCATTTCTGGTGCTTTTCAAGGATTATTTACACGATTCTCGAGTATCACATACTAATGCAAAGCCGAAATCTACATTTTGTTTTTTTCTTAAAACCAACCAACCAACCATATTTGACTATGAAGTTTTTATAACGCGTAGCGATATTGTGAAACGCTTTTCTCAGCGTGATTCACTTCTTTTTTCTATTTTCATGACAATTTGTGATGTCCTACTTTTATGAATGGCAAAACGTCGCAGTCAGGACAACGTCCGAACTTACTAATCTTAATGGAAACGTCTCCTTGTCTGATACATGTCTCTCTCGCAGCGTATGTCATCGCTGACGTTTTTATGATCTCAAGTCCAAAGGAGATGTGCACAGGACCTGCTATGTTGGCGGGCAACGAAGTGTGTGTGTGTGTCGCCTGACACGTCTCATACGCATTTTTTACTATAGATTTTACTTGACCATTTCTACACTTTTTTACTGTTGATACTGTTTACCTATAATTGCCAAAAAAAACTGGTAAGACATATATACTTGCCTTATAACATTGCATGCATTTTTACTGAATGTTTGTACGATGCTACTTTTGCAAGATTTTGTTTAATGGTTTACACTGAGGTATTTTCTAAACTTGCAATACTTTTGTAACTTTCACAAAGTCAACCATCCTAAGCTTGGATGAGAAAGGTTGGCTCCATGCGGATGCAGCGAAGAAAAACTAGAGCGCAACCTCACGCGTTTTTCTTTTTACTATTGTTTCCGCGTCATCTCAAGATATGTTCAAAACCAATATCCGACAGTTAGCTTTTTTCACACCTTGTTACACCTTTCCTGTTTAAATATATTGTCCTAATGCACACACCTTGGTATGATGACACCATATGTAGGTTTCGAACCATGCAGAAGGGCGTAAAGCTCATTTCTAAATGATGTGCTCCACAGAAACCACAAGTTGGAAATGCATACTCCACAGAAAGCATGATTTCAGAAATGTGCATTCTATTTAAAACACTGTTCAGTTAAGGGTGTCGTGCAAACTGTTTTTTTTAAATATTGCTATGACACCTTGTATTTGAGCCTGCAGGGTAAAAAAAAGGCTGTGTATACTTCCAAAAAAAGTTTGAAATGCGCTCCGATATCCCATCCAATGGAGTTTTACGTCGTGTACAAGCATGGACTGTTACAGAACTTTAGCGGACTGGATTACGCATTTCGGTCATCTAACAACAACAGATGCATTGATGATGATGAATGGGGAAATTCGCCAGGTGTTGGTGAGGTGCGGCATCCAGAAAGGAGATCGATCACCGGAATACTGACAGGTTGGTTTTTCCAATGCTTGCACACTTTGCAAAATGCAAACGTCGTATTTGTATGACTGAAGCGTGGCGTTTGCTAGGAAGCCGATGTGCTGGAGAAGAATTCTTCCATGAAAAGATAAGAAACGCGATTTTCCCTCGTCACTGTTACGTTCCCGTCGGAAGTAAGACAACATATTCCATTATATTTGCAACTGATTTTAACGCGATCACAATTATCATTCTAACAGTATTGATTCCCCTTCCTCTGCACTCTGATTCCGAATACCGACGACTGGCAGAATAGTAGGTCATGCCCTCTTAGTGTGGCCTGTACCGAAGGGTGATGCTCGCAACACGATAAATACGAATGTGTATCTGTATGTTTGTTACATGAACATTGACATTGGCGTGTTTCAAATACGACGTCAGAAAGCGTGTCTGTTGTACGGTGCGTTCTTATTCTTTGTCATGGACTGCTCATCTGTGTATTTGATATTTGTACTCTCATGAATAAAACAATTGTCCTTAATATGGATGTGCCGTTGAGCAGAAGCACGCTGTAGGAAGCAATTGCGATATAGGTGTTTCTCGACATGCTCTACAAGTTTGCACCCTGGTCCTAAGACAAAAAATTCAAAAATTTAGCTAATTAATTACGCCTAGCTAATTAATCAGCCACCATGAAAAAAAAAATACAGGCGATTAGAGCACGTGACTCCTCAGAATATCTCACAATATTCTGCGGTTTTCATTCGCTTATGACGCACAGTTTTTTTTTTTTATTTTTTACACCGCGGTGCACGTGAGCTTGGATACCATGTGTGTGTGTGGGGGGGGGGGGGGTAGAATTTATATTAGGAGCACCAGAACAAGTCAGGAGGCGAGTTAAATTTCTCCTCTTTTTTTTTCCTTCTTACAGACAAACAAACAGCGTAAGTGGAACGAAACTGTCACTTTGTAAAGCGAAGTTCCGGCGCAGCTAACATCAGTAGAGCATTTGCAGCTCAATATGTCGACATCAAATGGTGAGGCACTTTCTGGGAGAAACACGAACTCGAGAATGTGCACAATGCTGCAGCAGAGAACTTGATCTAATGGTGGCATTGTCAATGAGATCGCCATGCAGCCCGTCGCTATAGCCGGAAGCCAGCGTCCTTCACCTACCTCCGTTGAATTGGTCATGCTTACAGTTCGACAGTACAGAAAGTCATTCGCATGCATGTTTGTTTAATTTTAAGTCAGCTTTCCCGTGGGCAGCGATTTAATGACACGGCAGGTACTGGCCGATACACGTAGAGTATCCCATGCACACAATGCACAATTTGGCAAAACCAACGCGCATATACGCACGAGTGCCAGCCCAAAGTCACCAACTCAAAAGCTGAAATCAAAGTTTTGCACGAGATGGGGCAGGCGCGGCTACAACATAGACAGACAGGTACCCTATTGGGTACCTGTGTGTATATGGTAAGCTGTGCTATCTGATAAGATGTGCTATGGTAAGATGTGCTATGCTAAACGTTCCAGAAAGCAAGTGCGAATTGAGCATCAACGTCAGGACGATGTAGTGAAAAACAGCGACCTCGCGACAAGGCGAGTGCGGACCCACACGATAATGGTCATTGAAGCCAACGATTTCGTTCCAATACACGGTGGTTCCCGTTAAACCGCCGTGGGACGTCACTGCAAGAATGCAAGTGACCTTGCGATATCCGGGCGCAGCGTGTGTGCGATCACAACAATCACGGTGCTTCGCGTTGTCATGTCAACGTGATAGCAGGTTATCGCATAGGAGCTGCCACGCTGTGTGAAAACGAGTTGGACTCACGCACTCGTTACCGTGTATTCACACGAGCGCCTTTTCTGACTGCGCAGCGACTGAAGGAGGAGAAGGAGGTATCGGCATTATCACGCAATCATCCAACCATTCGGTCGCGGGCGGAGCTTATCGCACAGCAGAATCTATGAAGCGCGCACGTTTTTATTGTATTTTTGGCGAGATATCAAAGAGCCTTGTGCAACATCACTGCGCTCAGCAGCTCCGTCCGTCAGAAAGAAGCACACGGATAGTTTGTTCGCGGGGCACAGAATCTGACGACTGACGCGCAGAAGGAGGACGGAGCGAAAAAGAAAGCCACCCTCTGTTGCCAATGTTACAAGCTCTTTTATTTTTTATCTATTACACCAGGTAGAGCAACATCCGATCTTGTGGAAGCTTGCCGATGAGCAAAACCGAAATGTACCGAGGAAACATGCCATGTGGGAAAAGATCGCTCTTGAAATGGAAAAGAGACACCCGGATGTCGAAGCAACGGTAGATGTGTACATAAAACACTTTTTGGGTCCCCATATTCACGGCGCAGTCGTTGTATCAGTTGCTGTTAATTAATAATAACGAGTTGGCAGCATTCGCGTTCCAAACCAAAAGGTATCGGCTCAGGACGCTAGCAGTTTGGTTTAAAAACGAGAAATGTGTGAGCAGTATCGCACGCCGGGTAAGACAAAGGGGTGCAAAATTTTATCCCCAAGCCGGCCACTGTGGGGTCACGCATATTCATAGTTGTCTGGCATCATAAATTAACCATGTAATGGTATAATATTTTAGGGCTGTCATTACACAAGCCTACATGGCAGCACCCCGGGGTCATCATCTCGTCATGCAGCGCATTCACGGGAGGCCACTATGTGCATACATCGTGTTCTGACAAGCACCAACGAGAACGATCAGTTGTAATAAAGGGAGTCAGTTTTCCGCGGTTTCACTATTCTTACGTGTTTCCCATTCATCGCGGCCACACAGTTTGAGAACTGCCACAGCGCTTTAGAGCAACGTGCTTTACCCCTACAAAGCTATAGTGCTGAAGATGCAACACTTACGTGATGACGTCTCGCTTTGTCATGACGTTATTTCATAATTAGTCACTAGGGAGCTTCCTATATAACGCGATATGCAAAAAGTGACAATTCGTGAATTTCGTTTTGTTCCATAATGTTATATGTATGTATGGGACGGTAACGTACCCCCACCAAAAAAAGAGAAAAAGAAAAAGAAACAGATCATAAGGGTTGTTTGAGTGGGTGTGAACTCTGCCTCGCTATGCCACCGGTATACGCGATGAACGTTTCACTGGGAATGAGTAGTAGACACAAAAACATGGCCTGTCCAACGTCTAAAGCAATGGGGCCAATGAAACGCAGGAATTGGAAGCTACCAAAGCTAGCCGAAAAAAAAAGCAAGACGGATGGAGGATAGAGGATGAAGGGTGGAGATGCGTTGAGGGTGCATGAGTTCGTCGGGGAGAGCAAAGTATTAGATGGGCCGTTGAGCAAGACCTCCCTCCTGCAGAAAGAGGACAAGGTTTCTTGCTTTAGCGGAACGTACAGCAGAGGGACCACCAGAGACACACACACAATTGACACAAAAAGGTGTACGCTACACTCTGTCCTCCAATCAGAAGTGAGAGCCCAATCATTCACGGCAATGGTTGGCGCAGAACCTGCTATGCGGTGAAGCTGTTTTTACTGTGTTCGAAAGGTGCGACCTTTACGCCACAGCCGTCTCTGCTTTACACCACACTCAACACCGTCAGACTGCTGCGGAGTCACGGTAAAAAACGACGACGCACAGCTTTCACAGTACTCTCTCCTACACTATTTCCCGCTCACTCTTATTTACGAACGTTATATGCATTTAGAGGCATGTTTAAGCGCACATAATTCGAACGAACCTGATGCAGACGGGTTACGGAAAGACGATGACTGGCTAGTATACTGTCCCGCATATTGGCCTCTATACTCTCTTTTTGCGCTTTGCTATGCGGAGCAGAATGTATTTAAAAGTGGCCGCATCGATGCTCAAAACCTTGCGGTAGACAAATGGGTCCTCGTGTCGTAGCTCCCGTAGAAGGCTATTTTGCAGCGTACTCTTTCCTCAGCAACCATTCATTCGTCCATAGCTTCTTTAACCGCTTCTTTTCGTGGCAGCATTCACTATCGTCAATATGAGAAAAGCAAGAGCCACAAATTTTCGCTTTCTTTCGTCCATTGTGTACCAAGCGCCGTGCACATAAAATTAATGCTGCAACGTTCAACCGCAGCGCGAACGTAATCCTCGGCTTCCCCAGCATCTGAGCCGACAGCACATTGGAACACTATCTGTGTAGGCGTTCCAAAAGGGCGTAGCCTCAGCGCCTTATCATTTACCCCTCTCGCTCCTTCAGTCGCTGCGCCGTCAGAAAACACGCTCGTGTGAATACACGGTTACAATCGGCGATCGTGAGTTATCACTCGCATGAGTCATTTTGCCGAGCTCTGGCGGAACAGCAGCCGATAAAAGAATCCCGCATTGGATGAATACGTTTTCATGATAGCCCAACTGGCATGAGGAAGGCACAGTCTAAATAGATCCAGCCGCGAGAAAACGTCAGCGGCAGTGTTCGCGTAAGCAAGCTGCAGCACATACAGCAGATTGCAGCCGGAAGGGACTAAAGTGTCCCCAGACACCCAAACATCATGTGCACAATCATATTACAATGACCTCCACTCATAGCAGTGGTCAGAATATTTCAGTGCTTTACGTCGCGAGACAACTGTGATTATGAGCGACGCCACAGTGCGCCCACCTGAGGGTTCCTTAACGTGCGCCGAACATAGTAGTGGGAAGCAAAGAAGATTGGAAAGGATGTGATGGAGCCAGTGGTTTGGTTTCGTGTATCAATAAAGCTTAGTCGAAAAGTAACCGATTACGTGTAACAGATTACTCAAAATTGTAATCGGATTACTTGAAAAATTACATGATCGGAAAAGTAACCGATGACTCGGAAAATTACTCGAGAAAGTAATTGATTACTAGTAACACAATTACTTGTAACGCGCTACGTACAAGTCTGCATGTCTCAGACTCCTCTTCTATGGCACTCCTCTTCAATGGCAGCACGTTCTATGGGCAATTTCTGCATATTAAGATACATGGGGTTCCGTTCTTAGCCTCCATGTGCTCGCCTTGAAAAGCAGCACCGCTTCCCCTAGAGTTCTCGAAAACGTTCTCCGGTCGTACTTCCGTTTTGCATTCCCCGTACAGTATACATTCCTAGTGACGTCTTCGCTTGCATTTTATTTTTCAATACGTAGTCTCTGATTCTCTGATACTCTGGTCTCAATACTATTATTCGGGTTCCCTCCAGCCCCAAACTAAATATTTCGCCGACGGACGCCTAGTTTATTTTACGTCGTTTTAGGTCTACGTTATTTAGCTCATAAGAGGCGTTCTTTCTTTATTATTTCCAGAACTATTTTTATAAAAAACCTATAAGGGCAGCATAGATGTCGTTTTTGCAGTTGTGCTATATAGGGCCAGGCGGACGTCCTCTCGAAGACAGTATGAAACTACAGGATGACTAATTACGTGAAATTCGTTAAATAACTCTTTACTTAGAGAATTCCTGGCCAGAGTGAGATAGCGGCATGGGAAACCATCCTCGTTGAAAGCTATTCTATCTCTTAAAAACCCTGAAACAAGATAAGGCCCTTCGGAATCTTCCCCTGTCAGGGCGAGCATCCCTCCTACGGATCTTCAACGAGAGCTGGAGCCAAGGGGAAGTTCCTAACGAGTGGAAGACCGCGATGGTGGTCCCTTTACTTAAACCAGGGGCGGATTACTGGCCACTTGTCGGTGCGTAGCGCAGCGTCGTCTCCATAGTAACGCGTGCTGCACGTGACCCGCTTCGTCGTGAGAAGGAAGAAGTGACCTTACTCGCAGCCTGCCACCGTCGCCGGGTGTGTGGCGTTCGTAGCCATTGGGCGAGAAGGTCAGCCGACGCAAAACGCTGCGCTGTTCGTCGTTGAAAATGGGGCTTGTGTATGCGTTTCTAGAGGACCAAGGAGCCACTTCAGTGCACTCAACGAGGACATTTCGTGCTCACAAGGATGTCTCCTACGTCGTTGTCGGAAGAGCAGTTTGTTTCCTTCTTCGGACTGTCCAAAGCCTCGTGTATACACATACAGGATGTATATGGAAACATTGACATACACATCGAGTGTTTCCCATATAGGGAATGTTATGCACCCGCATTAGCTGAGTTAGTGTGTATGTAACCCACCATTGTGAAATTAACTCCTTCTTGCACAAGCATGACATTTCTTTCTTTATGAAATATTTGGACACTGCAATAAATAAAAAAAACTAGCAATACTTGCGCTATTCATTTGTATGCCTTTTCTGCAGAAGCTTGTGCGCAAAATATTGTGATATTGCAGCCAGTGCCTGCGGGAATGAGCCAGCACATATTTTATTGTCCGTATTGTTAGTAACTCTTTCATTGGGCATACTTGGCATAGGCGATCAAGGCTTCCTGCGGTCCGCCGTTGTTGTTCCACGATTCTCCTTCGTTCTTCAAGGAGTTGGTGGACATTGATGGTGGCACCTGTTTCCTCCTCCGTCGACATCTGCCTCCGCTCCGCACATTTTGAGCTTGGCTGCTTGTTGTAGCCGGCAACTCTCTGGAAGCCTCAGCAGGCTGTGTAGTCCTGAGCTGTTACCCGAATCACTGCTTAGTTTAGTTGTAGAACTAAAAAGGAGGAGGAGATCACTCGACAAGCTCAGCAAGCACACCGTAAGTCCACCAAATAACTTTATCCTCGTCAGTATAGCAATCTTCCACGCGGCGTATAGTGCACAGATCACCTTCCTCGTCTTCTACGAATGTAATGCTAAAATAAAAAACGCAATTAATCCTCAACACATGTGTCGCGTGAAAAGAAAAAGAGACAGCTCCGAGCACCGAAGGATTCCCTTCGAGCCGGCGACGGCAGCAGACGACACTGCACTGCATTCGCATTGGCTGATTCGTGTCTTACGTGCTCATCTAGCGAAGTATGTGCAAGAAGGTTTCTTTCCACGCGGTAATAAAATTTATATTTCTTAGAGGTAAATACAAAGTAAGTTAATGTCGTCAAATTTAGGCTTTTTGCTTGACAGACTTGCGTCTGCCACCGAGAGTAGCGTCATTGCTCCTCGCGCCGACGAGGCTCGCCTACCCAGCGGACGACGGTGGCCTTACTGACCACTTCAGATCGTGCGTCGGCAGCGCGCGCTTGCCCGACGGTGGGCGTTGCCACGTTAGGCCGACGCACCGATGCAATGGCCAGTAATCCGCCCCAGGTCAATCACCGCATCACATCGATTCTTTCCGCCCAATAGCTCTTACAAGCTGTGTGGGGAAGACCTTGGAACGTATAATATTCAATCGCCTGAGCTGGTACCTTTAGAGCACGGTTTTTTTTTTCCCGAGGAAATGGCGGGTTTTCGCCCAGGCCTGTCAGCAATGGACAGCGTCATAACTCTAACCAGTAGGGCACATCAGGCAAGGACCGAAGGTTTATTGACAGCCGCTGTCTTCCTCGACGTCAAGAAAGCGTACGACAGTGTCCTCCATAGCGCAATCATGGCGACGCTTTCAGAAGCTGAAGTAGGGGGCTGCGCCTGGTCATGGATTAAAGACTTCTTGGCTGACCGCTCCCTGTTTGTGCGCACCGCTGACGGGGACACTGCGACGTTCCGCGTGCACGGTGGTGTCCCACAAGGGAGCGTCCTCAGTCCTCTCTTATTCAATATCATTATGGCTGCTTCTCTTCCTGCGCAGCTTCATAATCACACTCACATTACAATATATGCTGACGACGTATGTATCTGGACTTCCGCCGTTTGGCGTGACACGATCCAACGCCGACTACAAGGTTCATTAAACACCATTTCAAGATACCTCTTGCACCGCGGCTTGGTTGTCTCGACTAGCAAGACAGTAGCCATGGCATTCTCACGAAGATAATTTCATAAGTACCCGCTTTTCATTGATGGCTCACCCCTGACCTTTGTCACGGCCTGCCGATACCTGGGGATTACAATTGACCGTGGCCTGACGTGGTCCCAGCATGTGAAGCTGGTTGCTACCAAGGCAAACTGTTTGGTAAATGCACTCAGGCGTATTGCTGGTGCATCCTGGGGCCCGTCATGCTCTGACCTCTATCGTGTCCATCAGGCCCTGGTGTTGGGGACATTGCGGTACAGATTACCCATTCTGCATGGTCTCAGTCGAACCCAAGAACAGGAACTGCTCAACATCCGGGCCCGTAGTCTCCGTGTCTGTTTGGGAGTCCCCAGGACAACGGAGACGTATTCTGTCTTGGCAGAGGCGCGAGAGCAGCCGGTTTTACATACTGCGGGATGGTGGTACCCTTCGCGCTTATACACGCTACATTACATGGCACCAGCTCCATTCTCTTTGTCGCATTGATGATGACTGCCCGGCGTCTGCTTTCGGCAGTGCCATTGCCCGCCTGAAAGGGAGCATTCCATCTCCCGCGTCTACACCATCCTATGCACCGGCGATGTGGACTCTTGAAAGGCCCTGTATTCACTCTAACATCCCTGGACTCCAACGCAAGAAAGACGTCCCCACAGTCGTGGCCCACCAGCTCACACTGGAGCACCTCGCCTCAACACACCGACTAAGTCGCCATATATACACCGATGGCTCAGTAACCCAAGATAGTTCGAGCGCGGCTTTCTACGTTCCGGATGGAGACCAGGGGCACGGTTTCAAACTCCCCTATACAGTGTCCTCGACAGAAGCCGAACTCTTTGGTATCCTGGCAGGAGCATATTACCGAATCCGGGCATGGAAGGTTGGTCATTCTTACCGACAGCAAGGCATCACTAGATATATTGTCGTCATCTCGCCCCAGCATAATAAGCGATTTGCATACCATGACGCTTCAAAAATTTAATGAACTTTTCGCCACTGGTTACAACATCACGTTTCCAATGGGTCCCTGGCCACGTAGGCGTGTATGGAAATACCCGAGCAGACGCAGTAGCGAGACGCGCGGGGTCTGATGACACTTCGGCGCTGGCACCTCTGCCGCTTACAGCCTCCACATGCCAACTATACATACGCCGTCGGTGTGCCACATGTGCTCAGCAGTTCCGTGCCGAAACTGCAACTTACAACTCATTCCTACGGTCTATCGACCCATTGATGGAGTTCGTCATCACTTGCCACCGCAGCCGTAAAGAAGAATCCCTTCTCCACCGCCTACGACTCAATGTTGCCCGTACACCCTCACTTCTGTTCAAGATGGGTCTGCTAAATTCACCAAACTGTAATGTCTGTGGAGTGGAAGCGGACATCCCACACCAACTCCTGTATTGCCAGCAGCACCTTCAACATAGGGACACCCTCCGCTGCCGTCTGCTCCAGATTGGCTGTAACGACTTTTCGTTGGCCTCTCTTCTTGCCCCCCTCTTGTACCCCGACCAGTGGGCTGTCACATCCGCTCTCCTCGGGTTTCTCCGAGTCTGAGGACTCGTGAACTCCATGTAACGTTGTGCTAGTGTTTATTCTCTTCTTTCTTTCTTTCCTTGTGTTTGTTTCTTTTTGTTTCTCTTGTCTTTTCCTTTCTTTTTGTTTCGTCTTTTCTTTCCCTTTCCCCCGTGTTTCTTTTTTCTTTCCTTCCTTTTCTTTTTCGTTTTCCCCTTCCCCTTTTTCCTTTTTTTTCGGAATAGCAAGCCGGCTCTTTGCCTGGCTAACCTTTCCTTTCCTTTTTTCTTAATAAACATACCCCCCCCCCCCTGAAACAAGCGCGCGCCATAAAATATCCATCGCTGAATTTCGCAAGTAAGCTGGGTCAAACCAGCGTCCCTCAGGAGCGCACTACCAACACCACCCAGATAGAGAAAGCCTGATTACTCGTCGACGTGACGTAACAACTAAGAGTCAGCCAATCAGGACTGTGTTTTCAACAGCCGTAGCCAATCGCGAACGTGCTTTCAGCGGTCGTGGCCAGGGGTGCCAGAAGTCCCAGACCTTGTAACCACCCCCAAGCGGTCGCTCCTTGCAAAACCTTGTCCAGGCCTGACGTCACTAGCAGACGATACCGGCGCTCACGAAAGTCGACGAAAACAAATTGGCGTGGTTTCAATGCTGTGCGGCAATCAGTGGCAACTTGCCAAACGCAACTATGTGGTGTTGGTCTGGTGTCGTCGTGCGGCTTTTAGGTATTTAAAGTTGTGAATAACACTTTGCAATAATAAATATGGGACGTTGTTCCTACATGGGCTGTCAGCACCGGTCCGGCGAGGCAACAAAAGCCTCGGGCATAACATTTCACTGGTAGGTATGCGTTTGTCGCACATCGTACGACAGTTGACTTTGCTTTTATTTATTTATTGCAGTTTCCCACGAGATCCTACGCTTCGAGAAGCTTGGGTTGAGGCCATTGGGAGAACTGGATGGATATCCAGCAAACACAGTGTAGTGTGCTCCAAGCACTTTCAGAACCGTGACATGGACAGGACATCATTAGCACGGATTCGATTAAGACCTGGTGCGGTGCCCACCGCTCATCCTTCTGTGTCTGCTCCTGAGCTGCAGGTGCGTTTGAGTGCTCTCGTTCCCGTACTCCAAAGTGCGTATAATATTATGTTTGAACGCTACAAGAAATTGTGACAACCTGTTATGAATCAGTGAGCGTTAATGGCGACAAAAATAAAAGAAAGGAAAGAAAAAAAACTTGAATAGCAAATTCTGTAAGTAATGCTGTAAGAGAACATGCTTTTTGTTTTGGTCATGCGCATAGAACCTTATTGGAATTTTCAATTAAGTAACATGACGAGAAAGTGCAGCACATGAGATATGGTCTTGTGATCTACATTTTTCTGCAAATCCCTAGCAATATTTCATTACATATGGCACACATATAAGGTCAGTTATGTTCCAGATAGCACAGCTTTCAGCAGCACCTGAGGCAGCACGTGAGGCAGAGCATGAAGTGAGTGGCACTTTCGTGTTCACACTCTCAGGGCACGATACGCAGTGTTCAGAGCATTTCCTTGCACTGTGTTTTTGCTTCATACGTTTAGGTTTATATTCTGTATTTTTCTGCTATGTCGTGGCAATTGCTGTATGGCACAATACTGGTTGTTTCCTAGATGGAACAAGTCACAGCTCCTGGTGGAGCACAGGAGCAACTCCCAGCTCCAGCCAGAACACAGGAGGAACTCGCTCTAAGGGAAACCTGTGAGGGAGAACATGAAGTGAGTGGCCCTTTCGTGTACACACTCAGGGTGCTGTGAGCTACAGGACTTGAAGTCCTCAAACATGTATATGATTTTTTATTTGGACAGTTACTGCTACATCATGCAACATTTCCCCTATGAATTCGGCACAGGATGCACAGCCTTTCTACCACTCCCTCGTGCTGTTCTCTCTCCTCCATCTATCCATCTCAGTACACCACACATAGCCACAGTTGCTTTGCAGTGCTAACACAGAGTCTAAAAAACTTATCCACCATTGCTATCCATTGTCTACTATTGCTACAACCAGTATGCATAATGTATCTTACTGTGTGAAGGAGTGTAGTCTCTACACATCAGCTGGTCTATTAGATGACATTCCATTGTATGCTATGCAAGCGTGTGAGTTATCTGCGCAGCCCCTTAGCTTGCTCCTTTCTCCTCGTGCCGGTGGAGCCATCCCAATTTCCCCACCCTTTTCGAAAATAAGAGGGCCATCAATTACACTGTGTACCAGGTGGCTTCGTCTTTCACCATATAGTGTCGTAAGCTTACCACATGTCCATTGTCACATGTCCACATGTCCTCTATTGTTGCCTTCGGAGAGGATACTCACTTTGTCATGTCGTCTTCCAAACATTTCCCCTCTCGTGCGCAGAGACCTACTTGCATAGCGTATTGCTAATTTATTTGAGCATCTTTATTACCTCAGAGTTTAGACAGTTTAGTTTACTCTGCTGTGAGTTCCACTAGTCAGCTCACATTGAAATTTCTATCCTGACAGCAAGACTTATTGTCCAGCTCCTGTGCAGAGATGAGTGATGTAAGTATAGTACATTTTGCTTTATGATGCGCAATCATGCTGCACTAGAATGTGTGGTTCCTGTTCAACAACTGATATCGAGATAACTGAGTGACTCAACATGTCAACCAGCGAGCACAAAGTGAGATGACTCAATGTTGTTTTTTCTATTGTGCTGAAACAAAGCACGTCACTGTGCATATTCTGCTTGGTTATCAGTACTTTTCATCTGATGGGGTCACAACAGGGCACAGATAAATTGCTGCCTTTTCAGCTATGCAAAATATTAGTCATATGCACAGATCACCATAATTTCTGGGCATCTAATTGGTCTGAACATTCGGTTCTTTTATGCTTTCTTAAAACCATCAAACCTGTATTATATGTGATTTACTTTGGCTGCAGGAAAGCTTGGGCTTTGACCGTAGCCCGTTGCACAACCCATTTACAAAGCTCGAAGATGAGCACGTATTAGTAAATACTTGTTTTCTCAGGTTCTCCATATGCTTGCACAGAGGAAACTGTGCTAAAGTACTGCATTCGTCAAATTTTGCAGGGATACGTCCGAGCTGGACATGCATCACCTCAAGCTTCTTGTTCAAGCTTAAATACCTCACTGGTGAGAATGTCAACTGTCAGAATTCCTGCTCAATGCAATCCTGTTTTGAATGTTTTGGACCGGCCTATTGATTTGTGCTTGCAAATTTACATATTGGTATACATGACCCAAGGTTATTTTTATACCTGGGTCAAATCAGTAAGCTGGGCCGAAACATAATTATGTCCGTAAGGCTATCAAGTGTCTGAGACATGCTGAAAGAGGAATGCAGAAGGGGTATAAATAGGGAGTGACTTTTTCGGGAACCCCCCGAACTGACCCAGGACCAATTCGGGTTAAACCCGATTTCTTCCCGAGTTCCAGTCACTATGAAATCCTCAAGTGACGTTTCCACTGAAGGCAAACAAAGGTCGCCACGTGTAACACATTTAAGAATGGGTCACTTACGCTCCCAGCAATACACCCATGTGTGACACCACTGTCCCTGCCTTCGGGGATTACCGCTGGAAGGTCACGATCCCGCAAAAAAAAAAAAAAAAGTGAGATTAGGAAAGGACTCAATAGACAAGAGGAGAAACATAAACACCCGATAACACCCGGCACAATTATATATAATTGTATATAATAGTAATATATATTTAATAAATACATATAATATACCTTAATATATATATATATAATATACGGCTTCTGTCCTGAGGCAACTCCCTTCCCATATAATATATAAATTATATATATATATATATATAACAAAGGCACAATTATCGCCTGATTTTACCCCCGAATCTGAGAAAGGCATTTAACCCGAAAAAGTCACTCCCTAGGTGTAAACTGGCACAAAAAACAGCGCAGAGACAGGACGTGAGTAGACAAATGGAGCTCTGACTAACAACTGTGGTTTATTGGGAAGGAATGAAAACAAATTTGTGGTTGACATACCGGGTCTCGTGGGAAAGGAGGTTAATGGAAGGCACACTGTTATCACCTCTATTATGAATTTGAATCGTCCGTCTCATTTGACTAGTCACGTCCGGTCTCTGCAGTGTATTTTGTGTCCAGTATGTACCAACTCGCCCACACCGTTGCTATGAAGGGGTTATAAGTATGGAAACACAGAAGTGATGCTTTGTGAACGCTAACGTTTATATGCTTTGCCTTCTTTATTGGTGTACACCTGCTTTTACAATTCTACAGTACATTTAGCTATAGCTGAGGGTGATCTCCATCTTTTCCTTTCCTTTGTGTATATGTACAGGAAATCAGTGCCATTACCTATTCTGCTGCCACATCTAGCAGAAGGATTTCACTGGTGAGGACTACCAAAAGCAAAACAGTTGAAAGGATGCTATACATTTAAGTGCAGTCAAGGTATATACATGCATTTTATTTTTCTATTGGACACATAGGATACTGCGAGCACCTCCACTCCTGTGACCGATAACAGACGGATTATATTGGTAAGAACTATCAGGAGGGATACTGTTTTGTCTCAGACCACAGAGGGAATGTGCGGCATGCTTACATCAACAGTAACCTAGAATCTCTCTGTGCCACTACAGTTGGGGATACGTTCAAACCATATAGTTCTTCTTGTCATTGGAGGATATCTGTCTTGAGACATGGCCACTACCTCGAAATTAATAACTAAGTGCAGTTAAATACAACATATTGCACACAATAAAAGAGAAAGGGAGAGCAAGATGTACCCTGAACACTAAAGGGTTTATTGTGCCCTTTACGTTTTAGAAGAAAAATGTTTCATCACGAGGGTATGATGGCGGCTGACATTTTGTACAGGCTGCATCTACGTAGCGTACTTGGAGCGTACTACGCGCTATAAACCAGCCTCTTTCTATTCCATCAGATGTGTTTGCATGTATTTTCTAATCCCTAACATGACATCTTGATGGCATGTATTGATTTAGATCTGTGATTTGACTGATTTTTACTAACAGCATGAGAAAAATGAATTGCATTTATGATGTACACTCAATGATGAAATAAAATCCTTACGTTGATTTATTCTTTTTTGATTTGCATGTCTGTGTCATTTATTCTAGGAAGTAGGATTGGGAGGCATAGAGGAAGAGCACTCCAGCTTGTCCATCTACGTAGCCCTCGCAAGCTGTTAGTGCATCTCGTTTGCTTCTAATCATGTGCATGGTACAAATCAATCATGAATCATGCCTGTTCCTACAAACTGAAAGTCAGGTGGAAACACTCGCAGCTGACCCTTCACACAAAGCCAGGGGGGATGTGAACTGCAACAATATAGCGGTAAAGAAAGCTGAGACATTTCTCTGAAGGTCCTTTGACTAAACTTACAATGAGGTACCTAATATTGATTAGCATAATTATGTACAACCTGCATTTTTGCACGATAATTTCATTGTAGAATATATAAAATCATAAGTTAAATGATGCATACTTATTTTTTATTGCGAGAAGCTGGTAAATTTCAATGTGTGTGTTATGAATTTACGTCTAAGAAGACGACTGCGTGCTCACTGTCCAGGACAGCCATGCCACTGAGGACACACCTGTTAAGGCGTTTTTTGAAAAAAAAGGAGGTCAAACGAGTGGCATCGCTGCACACGGCCAGCAAAAAGAGGATAAAGGCTCTCCAGCAGGCACAGCGACGCCTAAAGCAAAAAGTGGCACACCTCGAAGACGTAATAAAAGACTTGAGGTCCAAGAACATATTACTGCAAAAAAATGCAGACTGCTTAGAAAACATAGCAGGAGCCCACAAAGACATCCTCAAACAGCAAAACAGAAGGGAAAACCCGTGCCACGTCAGTACAGCCCAGAGTTACGTGCCTTTGCCTTGACACTCCACTTTTATTCCCCTCGTGCTTATAAATATGTGCGTAGCACTTTTGACACCTGCCTGCGCCATCCACGGACAATAAAGAAGTAGTATCAATCAATCGACGGCGAACCAGGATTCTTAAAAGAAGCCCTCACAGCACTCAGAATGAAGACAGCTTATGAAAACAGCAAAGGCAGAGTTACAGTGTGCAGCCTCATGGTTGATGAAATGGCAATAAGGAAACATGTCGAGTGGGATGGAAGGAGGACATACGGCTATGTCAGCCTCGGGCCTGACTCCACCGATGATACAGCAATAGCCAAAGAAGCATTTGTTGTGATGATTGTTTCCATCACGGAAAAGTAGAAGCTACCAATCGGCTATTTCTTTGTTGATGGCATATCTGGTGAGCAGAAGACACACCTTGTGCGCGAGGCATTATCACTTTTACATGAAGCAGGTGCAACCATCGTGTCAATCACTTGTGATGGGGCATAGTCAAACGTTGCCATGCTTCGCAACTTGGGTTGCTCCTTTGACTAGGAAAAGGGCCTCAAGACAAGCTTTCCCCACCCTGAGACTGGTGAGCCAATAAGTGCATTTTTGGATGCATGTCGTATGCTAAAACTAATCCGCAATGCCCTGTCCCACAAGGAAACCTTTGTAGATAATGAAGGAGACACTATCTCATGGGCATATATAGAGAAGCTGCATTTGCTGCAAGCGAGGGAAGGCCTGCATGCAGGAAATAGGCTGCGGGGCAGGGATTGCCCTACACCCCCCCCCCCAGGGGGGAGTGTACACCCTCCCTGGATTTTTGCAACACGCCCCCTGAAATAGCTCAGGTGACCCCACCCAGCCCGACCATGTAGTGAGTCCGGCACTGCGAATTACATCCTGTACTGTCAAGCTTGGGCTGTATGACCAGTCATGAAGATGATCGTACCATGCATTTGTCCAAAATCATTTGAAAGTAACTGTTCAATGCATATACTGCGCGCATATACGAGCAAAAATACGAACAAATAAAACGGGAAAGTTGTGCAGATGTCACCATTGCGCCACAATTCCTTCTGTGTCTAAGAAAACTTCCGTAAGTGGAATCTTCACCAAGCATACCCCCCCCCCCCCCTTGAAAGGTGGGCACGCCCCCAGCAGTGAATTTCTGGGGAAATCACTGTGCGGGTGGCACACATCAACTGGCAGCGGCAGCCTATGAAGGTTAACCTGGCCGCCCAAGTAATGAGCACATCTGTAGCTGATGCACTAGCTGAATGCCGCAGTCTCCTCCTTCCAGAGTTCGGTGACTCGGAAGCCACTGAGAAGTTCCTTAGGATGGTAAGTGACATTTTTGATGTGCTAAACTCCCGCAGCATCACACAGAAGAATCGGAAGAAGCCCCTATGTCCAGAAAACATAGAAAATGTTCGTGACCTCTTCAACTGCACGGCAGCGTTACCTACAAGGGTACCTGAAATGTGAGACATGTGTCCCAACGCTAACCGTGTCAGATCCAAGGCCATATCACTCATTGATGCTACGAAGACTGCAAGATGAAGCTGTCTTTCCGTCACAAGACGTTCTTGCCGTTTGTCGAAAATCAGAAAGAGTTCTCCGTGGGGCGCTAAATGAGAGGGGACAGCCGTCGAGCATAGTGCTGCGTGAACTGCTTCCTCGTGTGCTTGAACCCCTTTTTGAAAGTCAAGTGTTTCAATCACTCCGGCAACAACATATGCTTGATCAGGGTCCACTGGAAAATCATTACTATCACATCGTGAAGAGTATAGCACAAAAATATCTCGAGGTACGATTACATCATGCAAGCAGGCAAGCCACTGCTGACTTGCATAGACAGCGCTGCAGGCAGCTTTTCACAAAGTTAACACAGTTTGAGGGGGAGTAATTGAAGTGTTTTGTTTGTTGCAAGAAGCATTGCATTGAGCAAGTACTCAGTATCACGGTTAAGACCAGAGTTCGAGGTAACTCGTTACAAGTAACTCGTTACCGTAACAAAGTTCCTTTTTTTTGGCAACTTGTAACTTAACTCGGTACTTTTGTGCCGTGGTAACTTTAAGAGAAACTCGTTTCTTTTTCAGGTAACTTTGCCAGAGTAACTTAAGTTAAGTTCCAAGTTACTTTTAGTTCACTTTTCACTCACGTCCACTTATTTTCTTGCTTTCTCTCCGGTTCATTCATGCCATTTTTTGCCATTTCGTGATGCTCAATCAATGACAGTATTCTATTCAGGGAGTAAGAACTGCTGCCATTGAAATGAAGCTGGCCCATTGTGTGCCCACAGGGAGCAAGATGCAAAGCGTTCGAATGGACCCCTACCAGAGAAACGTCATCATAATGTTGGTAGATAGAGTGAAACAGAGACAAATTGGAAGGGGTGGGCTGGGTTCCACGAATGGGAACTTGTTTGCTGCCTCCTACTGGAAGAAAAATAGGACAGAAGGTCGCGTCCCTTTCAGGGACCATCATAATATCGTCAAGACGGAGGCTTTCGGGCGTGACCTTGTTCACCTCTAGCTTCGAGTGTAGTTCAACTTTACCAAATTTGTAGCGGTGTCGAACACTATGACGTCATTTGTTTACAAAAAGGGAGAGGTCTATTGTTGGACATAAATGAAAACGACCTAGTCGTATTGCACTCCTCCGCAGGTAACTCAAGGTCTAGCTCAACTGCTCACGCGCGCTGCTAATTACCTAATACTATTACCAAATACTATTTACCTAGTTTTTGTTCGAAGTAAAGTAAGTGTAAGTAACTCAGTAACTGCAAGTTACCTTTCAGGCTGAAGAACATAATTATTAACTGTTATATTTTTCACAGGGTAACTGAATTTGTAAAGAGTTATTTATGAGGGGCACTTTCTCGATCTATGGTTAAGACCACTTCACAGGTTACTACTGTAACACACTCTGTTCTACTACAGTAATGTATATATTATAGAGCATCCTTTCATTGTTTTATAGTTTGTAAATATTTCACCCACTTGCCCTTGGGTCATGTTGCCTTGTATATAGTGATATAATACAAACTTCACATACTGTATGTCAAGAGCAAACGTTGGCTCATGTAAATAGTTTGTTGCTGCTTTTTATTCTGGGGCTCCCTAACACTGTTCCTTTAACCTGCCTCAGTAAATACTTCATTCAGTAACTACTGGACTACCATGATGTTTCTCAAACTTCCTAACCAAGGTTTCAGGAACACCATGCCGTAGTAAAACCCGGTAAAGCGCTAAACTACTGCGGCAGCCCAACTGACTGATGTAGGGGACGTTTTTTTTTCTTTTTGTGGACACTTTATATTCCGTTTAGGTAAAAAACATACATTCACAACAAGTTTTATTCATCAACGGACAGCCGGCACCGCGGAAATATTGCGAAGGAATTAGCCGCTGTACGAAACACTTCACCGTGTACTATGAGGTCACATCCATGAGGATCATGTTTAACTGTTGCTGCATTCGATCAAACTTGTCAGTACGATCAAAACATGCTTTTGAATCCAAGCACAGAAGCAAAAGTGACATTGTTTACAAACGTGTTCACCGGCGATCATGTGCGCCGCCATTTTACTGATCATGTGAGTGATGACGTTTGCGTAAACGTCAGGCCTGAACCGTCCCAGTTCTTTGCGCAGGGTTGCACGCTCTTTTCAACGGGAAGGGATACGACAGGGCACCCCTGCGGTGGCCATGAAGACGAACCACCGTCGTCAGCGAGTACGAGTAGTGATTGAACGTCCCCGTGTACTAAATCAGAAAACCCCGGTCCCACATCTTTCTCAAAACAGATTTTCTGGAAAGCGTGTTGCACTTTGGTCTACATATTCAAGTCTGCAGGTTCCAAGTTAGCTACAGTCATTTGAGAGTACTTGAATTCGCAGAACAGCGAATCGCTGTAGCAGACGAATTCTGACTTTATATGTCCACGTAGCGAAGGAGGGAGAGGAGGCAATAAGCAGGCCCTCTGTATCTAGGTCGCGTTGGCACCACCCTTGCCGACGATGGCTTATCGGAAAGCGGTTGATCTGGCCACGTGTCAGCACCCAATAATAATCTCCATCTCTCCGAAGCACGTGGCCCTCCGACGTGAAATGAACGCTGTGCTCCCTGCATAAAACTCTGTCTTTCCTCTCTCCTTATGATTTCTATGGCTCCCTGCGCTCCCGGTCGCCGCGGTTTTAACAACAACAACTTTATTGCGAATGGGGAGTTTCATCGCCAGGGGCGATACTCTACCACATTGCTGGTGGTGATGCGGGGAATGAAATAATGAGCCCATTCACAATAAGGATCGAAGTCCTATGGCATCCAGAAAGGATTTTGCTTATTTACGTATCAAAATTCTGCTATCGAACAAACAACTTTATTTTTAAGATGGGGAATGGGGGGTTTCAACACACCTATGGATATTTCAACACTTGTGCGCTTTTCTGGATTTTTGGAAACGTGGAATTATTTTCAATGAGCATTGGCACCCATTTTGCTGTGTCGCTTTTGCTCGAAATTTCCTAATTGAAAAGTTCATTAATGAACTTTGTTATCTGTCATCTACAAGTCAAACCGGGACTTTTCATTTTTCGCAAAAGTTAAATGAACTTACAGGCGAGAAATTAGTTTTATTTTTCATCGTAATCTCCAGCTGGCACTAATGCACTTGTCCCAGCGTTTCACGAGAGCTTGGATGCCAGCAGCGTAGAAATCCATACCGGCGCGTAGCAGCCATGATCGGACCACATTCTTGACCTCGTCGTCGCCGCTGAAGTGGCGGCCCTTAAGGAACGCCTTCAGTTGCCCGAAGAGATGGAAATCGCTGGGGGCGAGGTCTGGAATGTAAGGGGGATGTGGCAGCAATTCCCAGCCAGGTTCCTGTAAGGTGCGTGTTGTACCACTGGGCAGAAAATCAACATTGAACAATGCCAACCTTGTCCCAGAAAACCGTGGCCATGACCTTACCCGCAGACGAGGTGCTTCGGAACTTCTTGGTACCTGGCGAGCCCGGATGCTTCCACTGTTTTGATGCGCATTTTGACTCAGGAGTGAAATGGTGCACCCACGTTTCATCGCACGTGATGATTCGATCAAGGAAAGGCTGACCTTCAGTGTCGAAACGGTACCTTAGCTCTTGGGAGATTTCCAGTCTGCTCTGCCGGCCAAACACGGAGAGCTGCCTCGGGACCCAACGGGCACTAACTTTCCGAAACTGGAGGTGTTCATGAATGATGGTGTTCAACGTTCCCACAGAAAGGTCCGTCTTTCGAGCCAGTTCGAGACATGTTATCCGTCGGTCCTTGAGGATCAGGAGCTCCACAAGTTGGATGTTCTCAGGAACTGGGCTCTGAGCCGCCCCGACCGGGATCGTCCTGCACTGATGTTTGGCCGTCCCGGAAGCGTTTGCACCACTCAAACACTTTGCTGCGGCTAAGTGTATCGTGGCCATACTGACCCTGAAGTCCTGTGAATTTCAGATGACTTTTCGCCTTCATTCACGAGAAACTTCATGACAATTCGCTGTTCGATGTGCGCGCTCACCTCGTTGTCGGCCATCTTGTTTGGACCACCACGTGGTGAACGCGAAGGCCTGTCGCGTGTGAAAATGACGAATAAGAAGTAGCGAGAGCCATTTGTACACTCAGGAGACAGAAAGTTCCGGTTTGACTTGAACACCCCTCGTAGTAGCTAGGCATTCTCTTTGAAGATGTCCACCCGACCGTCGATTGGTTTATTTATTTATTTATTTATTTATTTACCCTCAGGGTTCTTCATTACAGAGGGGAGTGGGTAATATATTGAAAATAGACATACACATATGTTATACAAAAAACAAGAACAAGAAATGCAGTTGATCAAAATGCAGGTTTCATGGACAAATAAGCACATGTATCAAAACAGGTATCAAATACTATATTCGCTAAGTGCATTGTTGAAATGAGTGATAGAGCTGATGGTGGAAACAGAAGAAGGAAGGTGGTTCCACCTACGTGCTGTGCGCGGGATAAACGAATCAGCCAGTGTGTTAGTTGCAGCTATGGGAACAAACACTTTGTGAGAATGATCTACTCGCAAGGATATATAATGTGCAGAGGAAAGAAGTTCGTTTTTTAGCGACATGTTGTGATAATAAATTTTATGAAACAGAGAAATGCTAGAAAAGACGCGTCGGGACTGTAATGATTGTAATGATAAATGATTCTTCATTAGTGTCACGCTGGATGTTCGATGGTAGTTGCAGAGAATGAATCGCGCGGCTCGGTTCTGCACTTGCTCCAATGCGTTAATCAGCGTACGATTACTAGGGCTCCATACAGCTGAAGCATACTCAAGATGGGGTCTAATCAGCGACTTGTACAAGTTTAGTTTAAGGCTACTAGGGACACGAGAGAAGTTACGTTTAAGGTTGGTTGATTGATTTGTAAAAGAAAAAAAATGAAGATGATAACCCGACCGTCGACGTCTGTGCTGCTCTCATATCTTATAAA
This sequence comes from Ornithodoros turicata, assembly GCF_037126465.1. NCBI lineage: Eukaryota > Metazoa > Arthropoda > Arachnida > Ixodida > Argasidae > Ornithodoros > Ornithodoros turicata. The sequence goes on along the minus strand of NC_088203.1, from coordinate 23,922,898 downwards.
AATTCGGTAAAGGATAAAAAAAACGCCCTGTGTATGATAATAAGGATCCTCAGTCGCACCTCGTATCGGATTTGTAGAGCGCATAGCGCAACCAGCGACACTGTTCAGAAGTAAGAAATGTGGACCGTGAAAAAAATCGTCGGTGAGTTTTGAGAGTAGCGGTACCGGTAACGTCGCCGGATCGCGCTACGATATATTTGTAGAAGAGTTGAGTGTTAGGCATGTTGGTACATCTAGCCTCAAGAGCGCAGACACACACGGACACAGTGAGAAGTGTGTTAGTATACGGCCTCCGTGGCTCTGTTGGAAAAAGAGATCAGCTTCTTGAGATCACGCAACATGTACGTAGCACCATGTGGCGGTTTTGTATAAGTGTTTATGCGCTTTATGCTGTACTCTCCTAAAAAGCTTCACCACATAGCACGCTGAAGGCCAACCATTGTACCAAGTGATACACTGTTAAAACAGAACTTCACCACATAGCACGCTCCTAGCCAGCCATCATAGCGAATGATATCATTCTGTGTCATGATTTGTTCAAAACAGGGAGGAAGCGCCTATCTGGGACAAGATAATCTGTCCCAGATACGCGCCTCCTCCCGTTTTCAACAAATCATGACACAGAATGATATCATTCGGAATGATGGTTGGCTAGGAGCGTGCGATGTGGCGAAGTTCTGTTTTAATAGTGTACCTCTTTTACTCTTCATTTGCGGAAAGCGAGGGGCGTACACCTTTTTGTGACAATTAACATTTCGGCATAAGTGTCACAAAAAGGCGTACGCCTCCCGTTTACAACAAATCCAGGGAGAGAACGATGCCACTCGGGATGATGGTTGGCTAAGAGCGTGCCCTGTGGTGAAGTTCATTTTTAAGAGTGTATAGTTCTTTCTCTAGTAAACTGTTGTAAGCAGCGTTCGTGTGTTTCGTCTCCCTTTGTCCGTGTGTTTCCGCGCTTTAGAGTCTAAATGTATCTGTACTGTAAATACTTGTCGCGCTGCCAGTTTAAAAAGGCAGCATGATTACTGCCTCGCTACCGAAGAAAACTAGCTATTACAGTAACGCCATTACTCGTAAAGGCGTTACGTATACGTATAGTGATAACGGTACCTTTCTGCGGAATGGTTGGCCTCCAGCATGTTATGGGGTGAGGTTCTGTTTTTACAGTGCACGTGTCGGCGTATTGGCCTTGTGCATCTCGATCGTCTCGCCACTCTCAGCTCCTAATGGCGACGAGCGGAACTTGTTGTGTGACACTCCCTCACGTCTTGGTTTGGAGCCGTGCCTTGTCCAAGTGATATCTTCTGCGCCCTTCTTTCGGTATCTGGGATAAGTCCTTGCTCAATAAGCAGTTACATATATTTAGGAATTTATTTCTCCGATGACATGTCATAAAATTTTCGTATTGATTACATATGCGGAAAAGCCTTACGAACCGAAGGATCACCGAAGGAACCGCAAACAAAGACGCCGAAGACCTGTGTCGCGGCAACCAGCCTCTACGCCTGCCGCCGAGAAGCAGCTTGCCTGAAAGGACAGTCACTTCCCACCACTACCCCCCCCCCCCCCCCCCCACGACATTGTGCAAGCACCACCGAACTCTGCACGCAAGAGCTGCACGGAAGCGACCCACTCCCAGGTAGCCCGCCGTTCAACTCCCGCTTCATCGTCTTGCGCTCCAGCTGACATGCAATCAGTGATAATCTGCTGCTTTTCGTGGCGCTAAAGGCCATAGTCTCTGCGTGCCCCGAGTGTAAGGCGCTCACTGAAGTCCAATCGATCCTACAAGTTGAAAACGCAATCGCCCCCTTACTGCCAACCGAGCCGGTTGGGCGCTAAGCCCCGGCTGTGTGACGGCATCGCTCCCTGGACGGCGAAACGGCGGTCCCAACAATAGTGCAGTATCAGACGACAACAACCTTCCAGTGGAATGCAAGAGGCCTTCAATCCAAAATATCAGACTTTCGCCAGTTTGCGTGGCGGCACAAGTTCCCCCTCATGTGCATCTCGGAATGCGGGCTCCGAGCGGATTTCCGTCTGTCGAATTACATCACATATGTCTCACAACCAAGTGGAACAAAAAGTCGGGCAGCCATCTTCGTCCGCTCGGACATACCGGCTGTGCAGAGGAACATTGTGGCAACGAGCGAAGGGGAATACGTCTGCTGCTCGATTCGAGTGGGCTCCCGGGACTTCACAGTCGTCTCCCTCTACATACCACCCTCTGTCCCCTATGATGTGAGCGACCTTTGTGAGACCGATGTGAGAACATCCTAGACAGTGTTCCTACGCCATATGTCTTATGTGGAGACTTTAACGCCCATCATACCATCTGGGGCATCGCGCGGTCCGACTCGCGAGGACAGCGGCTTGCTGCGCTGTTCGAAGAGAGGAACCTCCACGTCCTTAACGACGGTTCCCCGACCTTTGTACAGTCACCAGACAGATCGTCGTGCATGGACCTGACGGTTGTGTCTGCTTCGGTTGCGCGGCACTTCACCTGGAATGTTGGCGCTGATAGGCTTGGCAGTGAGCATGCCCAGGTGTTAATCAACATTCGCGGAGCACCTGGGACACAGCACAAGCGCGCAGTCAAGAGGACCGACTGGCAACGCTGCAGGGCTGCCGTCGATTCCACCTTCCCAGACCCCGTACTTGGGAACGCCAACCACGGCGACTTCTGTCGCTTGGTGGTCGGCGCCACATACTGTGCCACAAGAGTCTTTCACCTTCCCAGCAAGTTCTTAGCGGTCGACGCGGAGTACGCCAGACTACGTGCGGTCCGGAGGAGAGCAGAGAGGCGGGCCCGCATATCTCGCAGAGGCTCGCACGCATCTCTTGGCCCATATGCTGGAAGCGCGACGGATACAGAAAGCCGTCCATAGACCCATCTGTAAATTGGCCAGAAATCACTGGAGGAACTTTGCTTCCTCCCTATCTCCGCGAACACCTCTGTTCAGAATATGGATGGTACTCAGAGGACTAGCCGAACCTGTTACCCAAAGAGACCCGTTCCGATCACTCTCCGTGGCCACAGGACCCTCCGAATTACAGCTGGCAGAGGAGTACCGCGGCAGACTTACGTCCCAACCCCCCGACGGCTCAGCGTCAGCTCGTGACATCCCGGTTGTTCCGGAACCACCAACTGAGCCCTCTCTGGATCAACCGTTCTCGAAACTGGGAACTGGAATCGGCTTTGCGTCACTCACCAATGCACACATCCCCCGGGGCAGACCTTGTTACCTACAAGGCTCTCCACAACCTCCCGCTGCTGGCCGACAGCTGCTTTTACGGATACTCAACGAGTCTTGGTGCGCTGGCGCTGTGCCCCAGGAGTGGAAGATGGCGGTTGTTCCCATCCTGAAACCCGGAAAATCACTTCACGACATAGACTCCTTTCGGCCGATAGCCCTCACTAGCTGTGTGGCGAAGATCATGGAGCGCATGATTCACGCAGCTGGTACTTTGAAACCACGAGGTACTTCCCCGAAGCCATGGCGGGCTTTCAGCAGGGAAGATCGTCCATCGACAACGTGGTTGATGTCCTGTCCCAACTCACAGCCGCTGTTTTCCTGGACGTCATGAAAGCCTATGACAGCGTCCTCCACAGCGCGGTTGTCGCAACGCTGCAAGAGTCGGGTGTCGGGGCCCGCATGACGGCGTGGATCCGCGACTTCCTGTCGAATCGGACTCTATTTGTACGCACCACGCAAGGTGACACAGCCCCGTTCCCTGTCCATCGCGGCGTACCGCAAGGCAGTGTGTTAAGTACGCTCCTATTCAACCTCATCATGGCTTCACTCCCGACGCACTTGTCTGAGCATACCAACATTACGATTTACGCTGACGACATTTGCATATGGACTTGACGCACAAACGTGCGTGTCTTCAGCATAACCCCCATTTCTATGAATTGGTACGCCTAGATAAAAATAATCCTTTACAATGCCTGCGTACGGCCCCAATTTGGCAACTTGAAAGGCCACGAACGAATTATGGGACTCAACTAATAACCTACACTCTCCCAAAACTGCTAAACACTTATAATCAAGTAAATTTTGTAGAAATGAACACCAAGTACATCAGGCTCCTTCTCCTTAATTCTAATTCTAATCAATAGGTTGTCCATTTGTTTTGTTTTGTTTCTTTTCTTCTTTTTTTTTGTTGGTATTCATGCAGTAATACAACTGTAAAAAAAGAGAGAAAAAGTGGAAAAAAAGTGTCACATGTTGCAAATTGTACAATATGTACTTTTTTTCTTTTTTCTTTTTTTTTTTTCTCATTTCCGCTGCTTGATATGTTACTGTGTTATGTATCTACTTGTTCCCCGTGGATGAGTGGTATAAGTACTGTAAACTAAGAGTGCATTGACCATGTGAATGTAATGTCTCTTTGAATTTTCATTTTGTTTGTAACTTTTTATCTGCTGTCTGGAGGACAGGGCCTGGGGCTTGTCAAGCTACGTCGGTAGCTTTTTTCCCAGTGCTCTGGGTTCATTTATAGGACCGAATAAAGTTGAAGTTGAAGTTGCAGTTGACTTCTGCCATGCGGCGTGACGCCATTCAACATCGCCTACAAGACGCCCTGAACACCATCGTGTTATACCTGGCCGATAGGGGACTACGTGTCTCCCCGAGCAAGATAGACGGTATGGCGTTTACCGGGCGGTCATTCGCCCGCTACCCTTCTTCATGTCTCTGGAACCCCTCTCCAATTCGTGCCGCACTGCAAATATCTCAGCGTAATCATTGACAAACGCCTGTCATGGTCCCACCACATCAAGGCACTCTCGGTAAAGACGTCCAACTTTGCGAACGTCCTGCGACTGGTTTCTGGGCTGTCGTGGGGTCCGTCTTGTGACGACCTGCGCGGAGTACACCACTCCCTCGTGTTAGGCCTGCTGCGCTACAGCTTCCCGGTGTTGCACGGCCTGAGTAGGACTGGCGAGCGTGAGCTCCTCAATATCCAGGCCCGCAGCCTTCGAGTGTGTCTGGGCTTGCCAAAGACGGCCGAAACATACTCAGTCCTTGCGGAGTGAACCACCGGAGTGAATTGGAATATGTTTAAAACTATGGTTCATAACTTAACCAATAAATATATCCCTTTGCGCATTATCACCTGTAATCCTCGAGCAGCTTGGTACAATAACAATTTAAAACGTTTGTCCAATCGTAAGAAGCGTCTGTATCGTGCAGCTAAGCGCTCTCAATCTTCTGCACACTGGCAATCATATAAGGAAGCGAACACTGCTTACTTAGCCGCCCTAAAGCTCGCCAAGACTAATTTTTTCCAACATTCCTTGCCATCCATGCTTACCAGCGACCCCCGCAAATTTTGGCGTCTGGTCAGCCCAGCGAAAATCAGTCGTATTGCACTCGCTGACTCGAATGGATCATTTGTGCCGGACTCCGAGTGTTCATCCATGCTAAATATGTTTTTTTCCAATAATTTTGTTCTAACTACTACATCTTCACTCCCTCTCCTACGAACATATGACTATTTTCCAATGGAGCCCATAATCGTTGAACCTTGTGGCATCATCAAGCTAATCAGTAATCTGAAGGTTTCGTCAAGCTGTGGTTTTGATGGAATCAATACGAAGTTTTTGAAGAGCACTGCACAATACACGTCAGTCATACTTTCCAAACTGTTCCAGCAGTCACTCAATACGCATACAATTCCTAATGATTGGAAAGTCGGGAAGGTGGTTCCAATACACAAATCTGGGAGTAAATCTTCGCCATCTAATTATCTTCCTATTTCCCTCACCAGCATCCCCTGCAAATTGTTAGAACACGTTTTATTCTCACATTTAGCGTCTTTTCTTGAAACAAACTCGTTTTTCTCATGACGAAAACCCGAGACTGGGAAAAAGACGAGAAACAGACGACACAACACAAAGTCTCAACGCTTTTTACGCTCAATATCTTTTTAACCATTTTATCTGTATCGTTTTTCTCTCATGCTCAACATGGGTTTCGCAAAAAAATTTCCTGTGAAACACAACTTCTTTCACTCACAAACTTCACCTAATTTTGGATCGTAATTCATCTGCTGACTGTATATTTCTCGATTTCTCTAAAGCCTTTGATAAAGTATGTCATAAACTTCTATTACTTAAACTAAGTAAATTAAATGTTGACCATAATCTTCTCTCTTGGTTGCATTATTACCTGTCTAACCGTTCACAGTACGTCACAGCTAACGGCTATGACTCCACGCCTAGCCCAGTCCACTCAGGTGTCCCACAAGGTTCCGTCCTTGGTCCCCTTTTGTTTTTAATCTATATCAACGATCTACCTAACTGCGTTTCCTGTAACATTCATTTATTCGCGGATGATTGTGTAATTTTTCGTCGAATCACTAATCCTAACGATATTTTTTTGTTGCAACAAGATTTAACTGCTATCTCTGAATGGTGTGACACTTGGTTAATGCAATTAAATATTACTAAATGTAAAGTCTTGCGCATATCTCGAACAAATATGTTGCCTCCTTCTACTTACTATCTTAACGATATTACTCTTGAAAATGTTTCATCATACAAGTACCTTGGTCTTCATATAACTTCAACTCTATCCTGGTCGTTTCACATAAAGAGCATAATTAACAACGCAAACCGCATGTTAGGCTACCTTCGTCGCAACTTCTCTTCAGCCCCCCTATCCCTAAAAACATATTGCTCTATAAGTCTCTTGTGCGTTCAAAATTAGAATACTCCGCCACCATATGGGATCCTAGCTCAGCGACACTAATTAATGCAATCGAACTTGTCCAAAATAATTCTGCGCGTTTCATTACTGGTAATTATTCTCGCACAGCGAGTATTGATTGATTTTAAAAGAAAAAAATGGAGATGGTAGTCTCGAGCCACTCGGGACTGGCTACTCCAGGACGCGTTATTAATAAAAGAAAGGGGAACTACACTAACCTCGACGCTTTGAAACGCTTTGAAAGAATAAATTAGAACATCATCACCGAGCTTGTCACCAAAAGCGAAGTCTCAAGGCACTAAAAACAAAGAGTGTCACAATGTGTCAAACAGGTCCGTCGAGACGAGAAATTGCACAAGGGCGCGCATGGCAGGTATGAGCTGATTTGCTGGCCAGCACCCAAGAACCTTTTCGGTGGAGTATGGCCGATTATCCAGGCGAGACAGGGACGACACAAGGGTACATCGGTGTGCACTGTACCTCGGGCAGTCTTGGAGTATATGATCCACGTCCTCAACTACATCACACAGACTGCAGTTGGGGGACGGGACCATGCCGAGCTTAAACAAAAGTCGTCCACTGTATGGCACGTTGAGGCGAAGCCTGTAGATGAGCGACGTGATGGGTCGAGGAAGCGCTGACGGCATATAAAAACGGAGATCTGGGTCCACCCTGCACAGCGAGTATTAGTACGATAAAAAACACTCTTGCCTTACCTTCCCTTGCCTCACGTCGTAAAATTTTTCGTTTATCTTTACTTCACAAACTTTACTATGACCTGCCTGGTTTGCGTGGTGAACTTCTACCTCCGCCCACTTACATTTCATCTCGGATTGATCATCAACATAAGATAGGCCTAACGTCATACCACACCAACACGTGCCTGCAGTCTTTCGTCCCCCGCACATCTGCTGAGTGGAACCACCTTCCTAGTGACATCATGCACATTCGCGATCACTCCCGATTTCGCTCTGCATTATGTTCCTTTTTTTGACTCACAATAACACCACTTAGTGTCATATCAACCTGTACATCTTAATATAACCTCTCACAACTCACTAGCTTTTGTATTATACACTTCATCATCAATTTGTTACATTTTAATTTAGCATCTTGATTTACTGACCTTTGTTCACTGTTGTTTATTACTGTTTTGTATTTTCTTTTCCCACTACCTTCTGTAATGCCCAACGGGCCTTGAGGGTAAAATAAATAAATAAATAAATAAAGAATGACACGCCTTCCGTTGTCGCACGTCAGCTTGCGCTGGAGCACCTCTCCACGCTAAATGACCAGCGGTATAGCTGTTTACACCGACGGGTCGGTCGTACCTGGCAGAGCGAGCGCAGCATTTTATGTGCCCCACGAGGCCATCGAGCGCACCTTTACACTTGCAAACGAGACGTCATCCACGGAGGCTGAACTCTTTGCCGTGTACGCGGCACTTGAGCACATTTCCATCTCGCTACAGGGAAACTGGTCCATCTTTACGGATAGTAAGGCAGCGTTAGAGGTTATCAGCTCACACGGATCCCAGACGATCAACGACCTCCACGCAATGACCATCTCGTCATACAACTCCGTTCTCGCCTCCGGTCATACCGTCTGGCTCCAGTGGGTTCCCAGCCACATGGACCTCCCTGGGAATACCCGTGCCGACGCTGCTGCAAGGCGCGCGCATAGCTGTGACAGCCCCATCGCAAACCTACCCCTCACGGCATCAGCTTGCCTCCTTCAAATTCGTCGTTGGTCTGCCTCTGAAACCCGCTACTCACTTCATTGCAGACGCTATTCGATGCAACACATTTTTTCAAGCCATTGACCCCGTGACGCAACCTTACCCCACCCAACACCTTACCAGGGCCGAGGAAATCCTCCTCATCGCCTCCGCCTTAACGTCGCCTACGCTCCGTCACTCCTGCACAAGATGGGCAGATGCGGCAACGCAAACTGCGATGCCTGCGGCGCCATCGCTGACGTAGCCCACCTCCTGCTAACGTGCCCCACGTTCTCGGCGCCCCGTGCCGCCCTCGCCCGACGCCTGCAAGCCTTGGGCCACCACCCCCTCTCGCTCGCTACACTCTTCGGGCCTGTCCCGCGCCCTGTGCAAATGGATGTTACCAAGGCACTCTTCGAGTACCTCAAGGACACCGAAATGATGACCACCCTCTGAAGCACAGTCGGCAAGCCTCGCCGTCCGCAGCACATCGTTGCCATCGCGGCTTCTCCCGCACCTGTTTTTTTTTAAGGAGTAGCAAGCCGGCACTTGCCTGGCCGACATCTCCTTTTGTGTGAATAAACATATACCCCCCCCCCTCCCCCTTGGTCTCCTAAGTCGTAAGCTATACTTGGCATCTCCCGAAATTAAGTTAAGCGCGTACGAAACTGTTATTCGTCCGAAATTAGAGTACTCATCTATGATTTGGAGTTCATTCCTGGAGTATGTGATTGGAAAGCTAGAAAGTATACACAATAAGTCTATACTATTTATCTTTAATACGCGTGATAATTCTAACTGCATTACGGCGTTAAAACAACAAAATAACATCGCACTTCTTGAGAATAGACGCTTGATCAAACGTTTGTCATCCGTGCATAAATTATTCCACACAGAGTCCACTTATTTAGGGCCGGCATGCTTTATCTCTGGCCGTATTGATCATGTCTTTAAATCACAGTTGACATTTGGATCTACCGAGTACCTTTTCAACTCTCCTTTACAATGTGGTATACGAGAATGGAATAGCTTATCTTCTCATATTGCTTCTGTAATCAATCATGATGAATTTGTTACCTTGTGTGAATTTGAGCATTTGTTTAGCGCCCGAATATACACTCTTAAAAATGAGCTTCACCTCATGGCACGCTCCTAGCCAACCATCATCTCAAATGATATCGTTATCTGCCCTGATTTGTTGAAAACGAGAGGCGTACGCCTTTTTTGTGACAATTATGAAGAGCATAAGTGTCACAAAAAAGACGTACGCCTCCCGTTTTCAACAAATCAGGGCAGATAACGATATCATTCGAGATGATGGTTGGCTAGGTGCGTGCTATGCGATGAAGTTCATTTTTAAGAGTGTAGGTTATAAGTGTACACTCTTAAAAATGAACTTCACCGCATAGCACGCTCCTAGCTAACCATCATCTCAAATGATATCGTTATCTGCCCTGATTTGTTGAAAACGGGAGGCGTACGCCTTTTCTGTGACAATTATGAACAGCATAAGTGTCACAAAAAAGGCGTACGCCTCCCGCTTTCAACAAATCAGGGCAGATAACGACATCATTCGAGATTATTGTTGGCTAGGAGCGTGCTATGCGGTGAAGTTCATTTTTAAGAGTGTAGGCTATAACCGCAGCACAGAATGATCACGCCAATTACATGTTGCGTCTTTGGCTATGAAAAACCGTTGTAAAACGTAGTGTGTAGTCTGTAAAAGTGGCATTGAGCCGTATATGGTGAATTAGCGAAGCTCATGACGAAATACATGACGTGGCAATCCTAACAAGTAGCATGATATGCAACACAAAGAGTGAACCTTATCGTTTAGTCATGTTTCTTCATTTGACGCTGGCATAGCCCATCAGTGCATACTGAGAACTGATGAGGAAGTTTTGCGTACGTGGTGACACACCATGTTAGTCCAACAGGCTTATCTGAAACGCGTTGCGATCAATTGTTCCTCCATAGTGGTACTCATCAATTCCAGGAGAAGCCATTCTCTTTCAAAAAGCGAGATGCGACGCTGCATGATAAGCCCTGTCTGGCCGGAACTGGGGACGGCGGCAAAAAAATGTTATAAGGAAAGGTGCTCCGGAACAGTACGTGACCTACAGTGAGTGTTGCGGCGTCGCCGCGAACAACTGGTACTGTGAATACCGATATCATTCCGCCCTGGTGCTTACGCCATCAATATGAAAACCAGCCTCAATCCGCTTATCCTTCTGGTGGTAGCTTGCATTGCAATTGGTAAGTCCTTACAGTCCTTCAGCTTTATTGTGCTTTAGGCAATAACTTAAGGGAGCAATAAGGTGGCATTTGACGTGGCTCGATTCGACAAGCTGTCCACTGGGAGGCGCTGGAAAATGGAAAATATTTTCGCAGCAGCTGTGGAACAAATAAAAAAAAACAGCCGTGGAAAGCAGCCGCGGGCGGCCGACACGATCCTCGTGTAGCGTAGAGTGCAGTTCCCATGCCTGTTCCCTTCTATGTTTCCTTCTTCTCAGCTCACGTGCCGCATATACGTGCTTGAGCTGCGCAGCTCTACGTCAGCAGTTAAGTGCCCGGCGGCCACGTTACTACATGACGTACCCTCGATCTCCGATACGCTCTTTTCACGAGTGGATGATTTTTTTAAACGTGTGCGGAGCAGGGGCCTCGGGCGCGCTCTGTAGTGTTCTTTTAACTCCCGAGTGTTCCTTTAACTGTGTGTAAAACGCAGAAAAATATATCAAGATCGAGCTCAATTCCTATAGGTAGGGAAGCAGGACGTCGTGCATCGCCATGTGACAGCTCCGACACGAGGTCATTTACAGGCATGTAGTGTCATGCTCTAGCAATAACGAAGACCTAATAATACGGATAAGAGTACAGTAAATGCGTCTGTCGTCCGCACTGCGATATTTGCTGGTTCTGGCGGTGGTTGCTGCTGTGGGGGCAAGACATGGTCTTGTACAGGTCAATTGTTAGTCGGCTTGCACGAATATTAATACTCAAATTATTAGCCAGCTTCCGCAGATCGTTGCTATAACGTCATCGAGGAGATTTGCATCTACCGGAACCAATCAGAAACATTGTGTGACGCAGAATATTATCCGTTGGTTGCAGTGCATCTGGTTATTCGAACTTTCGAAGGCCACGTTGTTAGCAGTTGGTTAAAACCTCCACTAACAATCCAGTTATCTGGTTCAACGCTTCGGTGTGAGTGAAGTTGAATGCATTCGTAAAGAATCCAACGGTCGTGTCCTCGGATTACCCTCGATACTGTCAAAATAATGATTTTCGCGACGGCCTCAGTTTCCAAAATTTCGCGATCGTCATTTTTGTGCGAATTCAGAGTTCCGCGAAATATTGTTGAGAGTGGCAGAAAATAGTACGTATTTTGCAAAGATTGAGATTGAGGGCCGAGCGTTGGTGGGCTGGATTTGACCATGGACCAAGCAATTTTTACAAAGATATGGGGCAAGAGACCAGCTGATTGAGTCTCGGAAAGTGTGGTTCGGGAAGGTTAGGAAGAAGAATGTGCTCTAGAACTTCCAAGTCACCGCAATGACGACATCTGGGAGGATAAACTAGTCTCAACAAGTAACGCCATAAGCAAAAGTGATCGCCATACATTTCTCCGCATCAAACAAAACCAGCCGGATGGAGCTAGATAAGTAGCCATAAATTATCGCACACATACGTCGGTTAGTGACAACTAATAATCTCTAAAGTACGTGACGCCCACTTAGAAAACCCAAGTGATATAGATCTAATAAAATAATATCACAATGCACGAGTCGAAAGCCAGTAAAACGCGCAGATCACATGGTAGCAACTGTCAAAAACAACAACAACAACAACCACTTTATTGTGAGATGATGAATGGAGAATTTCATCGCCAGGGGCGATACTCTACCCCATTGCTGGTGGTGATGCTGGGAATTAAATAATGAGCCTTACGTATAATTTATTTTGCAAACCAACGTAAAATAGAGTTTTTACTGCACCAGCAGTACTGTCCCACTTCATTTTCTTTTGCGAAACCCGCGGGGAGGATATATTTATTGGAACAAAGAAAAAAAGAAAAGGGGGAAAGGTCAGCCAAACGGGACGTCGGCTTACTATTCCGCAAAGGAAAAATAAAAATAAATAAGATTTTAATAAAATAAATAAAACGAAAAGAAAAGAATTAAGAAATAAATGATAAACTAGCAAACGGTAAAACAAGGATGAGATAGATTAAAGACAAAGATGACTTAGCTGAGGTTAATGCGTTGAGGGTGATGGGTGAGGGTGGGGCACAGGAGAATGAGATGGCACGAGGAAAGTACAGTGCGGTCCTTGGAAAATGCGAGTCATATTTGACATTACGTTTTTATCATCCACCTTAAAGTTACTAGCAACCTTTTGTAGGCAGAAGGCATGCAACGAAGACACTAGGATGCTGCCAAATCCTGTCTCAAGTACGTGATATCAAAAGCCGTTTCAAAAGACTAGCGTGACTCAGTAATCATCGCGTTTCCGGAAACTGTATCATGAACGTCTTCCGATGTACAAGTAGTGCTCCATGGTAAATAAGCGTGGGCACAGGGCGAACGCAAGTAGTACTTGTAGTAAAACTCGCCGCCTATACATTTTTGAGTCTCATCTCATTTGCGCCGGAACTTGACCATATTCGAAACAGTTTGTACGCACATTGCGAGAATATCAAGGACGAATATAATCGGTCTATTATTTATATCGTTGATGTACCCGCCCTCCGTATTCGTGTGCAGAAATGTTTTGGCAAGATTACACTATAGATACCTAAAACAAGAAGACAATGGTCCCGACGCGTGCAGCACCGGCTACTCCATTGCCGACGTTATCTGCATTCTACTGAGTTGTAATCTCAGCACTTCAGCGCACAGTAACCGTCTGTTTATTAGCCGTTATCCTACTAATTCCATGTGCTCTTCATTTTAGGACCAGGTGTCGATGGAATAACATGCGAACCGGCATTTGCCGCAAGATGGGTATGTGGAGTACTTTAACTTACCCATAAATCCTCTCAGTATGTCATGATCGAGTACATTCTACTCGGGCTTCGTAAAAGGAAAAAAAAAAAAAAAAAAGACGTCCAAACTCTGGCGCGGGATTGATCGTGATTGGCCACGTAGTTGGTCACACTCCACCAGGGGGGTTGAAAGATGCCATACACTCTTAGAAATGAACTTCACCGCATAGCACGCTCCTAGCCAACCATGATCTCGAATGATGTCTTATCTGCCCTCATTTGTTGAAAATGGGATGCGTACGACTTTTTTGTGACACTTATGAACAAATCGGGGCAGATAACAGCATAATTCGAGATACGGTTGGCTTGGAGCGTGCTATGCGGTGAAGTTCATTTTTGAGAGTGTAGTTTTCTGTAGCACTGTTACCTATGCAGGAAAAGACAGAGCAAATTATTAGACGTGTTTTCTTTTCGTTTCTTAGTTTCCTGGCGGCCGGGCGCTGCATTGCCATTACCGATGTGCATGGTCCATACGAAACTACGGACTAGAAGAGGATGGCACACCATGTATCGTAAGTACAACATCCTTTGAAATAGTTAATATTATTAATAGGGACTGTTAGAGATCGTTGATAACGTCAAAGTGAATCTGCCGTGCCTATACCGGAACCATGCTATAAACTCTACCAAGGTAGCCCGCCAACACTGTCGGCTTCAAACGGCGATTTTAACTTGTTGGCTGTGACACTTTTTGTACAGATGGCAGCTTCGGCACCTGTAATAATTATGGGCGTTGGACGTGGAAAGGGGTATTCTTGTGTGGGCCACTAGCACTCACAGTAGCAAGCATCCGTACCGTTCAGCATATCAGCAGGGAACGGTGCCGCCAAACACAAACGTCTAACTCACGTTCTGCCTTGCAGATTACGTTTAGTAGCTATGGAGTGTGCCACAAGGGACATTGCGTGAAGAATCCGCCTCCTACACCAGCACCACCGGTTCCCGAGGACGCGACCACCCGTGTGCCAAGTACAGCGAGAACGGACACTAGGACAACGGTGGTGTCCTCAACGAGCACAACCACGGGTCCACGATCACCTTCTGTTGCAGTCACGCCGGGTAACAGCTATACGACCGCGGAATTTACATCAACTGGGACGGGAAGGGTAACAGCGACGAGACAGTCTACAAGCGCTTCTACAGACACGCACGGTGACCAGATTACGACCACCACGACACCTACAGTTTCACAGCCCAAAGAATATACACCTACACGAAGGCAAAGGGTAACAGTTACAAGACACTCTACAAGCTCTTCTACAGACACGCACGATGACCAGATTACGACCACCACGACACCTGCAGTTTCACAGCCCAAAGAATACACACCTACACGAAGGCAAAGGGTAACAGTGACAAGACAGCCTACAAGCACTTCTACAGCCACGCCCGGTGACCAGATTACGACCACCACGACACCTGCAGTTTCACAGCCCAAAGAATACACACCTACACGAAGGCAAAGGGTAACAGTGACAAGACAGCCTACAAGCACTTCTATAGCCACGCCCGGTGACCAGATTACGACCACCACGACACCTGCAGTTTCACAGCCCAAAGAATACACACCTACACGAAGGCAAAGGGTAACAGTGACAAGCCACTCTACAAGCTCTTCTACAGACACGCACGGTGAACAGATTACGACCACCACGACACCTGCAGTTTCACAGCCCAAAGAATACACAGCTACACGAAGGCAAAGGGTAACAGTGACAAGACACTCTACAAGCACTTCTACAGCCACGCCCGGTGACCAGATTACGACCACCACGACACCTGCAGTTTCACAGCCCAAAGAATACACACCTACACGAAGGCAAAGGGTAACAGTGACAAGACAGCCTACAAGCACTTCTATAGCCACGCCCGGTGACCAGATTACGATCACCACGACACCTGCAGTTTCACAGCCCAAAGAATACACACCTACACGAAGGCAAAGGGTAACAGTGACAAGCCACTCTACAAGCTCTTCTACAGACACGCACGGTGAACAGATTACGACCACCACGACACCTGCAGTTTCACAGCCCAAAGAATACACAGCTACACGAAGGCAAAGGGTAACAGTGACAAGACACTCTACAAGCTCTTCTACAGACACGCATGGTGACCAGATTGCGAGCACCACGACACCTGCGGTTTCACAGCCCAAAGAATACACACCTACACGAAGGCAAAGGGTAACAGTGACAAGACAGCCTACAAGCAGTTCTACAGACACGCCCGGTGACCAGATTACGACCACCACGGCACCTGCAGTTTCACAGCACCAAGATTATACACCTACTACAAGACAATGGGTAACAGCGAGAAGACAGCACACAAGTACTAGATTGCCGGTAGAAGGAGCCACATCTGAGGCACAATTCACGAGCACGCGATCACCTAAATGGCCGAAGTACCCTGGATTCCAATTCACCACCCAGGAAACAACTTCACGCGGCCCAGATGGCACGACGAGCTATTATGACGATGGCAACTCCGACAAGCAAACACTTCCAACGAGATACGGTCCCCGGCCCACGCGGAAGCAGGTAGAAATCACTACACGTGACGCAGACGGCACGACGAACTATTATGACGATGACAACTCCAACAAGCGAACACTTTCAACGATCCTCGGTACTCGATCTACGCAAAAGCTGGTCGAGTCCAGTACAGAGCGGGCAATTAGTTCAGGCAAAGCCTACACTGGCGAACACTATCGAGACTTCGTTTTTTAATGGAAACTTTTTTTTATATGTTTCGCGCCCAAATGGATCAGAGAAAGCTGTCTTCCTACATAAGTGCATGGCATGAGACTGATGTACATTTGTTTGTGCAGGAGATTTCTCGCTCGTCTACACGTTACACATTTACATTATATGGAATTTACATTTTTTGTGTTTTTTTTTTCGCTGTAGCAAGTCATGAAAGTACGTGCATGCATCGTGAATGGCGCGATTTCGCAAATAAATTTCGCAAATAATAATAATTTCGCAAATAAATAATTTCGCAATTGATAATTCGCGATATTACACGTGTTATTGTTGTTCAACAGCGAATTAAGCGTCTAAGAAGTTATTTCACATGTTTGGTCTATTTGTGTTTCGTCATTCGTAGCAGAAAAGTTCCAAGGCAGGGATGTTTTTAACGGTGTTCATCCGATGATGTTGATTTCATCGTAAAGCGTGTGCGTACATTTACGCTCCGAGAAAACACATGGGAGCTACAGCAGAGAGGCACACCTCCGTCAGCGGAGAATGTGGCACTCACATTGAAAAGTGGGGCATATGAAAAGATGGCGGGCACCAGGTAGGCCAGGAAACCGATCCACATTATTTTCTAACGTGAATATTTTACGTGCTTGCGTTAAAAGCATGCAAATTCGCTCTAAGCATGTCGTCTCCCACACTTGCTCTCGTAACCTGATTAGTGTGCAAGACAGCACCTTGAGACATGTGGGAGCACTACGTTGTGACCCGGAAACGCACAGCGCCAGCCCAAACCAATCACAGACGTCTTCAGATTTGTGGGCGGACCCATGTTGACTTGTACACAAGTACTCGGATACAACATTGCACTCTTAAAACAGGTGAGGTAGTAATGTCGAAATAGGCTTGTCGTTGTTCTCGCGCTAGCCGGCATCGTCACGAACATAGACATCTTACGGAGAAAGGCTTGAAGGAAAGGCGGGGAGGAGAATCGGAGGAGAGCAAATGACTTGAACGGGGCTCTTTCCTCTCTCAATGTAGACGCCTGGAGGCAGCCATATTCAATCAGCCAAAGGAACGTCGCCTATTTTTAACCCGTGAAAACAGGCGGAATTCCGAAAACTCTTGGCTCCGCTGCTTCTGTTGTCTACATATTTTGTCACTGTCCGCTCCTGTGCAGGCTCATAGCCAAGGCTGGTCGAGGCAGCGCCGCTGGCAGTGTGGGGTGCTGTGGTCATCCTGTAGACGAATAATCGCAGTTGTCTGGCGACGTAAAGCCGCGAATTATTATTATGTGGACGAATGTGGTGACGGCGTCCCCACGTGACGTCCGTGTCCTGTCTGTGTTTTCGCCCTATTTCAGGGTTTCAGTAATGCATTACGGCTGTGTTTTACTGTTCGAAAAACCTTTTATGTTTAGAGCATCTATTACTGGCTGTTTTTTTTTTCTTTTGCATCCGGTACGTATACTTCCTCAACTCCCGATACAACTGTTAGGTGTAATGTACATGGACGTTTGGTGCGTGTACCCTTTATCTGTTTCATATTTGAGCACAAGCCTTGTTTTCTAAGAATTACCCGGGCAGCACACCAACATTGGCCAAATCTGGGCTGCCAGGTTAGTCATTATTGGATCAACATGAAAAGTGCAACGAGGCTTCCATCCAGGCAGCACACCAATATTGGTCCAACATTGGACCAATGTGGGCTACCACGTTGGCCAATATTGATCCCATATGGGCTGCCTATATTGGCAAGCCCATTTTGCGCCAATTTTTCCATGATAACGCCAATGATGAGTCCGTGAAATAATAACCCATCATCCGGTATAGTATCCACCACTAACAGTGATATTACTTCTCTCGTCGTTTTCGTTTTTTCCCCCGAAGATCTTCTAATTGATGCACGTTGCATCGCGTTACAAAAACAACACTCATTCGCCCTAAAAACGAAGAACAGCTGCAGTGCCCGTCTTGCTGAAGGATCCAGACAGTCGTGTTGCCAACTGTAGGGTAGGACAAGCGCAAGTCTTGCCCACATCACGTTTCAAAAATAATACTGCCCTCACCCTGAAACAGTTTATCCCACAGAGCTACCTCCCTCAGAATTCTTCATTGGGTACAATATTGTGTGATGCCTGGTGTTCCTATTAACTGCGTTATGCTATCCGCTAAGTTTAGCGGCGGAGCAGGGTGCTGTCGCGATAACGCTGACTCATTCAATATGGCGCTCCCCTCGTCCCTACGTCCCAGTTTCGGAGGTTTCCTTCAAGATTTCTATGGTTACGACTACAGACAAAAAAGACAAAAAGAGGGAACTTCACCATATAGCACACTCTTAGCGAACCACATCCCGAATGTTAAGGTTGTGCCCCCTGATTGATAAAAACGGGAGGCGTACGCCTTTTGGTGACACTTAGGTAGTTGTGTTAATTGTCTGCTAAAGGCAGCGCTGAGGTTTGTGAACGTCGGCTCGTCCCCGGGACCCGAGAAAATCACTTATGCCGCACTGCGAAACCTTGACTGGCCGTCACTCCTATCTGTCCTTCATGCGTATAATACACCTTGGCAACACGGATCTCTACAATCTAGCTGGAAGGAAGCATTAGTTCTTCCCTTCCTGAAACCAGGCAAGCCCCCAAAGCCATATCTTCATTCGTCCTGTGAGCCTGACAGGCTGTATGGTAAAACTGATGAAGATAATGCTTTTGCATCGTCTCGGCTGGTGGCTCGAAGAACAAGGTGTGTTTCCCCAGGAAACGGCTGGATTTCGTCGCGACGGAAACTCCATTGATCCCGTTCTCGACATAGACAAGACAGCCCAACATGCTCGCTGATCGACGGTTCCTCGTATCGGTTTTCCTGGACACCAAGCGCGCATACGATACCGTCTTGCACATTTTTGTGTGCTGCACGCCTTGCACATTTTTGGTGTATCCGGTCGACTCTTCAGCTGGCTCCGACACTCCTTACGGGTGGAACTGTCCTTGTCCGTACATCCCAAAGCCAAAGCCCCAAGCATCCTGTTGATCCAGGTGTCCCGCAAGGAAGCACCCCACACCTGCATATGTTTCGTGATGACCCGAGCGAACATGGTCTCAGTTCACCACATCAATATCATCAGCAATCATTTGTCAGACCATAAAGCCAACATAGCTACTGTGTAAATAGAGTCGTGCCGGTGTATCACACACGTCTCGTAGGCATTTGAAACGCTTTGTCCTCCCTTCGTACAATGAGAATCCTACGCGCTGCCATGCAAGAAATACAGAAACCAGTTTGAAACGTGTCGAAAACTATGTCCATTGTCCTTAATAACCTTCCCGCAAACATGTCACAAACGTTTTGCAAACAACTTTGTAGGCCGTCACGGTAAGTGTAGCGACAGTTAGTGAGAACGTCAAACGTTTCGTCAGAGTCAACAAAAGTCACTAACAGCTCCCGCTGAAAATCGCAGCACGTTCCGTGGTCGTCTGCAGATTAGTTTTAAAGCAAATTACAAAAAGGTTCTTTACTCCTATAGCCTCCTAGAAGGAAAGCAAGTGCCCAACTGACTTTAATGATCGAGTTTAGCACGGCACCCAGAGATGAAGACATGACGATGTCGATGGCAGGATCACAGCAGGAAAAAGACACTTCTGTAACTAGAAAAAGGTTACACTCGTCTACTCTGAGACAGCGCTGTCCCTCACAAGCGGTCACTTGTGGCAAATTCGCCATCTTGTCCAACGCATGCTACACATACCATAGCGTAGTCGGGATGACCGTTGATTCTAGAAGTGCTGCTTCCACTTCGATGTTACTGATTTCGCGCGGTTAAGCATGCACTCACGACGCTCTAAATATTGTCTACGTGAAAACATTTTTTAAACTTAAGTTAAAACACTCGCCCCAAATTGTTTTTGTTCATCGGATTCACGAGCTTCTAACATATCTGCGTTGTACAAACGCCTGTGGATATTCTGATCCGAGGACTGGCAAGAAATCGACAATTTTTTTGTAGCGCTAATAATGTCACTCGTTGTGCCACTCTTAACCAGTTTTACACCATTGATAGTTTTTGTGTATCACTATTGTGATCGAGCAAAGTGTGGGTATGTGCTAGTACATGTCAGATTCCTTCCTGCACTACGTACAGGACAAACAGGAGCGTCTCTCCGGTCCCTCTACTTGATGCCGATACTCCGGATTCTTCACATCGTGAAGTCGGTATAGGCGACGCTAGAAAGAGTGCTATATGGGGAATCATGTTGAACCGAGGGTGACACGATTGCCCTATAACGTGGACTGGAGCGCTGGAAAGCCAGTAACGTAGGCACATTTTGCACACACTCCATGGCTGTCCCAGCTGTGCTCGTCAAGCAGAATCTTCACTGATAGTGTAAATCCGTTTTGCAATATCATTTCATGAGTGGTTGTGACAGTCAGAAACTAATAATGAACTAGTAATATTCGCAGCACAGAACTCGCTCCGACTCCTCAGTTATTGGCGGTGGTGGCAGTGGTGCTCAGGCTGCTTGCCATACAGCTGACCTCGCGGGGCAGTCAGCGTCAACAGTGCCACAAGCTCAAGTCCATGAAAGCTGGAGTGTTGGTTCGGACTTACGGTCATCATCGTTAAACAAAAATGTTGTTTTGCATCATGGGGTAGGGGTTGTCACACAGAAAGGGAAAAGGTATGACGGAGCACAAGACTCTAATCGTGTTTAGCTTAAGAAGGATAAGAAATCTAGTCCGTCAACTACGTATGCCGTTGGACATAAGGAGACGCAATAGCACGACAAGTGAAATTCTGCAGCGTCACCATGCAGTGTAGTATCGTGTGGCCAGTCTTAACAGCAAATGCGGAAGCAGAGTGACAGCATCAGACACAGCACAGGGGCTCCTCCACGAAAGCCATGCGTGATAGCATGTTTCTGCTGACGTTGAGCCGTCTTTGCCGATGATGGAGTCGAGGCTTTTACGTCTTTATTGACTGTAAGCAATGCTTTGCAAAATTATGCGTTCTCAAAGGACCGTGTTCACAGTAATATTGGTGCACCACCGGATTGTGTTTAATATAAGAGTAACAAAATGCCACGGTAGCGTACAACCAATAGCGCGCGACAGGATCATGTGCGTGAGCACAGGCTTCGCAGTATGCCACGCTCCCCATTGCTCCAAAAGGGAAAACGGCATCTTGGATGCGGGGGGGGGGGGGAGATATGTTTAACAGAGTGAAAGAAAAAAGGATAGAAAAAACAATATGTCAAGCAGTACATGACCTCGTGGTAATTAAACATCTCGTTTCGAGTAATCAGTGCACTCAAAGAAAGAAGGATGTGAAAAGGTGGTAACGGAGGTTATGGTTGGCTAGGAGCGTGCTATGCGGTGTAGTTCATTTTTCAGAGTGCAGGTCAATATAGCGTCTGATAAAGGGTGTAAAAGAGAGGTAAAAGCAATTATCGTATATCCAAGTCGCTACAAAAACGCGTACTGCCCCCTCGCTCACCCAATCAGAAGCGCTAACGCTATCATTCGTAGGTAGCAGGTAGAACTTTGCAGCCTTTTGGCACAACATATGCGACAACTATTAAAGGTGTAACTGCTCCACCCTTTTTTCTAAGAGTGCATGTAGCATGACTATCGCTTCTTTGTTTTTGTTTGTTTGTTCTTTTTTCAAGGTAGTGGAGTGAGGTGTACGTAGGCGTACGTATTGAAGCCCAGGCTATAGGCTTAACTACGTCATACATCAGCAGCACAACGTAGTCTTTTGTACAACAATAGCCGTACACATCAAAGCCTTTCGTGAAACTTTGTCTTTCCTTAACATTTTAGGTTGTGATTGTGCTCGTTTTAACGCTTTAAATGAAAGGCTCAACTGAATGAGAAGCCGTATTCCTAACCTTGATGTGTTTATTTCTGTTTTGTTTTATTTTATGGGCGGCACATGCGCTCTGTACATGTAGCTTTCCGCCAATTGCGTTGGAGCGTAGGCCCGGCTTCGAGATGTAGACACTATATTGAAGATTATAATAATTCGTTTTCCCGACCACATTGGCATCTCTTGATAGGGACAACAATAATCGAGCATTCCTCTAGTATCGATATTACCAGAGGCGGAGAGTTTTCATTTTCCCGGAGGGGGCAAGGGCGCACCGCGAAGTAAGTACTCTGGCGGGGGGGTACTTTTTCGACTGCTTCGTTTCATTGATCTGATTGCTTTGGGCGAAATTCAGGCTATGTGTTGTGTCATCCTCTGTGTTTCTTCGCCTCACCTTCTACTGTGATCGTGAGTATGGCGGGCGGATACATGTTGCGGATACATACAATTTTTGGGGTTGATGCCTCTTCGCTCTTTTGACCCGGGCGCGCCCAGCCCCAAAGGTTGGTGTCAGCCTCTTAGCGGGACTTCTCGGGGGAGGCGGCGCCCCCCCTAGTTCATGTTCCGGGGGGGGGGGGGGCAAGAGCCCCCGCGCCCCCCCGCAGTCGGCGCCTATGGATATTACAGTGTAGAAAAAGCTTTCTCTGCAGTAATACTGGCGCATCCGTGATGTGGTCGTTTATCATTTTCAACAACCACGATTTCCCGGTTGATATCGATAATCGCCTAATTAACTAATCATGTTAGAAAATGAACGTGGATTTGAAAGACCATTTCATTCACAATGATTAGTCGGAAATTTTTATTCAGACGTAATTTCATCACCTGAGGTTGTGGTACCCACGGTTTAATACTCACAACTGGTCCTTTGCTGAGTTAGGTTCATAAACACCAGTCTTTGGATTTACCGTTTTAGTAATAAATTCTCCATTGTTGATAAACTTTCGCACCATTTCGTTTGACGCATCTCGTTGGTCAAAGAATGGATAATGACCACTGGTAAGCAGCTTTACCAACGTTAAACCATCTTCTTTGATGAAGTAGCCAGCGAAGTCTTTGTCCTCGGCTCTTCCCCACCAAGGCTTTTGTACTGCGTCCTTGAACTTTTCAGCTCCAGTCCAGCTGAGGTTTCTCAAAAACTTCTCCGTCACAACATTAGACACCTTAAGGTCCAGCTGTCCGAGGAAAACGAGGACTTTTGTCTTTTTGTCGAGCAAAGTCGCCAGCTCGTTGTCGATGCTTCGATGGAGATCACTCAGTAGATTCATCATTAGTGCAAGGTCATTCCCGCGGAACGAAGCATTCACACCCGCGTGGATGTCTTCTCGAAATGTTTTGTTATGCATCAATTCAGCGAATCTGACGTGTTCCTCTGGCTCTGTTGGCTTCAGTGCGTTTCCATTGTAGAGGTACCCTGTTCGTCGAAGGCGAAATTTGGGATCCGTGAAATTCGTGGTCGTTCCGAAGGTCTTCAGATATATTCCCAGGGCCATCTTGACCGTTGTCGAGTTTGTGATGAATTTTTTCATCTTATTGATGTTATCTTTGAGTTCCTTGTAGCCGTGCTGGTCTACCAGACCAAGACTTAAGAGGAGGTCGGATGTATCCACTTGTGTTAGAGTGTCAGTAAACAGGCCAACTCCGCACATGACTCCTTTGAGATTTCCTGGGGGTCTTTTTCTCCCTGTCATGTTCTGGTGGATATGAACTCCGAAAGCTGCGGCCGCCCTCACTGCAAGGTCACAATTTTTGTTTAGGAATAAAAAAAAATGCTCATGATATGTAAACTTATCTCCTATGTACACACATGCATAGAAAATAATTCATAAAGAAACGTATACACGTGCCCAGCATGTTTTGTCAACAAAACGTTCACATTAGCGCATGGACAACGGCCGATATGAAGTCATACAGGTCCGGACTGACCTCACCAGGAAAGTTTGAGGTGAGATGTCTGTGTCTCCCCCGGGGAAAGTTGTGCTCCCTCCGATCTGAGAGTTTTTCCAGTAAGCGTTTTTACAACGAAAAAATGGCTAGGAAGCAAGCGAGCTGGTGAAGATGATGCATAATGTAAAACCCCGAGACTAGGGAACACAAAGGGACAGACACAACACGAAGTCTTCGACACAAGACTTCATGTTGTGTCTGTCCCTTCGGGTTGCCTAGTCTCGGGTTTTACATTATGCAAGTGTTTTTAGCCCAGTCCGGCCCTGTGTGTGTAGGAAGTGGCGCACATACCTCCGTATGATTCCCCAGCTATATATAGGTCTATGTTGAGGTATTCTTTAAATAGCCTAAAGAATAAGCACAAGAACTTCTCCATATCGCTTGCGATGTCCTCCAGGCTCTTGGGGTATGAATCATTGGTAAAGCTGAATCCTGCGCCAACTGGCTGGTCCAAGTACAGGATATCATAGTCTTCATACAGACTGTTGGTTCTGTTGTAAAGGTTTCCTCGTTTGTCAATACCAACGGGTCCATTTTCTATAAATTGTCCGAAGAGAGATGTCTGGCCTGGTCCGCCATTCAGCCACAGAATCAGCGGGACCTTCTTCTTCTGCGTAATTTGCAACAGTTCCAGTTAGTAACTCAGACTTTTAGGTCACATATTCTATACAAGAAAGAGATCAACCTGTAAGCAGTTAAGCTCGACCAACTGTGGATTAGGGCTGTGTGACTAATCTAATTTTTCGAATACCTAATCGAATAGTTGTACATCGGATTCCAATTCCGAATCAAATACGTCATTCTATACGACGTAAACAACGAGATTTGGCCGAGGCAGACCAACAATTAGGGACGACACAGACAAGTAAGCCTCAAACGCCCAGAAATTAACGAAATGCAAACAACTCAGGGAAAAGAGGTGCTGACGCCAGGAATCGCATTGGAATTGCATTTCGTTAATTTCTGGGCGTTTGAGGCTTACTTGTCTGTGTCGTCCCTAATTGTTGGTCTGCCTCGGCCAAATCTCGTTGTTTACGTCGTTTACAATCGCCCTGCCTCGTGTCTGAATGAGAGAGTGAGTGAGAAAGATGTAAGAGAGAATGGGAATAGCGTGGTTGGTTGTCCCCCCCCCCCCCCCCCCGTACTTGAGAGGCGCTCAAAGGGAAACGGCGTGCTGGTGTGGTGTAGCGGTTGGCATATCTGAACGGAAATCAGAAGACCCAGGTTCGATTCCTGGCGTCAGCACCTCTTTTCCCTGAGTTGTTTGCATTACGTCATTCTATACTTGAATCTCGAATCGGAGCAATGTCTATTCTGCATCGAATATATTCGAATAGATCCGAAGCCGGATATACTCGTATGTAAGGCCGGAAACGCCAAAGGAAAGGGGACAAAAGACAGCACCTGCTATTTTCATGATATTTCCGTATCGCGTACTGCATATCTGTACATACCCGTACATATCGGTGTCACTGTATATATGCATATGTTTACTGTACATTTGTACTTATGCTGTACATGTCTTTGGTTCGGTTACACAGGTATTCGCTGCGTTTTTGTTCGAGACACAAACTCCCATGAAACCCTTTCGCTGATGAAATTTCGCTGCTTTATATATATGCAATTTTTCGCGAATCCGGCATATCGCGCATATCCGCGGCCTGTAAATTTCACGAATAGACAACCCGCCGCGGCGCATTTCATCAGTATAGGGCTGTTGCGCTGGAGTTTTTCACAGAGGCAGCTAGCGACAGATATGCAAACTAGTTTCTAGTTCAGCGGCCTCCCATGTGTACATTTTTGCGTAATTTTCCTGAGAATGGGAAGAAGCGCACGAGAGCGAAAACATCGCAATATTAAAATTTAGTTGTTATTCTTGTTAGGTTGTAGCCACAGCTACAGAAATTCAGAAGATAAACATGTCTCTACAGCCTTACAAACAAACCATGCGAAAGGTGTCGCAACCACCGTTGGATTAGTGCTCTTCGCCGTGTGATATCAATGTTTACAAGATTCTCAATGGAATGGCTCCAGCTACGTTTATCTAGGACTCAGACAAGCCTTTTCATATGTCATTTGGCACACAGCAGATGTGATTAAGTTTGGCAACAAATATGTGAAAGAACGTGATTCTAGCTTTGGAATAACAGACGACGGAAACGAGTTTTCACGTTTTACAATGACATATACGTTGTGAATCTTTGAACAGACAAAAACCACAGCAGCTTATTAAGATGATTTCACCAACGGACCTCGTACTGATTGATAAAGGCCCTTCTGCAATTTAAGGTCGTAGTGAGAAGAAAGATCCAATTCTGCTGATGCCTCCAATTTCATGTCTAGTGCGCAGTTTTGAGAGTAGCAGATGCAAGATAATGACTACATTGCTCAAATTCGCAACCATGTCGAACGTCCCATTGAGTGCATAAAAGTTTACGTTCTCCTGAACGGAAAAAATACCTGTGACTTTAATCTCACCTGTGAACAGGACACATAATTGCTGTCGTGTTCTAGCTAACTTACACTTCACATCATCAAACAAGTGCCTGTTGATTAACATATGATTTATTTCACACAAAACTGCACATCCGTGAAAAATGGCAAAAAGGTCCTACACGGAAAAATCACATCAGGCCCAGCACGACCGACCGCCGGAGAACTAGGAAGTTGTTTGTGTTTGGGCGCCCGTGGCGCATGTGTCGGGAAATCGCACCGCCGCCTGGTTAGTGCAACAGGCCTATATCGCCGTGTGATTGCGAAAGTGTGGATTGTTGACAAAAAAATAAAAATAAAAATCCGTTGTAGCCGCCGTGTAATCTCGCGGGTTCTTGTTTCGTGAGATGAGGCCAGGTTGTGTCTGCCTCACACATCAAGATTTCCTTCCTATCTCTTTCGCGCAATGGCATCCATCATCAAAACATCCATCAAAACAACGCTTATGGTCCGAGCCCAAGCAGCACAATGTAATGAAAGTCGAGTGCAATAGGGGTGGACGGGTAGGTGGAAGGCCATGAACAGACTCCTGAACTAAGGAACATTAATAAGACACATTCTCTATTGCATTCGACTTTCAATACATTGTGCTGCTTGGGCGGCTGCCAACGAACGAGATTTTCTTTTGCTAACGGTGGGTCGCGAGATCTGGGGTTTGACGTAGATTGTTTACAAACAGCCAATATGCTATTTGTGCTAATATTCGTGACTTTATTGCCTCAAGTCGTGATAAGTACGAAACTGTCCGTAATGACTTTCTGCTTACACTTCTGCTGTAAAACAGTTCAAATTGTACGAATGTTTAAACCATCATCACAACATTTACTTTCCACAGTGTTCAGTTCTAATCCTCACCACGTGCAACCAAATGTGAAAATAAATATTGCCAAAAAAATTTCGCATGGCCTTAAAATTTGCGAATTTTGTAATTCACGAAATTCGCAAAAATTTCGCAAAGATTTTGTTGCACTCGCTTCGTATGTGCTTCGGTTTTACTATTCGCACAAGCCTACTCTAGATGTCTTCTTGAGCGATATATTTCTATTAGATATCCCAAAACGAAAGGTAGAAGGACGAGAAACGTGCGCTTGAAGAAAAAGGGACAAAAGGGGGGATGAGAAACATATGCGACCCAGTACATGTACGGCTCCGTTTAATACATCGCAGTCCATGGATTCGACACGCTAAGCCCCACATTCCTGAATTGAACGGGTTTTTAAGCATTGAGTTTTTCAAACTGCGATTTTTTGAAGCCACCATCGACGATGGAGCCGTACAACGCTGCAGGAGAAACGTGTACAGACAAACGGGAAACGACGTTTTATCCGTACATGCTTGCCCGAAGTTAGAGTCACTAAATAAGCTACGCTTCAGAGTATCGACACTGAGTACCAAGAGCGAGCATGCGCCATCTTGTTTCCGCGCCACGCTACTCACGCGCACGCGGGCTGCGCACGATGCCATCTATCGTGCGCGGGTGAAATGTTCCTTTCGTTTACAAGCAGCAGTTGACGGCCTTGAGCTCACCTTGACATCCTCGGGACGCACTGGTCGACAATACATTGATTATCGCACAACAATCACGCACGCTCCTCTATCCAACAGGGAGCATTATGCTAGCCGTCTTTGATCCTCAAATGGGGATTGTACCGGTGTCGTGCGGAAACAAGATGGCGCTCCTGCTCTCCCTCGGACATCAGTGTCGACACTCTGAAGCGACTTACTACTACTACGACTACTTATTTAGTACCATACCGAATCAAACCATAGGATACCGTAGGCGATTCTCCGGTGACCGGCTCCCTCTTCACAACCGCCTACGCTGTCATGGAAACGAAAATGCATGCACTTCCCATCTCCACGGTAAGACATCACTCCAAAAACAGGATATAAACGTAAAGTACGGTTCTTTACACTTATGTGACACTGCACTGAAAGCTTCGCAGCGAAGAGGGTAATAGAAGCGGAGAAAATGGGCACCGCGATACCGAAACTCATGCGGCTCTGACATCACAGAACTCGCCGCCAGTAGTGAGGCAGCGTGCAAGAAGTCACGTGCTTACGGCTGCCAATGGGGATGGATGCAACTCTGAACTCTGTGGCGTCTGCGCTTTGCTCTAGAGTATGTTCGAGGCCATGTATCTCGCTAAGTACAACACGTAGATGATTAATGCTTTTTTGCTCAGTATCCCGGCATGCAGTACAATGCGGTCATGATGTAGTGATCGACATCGGTGAAGGTGTACCCTTTAAGGGCGACGGAGGAGCTCCCAGAGCACGCGATCCTCGGAGTGCAACCCGGATAGAACACCATCTCCCACAGACATCCGAAATAGATCCCAATGTCAATATCCCTAAACGCATATCTCCAGGATGTTCCGTCGCGACTGTTTCAATGGTTGTCTGGTTTTGAGCTCCATCTGTTTGAGTCTTGTTGTGGTTCGTCCCTCCCCGAGAAATTGAGGTGACTACCGGAACGATGTCGTAGGTCAAGAAGCCAAGCATAGCCGACGCCGCACAAGGAACCGTCGAGATATCGCCGTGTGCGGGTGGGCTCGGTGGTTTTCTGTCGCGCTACCGTCACGACCATGTCGCCTAGCTCTGCGCTTTTCCGTCGAGAGAACGTCTATGCGCTTCCCAGTTTATTCCTCCAAATACTTTATTACACGGGAGCCGTGGATTCTCCAATTGTCGATATCACCAACGCTTGTCATATAGCGGTATTAAGGGAGCACTGAGGTGAACGCAAAAATATTTTCGTTTTTCGTCGCAGAGTGTTCTCCAACCAATAAAATGAGTTGCTATGTAAGAACGATGACCGCAGGTGACCTACAGATCGAGCGCGAAGGCTCTGTTCCGCGCACCTCTGAAAAATCGTTTTCCTCGTGAAAAGGGCGCGTCGCAGAACGAGAGGACGTCGTGACGTATGCTCCACCCTTCAGGTGACCAGTGACGTATAGCGGCACAGCTCAAGCATGTATAAGCAGCGCGTGAACAGCGAAGAAAAACAAAGAAGCAAGGCACAGAGCCTTCACTGCGTCACGAGCGCATCGTGTCCGCCACCGCCACTGCTTTCTCCATGGAGGAAGGAAACACAAGGAGCGGCTCTTCGTGCCAGACTAGCGTAGCCACCCTCTAGCGGTCGCTCGAGTCAAAATCGCCATTACGTCCTGTCCACCACGTGATCTCCTTTAAAGTTTCGGTCTTGCAAAGCTATTTTTCTCGAGCAGCTCTCCGTGTGATTTTGCGTTTCGAAAGTAATTTATTGTGAAAATGTGAGCACCATCATAGAAACGACGTATGGTAATGTGTTCCTGTCCCGGCTGCGGCTCTCGTTGAACTGACAGCAGATGTCACGGGAACACGTCTTGTTCGTAAGTACATGATCAGTTGTTTTGGTCGCCTGTGGGTGTTCGAGTCATCTTGAATTGTTCGTTTGGAACCTGACACTGTGCTGCAAATTCATTTCATGTACTCTGTTGTTGTACAAATCTGATTAATAGTGTTCTGAGTACGGCATTCTTTACCACTTACTCAAGAAACGTACATACGTTGCCACACGTGATGTTTCCGGTCCCGCGTACTCTATTTTGCGTTCCGCACACTGTGACTGGTATTCTCATAGAAGAGTAAACATTCGAACATACAGAAATAAAGTGCAAGCACGCGCTCAACGTAATACTGCTATCTGAACTGTGACACAACTACAGCTAGCGTCGTCTGCTCTGGTGGCGCAGTGCCGTCTGGAGAGTCACGTGAGCGGTCACGTGGTAGACAGGAGCATCCCGGAATGCAATGCGAAGCCGGCTACCCTCGCCTCGATGGAAAACTGTAGGAGGGGCCGCTCCTTGTGTTTCCTTCCTCCATTGCTTTCTCGGGCTGTTTTTTGTAGATTCGATTGCACAGTTATAACGCACCGCAGGGCGACAATATTTTGCATGGTGACTCCTGGTGGACAGCTTGACAGGCGAGGCAGGACTTGGAGCCATGTTAAATGTCACCTCATTGCTCCTTTAATGTAAACGCTAGAATATAATTCATTAAAATGCACTTGACACAAACTGGGATCATGACGTGACATGACATGTCTCGGCACATACTATCCTGTATTAAAGGTGTTGTGAATATAATCCGAAATATTACACGAAATCATGGTTGAAATGTAGGTTTATGGGTACCAACATATCCGTCGAAACCCTATCACGCTGTGCTCCCGCGTCACGGAGTTATGGCAAGGGCCCGAAACTCGCGAGTTCCTTTGCGGGATAAAGTGGGGCGCTTCATGCGTTTCACGTCACCCGACGTCAGAAAACGTCATAAATGGACCATTTCCGACAACGCGGATGCGCATGCTCGGCCCTTGCGTCCGCCATCTTTGAGTGGAAAACATCGCTATGGGCCTTTTCCGAGTCAGCGTATGTGAGATAATCGGTTTCAAGGTTACTCGGACGTTTGAGGTCTGCATTTGACAACTCTTTGTACTGGTAATGAGTACAATACGCTTTCACTCTTTCCGCATTATTGATTGATTTTCTTCTTCTTCCCATTCCGCATTCTTCTTCAAATCTTCTCTTACTACTTACCCACGCAATGTGCCAGTCCGAAAAGCGTCACCAAGTTTTATTGAGGGGAAAGTCGCGACGTTCGACATTCCCTCTGGCAGGGGCGACGCGAATATGGAAATGGTCCATTTAACGTCACGGCGACATCCGGTGGCTAGTGCTTACTGACTGGTCCCCATGAGGATGAATTCATTTTCTGAGCGATGATTGGCCGTTTTCAAATTTGTTCGCGAGCGCTCAAACAGGCGACACCGCGGCGGCTGTGCCGGCTGGAACCGGCGTCCGTCTCGGATGGCTAATGTTATGTAATGTGTCGAGCGGTTTGCTTGCTCTATGAGACCCGATTTTTCCTGTTTAAAAATGCTGGCTTGATCATGTCAGTGTCCTCGAACAGTCACAGCTGCGAGGGAAGATGCCTGCGCAACATTTCTGTTCTGCTTCTTGGTGTAGAAACGATTCGAGAATCGGAACGCTTTGTTCTTCCGGTCAACGACTATAGACAGGTAAGCCATTTGTTATATCTTGTTGCCTTACAACACAGCATTCACTTCGTCACTTCGTGCAGTCCGACATCGTCAGGTTTCTTCAAGCAAATTCCAGAGGAATATTAATGTCATGTCGTTTTCGTTGCCGCAGACATGCCGTGTACGTCTTGCTTGCATAAACGTATACCGCACAATAAAATACTTAATGTCACAAAAACAGCTAAGGCTCCGTCATTTTCTGTAACTCCCACTGCATTCCGACAAACGCGAATAAAAAAAAAAAAAAAGACAGCGAAAGGGAGAAACAAGGAACAACACAAGAAGACGGGAAGCAGAGCAGAAAGGAAGAAAGTAGTGACAGAGAAACGCGCGCACGTCATTGTACGTCATTAACGACATAATAAAAAAAAATAAATGGGTGGCTAGTCCTCAGTCATTGGTCCAGCTCTGGAGGTCACGTGAGGTTTCCGCTACAATGGGTTTCTGTTACAGCCTCGCACCCCTGGTTATGGCACTTTGAATATTAGGAGAACTTTTCACTCTTGGCTCGCCCCCTCCTTGCCCGATCGCGGTATGACGTAGTACCGAGCGCGCAACCGCAGTGCGTAGTTTCCACCTCATCAGGACGCCTGTAAACAGGGACGCGGCGAACGCTGGGACGCGGTGGGGCGATGTGCTCGGAACGGAAGAAGAAAAGAAGAAGAGGCGCTGCTAAAGACAAAATTCTATCCGTGTGGTTTCTCAACCCCTTTAAGACCATTTATGAAATAACTTGCACAAACCTTTGACTTGACCAGAAAGAAGAAAAAGTTTTTGGGTTTCTCCTGATCTATCTTGAAGTAGCCCGAATATGCATCAACTCCAAATTTCTCTTTGAAAGACTTCACTTTGCTTTTCTCTATACCATCACTGATGTTGCTTCCCTCGATAAATTTATTCAGGAAAAGACGACCATGCTCATCTTTTTCTTCCACGCCCTCAACTAACACCCCTTTAGGTTGGTGGCATCCTCGATCTTTCCTAGGGAAAAAGAAAGATGAAAACATTTCAGAAAATCTGATGTAGAAAAGGCAAGTCGATTACGCAAAGGCCCAACACTAAGCCTCATGCCTGGTTCACGCTACCACTTCTCTCCGTTGAGGGTACGGTACAGATCTAGTGCGGCTGCAGTTGTCGTACGACACGTTGTTCAGACACATGCGTTCTTGATACGGAAAGCGTCTGTGTTTACCAATCACGCCTCCACTCTTTCCACGTCTGTCTGTCTGTCTGTCTCTCTGTCTGTCTGTCTATCTGTCTATCTGTCTCTCTCTCTCTCTCTCTCTCTCTCCGCTCTTCAGTGCGCCTTCGCTCATTGGTTAGCTGCGTAGCTGTAGGTAATTCGTACCGCCTGGCGTTCGGTCGAGCCCAACTCTTGCGGCGCGTATGCTTTTTGGTTCGCCTACTTCGTTGCTATAACAACCCTGCCACGCCGCATCCGTAACGCGTGAAAATGCAACAGTGCGAACGAGGCATTACTGGCGTCAACTCAGGAACTGAATCACTCAGCAGAAGTAAATACAGTTTGCATGGATAAGCAATAAACCGGTAGCCGCATACAGCGCTTTCTGGACGGAACAACAACAAAATAGCAACTTTTATGCATACGCGGCGGAAAACAGCAAGATATAAGCGACACTGGTAGCACGTGTTTGAAACGATCGATTGGCTGACATCCTGACATGATATGCCAACGTGTGTACCAGACACTGAAGATTTGCTTTATGGCTCCTGCACCCACGTGAACGTAGTTAAGGCAATTGCAGTATAATTGCACCTGAAGCGTGTCAGCGTATTTGAGTGGTCACGTCTTGCACGTGCGTAGGAACTGCGGATGATTTCGCCTAGGGGTTCTTTTGACGCACGCCAAGAATTTCCGACACACGATGCTGGAAGCAATAGCTGCCTCCCTGGTGGTGGTTTGCTGAGAGAGCTCGCTGTTGTCAGGCTCACAGTGGTGGGCTGCCCCCGACTCACGACACGGGGGATTGTGCGTCCTGGGCCGATTTCTAAGGAAACTGTGCCGACATATAACTGACAGCGTCTGTGGAAAGCCCAGGAAGAACTCCAGACAGCACAGTTGGCACCGGGATTCGAGCCCAGGTACCTCCCAGTCTCGACGTGACATATGACCATTACGCTAACGATTCCGCTACGCGAGCTGGTCACATTGCCACTGTCCTCGGCCGAGACCGAACCCACGAACTTGAGCTCAGCAAGCCAACACGTTGCCGACTGGTTTACCGAGGCTCGCGGCACGTGAACATATACCGGGTGTATCACGAAAGATCCCCCGGCTAAATAATTCGTAAACAGGTGGCGCCATCGAAGAACTTGCTTTTTGGTAAAGATCCTTGGAACATCGGCCATGAACTGAGTAGTGAGCGGCTCATTTGCATACGCTCGCTAAATAAATAAACATCGAAATGGGAAACAAAAAACACTGTCAAGGAGCCCGCGATGAGGGAATCACAAACGTAATATGAAAACAGCTAGGAGCACCTAAGGTTTATTTGAACGAGAACTTTCGTTCAAGAGGCTGCACTTCTTCAGGTTACACAAATACATTTGCGACACGTACAGGTATATATTGCGACACAGGTATATACCTGTGTCGCAAATGTATTTGTGTAACCTGAAGAAGTTCAGCCTCGTGCACGAAAGTTCTCAAATAAACCTTAGTTGCTCCTAACTGTTTTCCTATTACGTTTTGTGGAAAACGTGTTTCCACAACCGCGGGGCGTCAGTCCGACCCCTCCGTCGCCGAGGAAGACACAGCAAGCAAAATGTTCTATGAACAAGCAAGGATTTATTCCATACCTTACACACGGGAGAGATCCCAACGGCACACCGCCGTCAAACAAAGACCGTGTGGCCTGGCAGTGCCCGTTATCCTGGGCAGAGACTTCATCATCCGGCAGAAATTTGTGCTGGACCTGTCCAATGGAGGATACGTTTACCACGGATCGTCAGGATTTTTTTCCTTTCGCCGTGCAACAGGACAGCAGTTCAGCTAAGCAAGCTGCAGCGACGTCTGCCGAACCGTCCCCGCTCACGACTGTCTGGGGTCATTCCATGGTTTCGAGGAGGAGCGCCGTCAGCTTGAACAAGTACTGCGGCAGTTTGACGGTGTCTTCACGGAGAAACCCGGTAAGTCGTCTGTGTTACAGCATATCATAGACGCGGGTAACGCTAGGCCCTGGCGTTGTAATCCGAGACCGTTGAGTGTGCATAAGCGTGCTTTGTTAGACGCTGCTCTTGATGAAATGCTCCAAACCGGTGCAGTTCAAAGGTCCCAGAGCCCTTGGGCATTTCCTGTTCTCCTGGCTTCGAAACGTGATGGTACGGCTAGGTTATGCGTCGACTACCGTCGACTTAACGCAGTAAGTGTGACTCTTACCCCTTTCCGTCCATCGAGTCTATTATGTATTCCCTGGGCAGCACTACAGTGTTTTCAACGCTTGATTGTAGTAGAGGGTTTTTGCAAATCCAAGTTGCCCCGGAAGATGTCCCGAAAACAGCCTTTACCTGTCATAGGGGTATGTTTGAGTTTGTACGGATGCCTTTCGGTCTGTCTAACTCTCCCGCCAGTTTCCAGCGGCTAATGGATACCGTATTGGGAGATGCGAAGTATAACTTCGCGATGGCGTACATGAATGATGTCGTAGTGTTTTCCAGAAACTTTCAGGAATACTTAGAACACCTGTCAATCGTCCTTGCAAGGATGAAGCAGACAGGGCTAACCATCAACCCCCGCAAGGTGCAGCTGGCATCGCCTAGGATCAGCCTGCTCGGCTTCATGGTGGACGGAGGAACACAAGTAAACAGGCTTCACCCCGGCGTTCCTGAACTTGGGACGAGAGGCACCTTTTCCAGCGGAGAATGCTCTAGGCCTCCGGGATGGCAGTACCCAGCCTCCTTATTCAAGGTTCGCTGAGGAACTCCGGAGTCGACTGGACGATGCAGCTCGGACGGCTCGGGAGAATCTGGACGTCGCACGGTTGGACCAGGCTCGCCAATACAACCGAGGTCGTCGGAATCTCACCTACAGCGTCAGTGACCTCCGTCCTTCGACGGACTCACCCGCTAAGTGATGCCGCACGCGGCTTTGCAGCTTCACTTGCAGATAGGTGGGATGGCCCCTTCGAGGTAAGTGCGTGCTCCTCCGGCCTCACTTACAGGCTTCGTCGCTGTGACACGGGTTTCCACCGTTTGTAAATATAAACATCCCAACTTTTACATTTACTTCGCACGCTTATGAAACCTCTGTTTTACATATCGGGACCTTCAGCAAAAATAACTTAGAAAGCGTCGTGATTTTTCGAGTAATTACGGTTTACATATTTCTTGTGCGGAGCAGTGCACCATTGCGCTCTTTGGATCAGCTATCCGTCTGCCAATTTGGTGTTCATCTGCCTGGTCACACGGGGGTGGCTGAAGATAAGTAACAGCCGGAAGACCGCAGCAGACGCTTTGGTGTCCCTTCTCTTAAAAATGAACTGCACCACATAGCACGCTCCTAGCCAACCATCCTCCCGATTGACAACGTTATCTCTCTTGATTTGATGGAAATGGGAGGCGTACGCCTTTTTTGTACCAATTATGCCATACATAACGGTACAAAATTGGCTCCGCCTCCCATTTTCAACAAATCAGGGGCGAGAACCTTGTCATTCGGAATGATGCGGGGGGGGGGGGGATATAGGTTTATTGAAAAAAAAAAAAAGAAAGAGGGGAAAGGTTAGCCTGGCTCCAGAAGCCGACTTGCTATTCCCGCTTACAAAAAAGAAAAAATGAAAAGAAGAAAAAGAAATAAAAAAAGGAAAGAGCGAAAGAAAAGAGGCGCAGTCACAGGCTCAGCGCGAGCCCTGGGTCAGTAAGGAAGCATACGAGTTCCCTTCCGGAATGACTTGGCTAGGAACGTGCTGTTGTGACGGGCTGGGCTTTGTGATAAAATAGGTTTCCCAAACTTTTCCCAATGTTCTAGCATCCAAGGGGCAGCACGCCCTGTTGCTTTCAAACGGTCGCAAGTTCCCCACAGTTGAAAGCCATAAAACTTTAGTTGACGTGGGCGCAGTGTCTCTCCGTGGGAAGGGTGACATCTGCTTTCCCTTAGACAGTGTTGTTTTCCCCTAGAGGCGGCTTTGTGTAGAAGGCAGCATAACTGTATGTTAACGGAAGCAGTAGAAATTACTGCGTTCTTGGAATGCAGTGTCGGACGCACATGTGTTCTTGGTTTTGCGTACGTGACTGACCCGGACTCTGACATGGCGCGGGAGGGTTATATAAACGATGGATGACTTCGAGACGAGTGGAAGAGTGAGACAGTCTCCTAAACAGTGAGTCGTAGTTTGCGTCGAGGGTCAGAACCAGCGGAGAGTCACCGATATGTGATCAAGAGCGGGAGCCCGGACGGATGTCCGGAAGCAGATGGACGACGTCGGCGCCTTGGTGCCTGGAACCCACCTTCGACCTGAGGGTTCGTCCCCGAAGTCTCCTTCCACCAGCGTTGATGTCTGGGAAACCGAAGTTACGACCTAGAGGCCCAGCTGGCGGTGACTGACCGGAAAGAGGTGCACCCGACGACGATGTGGCGAGCGAAGAGAGGGATCGACGGCGGTAGCCGAGCTCCTCGGACCGGGCCTGCAAGCGGGACGGTAAGCCTGCCGCCAAGTCGCCGTCTTCGCTATTTTTTGACCCGGCCGTGGACCAAGAATGGAGAGCAGAGTGGATGAAGATCGACGGAAGCAGCAACCGAAAGCCACAGCATGCAAAGCCGACCGCGTAGGTGACTGCCGGAGTCGTCTTCGGAGCCACGCCATCGTCCATGGCCTTGTGAAGATGTGGTGTCGTCGGGGTGCGCAAAATCAGGGTCAGTCACTCTTGCCACCTTGTTACGTCTCCCGCGTTTGCCTATGTTTTTCGAGTTTAGTTTGTCGTGCAGTTCATGTTATCATTCATTTGAGTTGTATC
Source organism: Ornithodoros turicata (assembly GCF_037126465.1). NCBI lineage: Eukaryota > Metazoa > Arthropoda > Arachnida > Ixodida > Argasidae > Ornithodoros > Ornithodoros turicata. The sequence goes on along the minus strand of NC_088203.1, from coordinate 23,885,361 downwards.
ATGCCATACATTTACCGCTTGTCCGCTTGTCTGATGTCTGCATTTGTAGTTCATTTAGTGTAATCGTCCATTTGAAGTATCATGTCGTAGCGTTTAGCAGAGTTTATTCTAAACCATGTCTGTTATTGTCGCTGTTCGTGTTCTGGATAATTTAAAGTGAAGAATACGCCTTTCGTTGTGTTCATATTAAATCATGTTCGTTATTGTTAACGAAGTGCGTGGTGTCATTCCTCTGCGGGTGCCCACGTTGAGTGTATCCCCTTTTTTCGGTGAATCTTGTGGGCTACGGAGAAGGGCTACGTCACACTATCTCTAGTAGAACAATTTGTTGCCGGAACGTTGTGGTAATGTTTTACTCAAACGTTGCAAAATTGCAACATTGTGACAACACAAGAACCATGTTTCCCCAAATCCAATACAATATTGAGACAACGTTTCCGTCATGTTTCCACAATATTGTGGCACCATTACAGCAATATTCTTAAACGCGCTCACAATATTGTGGCACACTTGGGTAACGTTTTCGCTACATTATGACAGTGTTACAGCCATGTTTCTCTAACACAACACAACATTTACGCAACAATTATACAACGTTCCTGCAACATTGCATAGCGCTGCATCCATAGTTGTTGAACACAGAACAATGGTATGACAACATTTCATCAATGTCATATTGCGACGTTGCCCAAACGTCGCTAATGTACAAGAATTCAAAGGTCAGATATGACGATTTTGAAGTGCCGCAGAACTGAGCGATGCTCGCACTGTGTGTTCGTTAGCGAAGACTGAATATGTGTGAGGAGTATCTTGGTCCAACTGTTCGTAGATTTTTAGAAAACATTTTTTGTAGTTCTCAAGCCCGCCCGTCAGACCGTCGGCAAACCCTGCACACTGGCGCACCGATGTCACTGCTCTCAGTTTATCTGTCTTTGGCTTGTCATGAACTCTTGGCTTGGCCGCTTGGCTTCTTTCATTTCGTCCTCTGTGCATCGTACATAAGCGAACAGCTGTTATGTTATTGCTAAGCCGGAAACAAAGCATGTGATAATTTTTTTGGCACGGCGTCGTTTGGAAGGTGCACTTCCTTGTTCTGACCTTGCCTTTTATGGGCTGGAGCGATATGATACGTGATATGAAACGGCGAAGTTGTCGAAGATGCGACGGTGCTACGCTGTTAGAACAATTCATCGGAGCATTCAAGTGTTACCTGTTATAAGCTGCCAAAAGACCAAGCAGTGCGAAGCTCTTGGCTGACAGTGGTGCCTGCTAATTTCCACTGCAAGGATTTCGTCCACGAATGTTATGATAAGTTACGCGCGACTCCAGAGGCAATTTGGAATCTCGGCACCAAATCGTCTGATGAAAATATGAGGTGCCCGACGCACAACATTTTGAACGTGCCACGGAGGATCAAGGCAAAAAAACGAGAGCAAAAAAGGTAAGTCGAGGTTCAGATATAAAAAATAGCAAGCTTATGAATCGATTGTGCAGCTGTCCTACTGCGCTTACTCTGATATAACAACGATTAACAACACAATAGTATTGATAATTTAACTTCTGAATTATCACAGGTGCACGCTGAAGGCTGGAACCCGGCTGTCCGCCATCTTCAAGCACAGATACGTGAAGCCGTGAGAAGCCGTAGCTGGAATCCATTGACAAGTACGAAGGTGCATACACGCCACAATGCCCGTTCGGGTGCATCTACGTCATAAAAATGGCTGCGCCCATGTGTGCTTCGGAATGAATTATCTATTTTTTTTACATGGTACTGTACCGAACTGAGAGAATGAAGGTGCATTTTGGGGAGAGCTGGATGTGGGCTTTCAGAATATCACAACCGTTTCGACTATTTGGGATATCGGCATAGCTGACCTTTAACTTCATTTGCAACATTCATTTGTAACACTCGAGCAACATTGCGGCACAGTATGTACACATTTTTCAAAGCGTGACTACATAAGTGCAGCGCCCCGCCTGCCTGACGATGGGGGAGGCCCCTATTGTCATCATGCAGGAGAGCTACCCTAGTAGCACAGTTTGTGTCCGGACCGTTGTGGTAATGTTTTACTCAAACTTGCAGCAACGTTGCTGGAAAACATTGCTTTAGCATTCTGACAGCACTAGAACCATGTTTCCCCAAGGCAAATAGAATATTCAGGCAACGTTTCCGACATGTTTTCACAATATTGTGACACTGTTACAGCAATGTTTCAACGCATACACAATGCTGTGGCAACATTTGGGTAACGTTTTCGCTACATTATGACAGTGTTACAGCCATATTTCTTCAACACAACATTTACGCAACACTTATGCAACGTTCGTGCAACATTGTAAAGCGTCGCATCCATATTTGTTGAACACAGAACAATGGTATGGCAACATTTCATCAATATCATACTACAACATTGCCCAAACATCACCAATGTCCACGACTTGAACTCCATTTGCAACATTCATTCGTAACACCCGAGCAACGTGTACACAACACTTCAACAACATTGCTACACCGTATGTATACATTTTTCAATGCGTGACTACATAAGTGCCGTGCCCCTCCCGCCTGACTGGGGTCGGGGGAAACCCGTATCGCCATCAAGCAGGAGAGCTACCTATGGAGGTAGACTCTGCTGGGGAAACCGCTTGGGTGTCCCACTGGATGGAGCATATACTGAAACACAAACTGTTGGGGTACTTCTATTAACTGTAGTGTTGCGTTAAACATTTGTAACGGTGAAGATTATGCATACTTGCAATTAACCCGTGTATCTATAACGAGTCAAGTATAGCGAACAACATCCCTGAATCCCTTCCTGTCAAATACCATGTTTTTAAGTCAGACTTGTGCTACATGGGGTATTTGCTGAGAGGAATGCACGAGACCTCTTCACAAAACCTGGACCCGTTTTGAATATGTTGCCTGAAATGTTACTGTAAGAGTTATTGAAGTTTCTAAGAAACTTCGTTGTAACGTCATCTAGATGTTGGAAAAGTAAAACGCAAATGTTGCCTCCACATTGTATTTGTGTTGGAGAAATATGAGTGTAACGCTGTCTCTACGCTGCAGAAACATAAGACAAATGTTGCCTTCATGTTGCATTTGCATTGAACTAACGTGGCTGTGATGCCTTCTCAGTGTTGCAGAAATACAACGCAAATATTACCTCAATATTGTATATGTGTTGGAAAAATATGACTGTAACGATGTCTCAATGTTGGAGCGACATAACAGAACTGTTGCCTGAATATTGCTTTTTTGTTAGAAAAATGTAGCCGTAACGCTGTCTCAATATTGCAGCAATATAACGCAAATGCTGCCTCAATATTTTATTTGTGTTGGAAAAATACGGCTGTAACGCCGTCTCAATGTTGCAGCAAAGTAACACAATTGTTGCCTTAATATTCTATTTTTGTTGGAAAACTATGCTTGTAAGGCTGTCTCAATGTCGCAGCAACATAACACAAATGTTGCCTCAGTATTGTATCTGTGTTGAAAAAAAATGGCTGTAACGCTGTCTCAATTTTGCAGCAGCATAACACCAATGTTGCCTCCATACTTTATTTGTGTTGAAGGATTGTGGCTGGGACGCTGTCTCAATGTTGCGGAAATGTTCCCCAGCATCGTTACTGGCAACAATTTTTTAAGGGGACATTATCCACGTTCGCACAACGTTTGAGATGTTTCACAACTGTCTTCCAAAACATTGCGCGACTATAGGGTACGGTCAGATGCTTGGATGAGTAATATTGCTCGAAGGTGACCGAGGAACGTTCAGACACTGTTCCCTAGCAACATTGAAGAAATATTGCACTGCCACGTTGCAAAAACATCGTAAAGGATAGTAACGTTGGTCCACTTTTGGTTATATTATTATAATGTTAACGAAGGTTGCAAAACGTTGCTCCACATTGGACAACATTTGCAGTGTTGCTTCAACTTACGGCAACAATGTGCGCTACTAGGGATGTGATGAAGTTCAGTTTTAGGGGACAGAAATTCATTCAGACATATATCGGCACAGTTCCCTTAGAAGTCGGCCAGGACGCACATTCCCCCAGGGCATCAGTCGTGACGTTGCCCACCTCTCTGAGGCCAACAAAGGCGAGGCCTTTCACCAGTGCCACCACCACCATCATTTTTTGGAGCTTACCCCACTAGTTCACAGCGCTCGCGGCGCATTCGTCATCATCTATGATCAGCACGCTATCTCACCTACGGAACGACAGAAAGGCCAGCACAGTTTACAACTCGCTTTGAGAAGGAATACCAAAGTGTCTCTTGAGGCTGTTCCTAATCTTCCGTCGCCCCCGTGCGTGAACCAGGCGGATGGACACGAAATTGGCAGCCGGATAGCTGATCCAAAGAGCGCGTTGGTGCACTGCTCCGCGCAAGAAATATGTAAACCGAAACCGATTAATTGCTCGGAAAAAGTCAGTAAGTGTCGACGCGGGTTTTTTCTTAGAATAATTTTCGGTGAAGGTCCCGATACGTAAAAGCGTGCGAAGTAAAATTTAAAGGTAAGGATGTTTATTTAATTAGTGAGCGTATGCAAATGAGCCGCTCACTACTCAGTTCATGGCGGATGTCTCAAGGATCTTTACAAAAAAATTAATTTGTTCGATGGCGCCACCTGTTCACGAATTATTTAGCCGGGGACCTTCGTGAAACACCCGAGTTGGGATGTCGTGCACTAGGGTTCGGAATCCCGGGACGTTTTTAAAATCCTGGGATTTCTAAATCGGGATTCCGGGACGGGATCGAGATTTTTCTGCGTCTATTCCCAGGACGCCGTACAGCACTGTATCCCCCTGCACGTCCATACTATCACGGATTGCGATACACAGCATGTTTCCTGCAATCACCGCGGAGCATTCTAGTCGAAGAAATCAGACACACACGCACGCACACAAAAGGACACTGCTCAGCCGGAAAAGTTTCGCCACGTATTATAATGAACATTCGCACCGTACAGGAATGTCGACTTTGCGTTGAAATGCGCGGTTATCCTCGTCCGTCCATCCTGTGGCCGGGCCCATAGATATTTCCCCAGCTCATTAGTGCACGGAAAGACATAACGTTCAACAATACGAGAAACATACGCGCGCGCGCGAGAGAGAGAAATACATGATGACGATGATAACACATACGCGAATGTAAAGAGAGAGGGCCCGGATTCCAAGGCAAATGCCTTTTTCTTTTTTTCGTGTTGTTGTAATAGTGCATTTCCAATACAGGAGCACGAATTGGGTGCTGGGAAACGTTCTGTATCGTTTTGATAGCCTATAAATGCCTATTCCAGCGTTTGTGCCTATGTTGGCGTCGATCCCTAAAAATCCGATTAAACATCCATAAACGCTTACAATGGCGCTTAAGAAGTGGCGATACTCCGTTGTGCAGACGAAGTTGACATCGGTCATGTCGCACATCCTTTTGAACCCATCATATGGCTTCAAAGAAGCGAGTATCTCAAATGTACTGGAATATAAGCTGGGAATTGAAAATCGGTTACTCGGTGCAATCGCTTACTCGTTCTTTCTTCCTTCTCTACCTACTCTGCCTTCCAGAATTGTGTTGTTGTTGCGTGGGTTACTATAGGCAACTTTCGTAACGAATTTGTCGAAATCTAGAGCTCTCAGGTCCATTGCATGTTTACATCTAAAAGAGCTTCTAGTTGCCTTCTGTTTCTTACTTTTTTTACAACGAATAAGGCACACGGTAATGCGCTTAGGAGGGGATGTGACGTACGGAGGTAGGTACAATCCCTACACTTTGGCAACCCGAGGAAGCTGCCATCCTTGCGTGCAGTCAGTGCCAGTAAGTCATACGAGCGAAAGTCACGCGCCCCATCCAGTGTAAGCAGACTACGATCCTCCATATTTGCTTGCTGTTGCGAGCCTTCTGGTAATGCCAGGTCCCCCAAACTCACCTCGGAAAAGCGTGCAACGAAGAAGGCCGCCACTAGATACCCCACTGTTGCCGTTCCGGATCACTTCAGCGCGCTAAGTTTAGCGGCAAAATGTTTTTGTTGTTTCTGCGAATGAATCTAGCCTTTATATGTCCAAATAATACGCGTATAACAACTTTCTGTGTCGTGTTTCACTTTTTGGTCCCGTTTTTAAACGTGTTGAGCGATCGGAAGGATCTAGTGCACGGCTGCGTGCATCACATAGCGTACCTGTCGTACCAGGCGTCGCCACTGGCGCCGCAGGCGCAGTCGTCCATTTCTCCTTCGGTGACTTGGCCTGGCTTGGACTGTGCTTCAACTGGATCTTTAGCGCGCTACAATCAAACGCAAGCCAACGTCTGGTAACAATGGGGTATCTAAGGGCGGCCTCCGGCATTGCACGCATCGGGACATGGAGGTAAGAAACTAAGGAGATGCCCTAAGCGCCTCTCCCAATGCAAGCGAGCGTGCTGTGACCCGCGCATGGCATTGTGGTTAGTTGCCCACACACGTGACCCATAAACGTCACGGCAAGACGTCATAAAACATGGCGTCCTCCATGTCCGCGGCATATCTTACCTGAATACAGAGACGAGCTGCGGCCGAATAACTTGTTTCCGCTTTCATAACATCTTTGGAGTTAGAAGTTATCACACCCGTTGAAACACAAGACAGATAATCTCAGTGTGGAAGCAATGGGTCACTAAATCGCTAGAAGACGTACGTACGTCATCGTGTCATTGCCTGGCATCTCTTCTGTTTTGCTCAACTTTTGCTGTGATTTATCACGCGGCAAATGTTGAAACAACCCATAACCTTCAAAGTATTGTGCGAATGGACTCCTTGAAGGTAAGACGTTTGCTGAAGATGAGGTTTGCAAAACTTCCAAGCCTCCGCGCAGACCGCCATAACGCCGAAACATGTGGCGATCACGTGACCGGGCAACTAGATGGGCGTGGTATTGCCAGGAGCGACCGCTAGAGGGGTCCCACGGCCCTCCGATCTTATAGCCCTCTCCTTAGTTTCTTACCTCCATGCATCGGGATAGGAACCAATACATGGGAAAATGGCGACCTTGGGGGACCTGGGTAATGCCGAAAACGAAACCTAGAAGGCGGAGCTTAAAAATTTCGAGGGCTAAGAAATTTGCGCGTTAGATGCTCGTTTAGATGCTCGTGTTAGATGCTTTCGGTGCTCGAAGCCCATCTTGCGTATCCCAGTATGCTGGCCGCCACAAGTGCTTCTGAAAAGTGTCGTAGAACGGTCGCAATGGATAGAAGCCTTGTGACCGTAGTAGGATGGATAAGTTTTGCATTTCGAGCAGCAAAAAAAAAAAAAAAAAAAAGAATCAACAAAACAGTCACAGTTCCCATTTACGGTATTGTTCTTGCGGATGGAACTGATTTATTCACTTTGTTTTGCACTTTCATCGCTACCGGTGAAAAAAAAAAACACAAAAAAAACGACGATTTATAGTGCCTATAATGCCATTTTTAGTACCTAAATTGGGATTTAGGTATTTGGGATTGGGATTTTAGGGTCTTTTATAGGCGCCTAAAACAAGGTTTTTTGGTGCTTAAAAATCCGGGCTGTACTTCTAATGCGGCTGCTAAAACCAAAGACGTTTTCTCGCATCTTCCGCTGGAGTATTCTGAGCAACCGCGCGTTTTGATCTCTCCTTTTACTCATCTATACAGTAATTGTCGTGTTCTGGTCTGAAGCATTCCAGTCTAGTTTTCTCAAAAGGCTATCTCAGTTTTTCTTTCACTTTCAAACAAACGTATTCACGAAGATTAAAAGGACAAAAAGAGAAATTCTGTAGAGTGTGTGTGAGAGAGTGTGAGTGAGAGAGACTCTGCAATACTTTGTGTTGCCTTATGAATCGGAGGGATTCATGATTTCGTATAGGAGTTATATAACTTTAGGGCTGTTCTCGGGTATAGGTTGGACAGGTTATAGGTTATAGATAGTAACGTCTTTGTCAGGTGTCGTGGGCGATGAGGTTGAGTCAGTTCCCGGTTGCAACTGCTATTTTTAGGAGAGGGCAGTTTGAAACGAAAAGTCGGTATGACATCGTTCTGTTCTTTTCGCTCGTACGACTGCATATTCGTTGTCCAGAAAGCTGAAAATATCCCGAAAAAATCCCGATATCCCGGGATTTCGGGACATGAAATTAGGCAGAAATGCAGGGTTCTCGGTTCCCGGGACCCGAACCTGCGCACCAAAGAGTACACAATGACTTGGACAAGAAGTGCGCGGACGAAACGTATTTGCACACGAACGCGTGCACGTGTGAGAACGTGTTTGCAGACGAAACTGTTCTGTTACCGTTGGGCTGCACGCAAATAACGTACGGTCACAGTGCAGGAACTACCCTTCGTCTGCTTCGTCTACAGGTCTTGCAACACGTCAAAGAGTAGAGTGATTGTTTTTCTTCCCGAACGCCTAGATATGCAGTTATACCGGATGTTTCACGAAAGTCCCCCGGCATAATATTTCATTAATAGGTGGCGGTACCGAGGAACTTCCTTTTGGTAAATGTTCTTGAAACATTGCTCAAGAACTGAGCAATGAATGGCTCACTTGCATATGTTCATTAATTAAATAACAATCTCGAATTTTTAAATTGTACTTCGGACGCATTGAAGACGTCTACTTTACGTATCGGGGCCTTTAGCGAATCACATTCCAGGAAAAAAAGTCCGCTTCGGTTTCGTGATTTTTTCGAGTATAATTAATTAGTTTCAGTTTAGGTATTTCTTGCGCGGAGTGGCGTAACAATAGGGAGTTTTACTACATCGGAAGATGTTCACAATAAGAGTTACGAAAACATAAGCCAGTCACCCTGCTCCTTTGGAGCGGGTGACATTACAGTGCGAAGCATAGATTTGATAACTTTCTTTATCGTATTATTTTCGTAGAATCCCGATGTAGCTAAACTCGCTAATGCGCTCTTTCGCTTATACGACACTAGATTACCGCTCGGATGGCACGCAGGGGTACTGGAAGATAAGAAATTGACACGGGACAGCTTTCACCGTTCCATCTCCTTGGCCACCAGGCTTTAGCGCATGTGTGTCGTATCGCTCTGTGGCTGTGGCGGTTACGCCTTATCACGATGATTACAAGGGCTTGCACCGAGCCCGCTAAAACGAATGTGCGTAGGGCCGAAGCAGGCCTCCGTCACCGCTGTTAACTAGCACAGTTTTTAGTGCGGAATGTGAATTGCCATGCCCTTCTCATTGATTATTGCCAAAAAGAGGAACTGCACGACCATTTACTGGTGTTAAAGGAGTTCGGCACAGAGAGACCGAAACTTTTCTAATGTTGGGCGCATAATGCTTGCGTGACCTCAAATCTCATAGTCCGCTAGTATTGGTTTCTGTGGTTGTTACAGAACACTGGTGATTAACTGCGTTTAACCGTTCGGTTTCGGTTTCGCCGTTTCAAAAGAAGCGCCATTTTCGTGTGTAATAGGACGTCACACCTCCATGCCAGCCGTGAGGCGTGCGCCCTTCCGATCTCGGGGTAGCCGGTTTCGATCAAGGTGAGCCGGACTGGAAGGCGATTTCGCAGGAGAATGCCGCGAGTCGAAGTCGCAGCGGAGCCAAATAGCCGGTTGTGGCCGACTGCGAAGACTCGAAGGGCAGCTTTCGTTCGCGCAGGACAGGTTGCCAACAGTGGAGAGACAGCGAGTTTACAAGGTATATCTAAACTGGTAGCGAAAACTAGCGAAAATACCAAATCAGACCCATCGGCAAGGCCACCAGCAAGAGGCGCGAGCGATCCTGGGTGTTGACAGTAGAGGTACGGTTGTAAACAGAAAAACTTTGCGACATGGGCGTCGCTTGTGTGTGTACTAATAGGTTATTCATAATTTCAATGTAGAAAAAACTTTCTGTTGCCCCGCTCGTGCACATATACGAGATCATCTACCACTCCAGTACGTTTCCGTATCCTGCTCCTTGCGCATGTGTCACAGTTGGGTCTGTTTATCCGTGCGTCTCTGTATCCGTACCATGTGTCCGTGCATTGTAATACGGAGTTCGTACAGTCTTTGGGTTAAGCAGGAAGCGACGTTCACATCTCTGTGCTGTAAACCAAGATTAACACGAGTGAACAGATGAATACAATGATCCCATGTTGCTGGGCCCGCGAAAGAAAGGTTTCGTCATGGGACGAGCGGCCATTATGGTGTGAGTGTTAGCAGGAACCAACTGTGTACAACGATGTCGTGTTTTGTTGCGATGGACCTATAACGGCCACTTATTGAATAAATGCAAACGTCTAATCACTAGGTATACGTATAGCTCTAGGTGAGAAATGGGCCTTATGTGAGCCTTCCTAATTTCTGTATGGTCATCACGATGCCTTTCTGTTTGGAGTTGTCAAAATCTGTGATAACCGTATGTATTTGGTGATTCATTAAACCTGATATGCTTTATTTTTGTGTTCCCGTCTGGTATTGTTGACTGGGCAGGGATAAGGGAATACAGAGCAAGTGAAGTGGGCCAATGTAAACGTGCATGGCTAATTATGCACTAATTATTATTCATGCTAGTGACGTCATTTATTTACAATCGTAGTAGTCCGCGCAACGGATGGATGGCGCTGACCGTCTCAATCATGGCGTCATTCTGAAGCCACAGGGGCCTATGGGAGTTGCGCTACCTGTTTAAATATACCTTGGAGTTTACTTGGGAATGATTTTAAAATATGTTTGCGTCAACTAAATGCGAGAAATCTTTGCAGAGTTGTTCTCCTTCGGGGACTTTATGAGATGCATGAAACTGTAGCAGCGTTTTTCGGACTCTGCAGAACACCTTTAACAGCGCTGCGATAGCAGCGTTTTGTTCTTGCGCGACAACCTTGTCTGATGAAGGTGCGGAAACAAGAGAAAACCATTACAAAGCAGACTGTCGTGCCGCGACTCTCTGGTTCATAACATTCCTGTAGGATTGCGCACGACGCATACAGAACGAAAGTAGCCTTTCCAAACTGGGCAGCCGCTCTTATGGCGAATTCGGGTGGTCATTCCGTGGCAACACGGCATGGCGCTCGAAAATTGATTGGTCGGCGCCTGCGCAGGATCACGTGACCGCTGCTACCCGAACATGAGTGCCACGAATCTGGCGTCTTTAGACGGTTGGATTACGCTAGGGGCGTCGCGGTCGCACGTTTTCGGGTACCGTCGTCTGCTAACCCACGTGAACTTCGACGTGCGGGCCAATGAGGTCCCTCGCCACCTTCGAGAAGCGAATGTATTTCTTTTCTTTCTTTTTTTCATTCCGTGTTAGCGACGCGAACAACTGTGGCTATGAGCGGCGTATAGATGTGGACAGATAGAGAAAGGACAGCAGGAAGGAGAGGGAGCAAAAACCGGGAGGAAAACCCCGGACTGGTGTACTTAAAAAGGGAGAAAACTGTACTTCACGTTTGGAGCAGACGCTCTTCATCAGAAAAAAGGAGGAACAGGAAGCTATTGCCAGAGGATGTTAAACATACTGCCCAGCCCGCTTGGGAGCTGCACGTGAACGTGTTAACTAGGGCAGCATGTGTCACCACACCAGTCGACAGTTGATTAGAAACCTAGAACCAGTCTTTCGTTCAGGCCCGTTGGATGGGTAGTGTTCAGATAATGTATCAGGTGACTCTCTTCCCGTTTTCGCGGTTTTGCGGAATGGAAACCGGAGCGGATAACAATAACGTGAATATTATCAATAGTGTGGCCGAGACTAGAGAAATGTTTAGAAACCAAGGTTATCTGGTAGTTGCTGATACCTCCACAAAATTGTAAATGTACGAGTCGACGATGTTCCCAGAACCTTTCATGAAGCTTTCGTTCGGTTCCACCTATATACATAGAGAAGATAGCGTAGACTACGTTAGCGGTTTTGCATGTGTAACGACCAGGCGTATTAACGTACCGGCCATTGGAACTATTAAGGCGCAGGTGGTGCAGGCCCACATGGGTGCATGTGAGGCAACGTGTGTACCTTGGTTGGAGATATTGTTCACTATTGTTTTTACCCAACCAGTAGATCAGTACAACCAAAGTACACCTGTCCCGGTTCTTACTCCTGTATTTTGTGTACCTGGCAGTCCGTTTTATCGTTTTTATCGGAAGGAGAGGGATACAGGGGGGGGGGGAGGTTAGTATGCGTCCTGGACCGACTTCAGGGGTAACTGTGCCGACGTTCGTCTGGAAAGTCTTCGGAAAACCCAAGGAAAAGCACACGCAGCACAGCCGGTGGTAGGATTCGAACCCACCACCTCCCAGTCTTCAGCACGACCTTGGCTACCACCAACGAGCGGTACTCCTTATCCCGCTCGGCCATGCCGCTGGTGCGAAGCGGATGTGACGACAGCGGATATAGTTGGGCAATCCTCTGCTCGGTCACATTAAGGCCGGGCCGGGAAAGTGCTAGTTGGCAAATTTCGAACGCTCAGAAGGCGCCACGTGAACATGCGAGATCTGACAAACTGGTGAGAACAGGCAGGATCTGGCAAAAAAAAAAGAAAAGAAAAAAAGTTGTCAGAAATGATCAGCGGAGTTCGCCATTAATTTGTTTGAAGTGATGTTTGTGATGTTGAATGCGTACACGTTATTGCTATGACGACGGCAACATCATTCTTGCAGAACAAAAAAAAAAAAAAAAGAGAAAGAAACCTAGAAGGAAGACCCTCAGTAGCACGGAGCTTGATCTCTCCCCAGTCTGTCGTAGACTTCGTAGACTGTCGTAGGTTTCTGGTCTTCGGCGAGTTTTTGTTTTTCGACATTCGGTGGGGAAAAACGCAATTTTTTCGCACACCTGGAAACGGTGGATTTCGACGTAAATTATCCAGGCCATGACAGACACGGCGAAAGTACGCCAGAAAGTGATATATCTGAGCGAAATGGTGAAATGGTTTATGATGATCCGACGCAAGAATACAGCACTAGGTACGTACTAAAGCTTGAACGTCAACATCTTCGACGCAAGTGCGTCTGGTTGGGTTAAAACAATAGTGAACAAAATCGCTCCAATCAAGGTACAAGAAAGCGTTACCCGACGTTTCGGAGAAGGTTCGGCTCCTTCCCGCATGGGTGACTGTAGTGGCCGTTATAGTGGCCACTACAGTCACTCCTGAGGTAGGAGCGGAACCGGTTCCGAAATGTCGGGTAATTCCTTCTGTACCTTGATTGGAGATTTTCTTCACTTGACTAAAGCTTGAACTTATCATACCAAATGATCATGCATGTGTTAAGAGAAGCACATAACAACAACTTGAACTTATTATAAATCATCACGTCCATGTTAAAGGAGCACTGAGGTGCCCCGAATTTTTTTTTTATTTTTTGCGTTTTTCGGTGCAGAGTGTTCTCCGACGATAAAAAAATGAGTTCCTGCGAAAGAACGACGAGGACATCTAGAGCGGCCTTCGAAAAATAATAAAAATGATAGTGCAGTAGCACATCTAGAATCGCATTTTACCAGACGCAATGCTACCTCCATACTCGTGTTTCCTATTTCTAGGCTACCGTGCGTCCAAATGGCGAACAACTGAATCACCACAAACAACGAGGAGAACGACACAAAATGCAAAACTTTGGAAGTACGCCATGGGTGCCGCTCGGTTGGTATATATACATTGCACCTGCGGTAGGTAACCTGTGACGATTAATGATGTGACGGCATCGGGTTCCATTTCCCTCGTGTCCTGTCTCTACGTGAATTCTCTCGCCATTCTATGTTCGCGAGAGCTCTGTTCCGCACACCTTTGAAAAATTCTTTTGAAAAGAGCGCATCGCAGAACGAGAGGACGACGTGACATATGCTACTTTCCTCACGTGACCAGTGACGTACAGCGGCACAGCTCAACCATGTCAAAACCTTAGCGTATCAACGGGCGAAGAAAAAACAGCGAAACAGGGCACGCGAGAATCGTGTCGGCCGTCTGCGGCTTCTTTCCCGGACTGTTTTTTTTTTGTGTGTGTGTGTAAATGCGACTGGACAGTTATAACGCACTACAGAGCGAAAATATTTTGCATGGTGACTTCTCGTGGACAGCTTGACAGATGAGGCAGGATTTCGAGAGACGTTAAATGTCACGTCATAGCTCCTTTAAGGAACTCACATGGCATTGCACGCTGCTGTTTTGTGCGAAAAATACTCAGACTTGAGAGTGCCCAGCACTCCACATTTGCGCTGGACGCGGGGGGTGATAGGAAGTCTGGGGTCCCGGAAGCGAGGACATGTTACTCGTGAAATTTTATGTGACCGCGTTGTGAACAGTATACATAGATTATATTTGTTCACACCGCTCATTTTGTCATTAATTTGTAATATATGGCCGCACACTTCCATCTGTGTACGTGGATAGATGAATACAAGTTGCAATTCTTAACCCCATCGCGTTGCCGAAATAGCACTTCGCTCGCCCTAAAGCGAAGACACAGGCTCAGCTTCTCAGTAGCGTGGGTGTGTCGGCAAGACCCAGGTCAGGGCCGGGTAGAAATTTTGTTTTTCGGGCCGTGCACCGGCCATGTATGGAGCCAAGCACAGCCGAGGCTGAGAATAGGGCTAAGTTCCGGGCTGAGAGTATACGGATACGTACAGTGCTCTAATCACAAATAGTATTTGGGGGCCATAACATCCTCATTGAATCAATCAAGACATACATACAAGCTTTCACGAGAGTAAAAGGTTATCCCAAGCTTACGTGGTACTTTGTGTGGATGCGACAAAAGCGATCAATGCGACAGCATAACAGATGCAGACACCTTTCATCTTGCTTCCATTAGTCAGGAAAATTCCTGGTGATATGCAGATGCAGTGAACTATGCTTCCTTTTATAAGGCCGACCCCTTTTTTTATCAGGATTTTTTATCAGCAGAGGGAGAACATGTTTAATGCAAAGTAACAAAAAAGGGAAGGGAAAGGCAGCAGCAGACATCCTGACGTGACATGTCAACGTGTGAAGCGGACACTGAAGGCTTGCTTTACGACTCCTGAACGACACGTGGACGTAGTTAAGGTAATTGGAGTAGAATTACACGCAGAGTTTGTCGGCGAATTCGTGTGGTCACATATGCTACGCGTGGGTAGGATTCCGCATAGTTTCGACCACCTGGTGGTTCTTATGACGCGCGCCGGACCTCTCTGACAGAATGTGCTGGAAGCAATGTTTGCCTCCCCACATTGCCACAGGTGGTGGTGGTGGTGGTACTGCTGAAATAGCTCGCCGTTGTCGGCCTTACAGAGGTGGGAAACGTCACGACTAACGCTCTGGGGGAGTATACGTCCTGACACGACTCCTAAGGGAACTGTGACGTCATATCGTCTGACAGCGTCTGAGAAAACCCCAGGAAAAACCCCAGAGAGCACAGTCTGCACCAGAATTCGACCCCCGGATACCTAGTGTCGACGTAACATGGCCAGCAGGCTAAGCACCGCGAGCCACGCACCGAAGGTCTTCGGCGATTTTTATTCAGAAATTGGGCGCGAAAAAACACGATTTTTTTCGGACACCTTTAAACAGCGGATTTCGGCGGAAATTTTCCAGACGATGACAGACACAGCGAAATACGCGAAAAAGTGACATATCTGAGTGGGGGGGGGGGGGAATATAGGTTTATTGCAAAACAAAACAAAAAACACGAAAGAGGGGAAAGGTTAGCCTGGCTCCAGCAGCCGACTTGCTATTCCCGCTTACAAAAAGGAAAAGGGAGAAAAGGAAAAATAAAGAGAAAGAAGAAAAAAGGGAAGGGGAAGGAAAGGGATAGTGGAATAGTGTAATGGTATATGATGATCCAGCGCAAGACTGCAGCACTAAGTACAGCTTAAAGCTTGAACGTGAACATATTCGAGGCAATTGTGTCTGGTTGAGTAAAAAGTAAATACAAAACAAAAGCTCCAGGCAAGGCACAGAAAGGGGTTAGCCGACGTTTTGGAGCCGGTTTGGCTCTTCTATCAGGGGCAACTGGCCGTTGGCAGCTACATTGGCAGTGGAACGATACTGCCAACCGCCATTATAGAACACTCCTGAGGAAGGATCGAACCGGCTCCGAAGTGTCGGGTGACCCCTTCTTGTACCTTGGTTGGAGATCTTTCCATGAGACTTGAGCTTGCACTTATACTAAATCATCATGTACATGTTAAGCTCACCACATGACAAAACTTTAACTTATTATGATAAATCATAACCTCAATGTTAAAGAACGTTTCAAAAATACTCAGACCTGAATCTGCACGCTCCACGTTTGCGCTAGTGACGTTCAGTGATAGGGCATCTAGGATGGCGGAAGCAGGAATATGTTACCCGTGAAATTTTATGTGATCGCGTTGTGAACTGTATACATATATTATGTTTCCTCGGACCGCTCATTACCGTTGCTCAGACCGTCGCTTACGTTAATTTTATTTGGCGAACGCATCCGCAACACCCGCAGCAGTGGCGGCAAACCTGCAAGCTCCGCGCGAAAGCTCCGCAGTACGCCGTTTACACTGCGACTCCGTGGTGTCTGATGACATTGACGACATTAACTGAAACGCAGCAAGGCAAAGAAACCAGAAAGAAAATGAAGAGAGTCGCGACACTGAACCACAAATTGAAGTGTCCGAAAAACTATTTAGAACTTGATGACCTCAATACCAGTAAAAAGTGTTTGAACAAGTCCGTATTGTCCATGCCTTGAGGTCCACTCTGTAGGAACATCAGGCCCTGAGGTAACCACAGGGCCTCAAGCTCTGAAGAAACCCCAGAACCCCAAGCTCTGAGGTAACCCTAGAACCTCAAGCTCTGAGGCAACCTCTAGACCCGAGATGTCCCATAATACCTCAAGACCTCAGACTCTGAGGTAACCTCAGGAATTGTTTTCAATATGGTCAGCAGGTCGCAAGCGCTCTTCGAAAGCAATCCAATAAAGCAATAGATGAAAGAAGTCTGGCTTATCGTTTTTTTTTTTTAGGAACCGCTATCGTAAAGACCTTCCAATCTGGTAAACCTTCGCAAGAGGAAACGTTTCTTATCAGCTGAGACACGCGATAAAGAACAAATGAGGTGGAGATAGCGCATCACGAGAATGAAATGGCTCCTCTCCGCTGGCGCTACGCTCACCGAAGCCCAAAAGTGCGTTAAAATTTTAACCAAAACTTACGTGGCACACCCTGTTGATGCGATAATAACGATCAGTGCGACAGCACAACAGATCTTGACACTTCCCATCATGCTTCAATTAGTCAGCAAAATCCATTTGTTGTGATAGGCAGATGCAGTGAACTGTGTTCCTTTTTAAAAGGAAGATCTCTTTTTTACCAGGATTACAGCTGATATAACATAGCCTTGATATATTGAAGAGTGACATTTTGACGTAACGTCAATTGACGGCTCTTCTGTGAAAATATGGTGACATTTATTGTCTTGAGTTGAGGAGCTGCACTCACACCTGGAGCAATCATCTGTATACGTCAGTGCGACCTGTCTCGAGAACCTACATGACTCTTGATTGATTTGTAAGAGAAAAAACACCGGATGCAAGTGCACCCCATGTTGCAGGCGGTAGTTTCCAAATGAATAGCTAACATCAGCTAGCAATTCACTCAAGACGCGGACGACCTTATCTTGTCTTCCCAACGTGAAATAGCTCTCGTAGCTTCCATAGCGCTAAAGAAAAAAAAAAAACGTGTCATGTGTCAGAGAATGCTCGCCCTCTGGAACTTCCGTCTTGCATTTCCTTCCATTGTTACAGCGTTCCTTGCGTACAGGCTACGCAAGAAAGCTGACTAACTTGAGGAATTGTCAAGGTCTGCTGTTAAGACTGATCGATTTGATTATTTTAACACTACTCCGGGAATACCAAACGACGACAACAGAAAAATTCACGGTGCGATGAACGGGGAAATTCGCCACATGATGTGCGGCCCACTACCCCAAGGCACAATGGCCTGAATGAGATGTGACATGATGAATGACGCTCAAGTGTCTGGTGGATCGTTAGCGGAGTCCGTGAGTCAACATTAGGGGCGACGAGAACGTCAACAAAACGCTAGGGCCTACCCTTATAAAAATGATTTTCTAGTTTGTATACAGGTCCTAACCAGAACCTATCCAGCCTATTCACTCCCAATTTAGCAGATAGAAACTTGTTTAAAGCTGGATACAGGATTTATTGAGCGCACTATATACATTTTCTAAACAGGAATTCCTAACCACTTTGTAACCAGCCCTTATCAATTTCTGTATCAAGCACACTGTATACAGCTTTTATACGGAAATGTCTGTCCGTTTTGTAACTAGTCCGTATTCAGTCTGTATACAGCAGCCGTATTTTAATGACGTAATGATCCCATCATAATCCGATCATAATGTACGCACGCAAACAGAAGTAATGAATTTTGGACAGGGAATTTATATCTTTTTTTTTTAAATGTGCCTTGTCATCGATCATTTTTCCCGCGCCGTACGTTGACAGAGATTTCAGAATCGTTCAGCATTTCCCGGAACATCCTGGTACCCCCCCAAGCTCAAGAGATAGTACGATTCTACTGTCGTCATATCTTGTCCGCCGAGCCATTGAGCGGAGACGTCGGCTCCATGCCCAGGGTGTCGAACCGAAGCGTTTTTCGTTCCGGTTCTACCATAAACGGTCCGGTACCGGTTCTGCTCCAGAGCAAAACAATAATGGTTCATTCCGGTTTTAACCGGTTCCGCTTCTGGTGGACATATTTATTCCCAGAAAAAAAATCAATGCTGCAAAACGTAAACCCGTTTATATGCATACATGGCATTTAATACTAATAGGCAGCTGTGAAATTGGTAGCTCCTGGTTCCTCTTGGTGACTGTCTGTTCAAATAGGCTTTCTCCTTTCTTGAAGCGCATGATACAGACGGACTTGTTTGTCGAGATGTCATACGTAAAGTACTTTCTTGCTGGATTGGTGCGATCGCGTCCCATCCGAATGCCTGTTGCTGCTTCACCGCACGAGTACGACGCAAATCGAGGAACACCTTCACTCACAAACGCGCTCGACGGCTCCGTTTTCTTTTCTTCGTGTCCTGTCCACAAAAGAGGCGCCACTTCGCACGCGCTTGCCTCGCGGATACAAACATGTATTCGACTACGCTGCTCTCAAACAATGGACACGTTGCGCGAGATTACCGATAGAGAAGCCGTTTCGCAGGCCCCTTGGGTCGCACATTGCTAGAGAGTCACAACCGGTCACGTGTACATCTAAGTCTATGTGCGCGAACGATAAAACGTTACAGGGGGAGCCTAAGGGTCATAGTCTACCGACATGCATTGCTCTGTAACCGTAACCCTCGTAAACTATCCATGACATGACTTCAGAACACACGACGACAGTTTCATTCGCCTACTCGTAGTCCAAACCGGCGAAGTTTTTGCTTGGACCGAAAACCGTTAAATAAATTTTTCGGTTTCCCTCCTGAGCGAAAAAAACGTATACGGTTTCGATTCCGTTCCGGTTCGCACCAAAATAGCGTTTTTTTCGGTTCCGGTTTTCGATTCGCTCCCACACCCTGTAATGCCCATTTCAACACGGGCTCGCCCGCGCGTCCTCGCTTGTACACCATGTCACCAGCCAGCGCTGTCTGTCGCGCATGCGCGGTTTTGTTCGGTTCGCTTTGGCTGCTGTAACCGACTTTTCTCGTCGCCGCATGTAGTTCGCATAACCAGCTCTCACCAACTCCCATAGAGCCCATAGTATACCTAAATTCACACAACACTGGGCACACGACCAATAAGAGTGCAGCGATTGCTTCCTCAATCCTCCAATCAGAAGTCTTTCCGTCTGGGTCGCAGCCCGACCGGTTCTGGCTGTTGCTGACTTCTGCTTTCCATACTGGTCTGTACCGGCTACACCTCACCTCTAAGTCTACTAGCTTTCATGCACGTCGTAAAGTTATTCCGTGATTCCCAAACAACTGTGAAAAGTGTCGTAATGAACAGAAATTTATTTATACTGACACAATCGAGAGGTTGACACATATACATGCACTGAGCTTACTGAGTCCATTGCTTACGTTACGCGCACGGACGCATTGCGCACGGATTGCGTAGCGCTTCCTAGCACACTGGAACAAAGTTCAAACTTGCAAAACACGCATATCGACACAGCTTATTCCCAGCAACGAACAACTGTCACATACTTGCGCACAATTGCTTGATCATCATGTCCTTGCCTGCTACACGTCAAACATAAAATGCTGCTTCATCAATCGTATTTTCTTGTTACCGCTATGCAGATCTGACGGCGCTCGAACATGTTCATCGAGCCAGAATTCACGACAACACTTCAGTTTGAAATCCGATTGGCTGTTCGTAGACCGATGCTTGTGGCGACAAACAGTACAACACCATGAAAGACACCATAATACACGGATAAAACGGCGATCGGCGAACGCACTTGCCTCTCAACGAAAGACACCGCCAACGCGGCGACCACCGTTCAGATTTCAAATGAAACCGCCGAAGGAGAACGCAGCACGCAGGCGAGGAAGCGCGAAGTGCCGTTTTCAAATTGTGGCAACCAATCCGGACACGCTTGTGGCGTCCGACCAATAGAGAGGCACGGATTGCTCCGTGCGCAGTAACACGCATTTTGATACAGATTTTGCGAGAGCTGTGGGGGACTGATGAAACCGCCGAAGGAGAACGCAGCACGCAGGCGAGGAAGCGCGAAGTGCCGTTTTCAAATTCTGGCAACCAATCCGGACACGCTTGTGGCGTCCGACCAATAGAGAGGCACGGATTGCTCCGTGCGCAGTAACACGCATTTTGATACAGATTTTGCGAGAGCTGTGGGGGACTGATGAAACCGCCGAAGGAGAACGCAGCACGCAGGCGAGGAAGCGCGAAGTGCCGTTTTCAAATTCTGGCAACCAATCCGGACACGCTTGTGGCGTCCGACCAATAGAGAGGCACGGATTGCCCCGTGCGCAGTAACACGCATTTTGATACAGACCGAGAGCTGTGGGGGGCTGGCATAACTTCGAGCGTTCCACTAAGTCTGCAGCGTATTAGAGGCCTTGTATTGTTGTTCCCACTTGATGTTGCCGTTCTAGAAACCCGTCTGACATTGCAACCGTCCGTAAGTAGAAGCGTTTCTTTTCACCGCCAGCAGACCAGTGAGTCTCGTTTGAAATGTCAGAGTGAAGACGCGGATCTGAAGCCAAATCGCTCTTCGCCTTCAAGATTTTTGCCGTTTCAGGTGTGTAATTAATATAACTGTGACGTAATGTTCGACTGCACCATGCATTCTCATTGTCTCTTTTACTCTATTTGCAGGTGATCTGGACAACGACAGGGGGACAGAACGCCAGATGAAACCGTTATAGCGACTGTATGCTTTGTGCAAACGGTATGTCATATGTCCCTACACTAGTCTACATGTGTATCCAGCCATCGTGTTTTCTGGGGCGATACTTCTTGCAGGTTGAGCGTACATGACGCACCGGCCTCCCGCAAGAGAGACGCAAGCATCGTGTTCAATGTGGCGGAGACTCCTGCTTGTCATGACAAGGTTTACAAGTGCTTTTGCGGAAGAAAGACAAGTTGGAGCGGAAACGAGGACCTAGATGTGCTTTTTTTCATTGTTGTTCACCGTTCGATCTGTACCAGTTTTGTGCCCCCATGAATTCAACGCTCAGGTGTGTTGATGATAAATGGATATGCTTTGAAAGGTACCTACTCGTGAGTGGTGAATAAAGTGATTTGTTGCTGCTATCTAATGTTTTGTGTGAGTTCTTGCGGGTAGTCATCTACCGCAGACATGAGGGGCTTTCTTTCCCTGTGTATAGTTTATACAGAATTTATACTTACAATATGTATACATTTTACTGTATACAGCCGGTTAGATGCTGGGGCTAACATGTATACAGTTTCTAAACAATATGCTTTCCAGTTTGTACACATTTTGGCTACCTAATTTGTAACCATTCCGGCGCCCATTTCTTGCAAGACCCATACAAAAACTAGATCGGAGCTGTATACATGATTTATCTACCTTTAAAGGGACAGTCGCATTCTCCGAGGTCAATTTCAAAACTAATGCGAATTCTAATTCCTTGCCGACCACTGAAGTGGGCCCGAAAATACCATTTCGATCCTCGGCGTACTTTTCGCGCAATCCGATTACAAGGAAACCGGAATCCTTGCGCCCTCGCTCTCTAAAAGTGGGAGCAAACGTCACACGGATAAGGCCAATCAGCGCGCGCCCTGAGTAAATGCGAGCCGCGCGCCTGTTTGGCGATCGCGAAGCGAAGGGAGCAAACATGTAGTCGGAAAACCAGAGTGATGTTTCTCTGTCTGGGGGAGATTCTGACGAACATGTTAGCGGTAGCGGCGACGAGTTAATGCTGGATGATGACCCATACTCTACGGACCCAATGCGCCTGTGTTGCCATTATGTTGCCAGGTTGGTAGAAATGTGCAACAGTGCCGCCGTGCAGTGCATAACACAACACCCATTACTCAGGGACATCTGCCTCCGTAGAGAGCTTCCAGTGGTGTACGCGCCTCAATTCTGCCGCTATGATCAACATTTTAGGCGACTCAATCCCCAGGACCACAGGTAAGCCTATATGAATACGACCGTAATGAATTTTTCGGTTTAAAAGACCCCCCCCCCCCCCATCAAGATTCGGAAGGGTAAACTCGGGTGCTAGTCGCGTGGTTATGCAAATTGTCGCACCTAAAGTGGGCAAGGGCTGTATACAAAAGGGCGACTACTCTCAGTAGCTTTTTGGCCTACGCAAGTTTGTCCCCAATAAATCATAAGCGTGGACGACAGCCGTGGAACGATCCAGAGAATCCTGGTTCAACAATTCCATTAGGAAAAGTGAAGCAACACAGCCGCCTCAGCTAGTCTCGGCATGCTCTCAATTATGCCAGTTAGCCATGGCATGATTGGCAACACAAAACCCTGATTGATTGACAGATATCCAGTGGGAATTTTAAACTCTGATGGAATGTCTTACAAGTCAGAAAACAGAAGCATTTGAGGTGCCAGTGAAGGGGGGAAGCATGTTACTGAAGAATGTAAGAGTAACATATTTTGGGAGAAATTGGATTTGCCGAAATTGGAGGGAAGCTGGTTTGGGAGGAAGTTAGCAGTTGGAATCGAGCTCATCCTGAAAGAGGCGGACATTTTTCTGTTGTACTATGTTGCACACCTGCCGACCTTCCACATTCAAAATGCAGGAGACCCTGGAACTAAGGAAGGAATGCACAGGCTTTGAACTCCAAGGTTGGGATAGTGTCTGTTCTTCTGTTCTGGCCATTGTCTTCCCAACACTGCGGGAGATTTGGCAGGTATGCAAATGCCCACAAGATATGATGCTAAACAAAAAGAAATGTCATGTGGAGTTTCACAGCATACTCGTCATTCACAAGATGGGTCTGGGGATACCTTGGTCCAAGGAACAGAAGACAGGTTCCTGGATGCGTTGTTCGAGTAATCAGGAGGGAGTTCCCGTCTACGTCTTATCAAGGCTATCAGCGTTAGGACCATCGAAACAAGGGTGTCTTGACAAGAGAGACAAGCTGGTGCATACTGATGGCTGGAACTGGAGACATGTAGTGGCAAGACGTGTGTGGTGTGGTGTACGTACACCACACACCTATAGTATCCTCGAAAACCTCTGATGGGAGGCAAGGGGGATGACCAAGGGCTCACTTACACGAAGTGTGCCTATGTCAGCAAAATTTTCGTCTTGCAGCAACTTTCGTGTTTTCGTCATTGGAGTGTGGGGATGTTTTGTCTTGTCACTCTGTATCTCCAGTTGCAGTCAACAGACTGGCTACCAGTCTGCGTACAGCAAAAACTACTACACATGGCGGTATTAGCTCCGGCATCAAATCCAGACTGTACTGCACTAAGTTATATAAGAGGTGGGAATATTTTGAACTCTGTGCAGATTGTCAATGCGGTGTAGTGACGGGAATAAAGAATGACTCTATAATTCTATCGATTTATTGTACAGTGGAGTATGACGGAGTGGGAATAACGAAATAGCTTAGGTTTATTATGTTGTGCTGTGGTTCTAAATTAATGTGGTGTGAAGTCTGGGTGGTTACAGGTATGCTGCCACAGGGATGTTAGGAGGGTTCATGTTGGCAGATCCATATCTGGTGTACAATACGCTATGCAAGTCTGTGTCCATTGTTTTCCTCTTCCTGGAATCAGGGGATGACAACCCCCTTGTGAGATGCGCCGGGAAGTGGGTCCCCAGCACTTGCTTCAGCCATGACCTCCGCATCTGAAATATGGCCTTGAGTGATAACACTCAAAAGAATACGTTGTGGGCCTAGCGGGTACAATAACAAACATAAAAATGACTATGCAAATAAATCTTCCCCTTTGCGGCCCCTATTTCACTGGCACAGTTATTTTCCTGTCGACATTACGTTATAAACGCTGGCAGCCGCATCACACAAGATTCCTTTCACAGAACTCGACAATTTTCAGGGCTCGTACATATCCATTATTTCGTGGGACGTGCAAAAAGAATTGCAATATTTTCGTGGCTTGACAAAACATACCAAATCCAGTTGATTCCGCTGACGTGCATGCTGCCGCCTGAAATAGAGCCAGAAATTAGCAACAAGGCTGCAGTAGAATACTGATGCAACGTGAAGTGTCTCGGACGTAGTCAAACACAGATTGCGATGTTTTCACAGCCCTGAATGCTGCCAATCAGGCTTGCACTATGAACTGTAGAAACATCCACTAGCTGCAATAACATTAGAATAACACTGTCATGTTGGAGTGTTACGTTACTGCTCCATAATACAGGCGACAATTAGCACAGCAACAACACACCAATCTTTTTTCTCGAGAGTACGCGTACCATTGCGTCAGGATGCTGCAATCATTGTAATAATTTGTGTACATTAGTAGCCGGTGTAGGCCAGGTGTTCGCGATGATGTTTACTGTGACATCTGATATTTTTCATCGCAGCGTAGCTGTGACCACGCAGGATTGTCACTTACCTCCGTTACTGGTTCCTGCCATTGTTCCTGATCGAATACGGTAGGCACGGCGTCAATCTTCAGCCGCTTCCATTTCTGCCGTAGCCCGAGCCGAACTTGCAATACATCTTCATCAAAATAGGCGTCATCGGCGAAATGACAGGAACAGACGCGTGAAACATTCAATCCTTGGGCCACACCGCAGTATAGTGCCTGGCGATCGCTGCCTCCCACTTTCGTTTCGTCTCGCCATTGCGAGGTCGGTGAAATGTAAGCTCGGGATTCGCGTTATAAATCTTTGTGCACCCGGGCACGTAGCACCGGTTTCCTGGCTGTGACATCGCACGTCAACGGCGTGAAATCCTAGGGCACACGCTGTGGTTCAAAGTACTTCAAAGCAAACGCGACAAGACAACAAGAAAAAGGGTCAGACGCACGCTCAGACACACACCGAACTCAGGCGGGAAGGAGCCCCTCCTGATGGTTGGTTTATCCGGGTGACGTCATCCAGTGTCGGCGCCTTGCGGGGATTGCGTGCGCGCCGGAAGCGCGAACATTTAAAACTCGTTTCTGGTCAACCAAGTGGATTTGTGCGGAGAAAATTTGCCGGCGTACATTATGAACATAGGTGGGGAAGTTACTTTTATTTTGTAGTGCACTACCGTTACTCACTACTTTTTCGAAAAGTAACTCGTTACGTTATTGTTACTGTTGCGGTAGTAGGTAACGCGTTACTAACGCCGTTACTTCTGATAAGTAATGCCGTTACTTTTGCATTACTTCACCAGTTGTCCTTATAATATGTACCATTTTTGGTTGAGTTGCATAAGTGCATTCCGCAAATCAATACAAGCAATGTTGGGCACAAACAAGGGTCTCGCATGAACACAACTTACATGTACGATTTATTGCAACGCAGAAGTAGTTGATGTTCAAAATTTTCATCGGTGAGCTTCGCCCGTTGGGCTGAGAGGACGCCTAATGACCAGTGAGTGCTCCTTGTCAAGGTTGATAAAGACAGGATATAGGCCTGTAATTAGAAACAACACCTGTTCTTCCACCCTTAAAGGCTAGGTACAGGCCTATATCCTTGCTATCGTCATTGCCAAAAGTGTTTGAAAAAGTGTTTCACAAATATCTATTGTCACAACTTAGCAGATTTATATATGAATCTCAGCGTGGTTTTTTGCCCCAGCATTCAGTGGAGACCAATTTGGTAGCCTTTCTTGATTATGTGGTCCCTCATTTGCACAAGAAGGGTCAAGTTGATAGTGTGTACTTTGGCTGCATCAAGACATTCGACTGAGTCAACCATTCCCTCCTTCTGCGTAGGCTTCAGCGCTATAGCCTCAGTTGTGATTTTGCTCAATGGTTCTTAAGCTATTCAGACGGAAGGTTCAACACAGTGAAGGTTGGCAGCGCTTTCTCTGACAATTACGTGGCGACTTCAGGCGTGCCCCAAGGCTCTATTCTGGGCCCATTGATGTTCATCATTTTTATCAACGATATTGATGGCGTCATCAAATATGGTAACCTTCTTAGTTCGCTGACGATTTGAAATTATTTCTTGCTATTTCTACCATGGCTGATTGCTTACCTCTCCAATCTGATGTCTATGGAATTGCTGAGTGTCCTTTCGACATTCCGAATGGCCTAGTATTGAAGTCCAAGAAAACTAAAATGATGACACTTACCAATAAGGTGAATCCCATAGTTTTTACCTACACATTGTGTGATACTGAATTATGTAGGCAGTCAGCTGTGAATGGTCTTGGTGTCTTTGGTTGATCGACGCCTCGTATTTAATGATTACGTGGATTATATTGTGAACAAGGCTTATCGAGTTCTTGGCCTGATCTATAGGACCACCAAGGACTTGAACGACCCTATCTGTTTACATGTGCTTTTTAGAACACTATTACTGCCAGGGATTGAGTTTGGATCATTCCCATGGAACTGTGTTGGTAGGACCAATGTCGCGCGTTTAGATGTCGTTGTTAAGCTACATGCGAACATTAATTCATGAAAGTTTCCCTTTGAAAGTTTATTCTCTGTGTCACCATCGTTTCTGACTGATCGCAGAGTCAGCCGCGATTACACATTTTTGTATAAATGTGTTCATAACATTTTAGATACGACATCTGTAATCAGCTTGCTGAATTTTCACGCACCGACTCGCATCGTCCGAAATATGTCGTTGTTTTATATGGATGGTGATGCAGCTCTTCAGTCTCCCACGCGTCCTATCCAGATGTCTCAACTGTGTGTCAGGTCATGTTGACCTATTCCACTCATCTTAAGTCATTTTAGACAGGAGGTCCTCTGTTACCTCAAGCTGTCACTTCCCAAACGGAACAAAACTTCCCGTGGTGTTACTGGGGATATCCTTTCCCGGAAATTCGGATCTCCCTGGGAGACAGACAATAGACATAGAGAGTCTGGGTTGCTGTAGCTGTGACTTGGTGCACTGTTGCATAGGCACTGCTGTTTACAGGCACCTTATTCAATGAAGTATTTTTTTTCAAGATGGAGCCCAGTGCCGACACATGTGTCATCTGCGCTCTGCCGTTTTACGGTAAACAGTCTATTCTGAAGTGCACAAAGTGCGACAAACGGGTGCATGCTAAATGCGTGCATCTCACCTCCGAGGATGCGAAAATTCCGGATGTCGTAAGTCGTTTTTTATGCCCGCTCTGTGACTCTGTGCCATCGCCTTCGGTGAACACTAAGCCTAACGAGCCCAACCTGCCATCGTCTCCGGCTTCCCCACCGGGATTCTCCCTGCCCAACCGGATGACCTTGACCACTCCCTCTCCACTCTGCCTACTTCCCTACTCCAAGCTGCCCTTCAGGGGATTTCCTTCCTGACCGACCAGGTGGCCGCGCTCCGCCGTGAGAACGCCCAACTCAAAAAGGAGTTTCACGAATCTTCTTCGGCTATGGTGATCCAGATCAACTCTCTGCGAACTGAACCGCGTAAACCTTCTCTTCGTAGGGATGCAGCTGTCACTCCGAATTTTTGTGCAAATGTGGCGTCGTAGCAACCGGCTTCCCTCCCTACTTCGGCCCTTTCTAAGGATTTGACTAGAATGCCGGGAGTCACGTTCGCGGCACAGGCCGCTAAACTACATGTAGGTAACACATCTTCACCAAGTTTTTCTAAAGGTGAGATGTCGCCGATTGAAATGCCCAACGTACGTACACATCAGCCCAGAGCTTTCTTCGGCACGTCGATTTCCGAAGGCCTCCGTGCCGTGGAACCGCGCCGCGCCAACAAGGCACTATTCGTCACCAAGCTCCTTCCTGCGACAACTGTAGACGGCATCACTGCATTCGTCGCAAAGAAAACTGACTCCAAGTGCACAAAGTTGAAATCACGTTTCAAAACCTACGTCTCGTTCCACATCTCAACTGATGACGCTGCCTTTGACCTCCTTCACGATCCTGCGGTGTGGCCCTCTGGCTGCTTAGTCAAGCAGTTTAGGGGTCGGCTCCACAGCAGCATGATCTACAGTTCCGACCGACATGCTCCCACGGATGGCAGTCCAGAATGAGTGGGCAAGTCTCTACTACCAAAACGTGCGTGGTTCGCGTACGAAGAGTTAGAGCTTTTTCTCTGCTGTGTGTAAGTGCGAATACGACATCATTTGTCGTTTTGAAACTTGGTTAAATGACTCTATCCCGAAGATCGCCTATTTTCCCGATTGTATAGTGTGTACCGTTCAGATCGCGGGGTTCCTGGGAAAGCTACTGCACGTGGCGGTGGTTGCCTAATTGCAGTGTCCGATGCCTTGAAAGTTATACGTCGCCGCGACGTGGAGCAATACCCTGAGTCGGTAAGGATAGAAATCGCCTCAATGACCCCAACTTACTTGTGGGTGTTCACTACTTCCCACCATTGTTTAATCCGTCAGAACTCTCCCAGTACCTTCTGTCCCTCGAGCCATTCTTGACAGACACTGCGACATCTTGATGTTAGGTGATTTCAATCTACCTCATTTCGAAGCTCAACAACTTTCCCCTGCCGTTCCTCAACCGTCTCACGGTTTAAACGGTGTAAATTGTCTTCGTGACTTTGCCGATTTCTTGTCGCTCTCCCAAGTTAACACTGTCCCCAACCATAGGGGATAATTCCTTGATCTTTGTTTTGTCCGCTTGGCCAACTTTACGTCTGTTAGGCCTGCTTCCCCGTTGATTCCGCCAGACAAATATCACCCCCCCCCCCTTTTGCAGTGTCCGTGCCTACTTCTTTCCGTAATCATCATGTAGCATCCGATACTTTCGATCTTCGTCGAGGTTATTACCTTTGTCTATATCATCATCTCGCAGCTGCTAATTTTGAACCCGTATTCAATGCCACTGATGCGAACAGTGCTGCTGTTTTATTTACAGATATTGTTCATTCAGGTATAAGTTCCTTTGTCCCCACTCGGACCATACATAATGTTCATAGATACCCTACTTGGTTCTCGAAGGAGACCAGATCTTACGTAAAGAAGAAGAAATTCCACCACCGGCAATTCAAAAAGCATAACTCCATAACACACTACATACTATTTTCTCACTACCGGACACTCTTTAAGCAGGCACAATCACGTGACTATGCTAATCGCATCAGATCCATTGAAATGGATCTCAAGAGTAATCCTAAACAATTTTGGAAACACGTGCGTCTTTCTAAAACCGAAAACAGTTTATGCGCTTTGAACACTAACGGTGGGGTACCTTCTAACCCAACCTCGATGTCTCAGCTCTTCGCTACACATTTTTCTTCAATGTATAAACGCGGTAACGCACAGCCAATTGCGAATTCGAGCTCCGTGTCTAACGCATCTTATCACCTTCCTTGTATAGAAGTGTCCCACGAGGAGGTCATCGCCGCTATTCGGAAGCTAAAACCTACTTTGACCCCAGGGGTCGACAAAATTCCTGCAGTATTCGTTAAAGCCTAGGCTGACCTCCTTGCACCCGTCCTCCTTCATGTATTCAACCTGTCTCTACGTGACCCTGTGTTCCCCACCTGTTGGAAAACTTCGGTTGTCGTACCAGTCCACAATCCGGCGATCCTTTAAATGTGTCAAACTATCGTCCTGTCAGTCTACTGTGCGCGTTTTCAAAGGTGTTTAAGCAGGTAATCTATGATCGCAAGTTTTCTTTTCTCAAGTCGCTGATATGTGAGCAACAACTTGGTTTTATGCCAGGCAGATCCACTGTGACCAATCTTGTACCGTTTATGTCCGTTGTGGCTCCTTGTGTCTCAGAACGAGGACAAGTAGATACAATTTATTTCGACATTTCAAAAGCATTTGACATGATGGACCATACCATTTTACTTCACAAACTGCATATGACTGGTCTCGGAAACGCCCTCATTGCTTTCTTCCTTTCGTTTCTGAGTAACAGATGCTGTGTCGTAAAGGTGCACGGTGCCTTTTCTTATCCTTACTTTCCCCCTTCAGGTGCTCCTCAAGGCTCAATTTTGGGGCCGCTCTTTTTCAATGTCTTTATTAATGACTTAGCTGGGCATATTCGTCATTCTCATGTTCTTCAGTACGCAGATGACGTGAAGATATTTAAAGTTATCTTCGACCAAAATGACGTTCATAAGCTACAAACTGACGTTTCCTCTGTGGTTGAATAGTGCTATAAAAATGGGATGACTGTTAATCCATTGAAGACGAAATATGTGACTTACTCAAGAAAAACTAACATAATATGCAATACATACATGTGTTCCGATGCCATCAAGCGTGTCGATGTACTGAAGGATTTGGGGGTCATTTTCGACTCCCAGCTGCGTTTTCATGATCATGCCTCTTACGTACGCTCTTCAGCGAAAATATTCCAAAAGCTGGGCGTCATAACTGGAGAATGAAAAAATTGTCACCGACTTAACGCAACGGGAAATAACAATTTATTTAGACGTTTCGTCTCCTATGCAGGAGACATCATCAGTGCAAGTCTAAGGACGGGAATGAGGAGCACTACAACCGGTCTTGCTATTTACGGGTTTTCCGAGGCCAAAGTACAGTCCAGGAAGTGGGCCACGGTTGGCATTACATGCTGTTGGCTCCCTTTGTATGTGCCACGATTCGAGGAATTTTCTGGGTCCCCACCGCTGTTCACGTGCCAAGGTGACGGCACCCTTGTAGTCGAACACGTGTCCCGTTGTCCAGCAATGATCCACGAGCTCAGTCTTTGACCTAGTTGCGTTGGTCGCCTTTTCAACGTCTCGTCTGTGTTCTTTAAACGGGACACCCGCATTAAAGAACACAGACGAGACGTTGAAAAGGCGACCAACGCAACTAGGTCAAAGACTGAGCTCGTGGATCATTGCTGGACAACGGGACACGTGTTCGACTACAAGGGTGCCGTCACCTTGGCACGTGAACAGCGGTGGGGACCCAGAAAATTCCTCGAATCGTGGCACATACAAAGGGAGCCAACAGCATGTAATGCCAACCGTGGCCCACTTCCTGGACTGTACTTTGGCCTCGGAAAACCCGTAAATAGCAAGACCGGTTGTAGTGCTCCTCATTCCCGTCCCTAGACTTGCACTGATGATGTCTCCCGCATAGGAGACGAAACGTCTAAATAAATTGTTATTTCCCGTTGCGTTAAGTCGGTGACAATTTTTTCATTCTCCAGTACGCTCTTCAGCTCTCAAAATTCTTGGCTTGCTCACATATGCATGCAAAATCTTTTCCACACACTCTGTATTTCTTCACCTGTATCGTTCCTTAATTTTACCGCGACTGGAATACGCGTCTCCAGTGTGGAACTCTCTTTCCTGCACTGACTCGTCACGGATTGAATCTGTCCAGAAGAAATTTCTACACATTGTACATTGCGTATTCTTAAGAAAAAGCCCTCACTTTAGAATGTATGTCTATAGTGAGATAATGTCATTTCTTAACCTCCAACTACTCTCAACGCGACGCCGTTTTCATGATATTATGCTCTGTTATAAGATCTTACACAGTTTTCTCGATACACCATCTTTATTGCATCAGCTTCATATCGCCGTACCTGTCAATGTAACCCGACACACGAATATATTGTACTTATCCCACCATATGCCTGCAAATCCGATCGTACGAATTCAACAAATGACAAACGCAATTCACCCCTCTGTTGATAACTCCCATTCAAACGTTTTTAAAACTCTCCTCTTGGGTTCACTAAGTAACACATGAAGTGTTTTTTTTCTTCTTTTTTTCCCTTTTAGTGCTATGTCCTGTATATCTCTCAGTCTGTACGGTACGTATCAGTGTGAATATCTTCCTGTTACGTTCCTCTTCCTGAATATGTTATATTATGTTTCGCCTGTGGGAACCACAACTTGTGTTGCGCGCCCCGAGGAGGCGTTGCTTGCTGTGATATGCTGATAGCATTTCAGGAGGCGAGGGAAAAATGGGATAAAAAGCGGGGCATCGAGCTCGTCAAGGGGGTCTTTTTTTCAGTCTGATAGGCAGTGAGACAGGAAGAGTTCCTCGCATACCGGACCAGTTGGTTGTATTGTAGTGAGCTAAAAGCTGTAGTTGTATCGTTGCCAAGCTTGCTGTGAGCAGCAACAACAGCCTGATCCACACCTTCGTGGCATTCCGTCTCACGACGGAGGCCCCCGGAGATCACTTCGGCACCCCTGCAAAAACGGTACATGGACGTGTCCCAGAAAGGCACGACAGGACAGCACAGTGCTACCACTATGGCAGTGTCTGATAGAGCAACACCACCTACAACGGATAAGTCACATAGAGCATCAACAGCGGATGACAACACAGCTGCAGCACAAGTGAGAGGGAGCGACGTCGATCTACCGATAAGTGACGACGACATGAGTCAGGCAGCTGACTCAACAGACGGATTCATCATCCCCGCACGACATCGCAAGCGAAGACGCCTCCTTGAACGACGCCGTAACAGCTCAAGTGAAGACACGGTGAAGAGTGTGGCGTCCTATCAACAAGGCGCCATCAGTGCTCGCACGGTCCTCTTCCGACCGACCGGGAAGGACGACAAAGTGAGCTCCCTTAAGCTCAGGAAACTCGAAGAATTCCTCGATTCGGAAGCGCCAAATGAGATAGTCGAAGTGCGGGTAAACAGCGCAAAAAATATCGTCGCGGTGGACACCAAGTCAGACGGCGGGCTCGTCCTGCTCCTAGCCATTACGCGCCTATGCAGTATTGGCGTTCGAGCGTACCTACCACCACCACCAAATGCAGTCACAGGGCTCATACGTGTTAAGGACACTTCCTTCACCGATCAGCAACTAATGGAAATGATACGCACTCGTGTACCCGTGACAAACGTGCATAGGCTAGGAAAGGAAGGGGTACTCGTTAAAGTGTGCTTTGCTCGAGGGCCACTTCCGGAGTCCGTACATGTCGGGCGCGTCAGGTTCCCAGTGAGGTCCTTTCAAAGCAGGCCCATTCAATGCCGGAAGTGTGGGCGTTTCGGCCACGTCAGCGCGACTTGCGCTCGCGTCGCAGTATGCATGAAGTGTACGGGAACTCACGACACACAAGAGTGCCCAGATTCCAACGAACCCAAGTGTGCAAACTGCGGTAGGGGCCACCCCGCGTGGGACCACACTCTTAACTCCGCACCCTTTAGTAAAGGGTAAAAAATCGCAATATTTTACCCTCTATTTCAGAAGCTACCAGGTACCCTCTGAGTGACACCTTTTATAAAAGTTACAAGGAAACCCACTAATTAGAGGTTACGGCCTTCAATCCAGCACCTGCCTGGTAAAGGTTACGCCAACGTGCGGCTTTTTATACAGGATGTTCATTTTTATTCGCAACAGAGTAGCGCTCATTTGGCAGGTGGGTTATGTGAATCTTTGCTAATTAGTCGATCCGTAGTTACAAACACATGCGTCAGGAACTGTCGGAAATGTTTGTAACTACGGATGGGTTAATTTGCGAAAATTAACATAACCCACCTGTCAAATGAGCGCTGGTGTGATGCGAATAAAAACAAACACCCTGTGCGTGGGATATGGACAGACATTTACAGAACACACCAAGGTACCAAAATGAACCAGCAGAAAAGGAGATCTTGAACATATGTATATTACAAAAACAGAAGTCTGTCGAGAGGTGACACATTGTCCACAAGTGCGATTCTGGTGTGAGGAGAAACCATGGTCGCTTTACCATGTATGTGGAAAAAAGAACTATCTTCTAAGTGAGAAGCAATGCATAAAGGTGCGAGGAAGCTAGCGAGTCAAAACAACTGACCTATGTTTGCTAAGCTGAACAGACCCAACGAAATGGAGAACTGCAGCAGAAAAAAATTTATTCCACATTCGTGTTGCAGAGGCGAGCGCAAATGGCAATACAGTATTACATAAAACGCACACAACCTTGAGGAATATGAGTGTACAGTAACGCAGGAGACACTACATTACTGCGTTATCAGCGTTGGAGGCGCTCTGGGACGAGTTTGTGAGGTACTGCATTGCGCTGGTGACGGTATGTGAACCTGCATGTGGGATCCTGGCAACAAAAGTTTGGGCAATGAGAGTAGCATTTACGGAACCATTCAAATCCGTACAAAGCACAAGGTACAAAGCAGCATAAATGCGGGAAGGCGTTCACTCCGCGATTGAGTCTTAGAATATCGTAAGAATACAACAAGTAGGAAGCTGCGAATTATATATCTCGATGCATATATCCGCAGCTCGCAAAATGCACGCCGGTGTATTGACTTGGCGACCAAGTAAGAGCAGAAAAGTAGCAAGCGTAAGTGGCGTTCATATGCAGGACCGCAAAACGCTTGCCATAATCACAACAAACCTGCGCTAAGAGCTCTTGCTATCAAAATAACGCACGTACCTAGCACAAAATGTACACTTACCCAGTGTATGAAGTGTGTGAATTAGGGCTGCGGTGGTGACGTTCGTTTTCGGTTATATATTCTTTGCAATCTTCGCACTCACTACACTTTCCCCTGAGAACACCGAAAATATACTTGTTTGCTAGCGACATCTAGCTTTTCCGTTGTTCCTGACGATACTATGATAAACGCGAGGAAAACCACTGATTGAAACAGATTACACTTGTTAACGGACGGACGACGAGCGTTAAGCGTTTCAAGGAAACCGCTCTCAGTGTGGATAGACCTAGACCAGGCTCGGCTACGCGGCGAAATCGAAAATCTTGTTGGTTGCGGCATTGACAATTGTTTTCCACCCTTTAGAAAGAATCATACTATCAGTATTTCAGACTGCAAACTTATAATCAGTGTTCATAGAGCATTTATAACATGTAGTTGACGTATAGGTGACGCTGAAACAGATAAAAAATAACAGCGTAGATTCGCAACTGTCGTCTCGAATGGGAGGCTGAAACGCGGCATTATGCTGAAAAACAAAAGGAAAACAAACGATAAGAAACTAACAAAGAGATTATCGTTGGAGATTTCGCTTAGAAGTTACAGTGTCGGAGTAGAGGGTACATTTATAAGTTACAACAAGCTGTTTTTGTTTTTTCCGAGATGTAACTTCTATTCGTGTTGTAAAGACATGACCTTGGTCGCTTTTAACCTCTAAATATACGTTACAGTGGTGTAACCTATAAGAAATCTCGAAATCTACGTCTATACAGAAGTTACATGTTTCTAAAAGTTACAATAAAAGGTACGGGTTTAAGAGTGCACTCCTGCCCAGTAAAGCAGGTCGAGACAGTGGTCTACCGGTACAGCCTGAAACATAATATGGACACCAGGGAGGCCCGAAGGATTGTCCGGGACAAGAAAGCCAGAGAACATGGGAAAGAAAAATCGGCGTCTCACAAAGCCGCTAACAGCCTCCAGGAGGTGGCAAACGAAGAGCCGCCAGTCGGTACAAACAGTTGGGAAACTTTCAGTAATGTCGTACGCAGAGGGCGATCAGCAACGGATCCCAAGACAGTACAAACCTGCGAAGCAGCGCAACCCACACGTCGCTCCTCTAAGGGCGTCGAATCATCGTCAAGCCCAAAGCAAGACTCTCACACGGCCCCCTCAGAAGACAGAGGCCCGCCAACGCCGAGGTATCATATCGAAGCTCTGCCCAGCTTCGCAACTTTCGTCAAGCTAGCGTTCATGACCGTGAGGGCGCTCGTCGGATGTACATGGATTCCAGCAGGTATACGGTCGTTCCTGACCATGCTTCTACCCTTGGAACGGCCATTGACAGCCATGTTTACGGCGTAAAAGCTACAACCTCTTCGGTATAAACAGGGCCACTCCTCTTTGCCATGAACAGCACACCTACTCCGATTTCGACCGGTCCACATTGCCCTACTTTGTGGCACTGGAACTGTAACGGTGCACGGGGGAAGTTGGCTGAACTGCAACTACGCCTCAAAAGGCACCCCGTTCCCATCATTGCGCTTTGTGAGAGTGGTCTACCGACATCAGCTGGGGTCACAGGATATAAGAAACTCAGCTCTCCGTCCATCCCTACGTTCTCCACGGGAAGTGCACTTCTCCTTATCAAGAAAGACATTATCAACCACCAGATAGACCTCAGCGCGGCTGGGGGTCCCAATGCTGAATTTGTAGGAGCACGAATTACCTTCCGCAAGATGACCGTCGACGTTGTCTCTGCATACATACGCCCAACCGTGACACTGGACGTCGCGGGATGCATTCGTCAAATACGGAGGCAGTGCCCTGGCCGGCTGGTCATATGTGGGGACCTTAACGCCCACAATGTTGCATGGGGCAGTAAGCGCACAGACAAGAGGGGAAGAGAGATTATGCAAGTGGCAGACGACTTGACTCTCATCCTAGCAAACGACGGTTCTCCAACCTTCTTTCGCCCTCCGGGCATCCACAGTGCAATAGATATGTGTCTATACTCAGCAGACCTGAAGCTGTCCTGGCGAGTGGAGGCCGACACGTGGGGAAGCGATCACTTTCCTGCCTCAGTCTTCATAAAAGGGGCTGGAAGCACGGGACCAAAAAATCTGAAAACCCAGCACAGCATCACGGTATGGGACAGTTTTCGGAGAGAGATGGAGATGTCGTCCGAGCCTGTTGAAGTCGCCCTCACCACTGCTGTCAAGAATGCGACAAAGGTGGTCACCATAAGGAAGCCGGACCCCCCGCCAGACCTCAAGATGCTCAATCTCCTCGCGGCGCGTCGCAGGGCACAGCGGTTTCTCCGTCGGTCCGGATCCCGCTCGCACCTGGTCAAGTACCGTCGCATCAACGCCGTCATCAGAAGGTACACAATCTCCATCCGTCGGCGCCAATGGGCACTGTTCTGCACAACATTGAACCGCCACACCCACATCCTCGACAAGCCATTCACGTGGACGGAGTTGAAATCTGCCCTTCAAAGGTGCCACCGTGGCAGTGCGCCAGGACTGGACAAAATACCGTACCAAGCCCTGAGAAACCTGGGAAACATAGCCCAACGACGTCTTCTAGAATACCTGAATAGGATATGGGAAGCAGGTAAAGTCCCGTCATCATGGAAGCACGCCGTGGTGGTTCCGGTTCTGAAGCATGGGAAGCCTAGGCAGAAGCTGTCGTCCTATAGACCAGTCTCCCTCACTTCATGTATGGCTAAGCTGATGGAGCGAATGATACAGGCCCGTCTTCACTGGTTTCTAGAGACCAGAGGAATCCTCCCGGATTGCATGACAGGCTTCAGAAGGGGTCTGAGCGCCGTCGACAGCGTCCTAGAATTCTGTTCTGCAGCAGATAGCGCCAAGAAAAGGGGGATGGCGACGCTCGCCGTCTTCTTGGATATAAAGCAGGCTTTTGACAGCGTCCAACCACCCGTGGCAGTAGAGTGCCTCGCTGCGGCCGACATAACAGGACGGACACTGCGACTGGTGGGGGACCTCCTGACGGACCGCAGGGCGCAAGTACGCCTTGGCACTGTGATGAGCTCTGCTCGCCCTATTGGAGGCCTCACACAGGGCAGCGTTTTAAGCCCTATATTATTTAACCTGGTCATGGCGTCCCTGCCGAAATGTCTCACCGCATCGAAACTATGACGATCTATGTAGACGATGTAGCACTGTGGTGCATTGGGTGCAAAATGAGAAGACTAAAGGCAAACATGGAAGCAGCTCTGCAAATCACCTCCGCACACTTGGAAACGAAAGGATTAAGCGTCTCGACGGAAAAGTCGTGCTCCATGATCATCAATCGCAAACGTCGACGAGAAGTCAGCGTGGAGCATCGAGGCTGCCCTTTATCGATCGTGAAGCGCCAGAGGTTCCTGGGGGTCACTATTGATGACAAGTTGAACTGGAGCTCACAGGTTTCCAGAATGTCTTCCGACGACTCCAGGGCACAGACTGGGGCTGCTCTCCAGCGACGCTCCTTTCTCTGCATAGCGCGCTTGTCCTCCAGAGAATACTCTATTCTCTGCCCTATGCTCTCCCATCTGCTACCAGATTGTCCGAGTTGGAAGCGGCTCACCGCGTGGGACTCCGAACCGCGTTAGGGCTACCTCAACGAACGTCTTGTGGGCTAGTCTACGGAGAAGCCCAGTCGATGCCTCTCCGTCTACAGTCCACGGAGCGCCTACTGCGGCAACTTGACCGTCTGCACAAATCACAGGCAGGAAGAAACATTATTCGACGGATCAACGAACATCGAGGATCCCGGTTCAAGGCTATGGAAGAAGGCACGTACAGGCTGCTTGCGCTGCCGGGACCTGAAATGAGTCCACCACCTGCCCCATTTGATGTTGAACAGCCTGAAGTAGCACTATCGATACGTGGTCTCCGGAAAAAGACGGAAATCCCGGACACTGTTATCCGGTCGGTGGCGTCGGAACTGATCGACGAGCAATATGGAGCAGCCCTTCACGTGTATACTGACGGCTCAAGTAATCAAAAGCTGCAGAGCAGTACAGCGGCGTTTTGGATACCTGCACTCCAGCTCTCTTGGGGTGGCCGCCTAGATTCCTTCGTCTCTTCAACCCTGGCCGAACAAGTAGCAATAGAGAGAGCGCTGGTTTTCGTATCATCTATCCCGGCACAAGACGTCCTCATTCTATCAGACCCTAAATGTGCGCTTCAACGAATCACCAGATGCCGTCAGGAGGAGACCAGCACACGCAAGATTGTAGGCAGCCTCAGGCTCTTAAAAGAAAACGGGTCCAGTGTGAAATTTCAGTGGATCCCTTCACACGTCGGAATAAATGGGAATGAAAAGGCTGATTCTGTCGCTGCTGCTGCCCACACTGCAAACACGCTAGCGCCGCATGATCCTGACATCAATAAAATGCGATTTTCAAGGCACATTCAGAAGGTCCGGCTTGCTGCCATCCCAGCAGCAGCAATCTTCCAGCAACCTCTGCCGACAAGAGACCTGAAGAGGAGACAGGCGGTTCTGCTTCACCGACTAAGAACAAAGTCTGTGCTAACACCAGCACTCCTGCACAAGATGGGTTTTGCTCCCTCTCCACACTGCGACTCCTGTTCCGTTCACGGGGACCTCGAGCACGTCATGATGCATTGCCCCGACCACAAGACCGCCAGAGAAGCGATGCTGCACAAGTACAAAGCCCTGAACCTTCCCAGAGACACATTTGAAGACATCCTGTATCCCCAAGGATCATCACTTTGCCATAGAGCAGCAGGGGACGAGCTGCTAGCCTTCGCAGCCAGTGTGGAACTCTCTTGATGCATCCCCCCTCTACTATATTGCTTTTTCTTTACTTTCTCACCTCCTCCCCTCCCCTTTCCATAACAGAGTGAAACTTGCCGCCTTATGAGTGCAGGCAGACTTCATTCTGTTCTTCCCCTTTTTCTACGACTCCCCCCCCCCCCCTCGTCAAGGGGAGCTGCGTTGTCTGGCAGTCGCCTGGGGCATTCTGAACGAAGGCATGCAATAAACCTTTTCCTCATTGATGCATTGACTCATGTGGGACGTTCCTTCATTGGGCCGCATAGGGGGTGTGAGCGTTCGGAGAACTGGAGCGGAGGGCGGTTGGTATCAAGGTAAAATAAACATACATTGCTTGTCGCAGTAATCCGTTCCATTCCTTTTCGCCGGGCTAGCCAGGCGAGCGAGCA
Organism: Ornithodoros turicata; assembly: GCF_037126465.1. NCBI lineage: Eukaryota > Metazoa > Arthropoda > Arachnida > Ixodida > Argasidae > Ornithodoros > Ornithodoros turicata. The sequence continues at coordinate 23,845,401 of NC_088203.1, read as the reverse complement.
TGGTTCCCAGATGTGGTAAAAGGGTCCCACAAGTGGCGCCCAACGTTTTGGAGGTAGACCCGTTCCACCGGCTATGTGAACCGGGATGCCGGAATGCGTATCCATGTTTTTTTTTTACCTTTCTTATTTAGGGACGTCTGTAACAGCCTCGCGTTGTTGTCCCGGGGACTGGGCGGCCGGTATGCCTGTCGGGAGGACAGCATAGCCGGAAACCCCGGTATTTTTTTTTCTTTCACGCAATGGTCTCAAAGTTTCAGCACTGCTGAGTGGGCGGTGAACGTCCCGAGTTTTCCGGCCTGCTGGAGCGCTTGGCAGCGGCAGGCACTCTGTTGCCCATGTACGTTGTTCTTTACTGATTACGTTTCTTTTTTGTCGCTGCACAAAAACTGATAGGGTTTTGTGGGTTTTATTTGTTGTCTTTCATTATGTGGGTTTTCATGTCCTTTTTGAGTTTTATAGCCGCTCCAGTACCCGTATCCCGGGAGCGACCGGTTCCCGGTATGCGCCACACATCCCCAGCCATGAGCGTCGCTGCTGTCCCAGGGAAGGAACCTTCCCCAACCGCTTGCTTCGGTTGGGTAAAGGCTGGTTAGGTAATCCGCTGTCCCGGGCAGTCACGTCGATAGGGACATGGTATCTGCAATGCCTTCCACCAGAATGCCTCGACTACGGTGCCTTCAGGGCCGTAATCAGACGTAGCGTCTCCATGCTTGGTTGGTTCCACCGCCGCAGGCACAGCGGCACGCGCCGTTACGCTTCTCAGATAACATGACTGCCTATCAGACTGTCACGAGTATCGTGAATATCGTGTATCATGTGCATCCTGTAGGTTGCACTGATATCAGATGTGTCGCACGAGGTATTCCCGCCAGTGCTACCCCGTTTCGCTTGTATCTCCGAGCATATCACTTTGATAGCTCTGAAGTGATAGCATGGGAAGCTCGTACTTTCACCGTATCTTCCTAGTAAATTTCGCGTCTACTCGAATGAGTGCCGGCTTTTAGCTGGTTGGGAGGAGCAAACCATGCTTCTAATGTGTTGTTCCCCCAATCATTCGATCCCTTCGTATTTGTGCAAAGGTTGATCACCGCAATTAGGGACCTAGAGCGGCCCGCATTGCATCAACTACGCTTGGTTCCTTCCAGACCTGCTTTCAGCTACGACACTATGCGGACGCAGCGCACGTAGCAGTTACTATTTTCGGTCACCAAAACCTGGTGCTCGCGATGTATTACTGTGATTTCCGTTACGCAGACTTCCATGTTTACATTTGGGGAGTGCTTTTGCAGGCACTCGCGGCATGGAGTCACCCACTTACTGCTGTTCCCTTCTCTTCTAGCTTCAGCACGCAACATTAACATATGAACGACCCCCGGCCGTCTCGTCGCTCTTCACGGCCCCCTTGGAGGACTGAGCAGGCCCAGTCCCGGTCTCCTGGCCCTCGACGAAGATCGGTGTCTACCTGGACGGTAGTCCACCTGGGCTACCCGGTTTCCTGGGCTTCACACAACAGATGGTCTGCGCAGCCCCGCCCCCTTAGGAATGCGGACCCGGCATCCACTCCACTACCGTTTCGGGGTCTCACTATGCTGGAGCGAAACCCAGCAGACCCACTCCAATCCTTGTCAGCAGAGGAGCAGCGTATATTATGCCCCGTTTGTGGAGTACCAGAATTGCACCGCACAGCCCACCGGCGGGGTGAGCTTCACCGTTCCCGCATTGAGCAGGCTCGACCGGAAACCATCGATGTCTCTACCGCCCTCTCAACGCTTCGTCGGCGCCGTCCAGATCTACTATGGGAAACAGAACGACAACAGGTACAACCAGACCCAGCAGATGATGATCTCATCGACTTGGACCCCGATGGACAATTGTAATTTTCGAGTGCCCGACGTGTTTTCCTGTTTCCTTTTCTTTCTTGTTTTTTTTTTTTTTTTTTGGTGGGGGGAGATGTGGGAACCACAACTTGTGTTGCGCGCCCCGAGGGGGCGTTGCTTGCTGTGATATGCTGATAGCATTGCGGGAGACGAGGGAAAAATGCGATAAAAAGCGGAGCATCGAGCTCGTCAGGGGGAGCTGCGTTGTCTGGCAGTCGCTTGGGGCATTCTGAACGCAGGTATGCAATAAACCTTTTCCTCATTGATGCATTGACTCATGTGGGACGTTCCTTCATTGGGCCGCATAGGGGGTGTGAGCGTTCGGAGAACTGGAGCGGAGGGCGGTTGGTATCAAGGTAAAATAAACATACATTGCTTGTCGGGGTAATCCGTTCCATTCCTTTTCGCCGGGCTAGCCAGGCGAGGGAGCATGGTTCCGAGACGTGGGAAAAGGGTCCCACACGCCTAATCTGTATATGTATGTATATATATATATATATATATATTTGTAAATACTGCATTGTCTGCGTGCGCCAACACTAAGGCTTCGGCTGTTCTTGGGCACATTAATAAAGGTATTATTATTATTATTATTATTATTACTATTATTATCCATCTTTATTACATCAGCTTCATATCGCCGTACCTGTCAATGTAACCCGACACACGAATATATTGTACTTATCCCACCACATGCCTGCAAATCCGATCATACGCATTCAACAAATGACAAACGCAATTCACCCCTCTGTTGATATCTTTAACTCCCATTCAAACGTTTTTAAAACTCTCCTCTTGCGTTCACTAAGTAACACATGAAGTGTATAGTTTTTTTTTCTTTTAGTGCTATGTACTGTATATCTCAAAGTCTGTACTGTATGTATCAGTGTGAATATCTTCCTGTTACGTTCCTCTTCCAGAATATGTTATGTTTCGCCTAATCTGTATAGTATGCATATATATATATATATATATATATATGTAAGCAGGAAAAATCAGAAGACGACAAAGAGCTTACAGGAAAACACAAAGGGGAGTTTATTAACACATATAGGGATAGGGGTCGACGTTTCGGCAGTCAGCGCTGCCTTCAACGGGACCCTTTGAGTCCCGTCGAAGGCAGCGCTGACTGCCGAAACGTCGACCCCTATCCCTATATGTGTTAATAAACTCCCCTTTGTGTTTTCCTGTAAGCTCTTTGTCGTCTTCTGATTTTTCCTGCTTATTTCATTCTCGTGGTCAACCGCCCTCCCAAGCTTCTAATCTCTCTCTCTCTATATATATATATATATATATATATGTGTGTGTGTGTGTGTGTGTGTATGTATTTGCAAATACTGCATTGTGTGCGTGCGCCAACACCAAGGCTTCGGCCGTTCTTCTGCACACTAATAAAGGTATAATAATAATAATAATAATAACAGCCCCCTTCATGCCAGCCAGGTTGTTGGGGTTGCTGAGGATGGCGATCCCATAATAGTTCTGGAACCGGTCGATAAGTGAATGAGTCAGCTTCCGTTTTCCTCCCAGCCCAGCTACATTCTTCTTGAGTTCGCGAAGCAGGGCTCCCACTCTCTTTTGAACATATTGTGGGGATAAGAGGACGAAGGAGTTGGGTGGTTGGAGGACGACGAGGAGGTTAAAGACTGGTAGTAAAAAGGAGGACGACGAAGGGTTCTGGGACAGTGGGAACTTGGAAGCGGACAAGAAAGGGACTGTAATATGTAAGTTATTAAAATAGCGGTTGCTTAGTACATCTTGTGTTTGCATTTGTGTTTCGCCTTCCACTGGGATCGAATGGACGGGCTTTGCCCGCGAGAGTGGGAATAGGCTCCAACAAATGGCGCCCAAACGTGGGGCACGAGCTCGTTCGTTCGACGACGTGGGAGACGCAGCTCGTTCTATTTTTTTTTCATTCCATTTTAGCGTTTCAAGTTTAGTAGCAAGTAGCGTTTCAAGTTTTATTTTAATGTGATAGCGCCGGATTGTGGTACTTCAATCACTTCGTGTTCTTTCATTTTTTTTTCTTTGTATCTCGCTTTGTTGGGGCAGCATTTTTGCTGCTCGTTTTGATTGAGTGTTATAGCTCCCGCCCGGTGCCTGACCCGTGGAGCTGATGGACTGTACGCCGCCTCGCGGGTACAACCTCCGGAGTGGAGCAGAAGCTCCAGTACCCCAGCGGTCTCACTCGGAGGAGCGACCGGCACACGTCGCCTACGGAGTCGAGAGGACCAGCCGAAGATGAGAAGGCACCTGCTGTGCCTCCATCTCAAGGTACGTCGACTGCGGTATCTGCAGTGCCGCAGTCAGAAAAAACAGCAACGCCAGAGCTTCTGTCACGTATAGCAGAGCTGTGCTCGTTGATGACGCGACGCCTTGATGCCGGCTTGCTTTCGCCGCCACAGGCACAAGCGCCCGTCCGACTGACAATCCCTGTTCCTACGTTCTCAGGGTACACCGACAGAAAGTCAGTCGCAGACTTGCTGGATGACCTTACCGCCTATCAGGCTGGTTATGGGAATCTCAGACGAGGTCTTGATCCTACGCATGCTGCAGGTTGCTTTGGTAGGAGACGCCGCCCGCTGGCTTCGACTGCAGTCGAGGTTCACGTCCTTTCAGGACTTCAAGCAGCGGTTTAAAAACGAATTCCTTCCCCCGGATTACAAATATCGTATCCTGGAGGAGCTGCACAATCGTACTCAGCATCCAGATGAGACGTTGGCAGAATTCGTACGGGCCCTGCAAGAGCTGTACAGCAGAGCAGAACCAACTGCAACAGAGCAGCAGCGAGTAGCACGGGCTATCCGGCCCTACCTTCGAGCCCATCGCTTTGATAGTCTTGAAGCGTTGGCGCACGAGGCTCGTACCATACAGGGCGACCGCCCGGCTGAACTTGAATATCGGTCCCCGCCGCCGCCTGAATGGGAGTTAGAACCACTCTGTGCGTGGTCAGCGGGAGCAGCCTAGGTCGAACGCCGACCTGCCGTGGGACATGATGAGCACCACCGCAATCCTTATGCGAGCCATCCCGCCGAGCAATTGATCCCTTCAGTCATGGACAGAGGGCGATCCCCGCAGGAACGAGCCATGACAGACCCGTCCTGCCTAATTATCGTGGCCAACCTGGCAACACAGCTGGCGAAACTACGCACGGGCAGCGGGAACGGCAGCGCCGCAAAGGTGCGCCGGCTGTTGGAATTGCGGAAGCGCCGAACATTTCCGTCGGGGCTGTCCGCACCGAGGGCCGAATACCCGTAATGTGCCAACGGGAAACGGCCGCAGCCGACGTCCATGAACGCTCGCTTAACGACGTCGGCTATCTGCCCAAAGAGCGAACGAACGGTCGCTAGCAGCGGCCTTGATCATGCAAAAGCTGGCTCTGCAAGCAGCAAGACAACCAAAGGAGACGCATTAGCTCCTTTTGCTGTCTCTGTTCGGAATGGCATTCAGGACAGAGAACCAAACATCGCAGTTCGCATTTTGGGCAGAAATTGCATCGCCCTTATCGATACGGGAGCTGCACTCTCTCTTATCGGCGACCGTGTTTACGAGCACTGCCTGCAAAGACAAGTACAGCCTACTGAGGTCACCCTTCGTCTTGCTTCCAATGACGTCATTCCAGCACAATCTACAGTTGTGCTCTGGCTCCGTTTGATGGGAGACGGCGAAAGCAGCGCTTCGTTCACCTTCCCTGCCTGGCAGTGCCCGTTATCCTGGGCAGGGATTTCATCATCCGGACGATTGCACGGCACAGCAAGCTGCAGCAGTCTCCACCGAACCGTCTGCACTCCCGACTGTCTTGGGTCATTCCATGGTTCTGAGGAGGAGCATCGTCAGCTCCAACAAGTATTGCGGCAGTACGACGGTATCTTTACGGGAAAACCCTGCAAGACATCTCTGTTACAGCACAGCATCAGTAGTATGGGATGGACTCTCATAGTGCACAACGCTACAAGGCTTCTGGACGCCATTAATTAGCAATTAGAGCTAATTGGGACCCCCACATTAATCAGCACCCTCCAGGGAGCCACCACACTAATTGGGGAACGTCTATCTGGTGTCCAGACCACCCTGAGCGTTGTGCACTACGAGAGTCCATAAAAAATAAAAAAATAGGCAGAAAATAAAATAAAAAGATAGAAATAGAGTGGAGAGAAACAATTTATTCGAAAATCAACGATGCCGCGGCGAAGAAGGCACTCCGCAACACCCGAGTGACCAGCGCCCGCCATGTTGGTAGTTGCCACCCAGCAGTTGCAGAGATCGACGACAGGTGGCCACTTAGTTGCAAGGCATCACACCAGATGGCGCCACCATCATAGCTCTAGACGAGAAAGACAGAGAACAAGATAATAGCGGTGGGTAAAATTGCAACACTGCTCAACAAGTCTAGGCATGCGAGAGAAAAGGTCTAACCGCTACTGCTAAAACAGCACGGAGAAAACAGTACACATTGGGGGAAAAAGGCTTACGGGAGCGATCGCTTAGGCCTAACCACAACGGCACAACACTATGCAGCTAACACAAGGCGGGAACCACCGGGCACACATCGCTAATAATGCATCAACACGAACAAAAGGCTTGCTCGCCGCAAAACAAGTCTAAACATGCGAGAACAGGCTTAACACGAGCGCGGTCAAATCACTCGTTGGTCACCGCTAAACACGGCAAACATACGAGAAAAGGAGCGCGTCAAATCACTCACCTTGTCCCCCGCGGCAACTTCCAGGCAGAGACTGAGCGAGCGCGGGGAACACACGTCTGGCCCTGTACGACAGCCAGCCAGAAACTGAGCGAGCGCGGGGAGCGCACGTCCGTCATCCACGGCAGCCAGAGAGAAACTGAGTGAGGCGACGCGCAGCGGCAGCTATGGATGCGCGCGCGCCCTCTGCTCCACCCGTCCGCGCAAGCGCGCGCGCGCTGCTAGCTCCCTCTGCGCCGCCCGCGGGTGTTTTCGGTTTCGGCTCTCCGCTGACTTGGCCTTCGGGAGAGGAAAATCAGTTGCGCTGCGCATGCGCTAGAAGTGATGTCACGTGTCTCTCTTTGCCACCGCCGTGCCGTCTGCTCACTTCGCCTGCGCATGCGCTAGCACACAGCGGTTTGTTTCCTTGAGGATGAGATTCGTGGTCTGTGGTAGCGGCATAGCTGGGCGAACTCACTCATGAGGGCCCTCATGAGTGCCCCTCACCCTCACCTCACACCTTTGAGGTGAGGGTGAGTGAGGGCAAGCCCGCGATCAGGCAATTTGTGAGTGCACTCATGAGGTTCTTACCCTCATAAGGTCTCCTGTGAGTGCACTCATGAGGTCTTACCCTCACGAAGTCTCCTGTGAGTGCACTCATGAGGTTTTGCCCCTCATGAGACCTCCTGTGAGTGCACTCATGAGGTCTGAGGGGCGCCAGGTCTGTGTGAGTGAAGTCACTGGTGAGGCCTGAGGGGTGTGAGGTCAGTATGAGTGCATTCAGAAATGAGGTTAAATGACGCTTACGGGACGTGGGCAAATTATGAGGGCACCAGTGATATGGTTCCAGCGATCCAGCTACCGGCAGAGTGCACTTTGAAGGGCTGGTGTTCCCGTTTTTAGCAATTTCGTCTACGTCGCGCTGGGAACACAGCCAAGCGCCCTGAACTGACGGATTAGTTGGTGAATTGGTTCCAGCGACCCAACTACACGCACTGTGCACTTTAAAGGGCTGGTGTGCCCGTTTTTAGCAATTTCGTCTATGTCGCGCCGGGAACAGAGCAAAGCATCCTCAGCTGACTGATTACTTGGTGATATGGTTCCATCGACCCACCTACACGCAGTGTGCACTTTAAAGGGCTGGTGTGCCCGTTTTTAGCAGTTTCGTATATGTCGCGCTGAGAACAGAGCAAAGCGTCTTGACTGACTGACTACTTGGTGACATGGTTCCAGCCACCCAACTAGCGGCAGGGTGCACTTTAAAGGGCTGGAGTGCCCGTTTTTAGCAATTTCGTCTACGTCGCGCTGGGAACACAGCCACGCGTCCTGAGCTGACTAATTACTTGGTGATATAGTTCCAGCGTCCCGACTACAGGCAGGGTGCACTTTAAAGGGCTGGTGTGCACGTTTTTACCAATTTCGTCTATGTCGCGCTGGGAACACAGCAAAGCCTCCTGAGCTGATTGATTACTTGGTGATATGGTTCCATCGACCCACCTACACGCAGTGTGCACTTCAAAGGGCTGCTGTGCCCGTTTTTAGCAGTTTCGTATATGTCGCGCTGGGAACAGAGCAAAGCGTCCTGAGCTGACTGATTACTTGGCGATATGGTTCCAGCGACCCAACTACAGGCAGAGTGCTGGGCTGGTGTGCCCGTTTTTAGCAATTTCGTCTACGTCGCGCTGGGAACACAGCCAAGTGTCCTGGGCTTTGTTGTGTTCCCAGCGCGGCATAGACGAAATTGCTAAAAACCGGCGCACCTGCCCTTTAAAGCGCACGCTCTCGGTAGTTGGGTCGCTGGAACCATATCACGAAGTAATCAGTCAGCTCAGGAGGCTTTGCTGTGTTTCCAGCGCGACGTAGACGAAATTGCTCAAAAAGGGCACACCAGCCCTTTAAAGTGTCCCCTGCCTGTATATGGGTCGATGGAACCATATCGCCAACTAATCAGTCAGCTCAGGACGATGTGCTGTGCTCCCAGCGCGACGTAGACGAAATTGCTAAAAACGGGCATACCAGCCCTTTAAAGTGCACCCTGCCGGTAGTTCGTTCACTGGAACCATATCACCAACTAATCAGTCAGCTCAGGACGCTTTGCTGTGTTCCCAGCCAACATAGACGAAATTGGTAAAAACGTGCACACCAGCCCTTTAAAGTGCACCCTGCCTGTAGTTGGGTCGCTGGAACCATATCGCCAAGTAATCAGTCAGCTCAGGACGCTTTGCTGTGTTCCCAGCGCGATATAGACTAAATTTGTAAAAACGTGCACACCAGCCCTTTAAAGTGCACCCTGCCTGCAGTTGGGTCGCTGGACCATATTGCCAAGTAATCAGTCAGCTCAGGACGCTTTGCTGTGTTCCCAGCGCGACATATACTAAATTTGTAAAAACGGGCATACCAGCCCTTTATAGTGCACCCTCCCGGTAGTTGGGTCGCTGGAACCATATCGCCAAGTAAATCAGTCAGCTCAGGACGTTTTGCTGTGTTCCCAGCGCGACATAGACTAAATTTGTAAAAACGTGCACACCAGCCCTTTAAAGTGCACCCTGCCTGTAGTTGGGTCGCTGGAACCATATCGCCAAGTAATCAGTCAGCTCAGGACGCTTTGCTGTGTTCCCAGCGCGATATAGACTAAATTTGTAAAAACGTGCACACCAGCCCTTTAAAGTGCACCCTGCCTGTAGTTGGGTCGCTGGACCATATTGCCAAGTAATCAGTCAGCTCAGGACGCTTTGCTGTGTTCCCAGCGCGACATATACTAAATTTGTAAAAACGTGAACACCAGCCCTTTAAAGTGCACCCTCCCTGTAGTTGGGTCGCTGGAACCGTATCGCCAAGTAATTAGTCAGCTCAGAACGCTTTGCTGTGTTCCCAGCGCGACGTAGACGAAATTGCTAAATACGTGCACACCAGCCCTTTAAAGTGTACACAGCCAGAGGTTGCGTCGCTGGAACCACATCATGCGTCATTTGACCTCATTTCTGAATGCCCTCATACTGACCTCACATACCTCAGGCCTCACCAGTGACTTCACTCACAGAGACCTGGCGCCCCTCAGACCTCATGAGTGTACTCACAGGAGGTCTCATGAGGGGCACAACCTCATGAGTGCACTCACAGGAGACGTTATGAGGGTAAGACCCTCAGGGCTTGCGTTTGTGAGTGCCGTGAGGGTGAGGGCGAGTGAGGGCCTGTGCTCGTGAGGGCGGTGAGGGTGAGGGCGGTGAGGGTGAGGGCGATTGAGGGCATGTGTCTGTGAGGGCCGTGAGGGCGAGGGCGAGTGAGGGCATGTGCTCGTGAGGGCGGTGAGGGTGAGGGCTAGTGAGGGCATGTGCCCGTGAGGGCCGTGAGGGTGAGGGCGAGTGAGGTTTCACCAAAATGCCCACCTATGTAGCGGTGAAGCAACTTTGTATTGTAAAATTGTAAAATGGGCCGCTCTGTGCCCGCTGTGATGCAACAAGTGCCAGTCCACTTTTTCTCAGCTGCACCCTCTCAGTTCAGGCAGCAGCAGTACCAGGTGTATGTACATAAGTTCCAAGACACACGAGTGCAATTCTGAAGCTGGTAAGTACGTCTCATGCTACACACCATTCGCGTTCAATGCTCTTGTTTTGCATGTGTTGTAGCAAATGATTCAGTGGCATAAACCGGTAGACTGGTGCGTAATGTACACCCATAGTGCCAAATTGGACTAATTCTGGTGACGTGTTCGTAAAATCTGTGTAATCGGACTGTCTAATTGTCACCTGTTCCATCTTAACACCGAAGTCGGTATATGAGTAAGAAATATCGTGGTTTCGGCAATTATCAGTAATCTTCCGTTGTGCTTAATGATTCCTATTATTTTGTATTTGTGTTTTTACTCAGAATTATCATTCTATTCTTAACTGGAGCAACAAAATTACCAAACACATGAGGATTATGTTGAAACTGAGGACATTGCTTATTTTTACTGATTTCAGATTTTCAGCCATGGAGAGAAGAAATGCAGGATGCAGCCAAGAGTCATTTTACTAAAGACACAGGGGTAAAACGATTGAAAGATGGAGGTTTAAAGTGTTATTATATTTGTAACTGATTGGATGCTTTTATAGAGAGGACACATCAAAGGAAAAGGTCCATCAAATCACAATGTTCCGTCAGGCGTGGGGACACCTGCCTTGCTGATATGTCTGCAATGTTCCAAACTGGCAAGGTCTCGTTTGTCTTCCAAGCTTCCTATTATGCACATGATTTTGGGGCTGTCCTACACCCCACTTACAAAAACAGAGGAAGATGTAATTTATTCACACAAAAGGAGATGTCAGCCATGCAAGTGCCAGCTTGCTACTCCTTAAAAAAAGGGAAAAAAAACAGGTACGGGAGAAGCCGCGATGGCAACGATGTGCTGCGGGCGTACAGGCACTTGTAAAACACTATATTGTACTGGAATGTCCTTTTTTACCTACCAGAAACTATTTGTTTATGTTAGGGAAACTACGTGACGGCATTGCACTCAGCGTACTATGCAGCTCAGTATTCGGGGTGTGCTGGATGGCACGTTTCAAAGGATCCAGTTCACCTCACTACATGGCAGTACCTGTACATCACCATGAGGGACTATAATATATGTTACAGTGAGAGGAAACACGACGACAACCAAACCAGTGTTGCCTTGTTGGTCAGTTCTATCAGAGCCCAAACAAACAGTCCAGTGCTTTCCCTCACACACAAAGGCAAGAAGGATGATCCTACTGTCTTTCAACGAGGAAATACTGACTTGTTGCAAGATGAGGATTTCTTGCTAGTTCTCATGACAGGCATGCAAAAACAGCTGTTAAGGCATTTGGGCACCAACAAAAGTGTGATGAACACAGGAGGAGCAGGAAAGCTAGCTGGTGTTGACTTGATGTTAATGCCGAAGTGTACACTTTCTTTTTACCCGTCTCTCCTTCACTTCGTGTATTAAAGCTTCTTTGCAGGTTCGTGTGTTTGTGTTCGTCTCGTCCCGTGTTCGTCCTGTGCTTTCCCTCAAACTCAAGGCAATGTGAACATAAAAGGAAAAGTGTGCATAGATTCTACACATGGCACCACAGATGGGTCATTCTATGTGATAGTTGTGTACTGCCACTTCATACATTTTGGGTAATGGTTCAGGTGAAACACTTTACAGCCATGCATGCTCTCCTGCATTGACTTTTCAACTGAAGACAATATGCCCCATTTTTAGCTTGGTGTGGGGTATATTACAGCAGGTAAATACATTTAAGTGTGGTGATATACATACACATAACACACATAATTGGCAATTTGTATATCCTATAAAGTGCTCTGACCTGAGAAATCTTGTAGAAAAAATTGTGTTAATATTCTGCCAATAAGAAGTGGAATAAACTTTCCACTCACTGCACTAGGCAGTTTGTTTTATTCCGTGTGTTTATATCTCTCCAGTACTGAGTACTCTCTTGCAATATAACGAGACAACTGCCCCTGACTGATGGTATTGTTTTCTTCAGCTGCAACAGATGCTTTTTACCATGAAAATACTAACATCAGTTGGCATTGCATAAAACCTTGGTGAGCTCAAAGCCGCTGTGTGTATTCTTGTGAATGATTTATCTAAAGAAATGTACACCCTTCCAACATCCATCAGCAAACTCTTCATGACTATATATAATGCATAATTATTTCATTAGATTAAAGGAAAAATATATTGGCATCACACCAGCTCAATTGCCGTCTTTCGTTATCATCAAAAATATGGTGGCCGGGGTACATGACTCCCATCAACATTTTGATAATGTAATTCGCATACAATGCTCAATCATTTTAAAATTCTTCATGCACATCATTACGCCTTGTATATTCAAGTTGGCTTCTACTTTGTCTCATGCTAGTGTTGGCTATCCGTGCGGTAGCCAGAAAATATTATGGGGGGTTCTATGGGGACCTCCCAGATGCACTAGTAAAGGTACGATCTTGGCTATGCAGTGCTAAACCTGCTGTGATACTGCGGAACAAAAATGCCAAACAACTCCGCTTTGTCTCAACAAAGATGCATGGAGTTAAAACGGGTGCAGCTATGTGAAAGCAGCTATGTGTTCGAACAGCTACTGGGAATTCAGAAGATCATACTATGTGCGTGAAAATAACTAGCACAATCACATATATTTGTATGTTCATGTGTCTTGCCTCAGCAAATGAGTTCCAATGTATGCTTGATTGCATTTATTTAGCATTTGTTACAAGAGAGCAAAAGTCCTCAAGATATTGCAAATCTATATTGTAAATCTACTCAGTATTGGCCAGTTAGATCACACAACTTGGTTGATTCATTTTATCAAGCTTTGTTTCACACCTCAAGGAAACGTAGCTCTTCGGTAACCTCAGTGAGCCAAACACGCAGTCCAGGTCCAGTTTTGGATAGCAATACATCGTTCCAAAATACCACAAATTCCAGCTGGACACTATATCAATGAGCCTGTTGCCTTGCACCTCATCGGAGCGGCCCCCTGCTGGCTAGCAGGAAGATATCGAATAAGAAACAGGTGACTGGCTGTTCTGTCCACCTCTCAGTGTGTGTGGCCACTCCTGTTTGCTGTTAGAGTGTCACTCCCATGAAGAAATGCAACACCCTGGTCCTCCATAAACTTTTGTCCCAATCTGTTCGAATATTGATGCACAGATGGTGTGAAGAAAGCCATAGTAGCAGGGCAGTTTTCAACCAGATTCCAAGAGTGTGCCAAGCAGCAGGAAATACACCCAGCCAGAGGATTTCTGTTGAATTCATGTTTAAGGACCTTCACATCTACATCATTTACTCATGAACGCAACAATGTCATTTGACAACACATGACAGTCCATTAATGCTTTGAACATGAATTGAGCTTTACCCTCTGGTTGGGCATGAAACAATGAATCTTTCAACAGCTCATGACCCACAGTTTGAGAAACACTGGTGTACGCATTCGTCCCAACAATAATCTGGCATCCTTCAAAAACACCATCAAACAGGACTTTTCTGCTGATACGTAGGGTGACATGCAATTACTTTTTGATGATTTGCATTTCTCTTTGTTCCTTTGCTATTTGTTTCTAATACTTGTCATGTGTTCTTGGTATTTCTGTTCCCCTCAAATTGTGTAGACATTTGCACTGACTGTGTCTTGGACTGTTCAACAGGGCTTGCCCACTATCAGTATCAGTGTATACTGTCATGGAATAACAATAAAAACCTGAAAACTGAAAAAAAAACATCTGAAGCACATCTGTCTGACTGATTCCTCTGACAACCTCCTGACAAATGCTCGATGAATGATAGTTCTTGTCACCACTCCTTGTGGACAGAAACAAGCTGTAACAGGCCGAGGAAGTTTAGATGATGTGGTGAACCTACGAGTTTGTTGTTGCCTTGAATGGGCAATCATCTCAGAGGTAAAACTTATTTATGTTGACTACTGCCTTCAAAGTCTAACTATAAATTCTTTGTTCTGAACTTGTCTTGGTACACCGGAGTTCACAAGCAAGAGCAGCCTTTTGGGAAGAAATAGGCAGCAAAATCTCAAATTGGAACACTGACCTTACCGAGCAGTGTTTGTTAGTTGTCGGGGTTGTACGATGTGCAGCTTGGTACAAATCTTTACGGATCACCATGGTGTCACATTTCTCCATTGGAGTGACACCCTAGCATCAAACAAGAGCGGACGCACATACTGAGAGATAGACCCGTTTCTTATTCGATCTCTTGCTGGTAGCTGGCAGGGGACCGCTCCGATGAAGAAAGGCGTAGTGCCGTGAACTTTTGTCTCGGGCTGTACACGCTGTTGTGTTGTACTCATACAAATTCTGAAATGCATGCCACTTCTTAGAGAATCTTTGGAAATTTGAAACCATTACGCCTTAATTGTCAGCTCTGATCATGAGCGAGATGGTAGGGGGCCCCTTAGGAATGTCCCGTTGTGTCCTAGAACCTTGCCAGTCTGGAACAATGCAGACGAATCATCAATGCAGGTTGCCCCATGCCTGACGGAACCTTATGATTTTATGGACCTTTTTCCTTTGACGTTCTTCTCTGTAAAAGCACCCAATCAGTTACAAATATAACAACACTTTAAACCTCCACCTTTCAATCTTTTTACCCCTGTGCCTTTAGTAAAATGACTCTTGGCTGCATCCTGCATTTCTTCTCTCCATGCCTGAAAATCTGAAATCAGTAAAAATAAGCAATGTCCTCAGTTTCAACACAATCCTCATGTGTTTGGTAATTTTGTTGCTCCAGTTAAGAATACAGTATGATAATTCTCAGTAGAAACACAAATACAAAGTAATAGGAACCATTAAGCACAACGAAAGATTACTGATAACTGCCGAAACCGATATATATACGATATTTCGTACTCATATACCGCGACCAGGTGACAATTAGACAGTCCGATTACACAGATTTCACGAACACGTCACCAGAATTAGTGCAACTTGGCACTATGGGTGTACATTACGCACCAGTCTGCCGGTTTATGCCACTGAATTACTTGCTACAACACATGCAAAATAAGTGCGCTGAACGCGAATGATGTGTAGCATGAGACGTACTTACCAGCTTCAGAATTGCACTCGTGCGTCTTTCACTTGGAAGTTGTGTACCTACATTCACCTGGTGCTGTTGCTGCCTGGACTGAGAAGGTGCAGCTGAGAAAAAGTGGATTGGCACTTGCTGCATCTGTAGTAACAGAGCGGCCCATTTTACAATTTTGTACAGACGCCCTCACCTTTTGAACCGGGAGCATGAAACTCGCAGGCGTTGCTGAAACGTTCCCTCACCTGTTGAACATCGACGGACGAGCGGGACATCCAGCGAGGAACTTGAACGGAATATTTGGCAAAGTTGCTTCACCGCTACCACAAACCACAAACACAAATCTCATCCTCAAGCAAACAAACCGATGTGTGCTAGCGCATGCGCACGCGAAGCGAGCAGACGGCACGGCGGCAGCAAAGAGAGACACATGACATCCCTTCTAGCGCATGCGCAGCGCAACTAATTATCCTCTTCCGAAGGCCAAGTCTCCGCTGCGCGCGCGCGCGCTCCTAGCGGCGACGGGTGGCTTTCGAGTTTCAGTTTCACTCTCCGTTCTTTGCGCGCGCGCGTTTATCTGTATAAAGGCAGCGCGTACCGCGCTCGCGTCATCATTCTGACCGATACGTGGAAAACGCCATGTGTGGTTTATTCTCCTGCGCTTCTCGTCGTCGCAAGGAAAAGACAAAAAACTAAGAGCTTCGCGAATTTATACGCGGCATCGTGGAGGAAGCCTTTCAAGTCTACCGCCTGGAATGGTTTCAAGCGCGTCAAGAAATGTGTCAGGACAAGATGAAGACGCTCGACCGCATCTTAGCGGCAGACAGACTTGCGAAAAAGAAGTCCAACTTTAGCCTGGATAATCTGTATTGGGAACGCAGTTCCGATGTAGAGGACAACGACGACGACGACGACGTGTAAATAAAAGCGATGCATTTCTCTTCGAGTCTCAGGCTCTTCTTTCTCTTCGTGAAACGTGTACGCACGCACCATGTCTTCCCCCGAACCCTTTTCGTTTCCGTCATCCTTTTCGCTGTATCTTAAGCGGCCCCTCCATCTACTTTCGTTGCTAACGTGCTGAGGAACCTGAACGACGTGGTGGACAAGCCTCCGTCACAAATATTCTACGTGCAGAAATATGCTTCGCCGAGTATGCAGGACGAATTCGGGGACTCCGTAAAATTTACCAAGGAGCTACCGCGAGAGTGGGACACGTCGCGCGCTACGCTGATCGTTGTCGACGATCACATGACCGACGCCGGTTCCTTGAAGGAGGTAACCGATCTTTTCATTCGGGGTTCTCACCACGCCAACGCATCGATCTTCTTACTCGTTCAAAACAACTTTTTCGACAGTAGCCATTTTAGAACAATATCCTACAACGCCAGTTACGTCGTCCTGTGGCGCACCGTGCGCGGCGTGCACCAGATGGAACATTTCGGCCAACAGCTATTTGGCAGAAAAAGATTGGAGTATTTTCTGGACGCATATAAACAAGCGATGTTGTCGCCCCACGCATATTTACTCGTGGATCTTCACAACTATACCCACGAGGATCACAGGTTCCGTAGCAATATCTTTCCGGGCGAACGTCAATATATCTACGCTCCGAAATGAATCTCCGCCCTCACCTCACTTTACTCAAAGTACTCTCCACTCTATCCCCTCCGCGCCGTCGCGACGTCTTGAGGCGTTCGTCTTCGTCCGACATGAAACACCTCTCCGAAATTTGCCTCAATGTATTGAACGGAAAGGTGGCTCTAGCTCCAGATACCTTCGCACGTTTGAAGAAGCACAAACGCTTTTTACGACGGCTCGCCTACAAAAAGATTCACAAGAATCCGCAACGTTTGAAGCGCTATCTGTCTCAGCAGCGAGGACAGGGCGTTCTTTCATCGGTGGTTCCTCTCCTGCTTTCCGCCGTGTTGAACCTTTTCGCCAATGGCCAAGAGAATTGAAGTGACCACCTCCTTCATCGGAAACATTCTTTCCTCGAAGGAGAGTGACGACGTCAAAGTGAAACTCATACTGCAAGCACTGTATCGCATACTCAAGCAGTACGGATTTGACCCCTACGACAATAAAAACAAGGCGTCCAACGCTACAAATGACTTTGACTATTCGCTCCTCTCTCCAGAGGTGGACGAAGAGGAAGCGGAAAGGGTCGTCTCGGAATTAAAGAAGGGTTCTTTCCTGGGATCGCGAGGGTTATGTCTCCGTGTCGGGCAAGCACAACAGACACTCCTCCGTTTACGAACTCGTCAATTATTTGTTGCAACGTAAGACGGGAAAGAAACCTTCCTGGGTCCTCAAAGTCTCGAAACTATTGCGTCTGACTTCTCTACCCAAATCTCGCGAGCCGCAACAGCAGCAGCAGGCCTCCATTGCGTGGACGACTTATGGAGGGATATGAGAAACCAGAGGGTGGTTTGGGGGGTGTGGAACGCTACAGAAAAGCGCATCACTTGAGCAAAAAGAAGGCTTCGCCATTCTCAGAAAGCTGGATGCCTACACGCTCCACCATCCGGTCAGAAGAAAGTTTAATAGGAGACGCATCATCGCGCTCAAGATCTACGACGTGTGGCAAATGGATCTCGCCGATTTTTCAAAATACAAGAGATTCAACGGTGGCTACCGCTACATTCTCGTGGCAATCGATTCCCTCTCCCGCTTTCTGCGCACCCTCCCACTAAAGACGAAGCGCCCCGCCGAAATGAAAAGGGCCATGATAAGACTTTTTCGGAGAGGTAACGTACCTACACGCATCTTTTGCGACAGAGGCGGGGAATTCTACAACAAGACCGTGAAGGAGTATCTCTCACGAAAGAAGGTACACATGTATTCTACCTTCTCTCCAGTAATCAAAGCATCGCAGGCAGAACGCGTCATACGCACTTTACGCGACAGAATATTCCGTTATTTTAGAGTAACGGGAAAATACCACTTCGTTTCCGCGCTTCCCAAGATCGTGCGGGACTACAACAACACCAAACACAGGACTTTGGGCATCAGCCCGTCCGAAGTCACGCCCGAAAACGAATTGGAGCTGTTCAATAAGAAAAATGGGAAGCCCGTCGTACCCTCCGTGAAAAAGAAGCTCAAACTGGGGGATAAGTGAGGGTCCTACTACACAGAAAAGGTTTTCATAAGAGCTCGGAAGGGAGTTGGTCGCCTCAGATTTTCACCGTCTCCCGCCTGAGAGACACCTCTCCTCCCGTCGTACACCTGGAAGATTACCGGGGTAAGGAAGTGGACGGATCTTTCTACCCGGAGGAGGTACTCGTTGTAACCCGAGACGCAAATCAGCCTTGGCCAGTAACGAAAGTGCTGAGAAAGAAGCAAGTGAACGGTCAGAGCTTCTCCTTGGTTCGCTGGTTCGGTTACGATAAAGAACACGACAGTTGGATTCCGAGCAGCGATGTCAGACATCTACGTCCACCTGCTCTCGATTGCCAGCATGGATAAGTTTCCCTCGAATAAACTCAACGCCTTCACGGTAGCTTTCGATAGTCGGCTTCAGCTCTCGAATCGGTATAAAGTCGGTCTGATGGATCTCAGCATAAGTAACGATTTTTTAAATATCGGGTACGAAAGGCAAGATGCGTTTCGAGGACACGGTGGAAGCCGGCAGAACTTTTCGTATCACCTCGGATCTCGAGAGGGATTTGGGAAAAAGCCCTTTCGGAATTCAACGTTTCTTTCGCGTACAATAAATCGCGATACGACTTCGTCTTACCCGTGGACGTGAAAGCCGTGGAATTGGACCCTCGGCTCGCGCAGGCGCTCGACGCCTCGCTAGCATCCCGCGAAGCAGGCCGTGCGGTGAAACCTGCCAAATTGAGCGAACGCGAAGCCACCTCCATCTTATTGGAGCACGCCGCACCCGTCGCTTTCGGCGACGTCACTCTGAATTCGGACACCACGTCCCTACGGAACACACTCAACAAGTATTTCCAGACGCACAAGCTGGACGCCTCGCTAGAATTCGCGGATAACGTCTACTCTCTGAAAACACCGAAAGGGTTGCACGTACCGGAACCCCTTGTCAAGCTGCTACATCTCACACCCGTCGAGGGACACGAAGAAACGCTACGCGTCTCTCTCCCCGTAGCGCGCCAATTTTCTTTCACGACCAAGACGAAAATTCCTCGATCTTTGCAAGTACATCTGCCCCCCGGCTATTATGCGATGCCGCAAGCACTTCTAAATGCGATTAACCAGCGCGTAGGCGAACGCGCGCGCTTCAGCTTCGACGGAACCAAACAGAAATGTAAAATTCGGCTTTCCGAGGGCACCTCCACCCTCAGACTTTCCGAGTACCTGGCCGTGCTTTTGGGCTTCGAATCGCGTACCATGTTTACGGGGGAGGATGCCACGAGCTCCGTCGAGGTACTCCTGGAACCCCCGTACTTGCGAACGTGTTTGGACGTGTTTGAACGTGTTCGGACACGGGTGGCAAACCGTCGAAGTCGTCCCTGGACACAGTACTTCCTCTCTCTCTCTCTATGACGTCATTGAACATGTTTGAACATGTTTGGACGTGTTTGAACATGTTGTGACGTGTGTAGACACGAACCCCGCAATATGAAAAACCTCACGCAGTACGAAATAGACTAGTGGTTAGTGTGTCGCGCCCAGTGTAGAAGGATCCTGGGTTCGAATCCCACTCTGGGTCTTCTCGTCGTCATATACAAGTCGGCCCCAGAGTGTTAGCTAGAAATTAGTGTAATGTTTTATTCAACGCTGATGGTATCATTGTCATATGCGACATGGCAAAAAGGCGTGAAAGACGGAAGGCGGGGTGGTCAAAGTACAGACGACACCGTCGCAATGCGAGGAGGAGGAGAGCGGTGTAACGACTATAAAAGGTGCGCTGGTTCTACGTCGATTGATCGAAAGCCCACGAAGGGCATCCATCCATCCACGACGCGAGGCGTTTCGTGGACCAAAATGTAAGTCGACCGTCTCTGCTGTGAGAGTGTATTCTATATATGACATTGTTTTTTCAGGAACCAATAGCCGCTGTCACCGCATGACACTGAACACAGGGACTCACCCCATCCTCTGTCATCATCATCAATCTCAAGCGTTCCTCAACTGAAGGGAAAAGTGAGCATTGTTTCGTGAGAGGAAATCTCGTACTGATTTTGTTTGACCGCAGTGCCACGCTGTCTTGTATGTCAGTACGACCCCATTGATGCCATGCTCGTGGCCGTAGAAAGAGAGCACGAAGCTAGAATAGAGAATCTCGGTAATAGCCCAGTCGTCCTTTCAGATGACGACGACGACAGAGACAGTAGTCCGCCTTTCGTAATACCTGAAACGGACGACAACGAACCCCTAGATGGGCACGACAGTGCAGACGAGCTGCTCATGTGGAAAGGGGATCAGTCGTATGCAGATTTCATTCCTCTGTCTGGTAGGGTTAGAGATGAATCACCAGATGCAAGCCCAGAATTTCGAAACGAAGCTGAGCCTGTCCAGGGTCGTAGAATCGTTGAATTACGAGAACACGTCGTAGAGAATCATCCCTCCGTCACGGAGAGACGATTCCTTCCTTTCTTTGTCACAGATGAGGCATTTGACGGAACGGCTACTAGGTACACGCTTCTCTGTTCCCTGCACGACGACAACGTCGACGATTTGCGACTCTATCTACCGAGCATTGCTCCAGTAATCACGCAGTCCTCGAAGCTTATCCCATGCCTTTCAAATTTTGTCTGTGCTCGAAGGCGCTCATGGTGAAGGACGGAGCCAACGGGTTGACTTCTCATCTCCTTCACGTGAACCTTCACATGAGAGTGGTTCGTAACCGTCAAGAAATCGAAGGCGCGATAAATGCTGCCATCGCAGAGTCCTCGCAACGCGTAGAAAAACTATGCGAGAGAAGGGTCTGGTTTCACCTCGAACGACGTCCAATGTGTCGACTTAAAACTAACGCGTTTGAAACCGAAGCGGATGGGGTGCACGATCGAGCTTCCCGAGCTGCTAAAAAGAAAACGAAAGACTCTCACAAACGTCAAACTTCCACCGAATCACGAAAATGAGTGTTTCAAGTATAGCGTGCTGGCACTCTTGCATCCGTTGAGAAACAACCCAAACGATTATGTTAGATACCGCAAGTACATGAATCCTTCGAATCCGGAGACGCGCGTAAGGTACTGGCCACCCTGCTTCCCAGTCACTTATGAAGACGTTTCCCTGTGGGAGAGAAAAAACAAAATCTCCGTGTACATCTACGTGTTCGACGAGCAGACGAGTTCGATAACAACAGGTCGGGTTCCCTGCACGCTCTATAAAGATAAAGTCCACTTGCTCGAGGTTAAGGAGTATTTCTATGGAATCAGAAAATTTAGCACTTTCATGGGACGAAGTGACTACTTTTATTGCGAGAAATGCACGTCCGGTTACGGAACGAGAGAGGCATTGCAGCAACACGAACGTCTGTGTCGAGACGTAAACGAAGTAATTCTCGAAATCTCGAGCGTCTCCTTCACCAAGATACAGTACATGCATCCCTACCCCTATTTTGCGGTGTTGGACACGGAAAGCATACTGGAAAAGGATGCACTCGTTAAGGACGCCTCGAGTGTGCACAGGATGAGCTCGTATAGCATCGTGCTAGTGAGAAGTTGTGATGGGAAAATAATGGGCGTAGATGGCTATTTGGGACCTAACGCGGCAGAAAAATGCTTGCTCGCACTGAAGGGATTTAGCGAACAAATCGATAGACTGAACCGTCTTCCCTCACCGTTGGTCATGAGTATCGAAGACCACTTTCGGCACGCGAGCGCGACACATACGCGGAAGGTGTCGCATCACGACCACACCCGTTTCGTAGACCCCGGTTCCTCGAATTTTGTTGCGACGCTGTGTGATACGTGTAACCTTACGTGTCGTAACACCAAAGAACTCGTCGTGTGCGTGCACAACCTGCAATACGATTTGAGCTCCCTTCTCCGCCACATGCACGTTCTAAATATGGGCGAGCCGTGGATCTTAGCGTCTACCACAGAAAAAATACGAGGCTTCAATATTGGTGAGCTCCATTTCCGCGATACCACGCAGTTTTTCAACCTGTCCTTGTCGAACCTGGGGGAAACCCTCCTTGCCAGCGGTGGCGAGAGCGCGTTTCATTGTACCCGTCAAATGTTTGGCGACCGCTTCCGACGGGTTCTCAAGAAGGGAATTTACCCGTACACCTTCGTCGACAGTTTCGAAGCGTACAATTTGCCCGCACTACCGCCAAAGGAAGCTTTCAAAAGTGACCTGAACGATGAAGAGATCACGGACGAGGACTATCAGTACGCCCTCGATATTTTCGAATTGTTCGAATGTAAGAACCTAGGAGATTACACGCGTCTCTACGTCACGCTCGACACCTGTCAGCTGTGCGACGTCGTGCTGTATTTCAGAAAGATTGCGCTAGAAACGGATGGGATAGATATCTTACGCACCGTGTCCCTCGCCAGTTACGCGTGGAGTAGCGCTTTGAAGCTCACCAATGTCAAACTCGAGCTCATAAGCGACGAAACAATCGAGAAGGGAATCAGGGGAGGCATTTGTAACAGCTTCCATAGATACTGTCGCGCTAATCACGAGGGGTGCGACGATTACGATCCCCAGCAAGAAAAGACTTTTATCCAGTACCTCGACGTGAACAGTTTGTACCCCTACGCGATGACTTTTCATCTCCCGACAGGTGGTTTTGAGTGGGTCGATCCTTCGAGGTGGAGCGAGATCGATTTTCTCAACATTCCTCACGATTCGGAAGTGGGTTACGTCTACGTAGTAGACTTGTCGTATCCCGAAGAACTGCACGCACTCACCAGGGATTTTCCCCTGGCGCCCGAACACAGGTGCGTGGATGAGAACGAACTGTCCCCCTACCAGCTACACCTGAAAGATGCGTTGTCGCTGAACGCCCCTCCCACCAAGAAACTGTTGTTGACGTGCTACGACAAAGAACGCTACGTCGTTCATTATGCATTGCTCGCTCTGCACGTGAGGTTGGGCATGAAAATAAAACGTGTTCACAGCATCCTCTCGTTCCGCCAAGACAACTTTCTGCGAACCTTCGTGCAGAGGAACGTCGCGTTGAGGAATGCCGTGTCCACGAAATTCGAGCGACTTCTGTACAAAACCATGTCGAATAGTACGTTCGGTAAGACGATACAAAATGTGAGACGGATGAAAAGGTACGCTATAGCCTACGACAAAGAAACCGCGCTCAGAAAAGCTAGCTCCGTCGACTGTCAGCATTTTCTCATTCTGAGTGACAAGTGCATCTTGTACGAGATGAAACAGCGCCGCATCAAATGCACGCACCCCCTTTACGTGGGCTTCGCCATTCTAGAAATATCCAAAGTCCGAATGTACAGCTTCATCTACGAGTCGCTCTTTTCTCGCTTGACGTGCCCAGTGCAATTGATCTATAGCGACACGGACAGCATAATTTTCTCTCTCACGTGTGCAAGTCTGGAAGAACAGCTGATTAAGATTGAGAACGAGTTAGATCTGTCTTCCTATCCACCGGACCACCCGCTTTTCAACGACGAGCACGCGAACCAGATGGGGTACTTCAAAGACGAGATGGAAGGAGGTGTTATTCAGGAAGTCGTACCCATCCGAGCGAAAATGTACAGCATTCTCTTGGCTGGGTCACACAAGCAGATCGCGAGAGCGAAAGGAGTTAAGAAAGCCGT
Source organism: Ornithodoros turicata (assembly GCF_037126465.1). Taxonomy (NCBI): domain Eukaryota; kingdom Metazoa; phylum Arthropoda; class Arachnida; order Ixodida; family Argasidae; genus Ornithodoros; species Ornithodoros turicata. The sequence continues at coordinate 23,821,584 of NC_088203.1, read as the reverse complement.
GGTGAGGAAACATTTATTGCACGAGGTGTACCGAGATTCTCTGTTCAATGAAAAGACGGTCTCTCAGAAGCAGTGCACCATCCAGAGTATAAAGCAAACAATGTACACCATTTCGAGACTGAAGAAGAGCTTGGTCCCCTACGATGACAAGCGCTATCTCGTGGATGTCGTACATTCCTTCCCTTACGGAAGCTGCGAATACGGTAAGCTTTGCTGGTGTTTTGACGCGTATCGCATTACGATAGTACTCTCTCTTTGTGTAGCATTGGAAAACCCGGAAGAGAGCACGAGAGCGTCATCGTCAGGCATCGAGTAACCGTGGAACAAAGAGCTGCACATGCGTGTAATCGAGAATAAAAGTTCTAGTCGAGACATGCTTCTCTCTCTCTCTCTCCCTCAGACAGAAGAAGCACGGGTCGTTGTGGCAGTGTGGTAGCGGAATGGGTGCACGAAAAGAATTACCATTCCGTCATCGCGCTGGTACCGTGTCCCGCACAATGACGACGCTGCGATGAAGATTCCCCTTTTCTGGCACGTCTAATCATCTCGTTCTGTTCGTGAGATCAGACAAGTTAGGGAGGGTGTAGGCATCTATCAACCAACTCTTTTGTATGTATTCAATAAACATGTCTCAGTGAAAGAAAACACGCTCGTCAAAGTTATTCGGACTGTTTAATGCGTTGCATGTCAACAACCAATCGGTATTTCAATAAATCAATGACAAGGTTGACGATGTAGACTGCTTGCAAATGTCGCTGCTTCCGTAGGGCGTGCTTAATATGAGCAATGGTACGAGCGAGAAGGTCCACGATGTCTGCAGCGATGTAGTTGAATTCTGCATTGGCCAAGCTCACAAATTCGCTCATCAGTCCCGGGGTCCGTCCGGAACCGTTATGCAGACGTTCTTGTAACGGGCGTAAATTCGACGCACTATCTCCTGCAGCGGCCCCGGCGAGATCTCTCCTATATTGCCAAAGCCTACCATGTCTATCACGTAGCGAAAAGCAGAGATGACGAGCTCGTTGCGGGGACTTTCGCTGTTGAAACATTCCTTCCCCACTTCTTCCCAAGAAGCGTGGGTGCGGGAACAATTTTGTAGCGAGTGGTAGCTGAACATCTTCACGTATTGATGACGCGAGCGCGGTGCGCGCTGCCTTTATACAGATAAACGCGCGCGCGCAAAGAACGGAGAGTGAAACTGAAACTCAAAAGCCACCCGTCGCTGCTAGGAGCGCGCGCGCAGCGGAGAGCTGAAACCGAAAACACCCGCGGGCGGCGCAGAGGGAGCTAGCAGCGCGCGCGCGCATGCGCGGACGGGTGGAGCAGAGGGCGCGTGCACATCCATAGCTGCCGCTGCGCGTCGCCTGACTCAGTTTCTCTCTGGCTGCCGTGGATGACGGACGTGCGCTCCCCGCGCTCGCTCAGTTTCTGACTGGCTGTCGTACAGGGCAGACGTGTGTTCCCCGCGCTCGCTCAGTCTCTGCCTGGAAGTTGCCGCGGGGGAAATGGTGGGTGATTTGACGCGCTCCTTTTCTCGTATGTTTGCCGTGTTTAGCGGTGACCAACGAGTGATTTGACCGCGCTCGTGTTAAGCCTGTTCTCGCATGTTTAGACTTGTTTTGCGGTGAGCAAGCCTTTTGTTCGTGTTGACGCATGTTTAGCGATGTGTGCCCGGTGGTTCCCGCCTTGTGTTAGCTGCATAGTGTTGTGCCGTTGTGGTTAGGCCTAAGCGATCGCTCCCGTAAGCCTTTTTCCCCCAATGTGTACTGTTTTCTCCGTGGTGTTTTAGCAGTAGCGTAGTTAGACCTTTTCTCTCGCATGCCTAGACTTGTTGAGCAGTGTTGCAATTTTACCCGCCGCTATTATCTTGTTCTCTGTCTTTCTCGTCTAGAGCTATGATGGTGGCGCCATCTGGTGTGATGCCTTGCAACTAAGTGGCCACCTGTCGTCGATCTCTGCAACTGCTGGGTGGCAACTACCAACATGGCGGGCGCTGGTCACTCGGGTGTTGCGGAGTGCCTTCTTCGCCGCGGCATCGTTGATTTTCGAATAAATTGTTTCTCTCCACTCTATTTCTATCTTTTTATTTTATTTTCTGCCTATTTCTTTATTTTTTATGGACTCTCGTACTGCACAACGCTCAGGGTGGTCTAGACACCGGATAGACGTTCCCCAATTAGTGTGGTGGCTCCCTGGAGGGTGCTGATTAATGTGGGGGGTCCCAATTAGCTCTAATTGCTAATTAATGGCGTCCAGAAGCCTTGTAGCGTTGTGCACTATGAGAGTCCATCCCATACTACTAGCATAGACACGGGTAACGCTAAGCCCTTGCGTTGTAATCCAAGACCTTTGAGCGTACATAAGCATGCTTTGTTAGACGCTGCTCTAGAAGAAATGCTCCAAACCGGTGCAGCTCAGAGATCCCAGAGTCCTTGGGCGTTTCCTGTCGTCCTGGCTCCGAAACGTGATGGTACGGCAAGGCTATGCGTCGGCTATCGTCGACTTAACGCAGTAACTGTAGGGGACTCTTATCCCTTCCCGTCCATCGAATCAATCATGTATTCCCTCGGCAACGCTGCGGTGTTTTCAACGCTTGACTGTAGCAGAGGGTTCTTGCAGATGCAAGTTGCCCCAGAGGATGTCCCGAAGACAGCCTTTACCTGTCATAGGGGTCTGTTCGAGTTCGTTCGGATGCCTTTCGGTCTGTCTAACTCACCAGTCAGTTTCCAGCGGTTGATACACACCATATTAGGAGATGCGAAGTACAATTTCGCGATGGCGTACATCGATGATGTCGTAGTGTTTTCCAGAATTTTTTTGGAACGCTTGGAACACCTGTCAATCGTCCTTGCAAGGATGAAGCAGGCGGGGCTAACCATTAACCCCCGCAAGGTACAGCTGGCATCGCCTAAGATCAGCCTTCTCGGCTTCGTGGTGGACGGATGCACCATCAGTCCTAGCGATGAGAAGCTAAAGGCGATCATGGAGTTTCCGGTTCCCGGTAACGTAAAAGCCTTGCAGCGTTTTGTAGGTATCGTTGGTTTTTACGGGCAATTCATTCCTAATTGTGCTGAGTTAGCGCAGCCGCTTAACCAGTGGTTGCGCAAAGACACACGCTGGCATGGGTAGAGCAGCAGGAACAATCCTTCCGAGCTCTATCTCATGCAATCTCTAATACGGCCAGGCTATATCTGCCCGACCTAAACAAACCGTTTGTTGTGCAAACAGATGCTAGCGATTATGGTATTGGCGCAGTTCTCTTGCGGGAGCATGACGCTATTCTCTGTCCAGTGGCTTTTGCAAGTCGCACGCCGAATCCGGCAGAACGGAACAATTCCGTCACAGAAAAGGAGTGCCTGGCGATCATCTTCGCTCTGAGGAAGTTTGATCTCTACCTGGATGGCAGCACTTTCACCGTCCAGACTGACCACCAGGCACTCTCATGGCTGCAGCGGCTCCACAACCCAGCTGGACGTCTCGCCAGGTGGGCCCTGAAGCTACAAGGTTACTCCTTCAACGTGGAGTACAGGCGGGGCTCCACGAACGTGTTAGCGGACGCACTATCCCGTGCGCCTCTACCAGAGGGGGGGGGGAGAAAGGCACCGAGGCGCCTTCTCAACTCCTGGCAGCAGCACAAGTGGCACGGGACAGATCATCGTTCTGGGCACGGTCATGAGCAGAGAGCAGCTCCTACACGCTCAGAGAGCGGACGGCCTTTGTCAGCGGGTGTCTCAATGGTTAGCTGAGCAGGTCTCGGCAGACGCCGGAACGTCTGACAGACGGCACGACTCCTATCTGCTGGGCGAGGATGGCATCCTGTTCAGGTGCGTACCCCAGGCGGATGACGACGACGGTACGTCCCCATTCAGAGTCGTGGTGCCACGGAAGCTGCGTAAGTCTTTCATAAGTTACTTTCGTAACTCGGCCTTGGTAGGTCAGAGGAGTGGCAGGAAACCTTATGAAAAGTTATCTCTTGTTGCGACATGGCCAGGAATGAGGCAGGACGTAACCAAGTATGTTCGTACTTGTCCGATATGCCAGAGAGCAAAAGCTCGTGGTGGTTTACCCCCTGGGCACTTACAGCCGGTTCAAAGCAATAGGCCCTGGCAGATAGTTGCTTGTGATGTGATGGGACCTTTTCCTCCAATCCCAGCTACATTCTTCATGCGTTCACGAAGCAGGGCTCCCACTCTCTTTTGAACATGTCCAATGCATTAAAGCTTCTTCACCGTAGTCTTCTTGTAGATACCTTTCACCTTTGGCGCACTGTAACCTTAGCTGCTTGTCCGCCATAAAATGTCAATCAGTACTCGGTGTACATCAGACACCTATTGTCCACTGACCGTTCAAATATTCTATACTCTCTAACTGGCTCCATATTCGGTGCTTAGCCGCTATAGTTGGGAAACGAACGTGATCTTCTATGTAGCAGGTCATAGTCTACAGAGTCATTTGCCATTTTCCCCATCTTCTGGCAGACATGGCAGAATGACGGCAAGGCCTCAACGTCAAGCACCTTGCCAGTACCGACAGATATCGCGCTGACGCATCCATTTAGTGACGTATGGCCTCTTTTCTGACAGGTTCCATCAACAGAAAAAAACGCATTTGGTGGTTTCACCATCTTCTTCATCCTTTAGTGATCTGACATCTTCACATGCACGAAGCATGGAATCTTCTGCTGCACGAACTGTTGCACTTTTCACCTTCTTCACATGCGACCCACGACTTCTTGCTCAACGGGGGTGGAATGTTCATTGTGGCGCAGAAACGTCGGGCACCGCTTCTCCCATTTCAAATGTGTCGCATGGCGTAGACAAAGCGTGTGTTTACATGAGCAGCTTTGCCGACCTTCCTCGATGTCATGAATGATGTTTCACTGCCACAGCTGTCACAAGCAAGGTACAACTTCGAGGACAGCACTTCTTTGCAGTTTTCACTGAGCCGCAATTCGCAAATCTATGATCAAACAAACCTGAGCATGGGAACATACAGGAACAAACACAACGATCTTTGCGTGTGTTCTTGTATTTTACGTTGTTCATACTGCTGCCTGTTTCATCATCGAGTAATAAAATATGTAGATTTCAGAAATAATATGTAGATCTTTAGATGTTGCCGAAAATCTGTAGATCACTACACAAATCTGCGGATGCGGCAACACTGCGCAGAATGCTCGACTTGCAAGCGTGAAGAAAGCAACGTCGCGCCACCACCTACTCTACACTCTAAATCTTTTCACACCTTTAAAGGTGTAACAGCGTGCATGGCGCACGCCTTTTTAGGTGTAATTTTGGTAACATCATAATGGAGCACGGTTTCGCACAAATTTTCTTTACTCGAGTGTTGTCTGTCCTCCAAAAATTCAGTCTTGCAACATCTCAACATTGTTCAACAGTATTGTAGACACTTGCGCGTGCTCGATTATCGATAGCGATGCATATATGCATTAGCTCGTACCTACGATATCCAAGACATAATGAAAGCAAGATTTGCACTGACACTTGATCTTTAGTAATGCTTTCCAAATTTTGTAAAATATCATCCTGGAGATGCAATGTTACGTAACCAGGTTGAATGTTCATAGCGCACACCTTTAAAGGTGTGAAAAAGTTTACAGTGTATAGTCTATACTAGAGACCTGGACAACTGGCAATCGCCTATGGGAGAGCCGGGTCATGGGATAGTTACGGTAGTGGCCACTGCAAGCGCCACATAGCATTATTGGGGAGAGGGAATAACACTGTCACCTTTGCCACCGTCTTTCGTGCTGTTGCTAAGCACGCGGTATTCTCTCTCTCTTACTGCTTCGTCGTTGTTAACACAGCCCACCATGGATTGCCACGGTTTCGGCAAGTCACGTGGTAACGGATAGTGCGAGCTAGCGCCAAATCCCATAGGCAAGCGGCGATTGCCAGAACTACTACCCCGGTGCTGGGAGCTTTGCGGATGTCCAGGTCTGTAGTATAGTAGTAGGTCATGCGTCGCGCAGGTTCGGAGGCAAAAGACAGGCTGCCAGACGAATGTTCGTTCGCAGTTCATACAACAAAAATCATCTGGCAGAGTTTGCGATCGCAAAATATGCAACTTATGGTGCGACTTGCGATATGTCAGGTGATAGGAGCAATAAACCAGCCTGTAATTTTCTTTTTACGCGTTTCTACCGGCATTAATTCTTGCGCGGGAACGAAGCGTAGAGATTATAGTATCGGTCTCGAAATAGAACCAAACTTTTTTTTTTTCAGGAAATATTGTAAATTTTGGGTACCCTAGTTCAAACAAAAGTGTTCAAGACGGCCCATTTCGAGTATTGGGCTTCCTCGCAATTTTCAGGCTTTGTATCTTCGTACCCATTAAAGTACCCACTGAGGCTATACCTTCCAGGGCAGCTGAGGGTATAACAGGGTACTCCGCTATGACGCTTATACTTTCAGCGTTTTCTATACCTTTACCAGCACAACGTTTGGCACCACATTAGTTCATGGTGGAGACGGTATCATCTAAGTTAAACAGTAAATTATTAATAAACGCCTACAGTAAAACAGTAGTATTTTAATGAAAGGGTGAGTGATTTATAGTGCGTGTTATTTGTTCCTGAAATAACCAAATATACGAGTCCTCACTTCTGAAGTTACTTCCCCACTTAAGGCGGATCCACATCTGCAAAGCCGCGGTGTATTATATCAGTATCTGTTCTGTAGCAAATGCCACATCCTCCAACGTTTCTTGTTGCGTGGTGAGTAATCTGCACGAGCTCTCCTCTTCTGTTTACATCTATACTTTGTGAGTTTGAGCTTCTGCGTGAGTTTGTGTGCGTGCGGGTTCAAATGTATTCTTCGTCTTGTTTCTCCTCGTGGTAGTGGTCCTTGTTATTAAGGCACATGTGGTTCTAGATTTATTTGTAATTTGTTACAAACTGGATAGTTAAGGTGCGACTCTGACAGAGTGCTTTAATAAATCAAATATTTTCATTTCTAAAATTTTTCAAAACATACGCTCTTGATGGTAAATGGTCATTCCCGGGGGTGCAAATAATATACCTTTAGGAAGGTAAAAAGTTACTATACCTTGAAGAAGGTATAGCGTGTATACCTTAAAAGGGATGCGCCATCGGACAAGCCGTTTCTCAAAAAGGTTAAATAAATTGTAATAGCGTACCGATGATCTAACAGTGTACCGATGCGCACCTCGCACTCTTCCCGGCATGCTTTTCGCCTGTTCGTTGCTAGGACGTACAGCAGCACCCCTAGCGGACGACAGCCGGCCGCCTCCTTACGTAATTGCTGCGCGCCAAAATTGGCACAGCCTGCACTGTTATCCAAAAAGGTAGACATTAACTCCAGAAGAGGAGTAAACAACTTGTCCCACAGCGAACCCCTCCAGAGGAGTTTTTTTTACCACTTCTAGGAGGAATAAGCATGTACTCCTTCAGGGCTGTAGCAGACATACTCCTGCGATGGAGTTCTGTAGCCCACATATTATACCAAATGAGGAGTTAAATACGAAATACCGAACAAGAGAAGTGCAACACGTCAGTTTGGCACCACAGAACAACGAATGTGAACTGTTACACGCATTTATTAGCCATAGAGACACGAAATAGGTACAAAGAGTGAAAGTGTACATATGTCCAAATTCGAATCCAAACCGGCTTGGCCATTAGTATTGAAGTACCCAGTACCGACCACCACACACAACAAAAAGAAATGTCAATCTGGAAAGTCACACTACCTATAGAAACACTGCAAGTTCTTGCACATTAATACCATGATGCCCCTGTGCACCATTTCGTCGAAAGTACCTTTTCCAGCGTTCGAACGTCCAGCGGCCAATTTGCATGATAAAACTGTACAACAAACAGACGTACGTCGTAAGCGACTCACCACAAACACAATGTAAGGACCTGTAATGCAACATGACCTCACCTGTGTTTCAATCACAGTCACACGCCTCATTACCAGCCAAGCTGGTATGCAACCTGAAAATGATAAATAATTGGCTTCATGAATTGACTTCATCGAACAAACACTATGAGTATGAAATGGTTTTGTTAAGCCTTACCGTATCCAAGAACATCTCTCACGGCAATGGGCGGACCTACTACCGAATGCATTCAGTCCGAAGAGTCCTTCCGAAAAGTATCAATTCCTTGATAACTCTGAGCTTCACACATACGATCTTCAACGTCTGAGCCAGTGTAAACTCTGCGAACGACCGAATACAAACCTGCGTTCGCCACACTCCGGACCGAGGTGAACGGTCGCGTAAGGGTACAAGAATGCGGCAGAATCAAACATGTCCACAAAGATTTTGCCTGGTTGGTGACGACTGACGACTAACGAGAGACAGAGTTCACCTATTTTATATCATCGCGGAAATGTATATATGAAATTTAATGTCTTTGAACGTTTAAAAATTATGGGAACTATGTGCCCTACATGCGCGGATGAAAGTACGCGGCGGCGGAGCGGTCGAGGAGAGAAGGTGTAAGAAGTAGTAAGATGCACGCGTTACCGCATCTTGGGGAGGTTCGTACACCTCTTATACACCTTCCTCTCAAACGAAGGGGTAGATGACCATCTTTTCTCCTTTCGTGAGGTGTAAATCTGACGTGAAAAAGAGTAGAAACGGGAAATCCACCTTTTTCACTCCATGAGAACACCTTTTCGAATAACAGTGTGCTGTCAACACAGTCTCAAACGACTGCGGTGCGGACACCCCACGCGTGTATGATGTCAACCCAAACTGACCGAACCTGACACTAAAAACCCGCCTCTAAGGCTGACGCGTAGAAGTACCCCAAATGATACCCATTAAGATCTAGTGCTTTCCTTGTGCATTATTGACAAAAGTATGTAGATTTCAAGTTTCAAATCGAATGGCGCCGCTAAACTAGACATGGACCGACCCTCGTTGTTAACGCGTTGTTTTCTGCTAGGCGCTGCCAGGGTAGATCTGTTCCCGCTTCGCAGGCTGCAGCGGTGTTAAAGCTAACTTTGACGCGAGTCGTACGCGATAAGCGCTGAATAACAGCAGCTGTGCGCTACTATCCAGCGGTGAAGCACCCTGTGTCACAGTCAGAAGTTAGCTGTTGTTTTTGTTCTGCGAGACTAGATTACCTCTTGTTGAGTGTTGAAAGCATCGCGGAATAATATCAGTTACTCGTTCTCACTACGTACGGAGTTACTATCCTTCACAGGCATGTCGCGTGCGAACTGTCGTCATAAATTATCGAGGACGTTGCTGACCGTTGTTCACCTCTTCGGATTTCCTCACTTGGCGGACAGCTGACCAAACTAAGACACGGAATATAATCACGATCCTAGGAAACAATGGTTGTCAGCTAAGATACGTATTTAGCATTCGTTCAAAACAATGAAATGTGATTATGTCTGAGTGCTTGTACCTTGCGTAAAAGCTTACCGGATGAATGTCATGTTATCATGCACGCGCAGTTTCTTATCTCCGGAATTGTTCAGTCAGCTAGCTGCCGAAGAAAGCTAGTTTCGGCAACAACGAGATCTCTTTGCGCTGACATAATGGGCGCGTTACAGGCTCGATTAGAGTCTGACGCAAAGTTTCGTCAGGTGCCGCCGGGTTCCGCGCCGTCAGCCATAGGTCGACACGCCACGCTTCGCCATCGTCACTTCATATAGTCCGATGGGATAGAGCGAAGCGACAGCACGATATCGTTTGATGCATCCGTACTTTACGTGTCAACGGGTCCGCCGCCTTTGATAAATCTGACCCGAACTGCCTTCCAATACTTCTTGCATCCGTGGACGGATGACCAAGTAAACCACTAATATACGTAGGACATCCCTGCAAGATCGTGAACGCCCTAAGTATCTGGTCATCCATGCGATATCTGTGGGATGTCCCAGAACATCATTCGTGGTTTTACCTATTAAATACCAAATGTCCCAGGTACGTCTGCAATGATGTCACGCTTTGGACGTTTGAAAGGAAGCTGCCCGCAGATCCCCGGCAGACGGTCTAGTGCACCAGATTTCGGGCACTGATTGAACATCAGAGGTATGTCGCAGGGACGTCACTTGGAGACGTGCAGATAAATACGTGATGTTTGACATGTTGTTTCGACAGTAACGTTTTTCTTGAGCTGAGAGCAACCACACATTTCTGTGAACCTTAGCTATAGATATGGGGGAACAAGTAAAATTGTCATATATTTCTATCGTTTGAGTGCTGTTGACCATGCAGAGTATTTATTTGTGCTTAGCACTAGTCAGGCAAGGAATTCGATTACCTTTAATAATCAACATATATGTAATATGTCTGGTAGTAAGTATGTACCCTTCATTCATATCAGAGTGGCGTCGTCACTTCTGATGTATCAAGTAAAAGTTAGTGCACATTGATATTAAAATTTAACAGCCAGAGCAACTGTTCATAAACGTCCTACATTTCTGCAAATATTCCGAGGTGACATCGCTGGGACGTACCTGCGACGTTCAAAGAGTGCCCATATCCTGGTCTCCCGGATGTCGCATAAATATCTTTGAGGTATTGAGGCTGCTCTCAGGGATATCCCATTGTCAAAGACTAGGATATCCTGAAGACGTCGTCTGTACATCTGTTGTTTGATGGGAGGGGAAGCATGGTTACTTCAACAGCGACGAAGAACAATGTTCGTATTTACAACGCAATCGAAGGTGCACAGAGCACGGGTCTGAAATTCGCTCTTGTTATACTCTTCTTTCATCTTTCTTATGTCTGTCATCCTGTCATCGACATGCTTCGTGCAGATTCTCATGATCGTTTGCGGCTTCGTACGACACGTGACGTTATGGCTGACGCAGTGGCGCTTCGCCTTATACCACCGACCTATAAACTGAACGGTCGCCGTCTACGCTGCGGCGCGACCCGCGCGTCAATATGCTCGGCAGCGTCGGACTGTAAACCAGCACTAAGTAGTGGCTCCACCCAACACTCTCGGTGGTTTACACGAAGTGCGTTGGGTAGAGCCACTGCTCGCTAGGCCCTCGAACTCCGGCGCGTCTACTAAACGGTCTTTCAGAGCCACGAGCGTGATGCGCGCCCAGACGAAGTTTCCAAGGCGGCTTCTTGATTTTCCGGCCTCTCCTTTCCCCATACGTCACGGGAGCAGGAGCAACACTCACACGGTCCGGCCTGCTGGCTGGAACACTCCGGAAGAGTAGAAAACAGCACGCTCCCTGTGCCCTGGAACTGCTACTGGAAGGGAGCACAAATTGTTCCACGACGCTTTTGGTACATAATGGCCCCAAATACCGGCTATATGCATGATTTCCCTCTTACGCGATATATTATACGGAAATATGAGTTAGTCTAAACCGAAACATCAGTTGTGGGAGGAGGTTGCCAAAATTTTTTCGGAGCCACAGGTGAACGCGGGCAGCAACGTCCGTGTTTCACGGGTGCTCGCCGCACATGACGAGCCTTCCTTCAGAGCCTCATCTTCAATATATGTGTATTTTTAGTGCTATCAGACTTCTGTCTATTCTCAAAGGAGGTATGTAATATCAGCAGCCCCTTGTATATTGCAGACCTCTTTGAGTGTTCTTGTTGTGTACACATCAGGTTTATCTGGCATAGGAGCAGGACACAGGTTGACTTGACCGAGAAAGAACGGACTGCCTGTACAGAATAGTACCCCGTGGTAGTTTAACTTGCAGTCGAAATGCGGATTAATAGAGAAAACAAGTAGATGTAAGAAACCATAGCATAAAAGTCTGTTTGCAAACGCACATAATGTATGCAGGTCGTTTTCAAGATGTCTAGTTCACAGAATTTTTATGGGGAAGCTATTAGAGCAGCATATATACTGTTTTGTAGCTGACTTGTAAGGTAAGTTGGGGTAAGATGGGACACGGGGCAAGACGGGACATTTTTTCCTCGACGCTGCCAATCTCAGAGACACGTTGCTCCGCGCTTGAAACTTCACTCATAAGTGTCTGTGTAGGTCCGCTTTATTGCTCAGGGTAGGCGTCCGTAGACTAAAGCGTGCTGGGCGAATGCAATGCATCCTGGACAGGTCCTGGTCGCATATCATAACAATCGACAAGGTACACGTGACCTTAAAGATGGCGGCGCCCGTGAACGGCGGCCAAAGCGTCTGTAAACAATGTGGTGTTGGTTTTTCGTGCGCGACGTTTTGGATGACTTTCTACCACGGTGATTAGTTTGATCCCATAATCTCGCAGTAAAACACGCAGTTGTGCACACGAGGCCTCGTACTGTTGACTTTCAAATATGTGATGACGACCGCGCGTTAAGATACACTGAGCCGATGCAATGTACTGAAACGAAGGAGAAATGGGCTACCATGTTGGTGAAGAAGCACCGCATAGTTTACGCTGGCAAAAAACGTTCATCTCTTGGCTTTATGACGACGGAAAGATGTCGGTAAGCGGCAGAACGACATGTAAATAAAGTCACATGACCTCAAAATGACGTTTTCTATGACGTGCGAGCAGAACAAGGTGGCAGTGTTGCAAAAAGCACCCGCTTGAGGGTAGTTACAACAGTGACGGGTTTGTGTCAGCCCTGAGCTTTATTGCACGCGAGAATTATCGGGATTGGTGTGCGTGTGTCTAAGAGAGAGAGAGAGAGAAAATCAGTTACATCTGCACGAATGTGAAAACCGGCCACAGAGGCGTGATTTTCGGTAATCTTTTTCTTATTATCTCTGCAGCATCATTTCGTAGACTTATTCTGTTAATGTAAGTTGGCATGCTATTTCATTATTCATTCATATAAATACTGTGCAAAATATGGGCACTCTTGGTAATCCGGTGTTGAAGGGAAACATTATTGCACCCGTTGATATACATGGAACAAGACTCGATAAGTGAATGTAAATTTAATTTAATGCAATTTAAATGTAATATAATTTAGAAACGGATAAGTCAACTAGTAGTTGCCTTTAAGCCTGTTCCCCAGCGATTTATTTTTGGCATATCGTCTAAGATTTTCCAGCAAAATTTTCTGTTTCCTAGGATATTTCTAACAAAGCCGGAGCGCGCGTAAAAGCAAGCAACAAGCGACACATCCGACTGGAGGTGCCTTGTTTGCAAATGACGGTGGAGTAAAACAGTACCGGGTTCTGCGTGGTTTTATTGCACATCATGTGGCGGTGGGCTCAAGGGGGTTGTGTAGGGGCCCACGGGCTTTAGTTTGTCCGCTTGGGATGCAAAAGCTAATTTGTATAGCTTTGTACAACGAGTGCTTCTGGGCGAATCGTTGCCGAGGTGATGCATTTAACGCCGGTTTCGGGACAACGACAAGTCGAATATCCCAGGTTCAGGCACAAATGGGCCAGTAAATGAGCCTTAATAGTAGTAATTATTAGTAACAGCGTTTCTCCTGCCTGCTTTCGGACGCCCAGAAAAGAAGCTTCTAGTAATTTTAAGGTGGGTGATAAAAACGAATTGTCAAGCGTGGCTTGTATCCTTGATGGGCCGCATCACACTACTTAATCACGTGACATAACCATTACGTGACACAAGCGTAAATGCCGCGAGCCGATATACTGCAGAAGTGGGTACCTTGACGGTCTGAATAATGGAATAATTCGCGAATTAGCCTGACGGGATGTTTAGGAAATATTTGGCGAGGCTCTAATTCCCTGATGCATGTTCGATGCTGCTGTACAATGGAGCTCATCCGAGTCGCAATGCTGGAGCTCCTCAGACTTCGCCATGATAGCGGGGCTTGCTGGTGCTTTTGTAATAGCACGTAGAACCAAAGATTTCTTGATGAACGTGACGCTGACCATAAGCACACATTAACGGGTCACGGTAATAAAGACCGTAAATTTACGGAACGGCGCCCACGGAACCAGAGCTTCTATTTTTCATTGCTGCTCCAATTCCGTAGCGGCACATGAACCGTTGCTATCCCGTCGTCTTTTCCAGGAATGAGTAGAGCAATATCGCTGAAAATGAAATATTTTGTTCAGACCACGTCACGATTATACTAGCAGAAATATGGAAGACGATACATGTCTTCAGCGAAGCACATATTTACAGTTTTTAAACGATCCAACACTGATATCGCGATATCCGGGCGTAACTTTTTGCTCGGATGAATGTGGCAGGCTCAAGGACGCCGGCGTCTCGCCGTCAGCGAGTGCGCAGCGCGGAGCAATACAGCATTGTCACCTGAGCCGCAAACTGGAAGCCCGCGAAATTCATTCCTCGTAGACGCATGAGACGCTCCGTGAAGTTTTAAGTGTTTAGAAGTGCATCTAGTGTTTGGCCTTTGGCCGACTGTACCCCCGCAAAGCAAAGGTGAGTTGAAACTCTGTTTCGTTGTTCCACTACTATACCAAGTCAAATAAGCACCACTTGTATGCATGGTTGAAAAAATTGTTTCGTTGCAGAAGCGTTTCAGCAACGGTGTGCAACAGCAGGAGAGCAGTGTCTGTGTGTGGATCATGAGTAGAAACGTAAAGAGTTGCCTAACCTTCAGTCATTCAGGGGGAGGCTACTGAAATAATTTGTGTTTTGCTGTGATCTCGCACTAAAAATTGATAAATGTTGTGATTCTATTTTCCCCCTTGGAGCTGGAGTAAACAGAATTCCTCTGTTGTGGAAGGTTCAACTCAAGGTGTCCCAATCTCCAAAGTGGATATCATTCCGATATGGCCTGTTATACTTTCCATTGAAATCTGTTGCATTTGCACTATAGGAAGGCCTCCTGTCTGCAAAATTGCAATCCTCTACAGTTTACAATTCATCAAAGAGGTCACATTTCACAGTCTTTCCAGACAAATGTACCTTTCACTAGTCAAAGCGGCGTCAAAATTTTCACCAGTAACAGTTTCCTGCTCGCACCTGAAGGCTGTACATAAATGGATCCCTTTTTTGCACTCTCTTGGTAGGTGATATACGGGTGCACTTTGTTCCTGCCGAAATTTTCATCTCGTCGAGCTCTTTTCGACCATCTGCTATGACATGGAGGTTTTGCAAGTGGTGTTCCTTGCACCATAGAGGGACGTAATGCTGCTTCTAAGAACTATAGAACCAATTCCTCCAGGTGTCATCCTGACGAAATGCCAACACATTCAACACAAAAAGTATTGTCTCAAAAGTTTTGCTCTCTGACTTCTTGCAGCCAGCCGTGTGGACAGTGAGGAAGCACATATTGTACGCCGAAAACATCACCTCATCACAGATGCATCGTGCACTGTAAGTTGACAGTCCCTTCTTGTGTGCTTCGACAGTCACTATTCATGGGACTCAACATACGACAGGACACTATCTTGTGGTCTCCAGAGACGAGTACAACCTGTGCTATGGGAAACTGGTACACATCTTTGTGGAAACTGGCCCGGAGGTGATGCCAATTTTTCTTTTTCGCATAACGCCATCAAGCTTCCTACTAGACCTCAGGCTATACCATCTTGAATCTCAGGTACAAGTGAATATTGTTGTGTGCGACCCTCAGAATTGATGGACAGTCATCCATATTCAGCTTATGAAGTAATAAACTCTATTGTTGTCTCCCTCAGAATATCACTGCTCAACCATGAGCATGGAGGTATATATAGTGTGTTTAACCAAATTTTTGCAAAATATATACGATACTTCTGGTTTCGCTTACTAACTTCTAGTTTTCTGACACAGAAAGTTCCATATGAGAGGTACATATATTTCCCTGTGCGTGCTACAATGATTGCTATATATGTGTGTGGTTTTCAAAGCTTGCTCAATGCTGCTGCTTTTTCTCTTTCTTTTTTTACTAGACGTTTCTGAAGATCAGGAGTAGAGATCACAAAACGAAAAACTTGGTGTCAGTAACATGTCTTGAGGAGCTAATCAGAGTTGCTGTGGGTCATCGAATTTGTCAGGAAGGCGACATAAATTTATGCCACTTTTGTTATAACGTTTATAATGCTCGTATGAGCTTCAGTTGTATTGTTGTTCTAAAAATCTTTGTAACACCAGTTATTTGTTTCTAGGTGTATTTAGTAGATGAGTTATCACTTCGCTGTATGGTTGCTGGTGCCGAGAAATGCCTCGATGACATTTTCATTGTTAAAAATGGACTATGGAAACAAGGTATAGTGCATACATCTCCAGATGCCACTTTGCTCTCTTGCTTGGGGCTTTAAGTGCCATTTTTTGTTTTGCTTTCCTGTATAGATCAGTTAACATGTGTGAATGCACCTTCACCAATCCCACAAATGCCTCTGCTCTCACGAATTTATTACCCTTGGGGGAGCCTCAGCAAGACAGTACTTGATGCATTGGAAGCAGACAATGTTCTGCTTCCCTCTCAACGACAGGAAGTGGCACACATGGCAGCGTCATGGCCCTGCATATCCACTGAAGGTGGGAGGCACTCCTGATATTTATTCACAGGTATATTTGCTGTTTCCATGGCTTACCTGGATAGAGTACAGCAGATATATATATAAAAATGTTGTGACATGCATTGAAATGTTGTAGGAGAGCATATCACATACTGGTAAAATATAGCATTTTGAAACTCATGTGATGTAGTAGAGTAAGTAACAAAAAACTGGTTTGGAAGTTTAGATATTGCTCTAGGTTAGATTATCTGCGGGCCTGTCTCGCAAGAACCCTCCTTATATTATACTACATATTTACTCTGCTGGTACGATACATACTGCAGTAAATACAGCAGGCGATGTAACACATACGTATAGCAGAGGCCATATCAACTGCTAACCTTTCAGAGACATTCATATGCCTCACATATGGTGGTGTCTCTGCAATGCTGAACTATGCTCATAAGCATGTTTCACGGATGAAAAAAAAATCCTATCTATGTGCTCAGAAATTTGTTGTGCCACTTGCAGTGGTGGATGTGTAGTGTTCTTCACAAACTTATTTGGAATAGTTGGTAGAGAAATTGAGTGTTTGTCCTGATCATTACACCATGTGAAACTAAGAATATTTCATGCAATTATTTTGAATACTCATAAGCAAATTTTATTAATTGGTTGTGATTTTAGGCACCTGGTTGGTATCATTGAGAACGAAGGGAGCCAGCAGGCATAAAAAAATCAAGAGGGCTACATACATAAATGCGTGAGGCAGTGAGGGCAGCAGATGAATATAGCAAGTGGGAACATGTAAGTTGTAAATGCTTCCTACGAGCATATTACATTTCTTTATTCATCAAATAATTTAATTTGTTGTGGAAGTATTATGACTAAGGAGGCTCAGTAATACTTTCTTTTCTTTTCAGCTCATGTGATACATAGCGGTCAAATGTTCCGCCACCAAAGTCTTGCACAAGTTATTTGTAGTCTTCCCAGTAATTTCCAAAATAAACGGTTATTATTGAAAAGCTATCCTCTCTGGACACACAAAACATGAGAATTGAACAATTAACAATGAAACAATATCTCTGGACATCTCGCATTGATCATAAGGACTGTAAAGGAAAACAACAGGAAACCAGCTAGCATCATGGTCGACAGCATTTATCCCTGTTTTAAAGCGGAATCATCGTTTCATTACTGCACAGGGCCCCGTCATTATATTTAGTGAATTGCTGCCGTAATGAAGAGGCACATCACGAGTACAGTTTCCTATACTTACTGATATATAGCAGTACCTTGCCCAAACGGCACTTCGGTGATGATGTACTATTTACTGAGTGGTCGCCGTTGGCAATTCACAACAGACTCAACACCGTTTTTCTCAGTTACGGGTGCATTCCTGTACATTCGCCGTCTACCATCAGAGCCGTAACGGAAGACTACGGGGACTTGGCTGCCATCAACGGATAGCAGCATTCGTTCCCGTTTTGAAACGGAATATTTTCTTACAGTGCAGGAGGAAGCATGAAATTATGTTAGAATCAGTGTGGAATCGATGTCCGGGAGTGTGAATGTTGGAAACGTGTCCTAAATGTCTGTTAAGGTAGTGCAACAATCGCGAAAATTACTAATTTGAGAGCATCGTGTGTAAACCGTCGACACGATTATACTTATCGATTCCTTACCACTGCCGACAACTAACAGTCACGCAGATGCGGTGAACCAGATAACGGTTTTTTTAATATAGTTTTAACGAACTGCTAATAAGATGGTCTCCGAACAACTACGTGTACAGCTCTGATCAACCTTAATCATAACACAGGAAAGACGCTAACACACTCCGTTAGGACATGTGATGGTTACTGGGAAGAACGCCGCGAATTTCTCAGGGCGCTCCGTTCTGTGCTCATCGCGGAGCCCTCCTTGGTGGACGTCATCTATCCCATGGGCAGGCCCTCACCACCACAACGTATTCCACCAGGGGCTGCTCGCCTTTCCGCGGCTCCAGTGCCGTGTATGCCAAAGGGAGTCTGGCCATTAAAGGGACCTGTCTGTACCTGAGGCTCCACCCACTTTTTGAGGTATCTAGCCAATCACAGGTCGAAATACAGTTGTCTATTGTTACATCCATCCAATACTTATACCTCACCCTTATTTACTGGGCGCTACCATTTTGGAGAAAATTGATGGATTTGGATTGAAAAGGATATCACTGGTGACAGACCAAAACGACGAATTTTGCGCCCACTTTTATCAACGCCATCTGCACGGACAGAGGCATGTTGGGAAGGCTCAGAATAGCAGAAATGGTATCTGGCAGAAGTGGTTGGCCAGGATGGCGGTACAACCGCTTCTTCGTAGCAGACGACAGCCGGTATGAAGTTTTATATCACGTAATGTAAGGACATTGAATCAAAAAGGAGCAAAGATGTATGTATAAATAAAATGCAATTGTATAGTGCAAAATCCTACGTATAAGGGTCGTCGTTCTTGCTATTTTCCTGGTATTACGATCTTAACTAGGCCTAACGTTAGCGACGAAACATCCCATTTTCACGTAAATAATGATGGCGGAGCGAAAGTTGAAGCTGATTTTGCACATGCGTACATGAGGATATCTACTCACACTATGCAATTAAAGTAGTCTCTGAAAATTTTGTGCCACGAAATCTCCCCTTCGCCGTTCCAAGCACCATCCTCCATCTTGGAGAATTTGGTGTCATGGCAGCCCCCATGGAAAACGGTAACCAATGAAATGCGCCTAAGTTTGATTGACAGGTCGAGCCTCTTTTTTTAGGCTCCTCCTAATGGCCAGACTCCCTTTGGCATACACGGCACTCCCCGGCTCCATACGCGCCTGTGCGAACTGCCGCAGGAGACTGTGAGAGCTCTTTATACGCCGACAATAATTGTTCTCTTCTGTTCAACTTCTCCTCCTAAGAACAGAAGCCCAATGCTGTCAGCATTGCTGGTGAGCATGTGATGCCGCGCGTGGCTAGGGCTCGCTTGTCCTCCAATGACAAGATCCCCAAGTCACCTAGCTCGCGTTTTCTCTGTGCTCTTGGTTTCTCCCTTAATTTATTTTTTCAGCAACTTCCTGCCATTATGGCAGGCAGACCACTCAATATTAACGGCACCCCGCTCCACACGGCTTTGAAACTTGGAACATATGACGAAACACGTTTAAAGCAAACGTTTCAAATAACGTCCTAAGTGCGAAAATGTGAGGCATTTAATTGGACACTGAACAATAAAATCTGTAATACCGCAACTTATCAATTACCAATTTTATCTGCATAATAGCGCCATTTACAATGCGTGCACGTGCTTCCACGACCGGCTGCAAAGCAAAACATCTAGCCTCCGTGTAATGTGAACATGTAACGTATGTAGGTAGCCAGCAATCTCCTGCAGTAATAAGTCTACATCAGTGTCATGCCGGGCGCTAGTGTAGGACGGCAGCTGTTTCTGCTGCAGTTGGGTGCATAACAATGCGACGAAATGTTCATTAAAAATCGAAGTCTCGGTAGTCTTTACCAGTGTACGGCTTAGTTGACTTTTCCGACCGCTCTGTAGTAGTCTGAACCTGCTTCCGCGTAGACCGAACACCATATATCGTTGAAAATTTGTCGGAGTTACCGTGGTCATAATAGTTTGCCGTGCTATCTGTGTCTCGTGTGATTGCTTCCTGGGTGGTGGTCTGGAGTACATCAGCTCGCGTGCTCCTGAACTGCGTCTCAGACATGGCTTTCTCTTTCGGAAATCTGGTACTTGTGTACTGCTTCCTCGCTGTTACCCATTGTCTTCTACTAGATGTAAATTCTGGTTGCTGCGTACCTACAGGTGTCGTGGCTGTCGAGAACTGGATTCCCGGCGTTGCTGTGGAAATACTTGCAGACTGCCTCGTCGCTGTTACCTTTTCCCTCTCAGTAGGTGTCAATTCTTGGTGTTGTGAAACCTCAGGTATCCTGGTCGTCGAGTACATGTTCTGCCGCGGTGTAGTGGTCTGGACCTGCTTGCGCGTTGGCCTAACACCGTATATCGTTGAAAGTTTTTGCTTGTCGGAGTTCCCATTGTCAGAAAAGTTCGTCGTGCGTTTTGTGGCGCGGGTAATTGTTTTTTTGGTAGTGGGTTGGAATCCAGGTGCTCGCGTGCTCGTGAAATGCGTCTCAGATGTGGCTTCCTTTGTCGGCAATGTGGTACTTGTGTACTGCTTACTCCCGGTTACCCATTGCCTTCCAGTGGGTGTAAATAGTGAGAGCTGCGAATCTGCAGGTGTTCTGATTGTCGAAGTCTGGTTACCCGGCGTGGCTGTGGAGGAACTTGCAGACTGTCTCGTCGCTGTTACCGTTTCCCTCTCAGTAGGTGTCAATTCTTGGTGTTGTGAAACCTCAGGTACCCTGGTCGTCGAGTACATGTTCTGCCGCGGTGTAGTGGTTTGGACCTGCTTGCGCGTTGGCCTAAAACCGTATATCGTTGAAAGTTTTTGCTTGTCGGAGTTCCCATTGTCAGAAAAGTTCGTCGTGCGTTTTGTGGCGCGGGTAATTGTTTTTTTGGTAGTGGGTTGGAATCCAGGTGCTCGCGTGCTTGTGAACTGCGTCTCAGATGTGGCTTCCTTTGTCGGCAATGTGGTACTTGTGTACTGCTTACTCCCGGTTACCCATTGCCTTCCAGTGGGTGTAAATAGTGAGAGCTGCGAATCTGCAGGTGTTCTGATTGTCGAAGTCTGGTTACCCGGCGTGGCTGTGGAGGAACTTGCAGACTGTCTCATCGCTGTTACCTTTTCCCTCTCAGTAGGTGTCAATTCATGGTGTTGTGAAACCTCAGGTATCCTGGTCGTCGAGTACATGTTCTGCCGCGGTGTAGTGGCCTGGACCTGCTTGCGCGTTGGCCTAACACCGTATATCGTTGAAAGTTTTTGCTTGTCGGAGTTCCCATTGTCAGAAAAGTTCGTCGCGCGTTTTGTGGCGCGGGTAATTGTTTCTTTGGTAGTGGGTTGGAATCCAGGTGCTCGCGTGCTCGTGAACTGAGTCTCAGATGTGGCTTCCTTTGTCGGCGATGTGGTACTTGTGTACTGCTTACTCCCGGTTACCCATTGCCTTCCAGTGGGTGTAAATAGTGAGTGCTGCGAAACTGCAGGTGTTCTGATTGTCGAAGTCTGGTTACCCGGCGTGGCTATGGAGGAACTTGCAGACAGCCTCGTGGCTGTTACCTTTTCCCTCTCAGTAGATGTCAATTCTGGGTGTTGTGAAACCTCAGGTATCCTGGTCGTCGTGTACATGTTCTGCCGCGATGTAGTGGTCTGCACCTGCTTGCGCGTTGGCCTAACACCGTATATCGTTGAAAGTTTTTGCTTGTCGGAGTTCCCATTGTCAGAAACGTTCGTCGTGCGTTTTGTGGCGCGGGGAATTGTTTCTTTGGTAGTGGGTTGGAATCCAGGTGCTCGCGTGCTCGTGAACTGCGTCTCAGATGTGGCTTCCTTTGTCGGCAATGTGGTACTTGTGTACTGCTTACTCCCGGTTACCCATTGTCTTCCAGTGGGTGTAAATAGTGAGTGCTGCGAAACTGCAGGTGTTCTGATTGTCGAAGTCTGGTTACCCGGCGTGGCTGTGGAGGAACTTGCAGACTGTCTCGTCGCTGTTATCTTTTCTCTCTCAGTAGATGTGAATTCAGAGCGCTGTGAAACTACGGGTATCCTGGTGGTCGTATACTTGTTCCCCGCCGTGGCTGTTGAACGTGTTCGCTGAGTCGTGGTCATAGAGGATACCACCGATGTCCTGGATGCTGTTCCCGCTGTAATTGGTATACCCGTTGGTGCTTCCTTGGGGACCGGGATTGCAGGTGGAGGAGGCAATCTATCCACGCAATATCCTTGGTAGCACACCCCGAATCTGTTCATCTTAATCTGGAAGACAGAATGTGAGTTAGACGCTTGTGTTTTCCGCAACCGTGCCCTGCTCCTATGCTAAATGGTGCGGAAGCTTGGACTTAGTGATGGGTTGACCGCGAATGGTCCGCTCAGAGTGAACGAATCATCTCGGGTGAATTGTGAGAACTGATTCTCGCAAACTCTCATTCAGTCGTTCATGGTTTCTTCACAAAATTCATGGTTTCTTCACAAAATTTACTTAAAACTCGGAGAAAGGGTCATCCGCGTCGTCGAACCCGTTTCTGGAAGAAAGCAACACGCTAGCGTGCGGTACCGCGTTAACGCGTCGGGCGCAGAATCGCGTTCGGTTTCGGGTACGGCATTCGGGAAAGGCGGCCCGGCGTGTTGCCGAAACGCATTCGACGACGCGGATGACCCTTTCTCCGAGTTTTAAGTAAATTTTGTTCGAAAAAAATATTCGTAACTTTTACTATCCGCATCATGGAGAATTCACATTACATTATAGAGTGTATAGAAAATATCAATACGCTCGATTAAATTCTTTGTCGTCGTGAAAGAGTTCTTAAAACCTTCGCGTATCAAAGTGAGCCAGCCAAAGCCGTGAAATTACACTTTCTACAACTCAGTTCGTAAATTGCGGCAGCAGTTCAAATTAAACACTTACCGATAGTCACCACTGCTCCGGAATGTGATCTGATAAATTTTAGCAATTAATGTACAAACAAATATATTGTATACAATGTGTGACTATATAGACAGTTTTTAATCTATATATTAAAAAATTGTAAGAAAGAGTATACAGTTTTGACTTTGAAAATTTAAACAAGAACCTTTGGTGTTGCAGTTTGCGTTTTGTTTCATTATGAGCTAAAATCTCCTAAAATTAAAGTATGCCATTCCCATTTGTAGTGCCTCATATGTCGTGACATAATGAACAGACTCATAGTTTTTCAGTATGGCTAATTAAAAACCTTGGGTACATTCTGTGAATTGGAGCTCTGTTTATGGGTGCTGCTTTGGTTAAGTTTGCAAAAGGAATATTTACTTATTATAATTACATATCTTATGGCTAGTGCACATCTTCATTGGTTAAGTATTTCTGATGACAGTTGCGTGATTCGATTCTCCCAAAATCTTATTGGAATTGTGTGCCGCATGTTATGATGATTAGAATTGTAGACTCCGCTAGCGCGTCATGCATGTCCATCACTTGCATCGCGTCATTTCATAATAGATTCCTTTCAATATAGTATTGTCAACTGCCCAATAGTCTGAGAAAATATATACACTGTGCAATTTAATTCGTAAAATAAGCTTTCGCAAAATATTAGTGATCCTCTTTGTAAACAAAGATTGATGTAACATGCCTCTAAATTTCTATTATCGATTCTTCTACAATTCTTTCCTTCGGGTGTCGGTGTTGTATAGAGTGTGGTCGTGTAAAAAAATCTCTTTGATTGCGGGCGCTGATTCCATGCGAAGATCCTTGTATGTAGTGTCTCCTTAGCAATCTAGTCATAAGCTGTTTTCGTTGCGCTGTGTAGAATACATTAGAATGATGACAAAGAATACAATTATTATTTCAATTATACACTTGTTTATTTCGATAAATTACAGTTCTATTCCAAACTCCGAAGTTTTCGTTTGTTGTCTTGATTGATGAATTCCGAAGACATCAAGTAATTTATTCTGATTATTGGGCGCTTGAATCCAGCGTTGATTAACGCAGGTGATATGTTGTCGCCGTGTTTGTATTGCTTCAACAACTTGCACTTTGTTGCGACGAACTTGCACAGTCTCTTATTGATGCTTCCTTTCTTTGTATGAATATTCTTGAATGGCGTACAAGAGAGTATTAGATGAAAATCGTCCGGTGGCCCACCACAATTGATATGTTTGTTGAGTTTCAATAAGTGATGATACATCAGACCTTGCACGACAATATTGAACTTCCGTTCATTCGACATCCTTGACTGGTAGAATAAAATAAATGTGTAGAGGTTCTATGGTAGGATATACCACGTGATAAGATTTTTTATGTACTTTCCATTTCAACCGTTAGGTGTAATTTCAACAAATCCGTAATGAATCGTGCGATATAGACTGCTTGTATATGATAATTTGATCTGATTGCTTTCTTGATTAATGCAATACCCATTGCAATGATTACAATTACATTTGGTCTAGTGTATTTCAATTCTTCGTTAGCAAACCTCAAAAACTCCACCATCAACCCAAGTGGTCCTTCCGATGATGACGTGCAAATATTTTTATAACTATTGTAGATTCGGCATACAAGTTCTCGCATCTTGAATTCCATAATTTGTGCCATATCTCCGAATACGACCATGTCTAGGACGTATTGAAATGCAGCGATAAATGAATCGTTTCGCGGCTCCTCCTTTTCGAAGCAGCTTTTTATCAGGTCCTCCCATGACGTATGGTAACGAGTACAAAATCCGTCCATCTCTTCAATGTATAGCAATTGTCTGTTCTGTTTTGTAGTGCGTCTCGACAGTTAATTAAATCATATTGGTGCTAATTTTATTTATTAAAATTTTATTATCAGGTTCATAATCTTCCACCTGACGTTAGAATTATGAAAGTCAATTTACAAAAAAGATGTGATGTGTAAAGGAAAAACGTTTGCTTTCAGTGATTCTATGTACAAGACAGCGCAAGAGACCCTCCTTCCCTAACTTGACTTGTAGGAGCGATTTTATGGCTTTGTATACCGAGACCATTGTTTGGATTCCCCTACTCCCCGCGGGCGTAACCTTAACGAATGTGTACGGGAACTCTCTCACTTCGTTTCCACTAGTGGGTCCTGAATGAAAAAAGACATGTTTCTGTGATGTATATTTGCGCTGTGTGATTACGAAAAATGTTTGCCTAAATTAATTACTGCTTTTGACTTTGTTTCAGGTGATCACTCGATTGATATTAATAAAAATAATATATTATTTGGGAATGTTGTGTGCGTTGTTTTCCGCTATAGCAAACACAATAATTTGCATTTCAGATGAGTTGTTTGCGACTTCTGCGTGTATTGCAAAGTTAACATAAAATGATGTAATTAAATTTGATTCTCGTTTTCGAATGAGTATTGTTTCTATCATTGAATAAATCTGACTTTCTCTCTTTGCTTCAGATATTCAATCGAATGATATTTGTGAGTTGAGAATAATGTATGCCTAATAGTTTTGTCTGATCTGAAATACAATAAAATTCATCGCTTCTCATTTGGTATTGTTTGCGCCGATAATATTTCTCATTTGCTTAGAAAGTCTATTCTTAGATTTTTTTTATATATAATTCTTATTGTGTTCTTTAGAATCGAATAATTCCAATGTCTATTTGCGATCAATGAAAAATTTCGCCTCTGTACACCGGTCCTAAGAATATTTTCTTTTTGGAGGAAAGAATTTGAAAAAGAGAGAGGATTTCCCCACCCGCAGATTGACAACAGGCTCCCCGCTTTTTGGATTGTATAGATGGAGAGAGTGACCCCACCGGTCTGCATAGAGGGAGAGAGTGACCCCACCGTGTCTCGAGTCTGGTTGTAATTATTGTAAAGCTGTGGTGCTTGTTTGGATACCTCTGTCAAGGTAAGTGCCTGAGTAGGATATTGTTAGCTCGCAAGGTTGATTTTATGATAGTTCAAAAGATATATTATTTCAAATTGTAATGTTTCGCTATTATTTTCCTGTGTGTTGTTTACATGTTGGCAGATGCATCGTTCAAAGCCTTTCTCTGCTATTCATCCGTGCATGTTTATCGTTTTGATTGATTCTTTTTCAATTATTTTCCTGCGTGTGTCTGTTGTTTACCGTTGGTAGATGCATCGTTTAGAGTGTTTCTCTGCTATTCATCCATGCATGTTTCTTGTTTTGTTAGATTGTTCTTCAAGTATTTATCCTTTGTGTACCTCTTGTTTGCGTTTTGGATTTTGGCTCTCTATTAGCTGTTTCAGTAATATTTTCCTGTCTGTTGTTTACACGTTGGCAGATGCGCCGTTTAGAGTGTTTCTTAGCGTTAGCTCTATGCTGTATTAAATTATTCATCATGTGCTGTTCAAAGTGTTTCTCTGCCATTCATCCGTGCATGTTGATCGTTTTGATAGATTCTTTTTTCATTTATTTTCCTGCATGTGTCTGTTGTTTATGTGATGTGTTCTGGTTCTCTATTAGCTGTTGATCGTTTTTTCTCATTATTTCCGTATGTCTATGCTGTTTACTTAATAAGAAATCGATTAATTGTGTAATGTTTGAATAATCTTCCCTATTGCGCTCGAAAATGTTTATAACTGTCAGGTGTACGCCTCCCGTCTTCAACAAATCAGGGCAGATATTATTAGAGTTGATTGTTGGCTAGGAGCGTGCTATGTGGTGAAGTTCATTTTTTAATATATTTTCTGTGTTGAAGTCATAAAACAAAGTGTCTCTTAGAATGAAAATTGTATGGGGAAGTCACGAGGATGATTTTATGATAGTTAAAATGATAGTCTCCTCCTCTGTTGTTTCGATTAACCAATGTAGTGTTATAGATTTTATTTCCTCTTGTGTTCGTGTCCCATGGTCTTCCATGTTCTCTGCTGTTCACGTACATATATCGGCACTTGTAATTAAAGCTCCAGTATGGTGGTCACGTATAATAATGTTAGACTTTTTATAATAAAACTTTTAATTTTGGTTGTAATCATATTGATTAAAAATATATTCTTTGATTAAATATGTCATAATGGAATACTAGCTGTTGCGCATGAAGTTACATATCAGAACATTGTAATTAAAACTCCGCTATGGTTGTCATGTTAGACTTTTTATAATAAAACTTTTAATTTGATAGTAATCGTATTGATTAAAAATATCTTCTTTTATTAAAAATGTGCTACTCCTTCTGCTTAATTGAAAACTTGCGTGATTATCACTAATAAAATACCCCTTCAATGCTATTGCATCAGATTTTTTGACTGAGTTTTTCTCCTTCACACTGAGTCATAATATAATTCCTGACACTAATGACTTTAATAAATATATTTTCACTCGTACTTTTGTGTATAGCTATCCTTTGCATGTAAATCGCCTACTGCACACCTGCTGTAGCGGGAAAAAAATTGCGATTGAAGTCGACACAGATTGAAAAATGATGAAAGAAGTCGGCCCAGGCTGAAAAAATGTGAGCAAGTAAGCGCTCACGCAGCCCTCCGGCCACGCTCCGCCCACCGCAGCAGCCCTCTACCCGAGCGTCGCCTGTCGCGCACGGGAAAAAGTCGCGAAAAAATTCGGCGCAGATTGAAAAATGAGGAAAGAAGTTGGCCCACTTTGATAAGAGATACCTCTTTAATGCCATTGAGTCATATCCATATGGAATCTGTGAAATTGGTAATGAGTAAGTATGTTCTTTATTATGTGTGTTGTGTTTCTTCTATTACAGGTTGTGAAGGTTTTTCGGTCGGGTTTTTCTCCTTCACCTGATTGGCATCACAATTCCCAGCACTGGCTTTACAATTGGCAACTTGATTGGCATTAATAAATATATTTTCACTTGTACTTTTTGTGTATGACCCTTCTTTGCATGTCTCTGCATGTAAACCGCTCACCTGTATTTTTAGCTAAGTTCTTCCCATTCACGCAGAGTCATAACATAATTCCTAATGACTTTAAGAAATATATTTTCACTTGTACTTTTGTTTATGGCTATCCTTTGCATGTAAACAGCCTACTGCACACCTGTTGTAGCTGGAAAAATTACGAATCAAGTCGACTCAGGCTGAAAAATGACGAAAGTCGGCGGCCCAGGCTGAAGGGTAAACGCGCACGCAGCCCTCCGGCCACGCGCCGCCCGCAACAGCAGCCCTCCACTCGAGCGCCGCCCACCTGTCGCGGGAAGGAAGTCGGCCCAAGTAGGAAAATGGTGAAAGAAGTCAGCGTACTGTGTTTTCTCTGCTTCATGCTTCTGCTGTTAGATTTTTCCCATTCACCGATTGACATTACAGTATTGGCTTTAATAAATATATTTTCACATGTACTTTTGTGTATGGCTTTCCTTTGCATGTCTATGCATGCATGTAAATCGCCAACTGCACACCTGTTGTAGCTGGTAAAAATACCAATGAAGCCGGCCCAGGTAGAAAAATGTGAGAGGGTAAACGCGCACGCAGCCCTCCGGCCACGCGCCGCCCGCCGCCCGCGGGAAAAAATACGCGGAAAAAATCGGCCCAGACGCGACGGTGGCGCTGCCCTAGCGGCAATGTCGTCAAATGGACAAGACCTATTACTACTCCACTGCGTTTCCGCTGTGCGGTGTATTGTCATTGTGCAATCAAACTTACAGAAACGCACGAGAAAAGCAGCCTGGCCTGATCTCTCCCGTGACGTCAAAGGATGTTCTACTTACGATACATGGTGTGCCATTGTCTTCTTTTCCGTAGTTTCTTATGGACCATGCACATCGGTAATGGCAGTGCAGCGCCCAACCTCCGACAAACTAAGAAATAAAAGGAAATAGGTCTAACAATTAGTTATGTCTTCTTATGTCTTCTTGGTAACAGTGTTATACATAGAACACCATGGCATCGTTCAAGCACCCTGGTGAAGTGTAGTCAATTGCGGCATATCCCGCGCCAGAGTTCGGCAGCGACTTTTTCCTATTACGCAGCCCGAGTGGAATGCAATCGATCACAGCATAATGGGATGGTTTATACGTAAATCAGAGTAATCCACATACCCGTCTTGCGAAAAATCCCGGTTCGCATGTTATTCCACTGACACCTCTTCCTGAAACGAAAAGCACATCCAGTTAACGGTTAATAAAGGAAGGTTGCTGTGTGCTGAGATTACAGCGCAGTAAATGCACACAATGCTGTAAATGGAGTAGCCCGTCCTGCTTCCAAAATTTGCCAGCCTGTTCAAATCACGTTCGGGTCACCAGAATGTGGCTAACGGGTAAGCAGACTGATCAGTGGCTCGCGCCACACCGTTTATTCTCCGCGCGTCAGGCGGTGCTGGCGCTGACGATGGTGCCTCTACAGGACTAATGCTTCCTCGTTTACTGTATAATCTTAACAACACATTTCTGAGCATGTATGAGGATAGAAGGTGCATAAACCATGCAAAATTACGGCCAATTACATTCCTACCCGATAATCTCTGCTACCTTGATCTTTTTTCCTCTTTTTTGTTTTTGTTTGTTTGTTTTTTAGTTGGCGTGCTCCGAACATACGCGAATGTTAAAAATGTTCTAGATGGAACCGATTTCAAATAAAAAACCTTGCGCTCTTGGCGAATCGATGGCAAGGTAATACACTTAACGCGCGTTACGGGACAACGACAAGTTTAGTATCTCTGCCCAGGTTCCGGTACAAATACGACGCTAACATATGTTGGTGGCGAGTATCACTACACGTAGAGTTTGGGCCAAAGTTTACGGAACATGGCACTGACGTATATTTCTCGTCCGAGCGCCCCCTTCTAGCTATCGGGAAGAGACCGAAGAAGAAACGGGTTACCGGATATGATGTGGACATTCCACTGTGTGTATAGGCTCATGTTTGCTGCTAGGGTGTCGATGCAATGGAGAAGTGTGACACTCCGTTTTCCCGTAAACATTTGTCCCAAGCTGTACCACTTGTACATCGGAACACGTTAGCATGCTGTGCAGGTTCAGAAAAAAACAACGAGCACTAAACCACGTTAGTCACTTAACGTGATTGAGGTTACATTGCTGAACCTGAATATGACAGCTTCCTTTAACATACCGTTTTCCCCGCAAGCCTCTGGTCTACAAAAAGTCGCTAGTAATCTTACGGTGGGCGATAAAAAGAAATTGTTAATGGTGGCTCCTATTTTCCATGGCCCGCACCATTCCATCTAAGCATGTGACAACTTCACGTAACATAAGCATAAGTAAGGTACAAGTGTCAGGCGCAAGCCGATATTCTTGCAGAAGTGGTTCTCTTGACGGTCTGAATAATTCGCGACTTAGCTAGGCGGGAGTTCTAGGAAATAATTTGCCAGGCTCTAGTTGCACGACGCATGTTCCATTCTATTGTCCAATGGAGCTCATCCGAGTCGCAATGTTGGAACTCTTGAGCAGATCCGTGGGGGGGGGGGGGGGGGGCGAGAGCGGCAGCCGCCCTGGCATGTTGTTTGTACAGTATAAAGCGGGAATGAAGAGGATTTGAATTTATGATCTCGGCAGAACGAATGAGCGTTTTCTTTTCTTTGTCTACAGAGCTTCCGATGGCAGGGTGTGTATGTGTGTGAGAGAGAGAGGGCGCTTCATGTTTACCCTTCCCCGGGCGCAAACTTCCCTCGCGACGGCTCTGCTCCTGGGATTTCCCCAGAAATCGGTGCTTGCCGACGCCTTTGTGATAACACGTAGACTCGCGCTAGGACGGTGCCCGTAAAATGGACAAGCCAGCACGGTAGCGCGTAGCAGGAAGGCGACATCGTCGTCGTTCACGGGCCGCCACATCACTCCCCCCCTTCCCCCTGAGACGCGGAGTGGTGCTTGCGGTTGAGGTTGGCGTCGGTACCACGAAGGGAAGAATGATGACGACATATGGATGAGGAACAGCTCAGCGTAGGGCTTGGGATCGTGGCAGCGGGCGCCGCTGCATAGCGAGTGTATACGTTCGTTGGTGATGTAGTGCGCTCTGCATCGGGCTGCACCAGTGTACGTTTCGGGTGGTGTCCGCTAGTAGCAAGACAATGGGGAAGTGCCTTCCAGAAAGCGTTGTCGAGCTGACGCATGTGCGGCGTTAGTGTGTAAGACCAGCTATATACCGAGACCGGTATAGCGGAGCGCGTTGCTCATTGAAGTGTCGCTAGTGAAGCCGGGGTGTACCATAATGATGTAGCTGGAGGTCTGAAGAGTGCGAGACCACGGCGTACCACGACCTGTACGGGGCCGAAGGGTGCCGAGTGAACGTAACCTCCCATTGTCAGTCCCCAGTTGAAGGATGTGCTTGGTGGCCCACGAAGCGGGCCC
The DNA here is from genome assembly GCF_037126465.1 of Ornithodoros turicata. Lineage (NCBI taxonomy): Eukaryota > Metazoa > Arthropoda > Arachnida > Ixodida > Argasidae > Ornithodoros > Ornithodoros turicata. Next base: position 23,790,403 of record NC_088203.1, on the reverse strand, counting down.
TAGCGCCATCGTCTGCTTCCTGAGCAAGTGCGCGGACCTTGATGCTTGATGACGCTAGTCGTTGTGAAATTTGAGATGGTAAATGAAATTGTCTACCGGCGTGTGGTATTCGATGTCGGGGTCCTCAAATGTAGACTCCCCGAAAGTGGTTTTCCTCTACATGGGTTCTGACCAGCGATGATGAAATGTCCCACCGCGCAATGTTCACTCCTGCTCTCGTCATCAATTAAACCACGTTTCTGCATGTAGTATCTCCGTTCAGCCTTTGAGCGCTACAAATGGTGACCCGGACGTGATCACTTACTACCAACCTGGACAACACTACTTCTGCATGAAATGGCGACACCTCCGGCAGGGATACCAGTTCCGCCACCCTCGGAACACGCATCTGGAGCCACCACATCTAGAGTGCCATCATCACCGGTGATGCCTAACCTCAATCAGCCATCACAGCCTGTTTCCGCTGTAACAGTCAAACTTCGTCCGTTCTGGCCTGCAGACCCTGCAGTTTGGTTCGCACATGTTGAGGCACTGTTCGGAATTCAAAGAACTACGACGCAGATCACGAGATACTACCACGTAGTGTCTGCGCACCAGCCATCTGAAACCGCAGAAGACCTTGAAGTCCTCATCACACCACCACAAGAGTCACCATATGACAAATTCAAGGCAGAGCTCATCGGACGCATGTCGGCATAAAAACAGATAAGGCTCCAGCAGCTCCTCTTGCACGCAGAATTAGGAGACTGCACACCGTCGCAGTTTCTTCGGCGAATGCAACAACTACTCGGTGATCATCCAATCGTCGATTACTCTATTCTTCGTCAGCTGTTCCTGCAGCGGCTGCCCTCAAACGTCTGTATGGTTCTTGCCGCTGCCAGGGACATATCACTGGACGACCTAACGAACCTCGCTGACAAAGTCCTTGAGTTGGCCTCTCACCCAATCGCAGCAGCGGCGCCACCCGCATAAAGAGTTTCATCAACCGAACAAAGTCAGACAGGATATGAAGAAACTCAGTCAGCGATCAACGCTTTGTCAAACCAGGTTGTCTAATTACCCAAAGAAGTAGTAACCCTCAGTAGGCCCACGCAGCGTAACCGCCCAAACCGCAATCGCTACCGTGCTTTCAACACACCTCGATCGCGTTCTCCTGCACCAGGCGCCTGTTGGTATCGTACTCGCTTTGGTGATCGAGCGTTACACAGTATGTGCCCATGTTCATATCCGGGAGACGGAACTGCCACTCCTTAGAGGCGGCCATGGAGCACGGCTTGACCACAACACCCGCCACTACAATCGGACATCGGTCGTCAATAACACAACTTCGCCGACCAGTAGATTATTCTTCATCACTGGAAAGAGCCCCGAGTACGATTCCTCGTGGATATTGGAGCGGATGTCATGTCTCATTCCCGCCACTCCTGCTGTGCGTCGTCGATATCCTCCAGAGTACAAGTTACAGCCTGTCAACGCCCAGCCTATAGCCAGTTACGGAGAACAAACAATCACCGTGAATTTTGGACTCCGACGTACTTTTCGTTGGTGCTTCATTCGAACTGATGTGATGCATGCGCTATACTAGGAGCTGATTTCCTGAAACACGTCGACTTACTCGTCGATGTGCGCTGAAAACGCCTTCTCGATTCGTTCACTGGCATGCACTGTAATGGAATACCGTCGTAGGTGCCTTCCATCGGATCAACTCTTAAGCTGGCACCTTCTACATCTACACACGCCACTATCCTCAATGACTTTCCCAATATTTTACGACAACCGTCTCCGGACACTGTAGCGAAGCACGACATTCAGCACCACATCGTGACTACCGGGCCTCCTGTACACCGCCGCCCCTGCAGACTCGCGCCCGATCGTCTCAGGATAGCGCGACAGGAGTTCGATCATATGTTGGAACTTGGTATAGTAAGACCATCATCAAGTCCCTGCGCATCTCCGCTCCACATGGTACCGAAGAAGACGCCAGGTGACTGGCGTCCTTGCGGGGACAACCGCGTGCTAAACACCACCATGGTAGCGGACCGATACTTCATTCCACATGTGCAAGACTTGACGACCCTGTTACACTGTACAAATGTGTACACAAAACTCGACTTGGTGTGGTCATACCACCAGATTCCACTCGCACCCGAAGACATCCCGATGACTGCAGTAACCACGCCATTCGGACTCTTTGAGTTCGTAAGGATGCCTTTTGGTTTGCGAAATGCTGCACAAACCTTTCAGAGATCTATAGACCGTGGTCTACCCTGTGCTACGCCTACCTAGATGACATTCTGGTCGCTAGTGCATCACAAGATGAAGACCGCGAGGAACCTCCTTCACTACGAGCAACCGCTGATCCAGCTCATTGAGTTCCCGCTGTTGACTACCCGCAGAGTTCCTTGCGCCTTCAGCTACAAAGGAACGCGAAGACCCCAGGGCTCTCGTCACTCGACTACACGCTTTCTTCCGAGACGTTAAACCAATCGAACTACGACTCCGGAGTTCTCGCCGCAATGTCTTTCTGTCACAATACCTTACCGAATGCACCCATGTGTTCGTCCGTATAGACTCCACGCGCCGACCTCTGCAAGCTCGCTATGCGGGACCCTTCTTCGTCTTGTCAAGGCACGACAAATATTTCGTCGTAGCGGCAAACTACAAGAGAGAAGCAATTTCCTTGGGCCCCATCAAGCCCGCCTATAGAAGGAATCCCCCCCCCCCCACCATCTCGACGTGCACTACTGCCTCGTCCTTCAGACAGACAAGCGACTCTGCCCCTCGTAGCGTGCACTGGACAGCAAAATATTTACCTTAACGTTGGTTACTTTACAATATATTATGTTTACGTTAAATACGTGAACTTTAAATTTGGCGGGGCCAGTGTAGCCACCTGCATAAGAATGTTTATGGCAACGCCCGACCTTGTGATGGGGCGAGCTAGACCATCGCGCTATGTTCATTCCTGCTGTCAGTGTCGGCAAGTACAGTCCAAATAAAACCACGTTTCTGCATGTAGTATCTCCGTCCAGTCTTTGAGCGCTACACTAGAATGGCTGTGGAATCGTTGTCTGTTAGTATAAACGTTGCTAAAATGTCCTAAATGACTGCTAAGATGGTGCTACAATGAATTGCACTCAATGGGCCACTTCGACTTAATCAAACTATCTTTGCAAAACACAATTTCCTATACTTTTCTGCCATTCTCAACAGTATATCACGGGACTCTAAATTCGCGGAAAGGTGACGATAGTGAAATGTGTGAAACTTAGGTCATGGCGAAAATTAATACTTTGACAGCATCAACTGTAAATCGACGACACCACCGCTCTTTTCGATTCTTCACGAATGCAAACAACTTCAGTCACGCCGAAACGTCGAATCCGATAACTGCTTTCTTATTAGATAGTTGTAACAAAGCGCTGATAACTTGGTCTACGAATAAGTATACATACCGCAACCAACGGATAAGATTCTGCGTCGCACAACCTTGTGATTGGTTCCGTTAGACACAAGAGCATTCTCGTTCAGGTTGGCAGCGATCTGCTAGAGGATGTCTAATAATTTCTCTATTCATATTCGTGCAGGCAGGGCGTACAGTGGCAGGGTATACTTTTTACAATTCAATTTTAAGATTCATTTTTACAAAACTATGGAAGAAGTCTTGCCCCTACTCGAGCAACAACAACAACTTTATTTTGAGAGGAATAGTGGGGAGGTTCATCGCCAGAGGCGATACTCTACCCCATTGCTGGTGGGGATGTGGGGAATAAAATAATGAGCCCCTTCACAATAACGATCGAAGTCCGATGGTGTCCAGAAATGTCAAAAGAGCTTTGAGTGCAGATCGTTGCTGGGCTGGATTGGGCCAGGGACCAAGCAATTTCGATAGAGGCGAGAGTCCAGCTGACTAAGAGACTCGGAGAGTGCGGTTCGGGATGGTTGGTAGGGGGGGGGGGGGGGCAATGAAGAAGAATGTGCTCCAGATCCTCAAGAGCACTACAGTGGCAGCAGGTGGGAGAGTCAACTTGTCTCAAGCGGTAACGCCACTGAGCTGTAAAGGCCACATTGAGGCGCATTCGGTGGATTAATGCAGCATCTTGACGAGAGGTGTTTCGTGGCGTGCGGAAAGCTAGCGTTGGATCAACTCTGCTCAACATAGATGGGAGGAGAATGTCGGTTGTCCATTGGCGGGAAGCCAGGCGTGTCACGAGGCGTGGCAGAATGGAACGGCGTTCTCCTCTCAGCAGAGCAACTGCCGCCTGTAGTATAGGGTATATCATCGCGGCACGTTAGAAAGGAGATTAAAGTCTGGGGATGAAGGAATGAGGCTGCGTAATTCCTTGATGCGCTACAATACGGTGTGAGACACCACACCGCCTCTAATCGGCACTGCGGGCGACAAACGTATTCAATGTATACTTTTATTCAGGTGAATATATAGGAGCTCATTTTTGCGAAAACATGGCACATCTACGTAATCTCCTGTCTTTACATGGCGATGCACGGTGTCCTGCTTTCCTACCCATAGGAGGGGAGCAAGATATCTATTTTTCTGTGTTTTACGTACAGTTAAGTTATTGTCTAAAGTACGAACAAGCTGAAGGATTGTAAGGACTTACCAAGTGCAATGCAAGCTGCAAGAAGGATAAGCGGGTTGAGACTGGTATTCATCCTGGTCAGCGCCGGGATCAGAACAGAACAGCCTCGGTATTCACGGTACCTGTTGTCCGCAGCGACGCGCCGACACTTCGCTGCATGCAGTTCCGAAGGAGGTTTATTTATATTTGCCCCCCCCCCTCTCGCTACAAGTCCTTTTCAGACAGGGCTTATCATGCAGTGTCTCATCTCGGCTCTTCAAAAGAGAATGGCTTTTCCAGGAGTTGATAGGTAACAATAACAATGTGTCATGTGTTTTCTCCTGCCGTTTCACACCCAATTGTAAATGTTGTTTTGTACTCGTTCTGCGATAAGGTCAGTCTGGGCTCGAGTGTGATAATGTGCTAAAGTGAAGGCGAGAGTAATCCAGGATGCAGGACTCTGTCCGACAAGGGAACTGCCAAGACAAAAAAGTGTCCTGACCCAAGAAGCACAATGTTGTGACAGTTCAAGTACATAGGGGTGGTTGGCAGGTGTCTTATCAGTGCGGTACTTTATTTGGCAGAGCTTCCCTTTAAGACAAACCACCAGGCCGCCCCTATGCAGTCGCGCTTTAAGAGGGCATACCAGACTTGGAGCAACTTCGATTCACGATTTTCCCGACACTAGATGGCGCTACGCTCGACGTACCTTGTCACGCCGTTCGCCTCCGACTCCGAAATAATCCCCACTGTGCACGATTGAGGTCGCGAGTTGAAGACTGCATGCTCTCCTCCGCTGTTTGTCGAGCGTTAAAGTGTCGGACTTTGAGACGGAAGGTCCGCAGTTCGGTTCGAGACACCCACGTCTTTTAGCTTGAGACACTCACGTCTTTTAGCTTATCTCCTCTTGCTGTATTTTACATGTTAATTGTTACTTATTTACGTTTACTTTGTTATTTTTGTGGACATATATTTATTGTTTTCACAAGTCGCTGGCGTCTGTACTGAATGATTATGGAATTTTTAGTTGATCTTCGTGTGTTGTTGTACTAGTGCACACTTACTATATGTCGGCGTACAAATGTGATCGGATAGTATGGATGGCAATATGGGCAATACACACACAGATGGCATTATAAACGAAGGTTGCCAGCACTGAGACTGAGCACTAGTCGACTGCTAATTGAAGAAATCAGGAAATGACCACGGAAAAGTTACTTCATATGCTATCAAAGCTCGCCCGAGATGTCGGTATCTCGAAGGCTCTCAAATGGATATACTAGCGGCTATATACATTTAGCAAAAATTACATTTTTGGATGAACAATATTTCTGGTAGGTAAGTATTACCAGATATCTGAATTCATTTTCAAGGCGTTGGTGCAAAATACTTTTCAAAATTTCCGTCGAAAAAAAAATGCTTATTATTACCCGGAAACGTCAGTAATATACTTTAGGAACTCCTTTCCCGCTGCTTTTCCTTTCACATTACACCAACCTAGAAAAATGATGTCAGTGGAGAATCCCCAGTGACAGGGACATTCTTTTTTTTGTGTAGGCTGGTCCTCCTCGTTTACCGAGCAGCACAAAGGAAGGTGCATAGGGGGAACGGGGATAAAGGCTTGGGTCGACACCAGGGTTGCGGAATGGGATCGCCAATTCCATTCCAATTCCATTCCGAGGAATGAAGATTTGTGATAATTCGATTCCTTTCAATTCCTCGGAATGAAAAGGTATGGTCAATTCCCACTCCTGTAATGGCTTGGCAACCCCATTCCATTCCTTTAATTCCACCAATAAAAAGAATTTGGACCGGTAACCGTACTAGCTAGCCCAGCACTGCTATAGAGGAGATTGACATTACCCAGCGCGGAAAAGGCACAGAGAAAAGGTTATTTCGCCCTCCTCCTCTCATCCTCCTCCTCCTCTTCGTTGGCATAATCATTACATGAGTTTTTCACTAAAGTAACTGGTGCAAGTGATGTGGGGTTGCGGGCCTCACAAATCTTAATTTTATTTTTTCTTAAAACCAAACCAAACCATCGCCCTTGACCATGTGGTCACTCAGATCATTACATTCCAATTCCAATCCGCCTGCGAAAAAATGCCTAATTTCATTCCCATTCCATTCCAATTCTATTCCGGGCTCTGATAAATATGGAATGATTCCGGAATCATTCCAACCCCGGAATGGCAACTCCGCAACCCTTGTCGGCATACACGAAACCAGCCAAGGAAGATATGGAAAGGCCAAACGGCGGGGCCTCACAGCGCGAGTCGCGATATTTCGAACAGAGACTGTTTCTTTTGGTATCCTTTGACCTCTCTAAGGCTTTTGATAGAGTATCTAATCCAAAAATATTGTTGAAAATTGTGTCTCTTCTTCAAAGCCAGCCAGTTATCAAATGGTTGGAATACTATCTGTCACATCGTGAACAATTTGTTTTGGTAGGTGATCAGTGTTCAGATCCAGTTAGTGTAACATCAGGTGTCCTTCAAGGCTCTCTCATGGATCCACTGTTATTCCTTATCTATATTAATGATGTTGCTGAACTTTGTGCAGATAATATAAAGGTGAGACTTTTCGCTGACGACACGGTAATATACAGCTGTGTTAGCTCCTCCGCTGACCAGTTGGCACTTAACTCTTGTCTTGAAAAAAATTCAAAGCTGGTGTTAACAATGGCAGAGGAAAATCAACATTAATAAGACTAGTTCCATGTCAGTTACCCCCAAGAGGTCTCCCCCTTGTATATAGGTACCATCTAGGTAATGTCGAACTATCCGCTGTGACACATTTCAAATATCTTCGTATCATCTTTTCGAGTAACTTGAGTTGGAATGCCCATGTTGAATATGTTTGTGAAACAGCTATGCAGCATTTGTATTTTCTGAAGCGATCTATGAAGCGTGCAACCCCTAAAGTCAAACTCACTGCATACGAAACGTTAGTTCTGCCCATCTTGGACTTTGCTAGAGCACTATGAATGCCTTACTCTGTAAGAAACACAGGAAAACTTGAAAGGGTCCAACGTAAAGCGGCGCGTTTTATTCTAAATGAGTATAGAAGTACAACGCCGGCTACGGGTGTACTGCAAGCACTTGGTTTTGAACTAGTGACAGACAGATTCCGTAAGAACCGTCTTAAGTTAATTTACTCAGTCATAAATGGGCAGTCTGGTATATCCAAGCCTGACTGCGTACGCCGTGATGTTTCTTTTCTCACTAGAACGAAACACAACAAACTTATAAACAGTCACTGTGCTTCACAGATTGCTTCACACACTCTTTCTTCCCCCTATTGCACTGGCCAAGGGAATAACCTTTCTTATGATGCTGCTAATGCGACTTCCCTTGAAGAGTTCACTAAGTTGGTTGACGGTTTAAACCTCTAGGTCTCTAGGATGTCTCTGTACCATTGCTGATTGTTAGCACTTTGTGTCACTGTACCGTTTGTTATCTGTTTTCTTTTTCTTTCCCTCCCACCCCTACAACAACCTTGTAGGCTAGTGGTATAAAAAAATAAACTTTTGTTTGGAATCCTTCGGAATCTTGTGCTAGAAAACGCCCGTCATCCAAGGTGAACGGTTCTGCATCCCCGAACAGCACAGCGTACACTAGGCATCTGTGGGTCCTTCAAATACGCAACACAGGCGCGACAGACAAGTGATCTGACTAATTTCACTAACCTTTGCATTCCGCTTCGCGCGACCAGTCTGACCACTAACGTTGTCAATCCCGAGACTTTTTTGCAGTCCCGGAATTTCGGAATTTTTGGCTGCCAATCCCGAGATCCCGAGAAGGGATTTCGGGATTGTGACGAGTTCAGATGGTGTTTGCAAGGGTAGTCCTTTGCGGGTCAGAATTATCTGACCTGCACCCGACCGGTTCCCCTATATACTTTTTTTCCCAATAACTCACTCGCACCCGACCCTCTACCCGCAAGGCGGTGAACGTTGACGAGTAAACTGAGGGTACTCCCTACTCTATGGCTGATGATTTGATATGTCTATGTGCATGGTCGTCAATTCTACCTTTTCCTGAAGGTATCGGCACTCGAAAATTCGGAGTGTAACCGCATTGGTAAAATAGTGACGGCGAAATGCTTACATTTGATTATTATTATCATTATTATTATTATTATTTGTGCAATGATAATGCCACTCCTTTTTTATTCATCTGCATTTCACTGTTGCAAGTGAAAAAAGCCGAGTCCCGCTACACTTGAAGTAACAGGAAATAATACTTTATAATTTCCTCAAACGGTGTGACATTCCACTTAAAGTGACAGTCCGGTCGAAAACATAGGTCTGGGAAACACCGCCTTATGATTTCTAATACTCCTCACAACAACTGTGCAAAATATTTCAGAAGAAATCGTATCGCACGATTTATAATCGACATTTTTCTATGCCGCAGTTGGTCCCGAATAAAGGCCGCAGCGAGCTCTCGCGTGACGTGCATAAGAGCAATGCCGCACGTGACTTGCGCATGCCTGTTTGCGCGATAGTTGATTGTTGCGTGCTAGCATTTGTCCATTATGATGTTTTTGAGTAGCAATCACGCGTTATGTAGACTAAAATGCAGAGTAGCGTCAATGTAAACACAGGTATCACGACGTAGCCTTCTGTTCAGTACACTCATAGACAAAAACACCTCTCTGCATTCCCAGCAGCGGCGCAGTCCTCCGCTCCACTTTGTCCATTGGGGACGTCATAGTCACGTGACGGCTGACGTACATAGAGGATCCTTGGGGCAAGGAGTATGCGAGGGAGAAAAACGAAACCGGATGTCTTCAGAGGAGTCTTTTTTATTTGATATCTCGAAAACCACGCCGTTTTGTGAGCTGAAACTTTCCACCCAGCATGTAAGCTTCCGTGACAGTTGGAAAAAATCAACTTCCGGTTTTCCCGGACTGTCCCTTTAAATGAAGAACAGAAAAAAACTGTTTACAACACCGTCGCTCCGTGCTTATCACATTGTACTGTGGCGGCCCGTGAAAGACGACGACGACGCGCCTCTGCTGCCGCGCGCTACTGCGCCTCGCAGCCAGTGAACAACGAACACCATGTTCGGCGTAATTCGGCCATTCAGCATCCTAAATTTTTCGGCGGCAAACCAGCAGCGAACTACCTTCTGGGAGGCAAGTCGCACCCGGCACCAAGTTCCACCGGGGACCCGCAGGGAGACCACAGCAAGCTCAGTTTCCGGCCCCCACCTGCTTCATGATGGTCCTCCCCGGCATTTCTCTGGCGACAAACACAGCATTCACGTTCTTGTACCGGTCCCGGTACTGTCGCCCACTCAGCAACGCACGCACACAGCAACAATCAACGCTCAGCAACAATCACGCAACGCAACTCAACGCACTCACTCAGCAACAACCAGCAACAAGCAACGCTTAGCAACGATCACACAACGCACTTAGCAGACACTCAACACAATCAGCAACCACTCAAGCAGTCAAGCACTCAGCATTCACATGTCATCACTGGAATCCGCCCGGATCGCAGCGCTCTTGTTCCCGCCATCCCGCTGCTGCTGCATCAACGGCCACAATCACACGCCGTGTGTCCAGTCGTCCAGCATCCACGAGTCGTCCTCATTCTCCTCTTCATAGTATCGACGCGGACCTCAACCGCATGCACCGCTCCGCGTCTGAGGGAGGGGGAGTGATGTGGCGGCCCGTGGAAGACGACGACAACGCGTCTCTGCTGCCGCGCGCTACTGCGCCTGGCAGCCAGATCTACCAGCACCGTCCTAGCGTGAGGCCACGATCATCTGCCCGCTGGGATACTCCATCATCGCCGGCCGATGAGGAGTCATGTGGAGGAACACCACCTCCTCTACAGTACAATGATTAAAACACGACCAGAGAAAGCACAGAGCATCGAGGGTGGTGCACCCCAGTTCAAAGCAAACTTTTCTGCAAATACTGGCTGCCGAACTGAAAGTCCGTTCAGCTTCCGCGCTAGAAGAAACGACAGTCAGTAAATATCTGTACGCGCGTATAGGCAGCGATCCTCTGCCACCTCCAGTCATAAAGAGTGTCATTTCCTTACGAAGGAGTGAGTATGTGCGTGAATGGCAAAAAATGTAAAAAAAGAAAGATGTCTGGTGGCAAAAACATGGGGTAATTTTTCACTTTCCACTCCCTTTAAGTTGGCGTGCTCCAAACGTCACGCCGCTGCATATGAAAGAACTCTTGGACGCCTCGATTTCAAGCAAACGTTTTAACTATGGCGCTCGCGCGACAACTTCCTGCGAATCACGGGCCAAGTGACACTCCTGTTTTCAGGGACCTGCGTTAGTCGTTACGTTGCCCACCTTGCGAGGCCGACTACGGCAGACGGTTCCACCACACCATGAGTCAAGTAATGCATTTTACGCCCCTCACAGTGTAACGACAAGTTGAAGATCTCGGCCTTCAAACTTGAAGCCAGTCAAGGCAGTCCCATTGCGCTCCAGTGTCTACATTCACACGGCGTGCTGGGCGTGCTGGGGCGGCGTGCTGGGAAACGAACGGATCTAACAGACTTGCTAAAGAGATCGCCCAGAGGGCGCCGGTCTTCAGGACTCCCGCTATCGAATACGTCTGTCAGCAGGTCATAAGGATCTGCGTCTGGTTATTCCATCCCGACACCCTTACCGCAGAGGGCACATCGCAACGTCTTACCGTCATTTCGGTCCTCAGCAGGGACGACGCCTGACAGCGAAAGGACAGGAACGCTCGAGTACAAATTGGGCCGCGCAAACGATCCCAGGTGCTTCACCCGCAAAAGACCCGAGACGCTAACACATAGGGTTAGGACATATGATGGTTACTCAGAGGAGCGCCGCGAGTTGTTCAGGACGCTCCGTTCTATGCGCATCGTGGAATCCTCCTTGGTGGATGCGTCCTATCCTATGGGCGGCCCGGACAACCGCCAGGTCGTTCACGAGAGATTCCTCACCTGTCCGCGCCACACATGGCTGCACACACGCCTCTAACCAACCAGGGCATTGTGTGAACTTCCGCAGGACACTGTCAGAGCCCTTTATACGTCGACAGTTCTCTTCTGTTCCGAACTTTTCCTGCTAGAACTAGTGCCGCTTACCAAATGCTCTTCCCCAATGCTGTCAGCATTGCTGGCTAGCATTTGCTGCCGCGCGTGACCAGGACACGCTTGCCCTCCAAAGACAAGATCCCCAAGCGACTGGGATCAAGCATTATTTTCGTGCTTTTATTTCATTTTATGTTTTGAGCAACTTCCCGCGGATATGGCTGGAAGACAGCTCAATATTAACGGCACTCCACTCCACTCTACTTTGGAACTTACCGGAACTGTGTAACGAAGGACGAAACACATCTAAGCCAAACATATCAAACAAGCTCCTACTTGCGAAAATGTAAGGTATTTAATTGGATACTGAACAGCAATAAAATCTGTAATACCGCCAATGATGAATTACCAATTTTATTTGCAAAATCGTGCCATTCACAGTGCATGCACGTGCTTTCATGACCGGCTGCTGAGAAAAAAAAACATGTAGCCTGCGTGTAATGTGAACATGTAAAGTATGTAGGTAAGAAGTAAGTTTACATCAGTGTCATGCCAGCCGCTTATGTAGGAAGACAGGTTTTCTGCTGCAGTTGGGCCGGTGCAAAACAATTAGACGAAATTTTCATTAAAACTCGAAGTCTCGATAATTTGTGGTTGCTTCCTGGGTGGTGGTTTGGACTCCAGGTGCCCGCGTGCTCCTGAATTGTGTCGACTGTTCTGTAGTAGTCTGGACCTGCTTCCGCGTAGACCGAACACCATATATTGTTGAAAGTTTGTCGGAGTTATCGTGGCCGTAATAGTTCGTCGTGCCATCTGTGTCGTGTGCAGTTGCTTCCTGTGTGGTGGTTTGGAGCACGTGTGCTCGCGTGCTGCTGAATTGCGTCTCAGACATGGCTTCCTCTTCCGGCAATCTGGTACTTGTGTACTGCTTTCTCGCTGTTACCCATTGTCTTGTAGTAGATTTCAATTCTGGGTGTTCTGAACCTATAGGTGCCGTGGCTGTCGAGAACTGGTTTCCGGGCGTGGCTGTGGAAGTACTTGCAGTGTGCGTCGTCGCTGTTACCTTTTCCCTCTCAGTAGATGGGAATTCTGGGTGTTGTGAAACTTCGGGTATCCTGGTCGTCGTATACGTGTTCCGCCGCAATGTTGTGGTCAGGGCCTGCTTTCGCGTAGGCCTAGCACCGTATATCGTTGAATGTCTTTGCTTGTCGGAGTTGCCATCGTCAGAAAAGTTCGTCGTGCCTTTTGTGTTGCGTGTAATTGTTTCTTTGGTGGTGGGTCCGAACCCAGGTGCTCGCGTGCTCGTGAATTGCGCCTCAGATGTTGCTATCTTTTTCGGCAATCTGGTACTTGTATATTGCTTCCTTGCTGTTACCCATTGTCTTCTAGTGGGTGTAGATTCTGAGTGCTCCGAAACTGCAGGTGTCGCGTTGGTCGAGGTCTGGTTACCCGGCGTGGCTGTGGAGGAACTTGCAAACTGCCTCGTGGCTGTTACCTTTTCCCTCTCAGTAGATGTCAATTCTGGGTGCTGTGAAACTTCAGGTATCCTGGTGGTCGTATACTTGTTCTTCAGCGTGGATGTAAGAGGTGTTCGCTGTGTCGTGGTCGTAGAGGATACCACCGATGTCCTGGATGCTGTTCCCGCTGTAATTGGTATACCCGTTGTTGCTTCCTTGGGGACCGGGATTGCAGGTGGAGGAGGCAATCTATCCAAGCAATATCCTTGGTGGCACACCCCAAATCTGTTGATCTTAATCTGGAAGACAGAACGTGAGTTAGACGATTGTGTTTTCCGGAACCGTGCCCTGCTGCCATGCTAAACGGTACGGAAGTTTGCTATTGTGAATACTAGAGGACTCAGTGATGAGTCGACCGCGAAGGATTCACTCAGAGCGAACGAATCATCGGAGTGAATCCTGAGAACCGATTCCCGCAAACTCTCGTTCAGTCCTCCATGGTTCCCTTCCCAGTCTCGCGAGAAACAGCGACACCCATCGTTACCAGTTCGTCAGAATCCAAAGCGCCCCCCCCCCCCACACACACACACAGCCGCGGTCGAGCGAAGAACCAAAAACATTCGTTCTTGTGGCTTTCCCGTTCCCTCACGCCCCGCACTGGACGAATCAACACTGCACTATGCTGGTGTGGGCGCCATCTCTCGACATTCCTCCCAAGCTCGAACGCATAGCTCTCTCTCCACGTGCTCCACTATTGCTTCCACGCAGAGCTGCGCCGTCCGAGATTGGCCAAGACTCTGGTTACTGACCCCAAGCAGCACACAACATTGGTCAAATATTGGCACGATCCCGGTTTCATTGGGCCTAAGGAGGCCCAATCAAGCCAATTAAGAGCCAAAAAATGGCGGTTTGTTGGGTCTATTGGTGTTATCTTGGCTCATCCGCAAGCATGCAAAACTTAACAAATCAAGTGCATCGTGTTAGATAATGACCCCAAATACCATTGTTATTGAAGTTTGAAGTCATGTCGCCCATATAATTACGTTCTGGAATTGGTCACTCAACAATGGCGCTTAATTGGCGTTACACTGGTTTGCCATGAAACCAAAGTGCTAATGTAGCTAGCTTCCAACCTTCCACCTTCATTGGCACTCCATTGATAATCCTGGGTGGAGCATGGCTGTACTTTAATATTCCATTGATATTATATTGATAAAATTTAACATGGGGTCCCGCGAAATATTCCTGCAACAAATATTTAAGGTAGTATAGATAGTAGTATAAAATAAGGTAGTCCCCCGACGGTGCCCTGATCATTTCTCGCTCTGGTCTCCTTTTGGCCATGTAAACAATAATATAGGATCGCTCCCCGATGCTGCTCTGATCATTTCCCGATCTGAACTGACCTCGGTCATGTGACCAAAACATAGGATCGCTCCTCCATGCTGATATGGGGCCCTATCCTGGTCAAAGTACACTGTTAAAACAGAACTTCACCACATAGCACGCTCCTAGCCAACCATCATTCTGAATTATATCATTCTGTGCATTGATTTGGTGAAAATGGGAGGAGGCGCCTATCTGGGACAGATTATCTTGTCCCAGATAGGCGCCTCCCCCCTGTTTTGAACAAATCATGACACAGAATGATATCATTCGGCATGATGGTTGGCTAGGAGCGTGCCATGTGGTGACGTTCTATTTTAACAGTGTAATCGACCTCGATTACTTTAAATCTCTTCTGTCATTGGTGCACAATCGAAAAAGGCGTGAGTATTAAAAGTGGTTCACACCTTTTACCAACCAATGGCCCAACGTGTTATCTTGGAAAGCGACCCGCCTTGTCGGTGTTTCCTCCTGAGAACCCCAAGGCCACACCTGTGATCTGCCCGCCCTGCCTTGTTGCTTCGGTTCTTTGGTGTCGGAAACGGAAAACTCCACCGGCGTAAAACTGAATTTCGTGGAAAATGCGCGGAAAAGCACGTTCGTAATTTCCTTTTTTGCTGTTTGTCATTTTTCATGACGCACAGGTGTGCAAGACGGCAATGTTTGTGTGACACCGTGATTGTACTTATGTGCCCGTGAGAAAGCGCTGATGGCAGGCAATAAGACGATAAAACCGCAAAGGATCATGCAAAGGGTCGAACGGACAGTGTGCACTCTTAAAAATGAACTTCACCGCATAGCACGCTCCTAGCCAACTATAATCTCGAATGATATCATTATGTGACCTGATTTGTTGAAAACGGGAGGCGTACGCCTTTTTGTGACACTTATGCTGTTCATAATTGCCACAAAAAAGGCGTACTCCTCTCGTTTTCAACAAATCAGGGCAGATAACGATATCATTCGAGATGATGGTTGGCTAGCAGCGTGCTATGCGGTGAAGTTCATTTTTAAGAGTGTGGCGCGAGCCGTAAACGCGTTTATGAGAAATCGGTTCGCGTTTTAAATATTGAGCTTTATTTATGGGCTTTTCTTTATATTTTTGTGTGTGTTCGTGTGCTCGATATGCGAAATGATAAGTCAATATGCTATGCTATGCAATAGTCAATTTCAATATGCTTCTTTTGCTCGTGAGCTGCGGGGGTGGCAATGGTACCGCAAATGAGCGTTCATAGTTTTATTCAACAAACAGTGAATTTGACGGATGAGTTTTTTGTGTGCACACCGCTATGTTGCAATAACATTGATTGTACGACGGCTCTGACGACGCTTCGAAAAGCGCGCCACTTTCACGCATACGAGACCGCGATCGGCGCAGAGAAACGGTGTTACGCGGTGAAGCGCGTTGTGCAGCGGTGCTTTTGTATCATTATTAAACAAAAACGAAGAAAGATATGAATTTTTTGTTGTGACGAGCACATACAGACCTTATGCAACACAATAAACGGAAATGCACATGCGGACCCATCACGAAACCCGTCGCCGCTCAAAGTAATCTACCCTGTTTCGTTTTTACATTTCGTTTCTACATTACTTTTCAGCATTCAAACTAATCTTTTACGTCATTGTTACGTCAAAATGACGTAGGGTCACGGTCCGAGATTAGGGCCGAGAGGCTGCGAAGGAAAACGAGGTATAAATTTCAATAGGCGATTTCAGATATTGCCCTTGTGCTCCGCACGGCGGCCCTCCGTCGCCAAAGTCACGCGCATCGCGCAATGCGTCGTGGGAAATGGTTTACATTCGTGCTCGCTGCCTGTTGCTCGAAGATGTGGCAGGTGAAGGAGAAAGAAAACCGAAACCGTTTGCGCTCTTCTCTCTGACTCATGAAAACTAAATCCCAAGGTGCAGCGGGACTTTCGCAACACTGCGCTCTCTGGTGGGCCATCCATGCAATTTCTGAAATCGTCTATTGAAACGGGCGGGATTTCTCTTCCCAGACTGTGAGGCCCCGACTGATACAATCACGTAACGGACAGTTTCGAATCTGGCCAATGATGTTCCTCGATCATCCAGCCGTGTTTGCACTGTCGCAGTCCCCGTCGCTCTCGCTGCGAGAAACGAATGTATCCGGCCGTGCTCCCGAAACTTCCGAGGAATTCCAACATTTTTAAGCGATTCATCGAGTGGTAAGTGCTATTTCGTTTTGTGTTGTTCCTCGCATTGATAAGCGTTACTCATAGATGCTTTTCAAGATGAGTGACATCGTTCCAGAAGGCTTCTCTCGAAACTTAGGAGCGCAGCATCGCATAGTTTCAATTTCAGTGATCCATTGTGGTATATGCGTTGCTTTTAGGATAATGGACTCCGTTTTGGTGAAAATATAGTTCAGTAAAGTGTGGAATCGTATGTATTGTGTATTTGACATCAAACGAAATATAACCATTTCCCAGGACGACTGCGTGCTGCAGCTGTGCTTTCCATCTTCTGAGTTCGTACAAAAGTGGAATGCTGGAGGTCTTCAGCTCAAGGTTCGTTTTTGTAGTCATTCTAAACGAAAAGAAAAGAAGAAAAGGAACCTCCGAATTGAATAAATTATTCCGCTTTAATCCGTTTGCGTAATGTGATCGACGCATGATATGTCAATTTGTTCGAAACTGTGAGTGAATGAAAGCTACCCTGATCTTTCATTCAGAATGGCATGCTGGACCACTACCAGAGCGTGCTTAAACAAATCAATGCCTTGATGAAGGTATCACCGAGGTGCCCACCACCAGATTTCTGCCTCGGAGCCAGTGATGATGGTCAAGGTTTTTCTAGCGGGTCTTGTCATGTCATGCTGAAAACTGTAAGTTTAGCTATGTGGTCTGTATTCAATAACGCGTGCATCTTGTGGTGTGGTGTACTTTTCTCAGTGTAACCCTGACCTCAAGCTATCTTCCACTTTCAGAATCCACCCCGCACTTCGGTTACAACATTATGAACCTATCGCGCTGTGATGCTTGCTTGAAAGGAATACAATCTGGTATGCTGTGTTGTTTTTCTTTTAAAAGAACTTCAGCTATCTATAATAAGAGGCATTCGTAGCAAGAAAGCCATAAGAAAACGCATCTCCTTGATACATTAATATTTCTCCTAAAGACAAGGGTACGAGTCACACTACATGTGCCATACTGCACTCTCAGAAAAAAAAGGTGGAGCAATTAGACCTTTTAGGGGGTAGTAGTTGTCGCATATGTTGTGCCTAAAAGGTTGCAAAGTTCTACCCCCTATACCTCACTCTCTGCCAAGAATAGGGTTACCGCTTCTGATTCTGTGAGCGAGGGGGGCGTACACCTTTTTGTTGTAATTTGGATGCATGATAATTTCTTTTACCACGTTTTTACGCCCCTTATCAGACGCTATGTTGGCTTAGGAGGTAACTAAGGAAGTTACCACCTTCTCACACCTTGTTCCTTAGATTGTGGTTTCCAAATTGTGTGTACGTTGCCCTCGTATTAGCAAAGGTGCGCAAATATTTCTTCTAATTTCTTAAAGAAGGTATAGAACGATCATGACACATGTAGTACGGATTCTCAAGTTGTTCACGTGTTCCATGTTGTTGGGCGTAACTCCTTACCAGTAACTCGATACTGTAACTAGGCTACTCGGCTTAGCTATTTTCAGTAACTTTTTGCATAGCTCTTTGCTTTTGAGCTCCAGTAACTTCTTGAGGAGCTCGTTCCTTTCCCTTTTTCTTTTGTTTCGGGGGTGGGGGGTTAAGTTCGTCAAAGTAACTTGAAGAAAGTTCAAAGTTCCTTTTGTCCGATTCTGGTCTACAAACATCGCAGGCTGAGTCCTCCCCCGATGACTTGAGATGAAAGATGGCACGTGCACGGCGCGACAAACTCCCGTTGTTACTCGGTGAACGTTAGAAATTATGTTTTAGCTGAGCATTAGGAAGCTCAGGTATCGCGCATGTTAACGATAAGCAGTATATTGATAATGATAGACGGCATTGAGTAGCAGGATTAAAACTTGGCACGGTTCTACGATATGTATGTATGGGACAACTCGTAGAGCATAAACTTGCTTTATGCTCCTTTTTCATGTGCCTTATTACGTGATCAAAATCATCAAATCCCTCTCTAAAGAAGTCTATAAATGTAGGCTTCTTTTGTCGTAGCAGATATTGATATTTTTGTATATCAAGACTATTTTGAAACGTCTTGAATCGCCCATTGTTACAGCAAGGTCTGAATTAACCATATAGACAGGTCAATAGCTGAAAAGTATATATATTCAGTAGAAAATAACTTGAAGGTAACCTGTTACATTTCTAAAGTAGCTTAGAAACTTCACGTCAATTTTCATTACGTTTTATTACGTGTAACTGCGTTTGAAATTTAGTTACGGGGCGGTTTTACGTCAGTTCAGGCATGGAGGTCCCATCGACATCCTGGGTCATCAGTATTTTTTATATTTATAAGCTCATCGTATATTATGATCAACATTTTTGCCGAATAGCTTTCGTGCAAAAAAATCGAGAAAATCCGGCCCTGAATTCGGATGTTCCAGTTTTGCCGTGTTTTCACGCGTATACCTCCCGAGTGTTAAGAGATATTGTTGTGAAATTTTTTGATGCTGCTTTATTATGCCTACAGGCCAGCTGTCAGAGAGCAAATTTTAGCGCGCAGGTGCAACGCTGTGTGCTATAAAAAATGGTGAACATGCCCTCTCGCGCACTTTTGTCCTAATTTCCGCGCCTGATATCTCTGGCTATAGATGTCCCTGATCGCAATACTTGTATCAGCTCACTCAGCTTTTAATGCTCTTTCATCTGATATATCTATCCTGCATATACTTCCTAGCGGCATTTGCTGAAATAGGCAAATGTTTAGGCATATTTCGAAATAAATATGGATTTTGCGCGTGTATTTCTCAAAAAGGTCCTACTTGATTTCGTATATATTTTGCCAGAATATGGCCCGATGTTAAGCCTTTCATCTAACGCAAAAACTTCTTCTCCAAAGGCGTCTACTGCTGATTAGCGCGTTAAAACGCGGCCCCACTGCGTATGAACGTGTCGGAGATATCTACAGCAAGAGCATGCGCGACAGACCATGCTCGCCGCTATTTATACGGTACAGTGTTGCACCTGTGCGCCTAAATTTGCGCTCGGAGTGCTGGCAGGTAGGTATACTAAAGCACAAAAAAATTGCACTACGATATCTTTTAAAACTCAGGATGTATACACGTGAAAACACGGCATAATTGCAACAATCGAATTCAGGACTGGATTTCTCGATTTTTTGCACGGAAAGTATTCGAAGGATTAATTTTACCAATGTTGATCATCATCTGCGATGAGCGTCTAAATATATATAAAAAATCATGAAAATTCAGGAGGTCCATGGGATCTCCCTGTCCGAGCTAACGTAGAAACGGCCTACAATTAAGTTCTGGCTAACCTTTTCAGTGACTTCCATCTTTCAACAGTTTAACTTAATTGGCAACGAGTTCCAACTTCTATCTCGGTTCCATATAACCTGTGTTAAGTGAATATTTGTTAAGTAAAAGGTACATATGCGGGACTGGTGATTATATACTTTCAATGTAACACTCTTTTTTTTTTTTTTTATTGCTGGTGAAGTGATGCATTAAAGACCCCATGTATCTTGTGACTATAATGCAATAAAAAGTTTTCTACAATGACATTTTGTTTTTAAAAATCGCGCAAATTAGCTCTCGTTTCGGGGGTAGGAGGTACCCGTAAGTGTGCATTGGCTGCACCTCGGGAAATCGTTGGTGTACGATACAGGCTCCCGATAACGGACCATTAACGTCCCCCTGTTGCAAACCGTATGCCGGACCATGGTCGGGAGCCGACCCGGTCGGCGCATCGACGTTGGGTCGTCGCGCTGTGCTGCCTGAGTAGCTACAGGTCATTCATATCTTTCATTGGCTCACCACTGGCTCGCAACATTGGACCAATATTGGCAGTTTCATTGGAGCAATATCGAACCGAGTTGCACGACCGATATTGGATCAATGTAACATATATTGGCTGCCAATATTGGACCGATATTGGACCAATGATGGTGTACTGCTTCGGGCATGAGACGGGGAACCGAACTGAGTCGAAGAGTCGGACGAATCGAAGAACCAGAGAGAACCATATTCATTCACGAAGAGTCGGAGGAGTCGAAGAACCATTGATTCCCGAACTGAATCGATGAGTCGGGGAACCCATCGCTCCCAAACAGCTCACCGACTCGACATTTTTCAGCCTCTTCCTGCGGAGAACCCATTCCTTCTCCCGTTTACTGGTTTACAAGTTTTTCTGTTGTCTGCCCTTCTCGTTCGGAATGTTAGCGTTGGTTCGCTTCGGCGCGTTCAGGTCGAGCTTTGTGGCGGGCGTCGTATACGTGGAAGTCGTCAGAAGAGTTTCTTTTGTGAATTTTTGTTTATATTTGTTTTATTTAGCCAGCGGAAACGCCGGCGATCACACCCGTTATTTTTGCGTGGTATCTGAAGCCCCGGTCCACTGAATACGGTTAATGGTTGATGTGTTTATGATAATCAGGGATCGTGAGAACCGTTTCCGGCAGAGTACTCGGAATTAGCAAAAATAATTTCATTCTCTTATTCATTAAAATAGGTTCGAGAATTAGCTAATTAACTTGTTATTGATGAAATAAGCGGCTGGTTTCAACTGCAGAGTCAGTTGAAACATCCAGCCTGCTTCGAAGTTGGCGCCACAATGGCTAGGTACATCCAGGGGCTCCGCATGTGAAAAAGAACGAAAACTAGTAACGTCACGGGGTCACATGATCCAGTGACGTAGCTGACTCATGAACGAATGACGTGTTGTGATCGGAACGAACCGTTCAACCGGGTCCAATAAAAACAAAACGGTTTTCCTACCACTATAAGTGTCCCATACAAGAGTGCCCCGTCCAATCATCGCATGCGCAATAGTAGATATTATAGAGTAGAACAAGTAGGGACTTAAATGTCTGCGATGCTAATGGGCTTCCTTGGTTGCTGCGTGTCTTTACGCATGCTGCGAACACAAAGGAAAAGTGGTTTGCCAAGAAGCAGCACTATCTGAACACTGAGCTATATACGATACCACATTCAAGCAGGAACTATGAACAAGGACGTTAGACGTAACCTACAAAGAGCATCGCCAGTTGCAGGATTAACAAAGAGCTCAATCTTTTTATGCTAAACTCGAGCATTCGCAGGTAAGCATTCGATTAAGTGTTTTCAGGAGTGTCCACAAAACCTACGTGAGTACAACATGTGTGCGTGAACTCCTCTAAATGCAGAGTTTTTGAACTATAATGAATCTGTAATACCTATACTATAACACTTCTAACATAGTTCTGGCCCATATTTTGCCCATTTCCGTCCGTGACAAAATTTGCGAAAGGAAAACGCGTTTAAGAAGCCCGTCCGTGTGATTTGGCCATGTGGAGGACGTCGTAGGCTTCTACTGAGCATCGCATCTGAAGGGAAGACTGTGCGGCTCAACAATATAATGCGCATGATGCGAATATAGCAGATTGTGTTTCTTCCCAGGATGCCCAGAACGATTGACTAAGATGTGTCCTAAAGTGATACTTTCCTGAAACGAACAGCGAAGTGACATTCAGGATCCTTCGACTGAATCAATCCATCGCTTCAAACCCGCTTCATTAATGAAGTACTCTTCTCCGAATTCACTCTGTTTTCGCTGCGCTGTGTATGATCACTGCGCAATCAAAGTGAGTGAAACGCACGAGGAAAGCAGACATTCGTATGGCCTGATCTGCTCCCGCGACGTCAGCAGGTCGGGACTGCAACCGACAGGGAGTGACGTTCGACTTTTCTGGTTCGAGTTGGGGTTTTGTAGAGGTTGTCCACATAAGAGGCCCAGATAAGAGGTCATCTTGTTTGTTGCACAACATGCCGCTGCTCAAAACGTGAGATTTACCGAGGCTATCTCACTGCTCCTTCAGAGCAAAACGGAAACTATTCCTGCAGTTTCTTGGTTCTGATTGCCATCAAATACCGACACAACACGCAGGACAGAGCGCAGCAGCAGTGACGTCATGAGTGTGTATTCGACATATCGTTTATATTATATTCATATTATTAACGAAGGATGTTGTACTTACGATACATGGGGTGCCATCATCTTCTACGCCGTAGTTTCTTATGGACCATGCACATCGGTAATGGCAGTGCAGCGCCCGACCGCCGAAAAACTATGCAATAAAAGAAAACATGTCTAATAATTTATTCTCTCTTCTTGTGCATTGGTAACAGTGCTATAGAACACGATGACATCTTTTAATCACCCCGGTGGACTGGGGCCAATTACATGGTCGATTACGGCCTACCCTGCGTGCAATTCGGCGGCGACGTTTTGCTGTTACAAAGCCCGTGTGGCAGCGATGGGCAGTAATAGTAATACTTTGTATTATAATACTATTACTGTAATACTTTTGAGTATTTGTGTTATGTATTATAATACTCATTTTTGAAATGTATTTGCATCTGTATTATAATACATAAAACGAGGTATTACATATATTATAATACTTTTGAAGGTGTAATACTTTCCCAGAGGTCGTAAGTTCGACCTGCAAAGTGTCACCAGTGCACTTTATCAGTAATTTTTCGTGTCCCACAAACATTTGAACACGAACAAGGCTCCTATTACAGTGTTTCCTTGCCCCAAATTATCCCAAAGGGAGTGACTTTGGGGCCAGTGGTTACTGGAGGTTTCCTCGCATTCCTTCCACTTCAGAATCCGTGAGGATGAGTCATACAAGTGCAAGCCCTTTGTCTTATGAAAGAGTTTGTCCTGTGCACCCAGTTACCCCTGTATGGCGGTTGCACTATGGTCAGTCATAGGTTTTTGAACGGCCCATATTTTATCGTCCAGAGTGGATGAAATCAGGGCGCTGCCACAGTGAGAGCAAGTTGCCCACTGTGATCGAATTGATCAGCGCTATCTGATCTTATTCGGAAAGATCAGGCCATGTGCAAAAATGTAAGCGTGAATAAAACGTCATTGGAGAATGATTGTCTCAATAAGTAATGGGCATATACCTAAGTAATTCTTCTCTTCTTTTCCTTTCTTTCTCCCCAAGTTAAGTATCAATGTATTGCAAGTATTACTCGTGTAATACACAGAAGTATTAGTATTATGTATAATAATACTCGTTTTTGAAATGTATTTGTATCTCTATTATAATACCGATTTCTAGGAAGTAATATGTATTAGTATTATAATACAAAGTATGAGTATTACTGCCCATCCCTGCCGTGTGGGATGCAATAGATCATGACATACTGAGAGGATGAATGCGTAAGTTAATGTACTCCACGTACCCATCTTGCGATAAATGCCGGTTCGCATGTTATTCCATGGGCGCCTGTTCCTGAAAGCAAGAACACAACGAGTTAGTAGGATAACGGCTAAGGGACGATTGCCCTGTGCTGAGATTTCAACACAGTAGAGTACCGATATTATTGGCAGTGGAGTAGCCCGTCCTGCCAGCGTCGGGACTAATGCTTCCTCGTTTTCTTTATAATCTTAACAAGACATATCTGAGCATAAATAAGGAGAGAAGGTGCATAAACGATGCAAACATGAGGTCAATTACATTCGTGCTTGATAATCTCCGTTACCATATCCGCTATTCCTGGTGTTGGCACGCTCCAAACGTCACGCGGCAGCACGTGAAAACCGTTCTAGTTGGCCCAAATTCAAATAAGTTGTTTGTCAACTAGTTGTTTTCAAATAAGCAACACATGGTCCTCCCGCGAGAGCTATTGGCGAAGCGACGGCGAGGTGATGCACTTAAAGCGCGTTACGGGACAAGGACAAGTGTAATATCTCGGACCAGGTTCTCGCACAAATGAAAAAGTGAAATGTGTCGGTGGCGTGTTTTACTAGGAGTACTACTTGTGCATCGAAGCACGTTCACCGTACATGTCCCGAAAACACAATGGGTACTAAACCACTCTAGTCCTTTAAAGGGAGACTTCGCAACCAAATGGATTTCAAACTTGTGGTATCCCCGTAATCATTTACACGAACAGAACGCAGTTGTGAAATATCCAGAGTTGTACACGTTACTCGAAAAAAGTAATTGATTACGATTACTGTTACTACTGCGCGAAAAATAATTCTTTACCGTTACAAATTATTTCATCCAAAATGTAATACCGATAAAAAATGTAAGGCGTTACTTTTCCCGTTACTTTTAAATTGTGCGTCATAGCAAAGCCAACATATGCCTGCAGTGAATGCAACCATGCAGCTCTTGTTGCAAATTCTAATATAACTCACCAACATACATGATAAGTGAAATACATTTGAAAGCAACATACGAAACACATATAGGCGTTTATTACAGATTTATATACACATTTAAAAAAACATCGAATCATACGCTTCGTTTTGTTACTATTGTTATGTTCAGCCCGCACAATTTATCAATACTGTCACCTATTTTACTGTTGCTCCAGTAGGTCGCGGTTGCAAGAGATTATCATGGAACACGTGTGGACTAGAGACGACCGTCACAGTGACCTCTGCGTCATTCCTTTAGTCGAACTCGTGGTGGAACAGGACAGATTGGATTGCTGAAACGGGTTGCCATTGTTGACGGAAGGTTAAAAAATTAATCGACTACTCGGTAATTGATTACCGAAAATTGTAATCAGATTACTTGGAAAATTACTTGTTCACAAAGTTAATTGATTACGTTGAAAATTACTGAAAGAAGTAACTGATTACTAGTAACCCAGTTACTAGTAACGCGTTACGTACAACTCTGGAAATATCCCAGTTGAAAACGAAGGGGCAATCATAAAAGCCACTTTTGAAATTTGAAAAAGTCTCGGTGCGACCACCGAGCGTCGATGGAAGCCCATTCCTGCGATGTGTCCTGACTCTCAGGGAAGCAGTGTCTGAGTATTCTGATCCCGAATCTTCGTCCACGGTTTTGTGTAGGCAAGGTAACACAGCGGCTGATGCGACCGGCGTTATATGCTACTTGTCCACTCCATGCAGAGTGACGTCAACGCGGTGACCTTGGGACGGAAAAACTACTGCTACCTCCTTTCCACGTTCCTGTTTTTTTTATTGCTTTTTTTGCTCGAGGCATAATTCGTCACATGAGGATGAAACACCATTGATGATAGGTATATAGTTATGCACCGACTACGATGTGCAGCAATTTCTTCTACGCTCGTTCCGAAGTCTCCCTTTAATGTGTCAGACGTCACAATCCTGAGCCTGGATGTGACAGCTTCCCTTATAATACCGTCTTCCCTGCCTACATCCCGCCCACAAAAAGCTGCTGGAAATTTTAAGGTGGGTGATAAAAACGAATTGTCGAGCGGGATTGTATTTTCCATGGACCGCACCACATGAGACATAAGCATAAAAGGTATAAGTGTCAGCCGCGAGCCGATATGCTACAGAAGTGGTTATCGTGACGGTCTGAATCATCGAATCGGTTCGAATCGGAAATCATCGGTCTGAATCGGTAATAATTGGCGAATTAGCTAGACCGGACGTTTAGGAAATATTTGGCGAGACGCCAATTTTGCGATGCATGTTCCATGCTACTGTACAATGGAGCTCATCCGAGTCCCAATGCCGGAACTCCTGAGACAGCGCCAGGATATCGGGGCTTGCCGATGCTTTTGTGATGAATCAGACATTTCTTGATGAACTTGACGTTGACGACTAAGCACACATTAACAAGTCGCGGACCAGGAGGAAGGACGAAATGATGTCAGAATGGGTGTGGGGTCGATGTGGGCTAGTGTAAATGTCTGAAGTGTCCTAAATGTGTGCCAAGATAGTGTTACAATAAATTACACTCAGGGTGTCACTTCGACTTAGTGAAACTGTATCTCTGCAAAATACAATTTACTATACTTTTCAGCCACTCTCAAGCATATTTTACGGAGCTCTTAATTCGCGGTAAAGTGACCACGCGAAATTTGAGAAGCTCAGGTCATCGCACAAATTACTACTTTGACAGCATTAAGTGTAAAGCGACGATACGGCTGTAGTTTTCCATTCTTTACGAATGCCGACCAAGTGCTGATAACATTGAGCCCGATCTTCAACTTGTCGTTATCTTATAACGCGCACTAAGTGCACCACTTCGCCTGTGGTGGTGGTGGTAGTGATGGTGAAAGAACTCGCCCATGACTCGCCACGAGCTCTTGCGCGAGCCTACCAAAGCATCTTTCGAGTGTGCGAATTTTAAATATTTCTTTATTTCTATTGTTCTGGTGCCCACGAACGGCCAGAGGGCCTCCCTAACGGTGCTCCATACAAACAGTCAATACAAAGAAATAAATTAAAACACCATAATTACATAGAATAAAACAAAAACATAAATACTACGGCAAAGACAAAACTTGTAGATGGCGAGCCAACAACTGGCTTAGCTTTGGACCCATCATGAAGGAGGCATCGAAGTTGGCGTACGATGCGAAATAGGTCACCACTGAACAGATCAAAAACCCCGGAATGGGAGTTACATACAATCTGAAGCCTCAAAGAAGGCGATTTCTCATAACTGTTACCACATACATAAAATCTTCTGTGGGCTCTAGTGTTGCAATGTGGAACATAGAAATTGAGCCTTGATACGATCGCAGCTGAATCGATTTGGTTATGAAAACATTTGTAAAAAAACAGCAGGTCACGATAGGTTCTTGTGGACAAAAGAGGAATAGAATAACGAGCACAAAAATTGGGAAAACGGTAGTTCAGAGTCCTCAAAAATTTGCATTGCACGCTCTCAAGTTTGTCCGAATTAGTCTTACAAGCTGAGTTCCATGCAACAGATGCGAACTCCAGAATAGGAATTACAAGCGATTTGTACAGAACAAGCGAACAAGACGGATTTTTAAAATTTCTAGACAATCTCATCATACCTCCCAAAACCGAGTGGGCTTTTTTGACGATGGATGCAACATGAAGATTAAATGTAAGTCTACTATGTAGAATCACACCAAGATCACGGGCTGAAAACACACGAGGTAGCGCAACTTCATCAATATAGTAACCCAAGCAGCACAATGTACTGAAAGTCGAGTGCAATAGGGGTGGACGGTATGTGTCTTATCAATGTTCTTTAGTTGCACGAGCCTGTTCAAGGCCTTCCACCTACCCGTCCACCCCTATTGCACTCGACTTTCAGTACATTGTGCTGCTTGGGAAGTGAACAGCAAGGGAGACGTCTTTGTTGTGAAAGCTAACAGCTTGGTTTTAAGCAAGTTCAGTGCTAGGCCGTTATCTTCGATAATGCTTGCAAACGATAATGCTTGCTATGACAGAGTTCTAGATCGAACCAACCAACTTCAACCAACAGTTAAGAATCTCCATCACACAATCACACAACGCTCTGATTGTTCAGTTTAGCAACGATCTGCTAAAGACTAATTCGAATAATTTGTCTGAATGATTTGAATGTGAATTGGTGTTTTGAATTTGTCTATTCATATTCGCGCAAGCCGTCTGAAAATTGACATCTACAAAACCAAGGAAGTTTTATCTTCCCCCCACTGGAGAAACTGCCGCCACATACCAGTAATTATGGCAGTGCGGACGACAGACATATTCAGTGCGCTTTTATTCACATTAATAGGCGCTCATTTTTGCGAAAACATGACACATCCATGTAAATGACCTCGTGTCGGTACATGGCGATGCACGATGCCCTGCTTTCCTCCCATAGGAAAGAAGCAAGATATTTATTGTTCTGTGTTTTACGCACAGTTAAGTTATTGCCTAAGCCAAAACCTAGCTAAAGGATTGTAAGGGACTTACCAAGAGCAATGCAAGCTGCGAGCACGATAAGTGTCGTGCGACTGGTATTCATCTTGATCAACGGCGGTACAAGGACAGAATGACCTCAGTATTCACAGTACCTGTTGTCCGCGGCGACGCCCCGACTCTTATATCACATATCCCCCCCACCAGTTCTTTCAGACAGGGCTTATCAGGCAGCGTCCCATCTCGCTCTCCAAAAGAGAATGGCTTCGCCTAGGGTCGATGTGTAACAATGGAATAATTGATGACATGTTCAGATAAGCCTGTTGAATTAACGTCATGTGTCATGATGTAGTCAATATAGCTTCCCAAGCAGCACAATGTACTGAAAGTCAAGTGCAATAGGGGTGGACGGGTAGGTGGAAGGCCTTGAACACACTCGTGAAACTGAAGTACTCTGATAAGACACATACCGACCACCCCTATTGCACTCGACTTTCAGTACATTGTGCTGCTTGGGTTTTGTCTCCTGCCGTTAACACACCCAATCGTAACGTTGCTTCCCACTCAATTTGCGATAAGGTCATTCCGGGTTCGAGTGCGATTATTCTCTAAAACGACCGCGAGTATGATTCACGATGTCTTTGTGACGATGGGGCTTGTCGGACAAAGAGACTGAGATGGCAAAAAAAGAAAGAAAGGAAGAAACTCACACCCAAGCAGCACAACGTTGTGAACGTTGATGTATATAGGTGTGGTGCTTCATTTCGCAGGGATACCCATGAAGACAAACAATCTTGACCTACCCGGTAACCCCTATGCACTCGCGCGTTCAGTACATTGCGCTGTTTGGGAAAAAGTGTCTAAACTGTTGTGCCATCAGATGCTTACAGAAGATTATTACAGCGTCGTGTTCACAACGGCATGTCCCATAGACGATCCTCTGTTTACGAATGTGTGACGTCACAAGAAGACTGGTTCGAAGTTATATTTTACTGTGGTGGGCAAGAAGCGGGAAAAACGCGTCTGCTGATAAAGCTGACATTGCCCATCAGCATGCGTTGCGCGGCGACGTTACCTAACCAATGACGTAGGGTCGCAGGTCGCCAATTGTGTGTATGTGTGTGGGGGGGGGTTTATTATGTGGGGGGGAAGGTCAGCCAGAATGGACGGCTTGCTATTCCTTACTAAATGATTCGTTAGTGCGTAGTCCTGCGGTAGTTAAAAGCAAGGCGATGGGGGGGGGGTGGTCGGAAGTCCCACACACGATGTCACAGGCTGTTGAGGAGACCGGTATATTGTGACCGTTTATTGTGAAAAAGTTCGGTTCAGTATTTTTGTTGTTGTTGAAATTCCGAATACAAAGCTTCCATGTGAATACATCGACGTCTCCAGAGGACATTCTACATTTATGTTCTTACTTCCAGATAAATTTATTGACCGGGCGTTTCATCAAGGCCTGCTTTAGGTGTCCAATAAATGTTTCCAAACAAGAAAACCGGACTGGAGTTTGCCAGTTCTCAAGTGGCATTGGTATTACTGTCACTAGAGACAGCCCATAATGTTAGCAGCAGAGCAGCCATTATGCAGGCTGTCCCACATGTAGAAATGCATTTCGTTCTTTTAAGTCGGTGCCTGCACAGCAAAAAGCAAAAACAATACAACAGCAAGATAATGCTTTGGTTGTGCAGCGCAAAAGGGCGCTCCTCCACTCGCTTATCCACCAATGAATTATGAATATATAATGAATATATATATATATATATATATAAAAGTGAAATAATAAGACTTGGACTACAGATTACAGGAACATTAAGAAAAACTAATTCATTTAATGGGCAATTTAACACATAGATTAAAAAAAGAATGGTCGACGTTTCGACAGTGGCACTGTCTTCGTCAGGACAAAAACGTTTTTTGTCCTGACGAAACTGTCCACTGTCGAAACGTCGACCATTCTTTTTATAATCTATGTGTTAAATTGCTCATTAAATAAACTAGTTTTTGTTAACGTTCCTGTAATCTGTAGTCCAAGTCTTATTATTTCACTTTTATTCAACTTCGTAGCCGTCTGATATATTAACCTATTTGTCCTATATATATATATATATATATATATATATATATATATATATATATATAAGTGAAATAATAAGACTTGGACTACAGATTACAGGAACGTTAACAACAACTAATTTATTTATTGGGCAATTTAACACATAGATTAAAAAAAGAATGGTCGACGTTGCATATTGCTTAAATAGGTTTCCTCGGTGACGTCACAATCGGTGCAAGTATGCCACGTGGCAGTTGTCTGAGTCATATTCTGGAACATTCCGCAAGGTCAAGTCCGGGTGGTGATGTCACCTTTCTTGGGGAGCCAGCTCAGGGTGAGCTGTACTGAGGCCATAGCTGAAAAGAAAAGAAAAAAAAGGAAAATAAAAGGAAAAAAATGGGAAAGTATATCCCATCTAGACGACCAGATTCCTTACTGTTGAAAGTACACCGGGATCTTCGTTAATGATTGATTGGAATTTGTAAATGAGGTAAGACTCGCGTTGTTCCCTGCCTCTATCGGAGCTAAAGTTTGATTGAAGAATAAAAAGGGCAACGTCATTTATTGAATGACCAGGTTGGTTGAAATGACGAGAAACAGGAAGATTTGGCTTTTTATTAACGTCCGACCGGTGGTTGTTGAATCTGATCCGAAAAGATGTTTTGGTTTGACCTACGTATTGTGCTTGACACGCGTTGCACTGAATGGCATAAATGACGTTGGCACACTAAACTTGCTATCCCCTACAGCCAGGCACTTCGTTATAGACGCATCTGTTCCAGCGACAGTGATCTGGATAGAAATTTGAACCAACTCAAGCAAACATTCATCAGTCGCGAATTCCCACCTAGTTTAGTTGAGGACGCAATAAGGAAGGCCCGCAGGGCAGATCGCAAAGCTCTGTTCCAAAACCGCAACCGCAAATCAGACAATGGTTCCGTCAACCTCGTTGTAACATTCAACAATAATGTTTCCAACATCAACAGTATACTTAATCGCCACCACGGTATTCTTTGTCAGTCAGAGCGCATGCGACAAATCTTCCCGGAACCGCCACGTGTGACCTACAGGCGCTCGCAAAACCTCCACGATAATCTAGTCAGCTCCAAAGTCAACCGACCAACAAGTCCGACGGCAGGCTGCCACCCGTGCAATGGCCGCAGATGTCAAATATGCAAACTAATGCGAAGTGCCCACGTGCTTAACAGCACAAATTCTAATTTCTTCGTCAAAATTCATGGTGACTTTGACTGCAATTCATCCAACGTCATTTATGCCATTCAGTGCAACGCGTGTCAAGCACAATACGTAGGTCAAACCAAAACATCTTTTCGGATCAGATTCAACAACCACCGGTCGGACGTTAATAAAAAGCCAAATCTTCCTGTTTCTCGTCATTTCAACCAACCTGGTCATTCAATAAATGACGTTGCCCCTTTTATTCTTCAATCAAACTTTAGCTCCGATCACGGAGTAAGAAGACTAGGAGATGACACTGCCCATAGAAGCAAGCGCCGGCGCGCGACCAGAGACTGTCACGTTGGGGAAGAGAAAAAAGGCAGTTGCTGACTTCACGCGACAGATGGCACGGCGGCACTGTCTTCCATTTTGCGCTTTTACATGGAAGGCTATGGGGGAAAACAGTGCTTTTCGCGAGTCGTACAGCAGCCTCTACGGATGATGACAAACTAACGAACGTGAACGATGTTTGTCTTGGCAATAAATATCATTCTTGTCAACTACATAACGCTTCTTGTTTAGCGAAACCAACGGAAAACAATTTCATTCTTTTGCCTCTCGGTTCTGTTGAGCAGACGACAGGAGCACGGTGATCGCGTAAGCGTTTCATCTTCTTCTTCTTTCCTAGCGTTTAATTAACGTGCTTTCACGTGTTTTAGTCACGCCGCCTGACAAGCGACAGTATCACGTGACCGCATGCTTCGGAAATTCTGCGTCCTCGTGCAACAGATGGCAGTGCGGGCCGGGCCGCCGAGCGCGCGCTCCTCGTACATTCTCTGGTCGCGGGAGAGAGTGAAGTTTCATCTCCTAGTCTTCTTACTCCGTGGCTCCGATAGAGGCAGGGAACAACGCGAGTCTTACCTCATTTACAAATTCCAATCAATCATTAACGAAGATCCCGGTGTACTTTCAACAGTAAGGAATCTGGTCGTCTAGGTGGGATATACTTTCCCATTTTTTTTCCTTTTTTTTCTTTTCTTTTCAGCTATGGCCTCAGTACAGCTCACCCTGAGCTGGCTCCCCAAGAAAGGTGACATCACCACCCGGACTTGACCTTGCGGAATGTTCCAGAATATGACTCAGACAACTGCCACGTGGCATACTTGCACCGATTGTGACGTCACCCAGGAAACCTATTTAAGCAATATGCAACCCTTGTACCTCTTTTGTCCTGACGAAGACAGTGCCACTGTCGAAACGTCGACCATTCTTTTTTTAATCTATGTGTTAAATTGCCCAATATATAAATTAGTTGTTGTTAACGTTCCTGTAATCTGTAGTCCAAGTCTTATTATTTCACTTTTATTCAACTTCGTAGCCGTCTGATATATTAACCTATTTGTTCTATATATATATATATATATAGGTCGAGGGAAGTACAAAAGTCAAACGGCCGCGAAGTTTTACAGTTGTGGAAGGAAAAAGACGCGGACAACAGATTTTAAGGAAGTTAGGAACACTAGTTCATTTAATGGGCAGAAATTAAAAGTTGAATGAGAAACGGGTCGACGTTTCGACAGTGGCGCTGTATTCGTCAGGACAAGAGATGCGCAGGGGGCTACAGATTGCTTAAATAGGTTTGGTGTGTGACGTCATCATCGGTACAAGGCACGCCACAGGCGGTTGTCGGTGGGTCAGGTACGGGAATATTCCAGAAGGTCAAGTCCGGGTGGTGAGGTCATTCTGCTTTGGTCCCTCTCCGTTTTGGGGGAAAACATTCCTGGGCAGGGTGAGTGCTGGTTCGGACTCTGCTGAAAAAAAAAAAAGAAAGAAAGGAAGAACAGAAAGGAACGGAACGAAAGAAGCTCAACTAGGCGGCCAGATTTCTTACCGTTGACAGTGCTCCGAGATCTTCGTTAATGGTTGATTGGAATTTGTGAATGAGATAGGATTCGCGTTGTTCTCTGTACCGATCTGAGCTAAAATTTGACTGGAGAATGAAAAGTGACACATTATTTAGGGAGTGACCTGGTTGTTTGAAATGCCGAGAGACCGGGAGGTTTGGCTTTTTTGTAACGTCAGACCGGTGGTTGTTGAACCCGATCCGAAATGATATTTTGGTCTGACCTACGTATTGTGCTTGGCACATGTCGCACTGAATGACATAAATGACGTTAGATGAATTCCAGTCAAAGTCACCATTAATTTTGACGGAAAAATTAGAATTAGTGCTTTAGTGGGTTCGTGAGACGTACCCAGCATCCATAACCCGACGTTCGCTGGATGTTGGTGGGCGGTTACCGGTTCTGTGGGCTTACGGTCACTTAACCCATCAAAAACAGAGAGGGAAGTAACGTCCTCTGGATGCGAGGCAAAAACAGGGTCAAGTATGGATTCGGTTGAAACAGGACTTCTAGTTGGTACAGATACAAGTTGCTCTAAATTAAAAGTTAACGAAAGGTCGATAAAAGCTCTAGCATCCGGAGACGAGGGGGCACTCAGGTTAGTCCAATCTATATGCAGGTAATTCAAATCACCAAGCAGAAGAACATGACTTTTTGTATGCTTATTGCTGACGAGTGCTAAAATGTCATGCAAATATTGGACAAACAAAGCAGAACAATTGGGTGGGCGGTAACACACACCAATGACAAAGTCAGGGTAGGTATGGGACAGCGACACCCAACATGATTCAATTTCAGTATCAACATGAATAGAGGTAGCGGACAAGTGCTTTTTAACGGCGATCAGTACGCCACCTCCTTTCTTTACTTGCCTATCACATCTAAATACATGATAGTCGCCAAAACAAGTGTTCATCTCTATATCGTGTATATCAGATGACAACCAGGTCTCTGTTAAGATGACGATATCCGAGGAACAGTCGTACAAAACACTACATAAAGCGTCAAGTTTTGGAATAACACTCCTAATGTTCATAAAAACAACGAAAAGCGAAGACACTGATCTACTATTAACAACAGGTGATACACTACTCACATCTTGTAGCTACGCCTGTAATTCTTTAACATGGGATTCATCGTGGTTGTATTGGTAGCACTTCGAACCGATGAATAGCTTGTCATACCTGAGCTTAAAGGGCTGTGACTGATTTTTGCTAGATTCGACCAGTTTGCGGCGGGCGAGTCGCGTGGCACTAGAGAAATCGTTCGAGATGCTTAAGTCTGTACCCTTAAGCGCTTTACTAGACGTTAGAACCTGATCTTTAAGCTTGAAGAATCAGAACTTTGCGATAATCGGCCGAGTGTTATTCGTACGGAATGTGCTTATGAAACTCCCGCTTTATTTTATTGTATTGTTGGCTGTTTACAAAAGCCCAGGTACGCGCAACATTAACTTCTACCTTTTTTAACTTTGTAGCTCATTAACTTGACTAACTTTTCAGATTGAACTGTCCCGTTTTCTTCTACTTCTGCCCATTCAGGGAGGCTTTCTTCAGCTTCCTGGAGGCATGTTATGTGTAAAGTACAACAACTAATCCAGGCGTGTAGCGTCCCCAGTAAACCAGAGACGTCCCCTGAACATCCACGTGATACCCTGACTCAGAGGTTTGAACGTCCCAGGGAGCATGGGACAAATCCCATAGACATCAGCTGTACGTCAAGGGGACAAAAAACCTTCTCCTGTTGCATATTCCACGAACATCCCACAAACGTATAGTAGACGTCCGCGGGATATTGACAGCTTTGAGATTGAGATTCCGCATGGATGTTTATTGGGAGCTTGAAGTTGCTTTTATCATCTTAAAAGCTAACTAGCTTCAGAACCTTACGCAAAAAGTAAACTTAAGCAGTTTTATTTCCTACTAATACAAAAGTAGCAGTTACAAGATCACTTGCATATTTTGAAACATTTTGCGAGAGTTGTGTGTGTGTGGGGGGGGGGAGATGGTGTTGGCACCATTAACGATTAACGGACCTATAACTATACAGAGTGGCCACCACGTTACTATATATTTCGTTCCCTGTTTCCTCTCTGTGCCCGTTTCTGGTATTTCTCATAACGGACACAGAGCGCGGCGGTTTAAATAAGGCAAACAGAGAAATGGAAAAGCTCAGAGTTCAAAAAGCTTCGAAAGGTAGTAGCATTCCCTTTCCAAGAGAAAACAAATACTATATATTGCTTGCCGCGTGAACTTCCGCGAATTCGAGGGTACTGCTCGCCTCCGAAACAAAACGGAGGGTGAGCTGTCTAAGTATAATTCTATTATGCACAAAAAATAATAGTCAAGTGAGGTGTTGCGTGGTGTATTAACTCTGCAACAAGGTAACGCCTGTGTTTCTTACTACTCTTGGTCAGAGACACTCAGTACGTTCATCGAAAGTCAAATTTGGGAGTGCCACAGAATTCCGCATCTCTGCCTCTTTCGCAATAAATGGTCATTGGACCGTCTATGTTACTTTGAAGTAACATAGACGGTCAGTTTGGGAAGGAGCGAAATCTTGCAATGTTGCACAGGACCGCCCTTTGTTTCTGAGAAACGTTATTCAGCCCCTGTTTGGCACGTACTTTTTTGTTCGTGATGCGATAACCTCAGAATATCCAAATCTCGATGTACCCAAGATATTCTCTTTGGGACGTACAGAGGATATACAGATTTGGATATCCCCAACAACTAAAATATTTTGAGGAGACAGACTGGACGTCCATGTGACGTCCATGGAACATACCTACAGTTGTGACATCTGCGACATAGTTTAGATCACATCACGAATATCCATGGGACGTACATAGGATGTCTCGACGTTTTGGACGTCTGCGACACATTTTGGACGTCTTCAGGATATTCGTGGTTTACTGGGGTCTACACCATTCACCCGCACATGCATGGGACTCTACCTTTCGGCAAACAATGGAAACTTATTCAATGTTACTGTCACAGGCAGATTCATAAACCGAAACTATGAGAGGTCACCCGAAATCAAGATGAACAGCAAAACACATTTGTGTTTGCTCTGTGTCACATTTCTAGGCTTGTTACATTAGCTGTTGCGATACTGTGCATAATTTTTGTTGGGTCTGCGGTTATCCGTGGATGACTTCACATTTCTGTAAAAAAAGTGAGGTTAGCTTGGCAATTTTCAAAGTTCAATTGAAAAAATAAATTTCTCGCAATTAAACATTGTCCAAAGCCTTCCTCAATGGTGACAAAAGTTTCCAGTAGGTGATTGCTGAAAGTCCCACAATCCTCCGGCGAGTACGTCGTCAGTTAGAATTTTTGTATCACCTTAGGCGAAGCACCCTATATATTGTGCTATATCTTGTTTACATAAATCTGCTAACTAGTTGCACACATAATGTGCAAAAGTATGCACGGATAGACAGGAAACTTCACTTGAGGCACTCCTGGATATAGCTATGCAAGCTCCTGGGGCTGCATGGCTGACCTTTCCCCTTTCTTTTTTGTTCTTTTTCTTTTTGCTGCTAATAACTCCCCCCCCCCCTGGGGAAAATAATATTATCTTTCACTCCTGTGTATTGCGAAAATATATAGATTAAACCTGATGCGAGTTAAAACTCGTCAACTGCTCAGTTTGTGCCCATTGAAGTGTGTAGGAATTCACACTCGTTTCGAATAGAAGAGATTTTAAAATGGAATGATTCACTGCTGAATTCAATACTCTCCAACTTGCTCTATACCTCGAATGTGTCTTCCTTTTATCTATCCATGGAGCAGTCTTACCCGCGCAACATGTTTGCTCACATTGATTCAGTTGCGGCAGTGATGATGATGATGGTTGGATGCTAAACCAATTGCTCCAATTCGTTCCTCTTGTGTGAAGGAGATCTTCACTGCACGACACGTCGGTTCACATTAGTCCAATTGGATATCATTGTTTCTTATTGGCACCCAATGCTCGAATACTTGAATTGGTTTCTAATTTCCTGGGAATCTTCTTCACCACAATATCTGTTAGACCGCTGAAACATGAAGCCAGCTTCCCTCAACACCTTCCATTACTTCAATGAGAAATACCTGCGTTATTCACATGAAACGAATTGGGTGTCTGAGTTCTCATTGAAATCATTGTTTATCATTGGACAAATTAGCTAGTGATTACCTAGGAGACTACTTCGAACGTGACATAGCTCTCTCTCCACTCTTGGCTCCATTATTTACAAAACAGAGAACGGAGTTCTTAGAAGTCGGTCCAAACGCACATTCCCGCACGCCGTCGGTCATGACATTGCTCACATCTGTGAGGCCGACAACGGCGATAGCTTTATCGTCACCACCACCACCAGGGGGAGCCGTTCATGATTGGCCGAGACCCCGGTTCCGGGTGAGTCGGAGAACCGAACTGAATCGAAGGACCGAAGAGCCAGAGAGAACCATTCATTCACGAACTCAATCGAAGAATCGGAGGAGACGTAGAAGCCAATGGCGACCGTGCACAGACGAGCTCCTTAACTGTAGATAATCGTGTGTTGTCGATCCAGTCCAAAGAAGAATGGGTGATTTTCAAGTTGAGAGGTGCCGCTATGCATGCTGGGTCTCCGAACTTCCGCTCTGAAATTTTGCTGAATTGGAGCAAAGCGAAACTTTATAAACTCTGGCTTAAACGGCAACCTAGATGATACATAATGTAAAACCCCGAGACTATAGGGAACACGAAGGGACAGACACAACACGAAGTCATTTTTTCATTGTCAACCTAGATGAGTTCTCCTGCGAACGTCTGCGCCCCGAAGAAGCAAGGCACATTAACAAATACTAAGCAGATACTTTTCTTATGACAAAGATAATAAGATTTAGTGACAGATCGTGCATGTTTCGGTTTCCTTTGGCGTGCGCTTTGAAATCGCGATCTTTTGCTGTGCGAAATGTTCTGTTACAACGCGGTCAATTTTACGCTTCATACAACAAAGATAACAACCAACATTTCAGACATGGCACAACAAAATGTACATCTAGTATTCTACGCACCAATCGCCTGCACTCTGAGGATAATACGCATCTAGTCGTTTCCTTTTAGTTTGGGACGAAGCTGTGCGATTTTAGCGATATTATTTTCACATTATCAGTTGAAAATGTTATTACAGTCACGTACAATTCAACATATAAAGTACACAGCACGGCATTTGGTGAAAAGTGCCTACACCACTTCGTTAAGTTTATTTCCATTAAACATATTCCTCCCCCCCACCTTAGTTCAATTTTCGTTTCCGCTTATAACATTTTTTTCATAGGCGCAGGTTCCAAGGGTTCGTGATACATTTTATATCCTTTTTCAGCAGGATTAGTGTAGTTAAACGCTGAACATCCGCTTATTTTTGCGTCGAAAACAAGCTGACGCTATACGAGTCCAGCAGAAGTTCGGACCGAAAGCCTAAATCCACGTGACATTGCAACTTCCCTTACGTCATTTTGACAGGAAGTTGCAAACCACCCCTGCCACACAATCTTCGGCAAGCTTAGGGCCAACTCTCACTTGGCGACGGCCGACGCGACGTCTTGAGCGGGCGGCGGAAATACGATGCGCATTGCCGGCGTTGGGAGAGGAGAGACGCTCCAGCCAAAAAAATTGCCATACTGAACTTCCTTCGCTGAGGATTTTTTTGTGCCGTGTTAGCGCCGCGAAGCAACCGTGGTTATGATTGACGCACAGACGTGTACAGATGGAGAGGGGACAGGAGGAAGAAGTGGGTACAGCGTGATTATTAGTGTCCGTCCTTCAGCAGGTGCAGGTGCGATGCATTTGACAGGTGGTACACACATCTATACTGATGACACATTAGAGAAAGGGTACAAAGAAGGTGGTGAGGGGGAAATACAAATTCTTGTTCGAGAGGATTGATGGCGCGAAAAAATAATAAATTGCCTTCTTTGGTTGTCATACGTGACCAATACAAGAATACACGAGAAAGAACTTAAATGTTTGCGACGCTAATGAGGTCGCTTAGTTGCTACATGTCTATCAGCATGCTGCAAACGCCAAGGGAAAGTAGTTTTCCAAGAAGCAGCACTATTTTAATACTGAGCTATATACGATACCACATGTGGACACGAATTATCAACAAGGACACTCCGTAAACATTAAACCTAATCTACAAAGAGCAACACCAGTTGCAGGGGGACAAAAAAGAAGGGATTGCCGGATTAACAAAGACCGCAGTGTTTTTATGCTGAACACAAACTCGAGAGTACGGGGGTTCTGCAGATAAGCATCCGATTAAGTGTTTTCATTAGTGTCCACAAAACCGACGGGAGTGCAGCGTGTGCGCATGTGTAACGCTCCTCTAAATACTTGTAACATAGTTTTGGCCCACAGTTTGGCTTTTTCCCTCTGTGACAAAATTTTTGAAAGGAAAACGCGCTTAGGAAGCCCGGCCGTGTGAGGTGGCTATGTGAAGCACACGTCGTAGCCTTCTACTGAGCATCGCATCTGGTGGGAAAACTGTGTGGCTCAACCATATAATGCGCATGATGCAAACATAGTAGATTGTGTTTCTTCCCAAGATGCCCACTACGGTTTCAGGTGACTAAGATGTGTTCTAAAATGATGCTTTTCTCAAACGAACAACGAAGTGACGTTCAGGATCCATTGACTGAATCAATTAATGGCTCCAAACCCGCATCATTACTCAAGGAGCCTTCTCCGGATCCACTATGTTTTCGCTGTGCGGTATATTATCACTGGGCAATCAAACTTACAGAAACGCACGAGGAAAACAGCCTGACCCGATTTCCTCCCGTGACGTCAGCCGATCGGGACTGCGACCGTCACCAGAGTGACATTCGACTTCCCTCGTTCACTTACACCCTCTTTGAAGGAGTGGAAGTTTTGTAGAGGGCGTCGCCCCACTCTCTCGCGCGCTCAACAGGTTAGCCCTATCCCTCGTTCTTTCGCATGAGGCCATCTTGTTTGTTGCACACCATGCCGCAGCCAAAACGTAAAATTTATCGAGGCTATCTCACTGTTCCTTCAGAGCAAAAGGAACACCTTTTCTGCTGTTTCCTGGTTCTGATTGCCGTCAAATATCGACGCAACACGCAGGACACGGCGCAGCAGCGGTGACGTCATGAGCATGTTTCCGTACCGTTTATATAATATTAATAATATTAACGATTTCAAAGTATGTTCTACTTACGATACATGGTGTGCCATTGTCTTCTATTCCGTAGTTTCTTATGGACCACGCACATCGGTAATGGCAGTTCAGCGCCCGACCTCCGAAAAACTAAGAAATAAAAGGAAACAGGTCTAATAATTTGTTCTGTCTGGTTATGCATTGGTAACAGTGTTATACATACAACAGCATGGCATCTTTCAAGCACACTGGCGAAGTGTGGCCAATTACGACCTATCTCGCGCCACAGTTCGTCGGCG
The DNA here is from genome assembly GCF_037126465.1 of Ornithodoros turicata. NCBI lineage: Eukaryota > Metazoa > Arthropoda > Arachnida > Ixodida > Argasidae > Ornithodoros > Ornithodoros turicata. The sequence continues at coordinate 23,749,567 of NC_088203.1, read as the reverse complement.
ACTTTTTCCTGTTACGCACCCCCAGTAAATGCAATCGATCATGACTAATGAGAAAATTTATGCGTAAGTTCGAGCACTCCACATACCCGACTTGCGATAAATTCTGGTTCGCATGTTATTCCATGGACACCTGTTCCTAAAAGAAAGAGCACATCAAATCAGTAGGCTAACGGTTAACAAATGGAAGGTTGATGTGTGCTGAGACTAGAACACAGTAGAATGCAGATTATGTTGGAAATGGAGTAGCCCGTCCTGCCAGCGTCGGGTCTAATGCTTCCTGGTTTTCTGTATAATCTTAAGAACACATTTCTGAGCATGAATCATCAGAGAAGGTGCACACACAATGCAAAAATTAGGTCAATTACGAGGGGTGTTCAAGTCAAACCGGGACTTTCTGTCTCCTGAGTGTACAAATGGCTCGCGCTATTTCTTTTTCGTAATTTTCACACGCTACAGGCCTCGGCGTTCACCATGTGGTGGTCCAAAATTTGTGCAAAACAGAAGACACGCGCTGGAAAAGATGGCCGCCAACGAGGTGAGCGCGCACATCGAACAGCGAATTGTCATGAAGTTTCTCGTGAATAAAGGCGTAAAGTCATCTGAAATTCACAGAAGACTTCAGGCTCAGTAGGGCCACGATACACGTAGCCGAAGCAAAGAGTTTGAGTGGTGCAAACGGTTCCGAGACGGCCGTACATCAGTGCAGGACGATTCCGGCAGGGGCGGCTCAGAGCCCAGTGTCAGAGTTCCTGAGAACATCCGACTTGCGGAGCGCCTGATCCTCAAGGACCGACGGATAACATGTCTCGAACTGACTCGAAAGACGGACCTTTCTGTGAGAACGTTGGACACTATCATTCATGAACACCTCCAGTTTCGGAAAGTTATTGCCCGTCGGGTCCCGAGGCAGCTCTCCGTCTTTGACCGGCAGAGAAGACTGGAAATCTCCCAAGAGCTAAGGTACCGTTTCGACACCGAAGGACAGCCGTCCCTTGATCGGATCATCACGTGCGATAAAACGTGGGTGCACCATTTCACTCCTGAATCTAAACGCGCATCAAAACAGTGGAAGCATCCGGGCTCGCCAACTCGCAAGAAGTTCCGAAGCACCCCGTCTCCGGGTAAGGTCATGGCCACGGTTTTCTGGGACAGGGCTGGCGTTGTTCATGTTGTTTTTCGGCCCAGTGGTACCACCACCAATAGTGCATATTACTGCCAGGTTCTCAGGGATGTGCATAAGGCGCTGAAGCAAAAGCGGCCGTGCCTAATCACCAAAGGAGTCCTCCTACAGGACAATGCACTCCCGCATGCCGCGCACCTCACGACACGCACCTTACAGGAACTTGGCTGGGAGTTGCTGCCACATCCCCCTTACAGTCCAGACCTCGCCTCCAGCGATTTCCATCTCTTCGGGCCACTGAAGGCGTTCCTTGGTGGCCACCACTTCAGCTGCGTCGATGAGGTCAAGAATGCGGTCCGATCATGGCTGCTACGCGCCGGTAAGGATTTCTACGCTACTGGCATCCAAGCCCTCGTGAAACGCTGGGACAAGTGGATTAGTGCAGCTGGAGATTACGTTGAAAAATAAAACTAATTTCTCGCCTGTAAGTTCATTTTACTTTTGCGAAAAATGAAAAGTCCCGGTTTGACTGGAACACCCCTCGTACATTCGTACCTGATAATCTTCGTTACCTTTATCTGCTTTCCTTTTTTCTTTTTTTGTTGTTGTTGTTGGCGTGGTGCAAACATACACCGGCTGTGAAAACCGTTCTAAATGGAACCGATTTCAAATAAAAAACCTTGCGCTCTTGGCGAATCGATGACGAGGTGATACACTTAACGCGCGTTACGGGGCAACGACAGGTTTAATATCTCGGCCCAGGTTCCGGTACAAATACGACAGTAAAATATGTTCGTGGCGAGTATCACTGGACGTAGAGTTTGGGGCAAAAGACGGAGCATGGCACTAACATATATTTCTCATCGCGGCGCCCGCGTGCTAGCTATCGGGAAGAGACCGAATAAGAAACGGGTTACCGGCTATTATACTCTCACAAACGAAACGGATAAATTTATGCTTACATCCAATTTTACCCTTACTAAGCGAAAATTTCGACAAAACGGCTGACGCTCTATCTTTCAAGCTGTGCTTTATTCATGGTACCCGTGAACGTGTCCGCTCTAAGCGTAAAGGGCGGGGTTTTATGCGTAAATGGCAAACACGAAAGCGGGGAAACACGGGAAACACGATTTGCTCTTATATTCTGACGCATAACATTTCGCTTTGACGGATAAACTGATGCTTTGCGTCGCAATATCAGTCCTTTACGGCTATGTTGACGCATATTGTTCTTCAAATGTTACACGGGCCCTGCTTTCTGAGAGCGCGAGCACGCATGTGGTGTCGTGTGCAAACTGCCAAGCGTTTGCTGGGATAGCCGACACCATCTTGGCGACTGGCGTCTCATGGCCTCAATTATGCATCGTCCAACACCAATGTAAGTCGCCACGTTTTGGGCTCGGTGTCTTGAGTTAACTAAACGTTACCGATTTATTGCATGTCAGACGTATGGCGGGAAGAAACGGCATCGAACGAGACAACTTCGCACGAATTAGTCGGCCAAGCACGCCGTCGGCCTGCAAGCACGTCGGCCAAAGTTGTGATTGTCCCGGCTATCTCCACGCTGCAAATTCATATGCGTACGCCCATTGTTCACCGGGCTGGTACCTTATGTGTGGCCATCTACAAGCGCATCATTTTGGTACAAGTGACTCTTACCTCTTTCGTTCTTCATTTTTTTATATGAGTTTTCCGCCGTCGAAGCGTCTGTGTTAGTGATTCAGTTTCAAAATCTTTCTTTGTAGTTGCGGTTCAAATTATTAGTGCAGGTTATAGCTCAGCACGGTGTGTTGAAGCAAATGCATCCCCAGGAACAGGAGACACTCCTCGTATAGCCATGCTCCACTGCTCAATACCTCGCATGCACCCTCAGCTGCTTTAGATCCTGCTCTTGAACAGCATGTAGATTGCGCAATGTATCCTGTTTAGCAATGTACTGTACAGTATATTTATGAAGAAAGTTCGCCCTGTTCGCTCCTGGGTCGTTTTTACGGGTTCCAGATCTGCGTTGCAGTGTGTGGCAACTATGGGACTTCGCGGCTTCCTCAGTCCTGTGGTCATTGAAATTCTACAAGTATACAAGAAAGCAAGCGCACAGTGCCACTCTATCGTCTTCCAGTGGATCTCGGGTCATGTGGGCATCAGCGGAAACGAGGACGCACATCGAACAGCCGCAGGCGCGCACCAGTACACCCGGCGTGCCCCCTTAATCTTGTCTCTGGGGGATCGCCGTTACCTCGTCTCAAGCCTCACTGGCCCCATGATGGCAACGTGACATCACCACCCACTTTCTGCTTTACTCCGTTGACCCCACATTGTCCCTTACTCTCCCCCGCTGAATGCCGCGTTCCTTTACGTGGCTTTTACACCGTCTTTCAAACACCTCCTCGGTGTGGGCGCGTCCAGCCTCTGTTCCACGTGTGGTGTGCGCGGTGACCTCCATCACGTCCTCCTGGTCTGCGGACAGTACGATAGCGAGCGCGCCCTCATGGAAACTGCTCTCCAACGCGTCGATCAATGCCAGTTCGACTTAGACAAAATTCTCGGGCCATGGTCGTACCCCTCACATCTGATGCAAGGCATACGAGCCTACGAGCTGTTGCTGAGTTCCTCTCCAGCGCTGGACTAATGGACGAACTCTAATAGGACACCTTTCCATCATCATCGCTTTCTCATCCCTTCCACAAGCGCAATGGGGCAGTGTACCGCCATAACGGCGGAGAATGACCCACCACATCATCATCCCATTTATGTGTGTGTGTGTGTGTGTGAAGAAAGTTCATAGGGCTCCGCTGTGTTACGCATGTACAGCCAGTAGAGCTCACCTGTTGAAGTGACCTGTAAGTTGTGATTGCTTCATCAATAAAGTTATGTTGCTACATGCAGTTTAATTTTCCCAATAGGCAATGAACCTGCAGTAGACCTCCCTGGGATTGATAGCATCAGACCACATGCCGGTATGATCTGTTCAAGCTGTTTCATGGCACAGAAATAGTACTGCGTCACGTGTCACTCATGGCGTCAGGTCAAAGAACTCCCGCAAGAAGGATTAAACTTGCTCTCATCTACACCGATGTCAACCCTGCTACATTCATCAACATAAAAGCTTCCTCAAGTCAAGGACGGTCAAGCAATCCGCACTTACACTTGTAAGTTATGCATAACGGTATTTGTCCTTGTATTACATGCGAAAACATTTGGTTTTCTTTAGAAAGATATATCAGATGAGATTGAGACGCCTCCTGGGCCAAAGACATTCCTTAGTAAAACGTGGAAGATGCTGATTTGCCCTGCAACACAGGAACTCCCGAAACTGACACTGGAACGGCTTGTAAGCTAGGGTGACGCCTCGATTTTGTTACTTGGGGAGGGGGGATATGTTTATTACGAAAAAGAAAAAAGGCAAGCAGAAAGGAAAGGTCAGCCAGCCAGAAATCGACTTGCTATTCCTTGTAGAAAAAAGGAAAAAGAGGAAACAAAAAAAGAAACAGAAAACGAAAAAGACGCAAGCGGCACATGGGCAGCAGGGGGGCATGAGTGCACGATCGCTCAGAGGCAGTCTAGGAGCCTAGTGTCACCCAGGAAGCATAATAGCGCTCTGGTAACAGCCCATTGCTACTTGGGTTATACTATGTGAGGGAGCCTTATTTATATCGGCATATGGATGCATGGGCTGCTTCATTGGTTCCTCGTAAAAGGCTATTCAATTAAAATGTTACCGTAGTAAGAGACTATATACAGGACCTAACTGATGCCTGTCATCACACAAAATGGATAGAGGACTGAATGGGAGTATGTTGTTGTGCACTCCTCCTTATCAGCATCAGCTGCATGCGAAAACAAGAACACTATGAATGAAGGAAGGAAGTCACTGAAAAAAGTTAGCCAGCTGCTGGGCTCGCACCCACATCTTCTGGATTACCTGCTCATTGAGTGTTTCTTGAGGCCTTGTGTGTTTGTCCTTTCTTCTATGTCCCTGCCTCAGAACATCAATTTCCATCGTGAAGAAAAATATGTACAGATGCTCCTTAAACACTTCTGCTAGTTAAATTGTGCAATGACAAAATTAATGTATTTGTATAACTATGGTTGTGGAAGATTGAACAAAATGTAAATTTGACTCATTGTGTTCAGTATAATATATATTGCGCTGAACAATTTTGTTTGCAGTGAATGCTGCCCTCCCTCCCTGTTTATTTCAAGCAACTGTATCTGTCTTGAGGAATTTGCATGATACACTGTAAGAAAAATTTGCGTTTTTTACTGCCCAAGTGACTGCTAACTCTGTGCCGGCATATGTGCGGTGACCCTTATGCTGCACAAAATCTCTTTTTAAGACACAGTTCTGCAACACAGGGCACACATATATCCAATAAACATAGATAATGTAAGTTGCACAGTGTTGTGTTGTACAGTGATGTGAGCTCGTACTCCGCATGCGGGAGTCATTTATCATTCATATGACAGCTCTTCGATACAAGTATAAGTAGTATGGGATCAGCTCAAGAAGCCGGCAAGTCACACAGTCGCCTGGACGCCATTAATTAGCAATTAGAGCTAATTGGGACCCCCCACATTAATCAGGACCCACCAGGGAGTCATCACACTAATTGGGGAACATCTAAGACATGTCCAGACCACTGTGTGAGTTGCCGGCTACTTGAGCTGATAAAAATAAAAAAATAGGTAGAAAATAAAATAAAAAGATAGAAATAGAGTGGAGAGAAACAATTTATTCGAAAATCAACGATGCCGCGGCGAAGAAACGGCTGCGGGGTGATCAGCGCTTGTTGACGTCGGGTAGTTGCAGAGATCGACGACAGGTGGCCACTTAGTTGCAAGGCATCACACCAGATGGCGCCACCATCATAGCTCTCGAGGAGAAAGACAGAGAACACGATACTAGCGGCAGGTAAAAATTGCAGCACTGCTAAACAAGTCTAGGCATGCGAGAGAAAAGGTCTAACCGCTACTGCTAAAACAGCACGGAGAAAACAGTACACATCGGGGAAAAAGGCTTACGGGGACGATCGCTTAGGCCTAACCACAACACTACGCAGCTAACACAAGGCGGGAACCACTGGGCACACATCGTTAAACATGCGTCAACAGGCTTGGACACCGCAAAACAAGTCTAAACATGCGAGAAAAGGCTTAACACGAGCGCGGTCAAATCACTCGTTGGTCACCGCTAAACACGGCAAACATACGAGGAAAAAGGCTTACGGGGGGCGATCGCTTAGGCCTAACCTCAACACTACGCAGCTAACACAAGGCGGGAACCACTGGGCACACATAGCTAAACATGCGAGAAAAGGCTTAACACGGCAAACATACGAGAAAAGGAGCGCGTCAAATCACTCACCTTTTCCCCCGCGGCAACTTCCAGGCAGAGACTGAGCGAGCGCGGGAAACACACGTCTGCCCTGTACGACAGCCAGCCAGAAACTGAGCGAGCGCGCGGAGCGCACGTCCGTCTTCCGCGACAGCCCGAGAGAAACTGAGTGAGGCGGCGTGCAGCGGCAGCTATGGATGCGCGCGCGCCCTCTGCTCCACCCGTCCGCTCTGCGCCGCCCGCGGGTGTTTTCGGTTTCGACTCTCTGCTGCGCGCGCGTGCGCGCTCCTAGCGGCGACGGGTGGCTTCTGAGTTTCAGTTTCACCTTTGTTTCATTGCGCGTTTATCTCTATAAAGGCAGCGCGCACCGCGCTCGCGTCATCACTACGTGAAGATGTTCAGCTACCACTCTTTACAAAATTGTTCCCGCACCCACGCTTCTTGGGAAGAAGTGGAGAAGGAATGTTTCAACAGCGAAAGTCCCCGCAACGAGCTCGTCATCACTGCTTTTCGCTACGTGATAGACATGGTAGGCTTTGGCAATATAGGAGAGATCTCGCCGGGGCCGCTGCAGGAGATGGTGCGCCGGATCTACGCCCGTTACAAGAACGTCTGCATAACGGTTCCAGACGGACCCCTGGGACTAATGAGCGAATTTGTGAGCTTGTCCAACGCAGAATTCAACTACATCGCTGCAGACATCGTGGACCTTCTCGCTCGTGCCATCGCTCATATTAAGCACACCCTGCGGAAGCAGCGACATTTGCAAGCAGTCTACATCGTCAATTTTGTCATTGATTTATTGAAATACCGCTTAGTTATCGACATGCAACGCATTCAACAGTCCGAATCACTTTGACGAGACTCTGTGTGTTCTTTCACTGAAACATGTTTATTGAATACATACAAAGGACTTGGTCGATAGATGCCTGCACCCTCCCTGACTTGCCTCAACAGAAAGGATATGGGGAATCTTCATCGCAGCGTCGTCATTGCACGGGTCACTGCACCAGCACGATGACGGAATGGTCATTCTTTTCGTACACCCATTCCGCTACCACACGGCCACGATGACCCGTACTTCTCCTGTCTGCGAGAGAGAAAGAGAGAGAGAGAGAAGCATGTCTCGACTAGAACTTTTATTCTCGATTACATGCGCGTGCAGCTCTTTGTTCCGCGGTTACTCGATGCCTGACGACGACACTCTCGGGCTCTCTTCCTGGTTTTCCGTTGCTGCACAAAGAGAGAGCACTATCATAATCCTATACGCGTCAAAACATAACAAAGCTTACCGTATTCGCAGCTTCCGTAAGGGAAGGAGTGTACGGCATCCACGAGATAGCGCTTGTCGTCGTAGGGGACCAAGCTCTTCTTGAGTCTCGAAATGGTGTACATCGTTTGCTTTATACTCTGGATGGTGCACTGCTTCTGAGAGACCGCCTTTTCATTGAATAGAGAATCTCGGTACACTTCGTGCAATAAATGTTTCCTCACCACGTCCTTCTTAACTCCTTTCGCTCTCGCGATCTGCTTGTGTGACCCAGCAAGAGAATGCTGTACGTTTTCGCTCGGATGGCTACGACTTCCTGAATAACTCCACCCCCCGTCTCGTCTTTGAAGAACCCCATCTGGTTCGCGTGCTCGTCGTTGAAAAGCGGGTGGTCTGGCGGATAGGAAGACAGATCTAACTCACTGTCAATCTTCATCAGCTGCTCTTCCAGGCTTTCACACGTGAGAGAAAAAATTATGCTGTCCGTGTCGCTATAGATCAATTGCACTGGACATGTCAAGCGAGAAAAGAGCGACTCGTAGATGAAGCTGTACATTCAGACTTTGGATATTTCTAGAATGGCGAAGCCCACGTAAAGGGGGTGCGTGCATTTGATGCGGCGCTGTTTCATCTCGTACAAGATGCACTTGTCACTCAGAATGAGAAAATGCTGACAGTCGACGGAGCTAGCTTTTCTTTGTCGTAAGCTATAGCGTACCTTTTCATCCGTCTCACATTTTGTATCGTCTTACCGAATGTACTATTCGACATGGTTTTGTACAGAAGTCGCTCGAATTTCGTGGACGCGGCATTCCTCAATGCGACGTTCCTCTGCACGAAGGTTCGCAAAAAGTTGTCTTGGCGGAACGAGAGGATGCTGTGAACACGTTTTATTTTCGTGCCCAACCTCACGTACAGAGCGAGCAATGCATAATGAACGACGTAACGTTCTTTGTCGTAGCACGTCAGCAAGAGTTTCTTGGTGGGAGGGGCGTTCAGCGACAACGCATCTTTCAGGTGGCGTTGGTAGGGGGAGAGTTCGTTCTCGTCCACGCACCTGTGTTCGGGTGCCAGGGGAAAATCCCTGGTGAGCGCGTGCAGTTCCTCGGGATACGACAAGTCTTCTACGTAGACGTAACCCACTTCCGAATCGTGAGGAATGTTGAGAAAATCGATCTCGCTCCACCTCGAAGGATCGACCCACTCAAAGCCCCCTGTTGGGAGATGGAAAGTCATCGCGTAGGGGTACAAACTGTTCACGTCGAGGTACTGGATAAAAGTCTTTTCTTGCTGGGGATCGTAATCGTCGCACCCCTCGTGATTAGCCCGACAGTGTCTGTGGAAGCTGTTACAAATGCCTCCCCTGACTCCCTTCTCGATCGTTTCGTACATCTCTTGGTGGCTTATGAGCTCGAGTTTGACATTGGTGAGCTTCAAAGCGCTACTCCACGCGTAACTGGCGAGGGACATGGTGCGTAAGATATCTATCCCATCTGCCTCTAGCGCAATCTTTCTGAAATACAGCACGATGTCGCACAGCTGACAGGTGTCGAGCGTGACGTAGAGACGCGTGTAATCTCCTAGGTCCTTGCATTTGAACAATTCGAAAATCTCGAGGGCGTACTGATAGTCCTCGTCCGTGATCTCTTCATCGTTCAGGTCACTTTTGAAAGCTTCCTTTGGCGGTAGTGCGGGCAAATTGTACGCTTCGAAACTGTCGACGAAGGTGTACGGGTAAATTCCCTTCTTGAGAAGCCGTCGGAAACGGTCACCAAACATTTGACGGGTACAATGAAACGCACTCTCGCCACCGCTGGAGAGGAGCGTTTCTACCAGGTTAGACAACGAGAGGTTGAAAAACTGCATGGTATCGCGGAAATGGAGCTCGCCAATATTGAAGCCTCGTATTTTTTCTGTGGTAGACGCTAAGATGCACGGTTCTCCCATATTTAGAACGTGCATGTGGCGGAGAAGGGAGCTCAAATCGTACTGCAGGTTGTGCACGCACACGACGAGTTCTTTGGTGTTACGACACGTAAGGTTACACGTATCACACAGCGTCGCAACAAAATTCGAGGAACCGGGGTCTACGAAACGGGTGTGGTCGTGATGTGACACCTTCCGCGTATGTCGGTTAAATTCGCACCCGCAAAATTCGCAGTGCGTAGCGCTCGCGTGCCGAAAGTGGTCTTCCATACTCATGACCAACGGTGAGGGAAGACGGTTCAGCCTATCGATTTGTTCGCTAAATCCCTTTAGTGCGAGCAAGCATTTTTCTGCCGCGTTAGGTCCCAAATAGCCATCTACGTCCATTATTTTCCCATCACAACTTCTCACTAGCACGATGCTATACGAGCTCATCCTGTGCACACTCGAGGCGTCCTTAACGAGCGCGTCCTTTTCCAGTATGCTTTCCGTGTCCAACACCGCAAAATAGGGGTAGGGATGCATGTACTGTATCTTGGTGAAGGAGACGCTCTCCCGCGCTTTTGGCATTTCGAGAATTACTTCGTTTACGTCTCGACACAAACGTTCGTGCTGCTCCAACGCCCCTCTCGTCCTATAACTGCTCGTGCATTTCTCACAATAAAAATAGTCACCTGGTCCCATGAAAGTGCTAAATTTTCTGATTCCATAGAAATGCTCCCTAACCTCGAGCAGGTGGACTTTATCCTGATAGAGCGTGCAGGGAATCCGCCCGGTAGATATCGAACTCGTATGCTCGTCGAACACGTATATGTACACGGAGATTTTGTTTTTTCTCTCCCACAGGGAAATGTCTTCGTAAGTGACTGGGAAACAGGGTGGCCAGTACGTTACGCGCGTCTCCGGATTCGAAGGATTCATGTATTTGTGGTATCTGACATAATCGTTTGGTTTGTTTCTCAACGGATGCAAGACTGCCAGCACGCTGTACTTGAAACACTCGTTTTCGTGATTCGGTGGAAGTTTGACGTTTGTGAGAGTCTTTGTTTTTTTCTTCAACATTTCGGGAAGCTCGATCGTGCACCCAATCCGCTTCGGTTTCAAACGCGTTAGTTTTAAGTCGACACATTGGACGTCGTTCGAGGTGAAACCAGACCCTTCTCTCGCATAGTTTTCTACGCGTTGCGAGGATTCTGCGATAGCAGCATTTATCGCGCCTTCGATTTCTTGGCGGTTATGAACCACTCTCATGTGAAGGTTCACGTGAAGGAGATGAGAAGTCAACCCGTCGGCTCCGTCCTTAACCATGAGCGCCTTCGAGCACAGACAAAATTTGAAAGGCATGGGATAAGCTTCGAGGACGCGCGTGATTACTGGAGCTATGCTCGGTAGATAGAGTCGCAAATCGTCGACGTTGTCGTCGTGCGGGGAACAGAGAAGCATGTACCTAGTAGCCGTTCCATCAAATGCCTCATCTGTGACAAAGAAAGGAAGGAATCGTCTCTTCGTGACGGAGGGATGATTCTCTACGACGTGTTCTCGTAATTCAACGATTCTACGACCCTGGACAGGTTCAGCTTCGTTTCGAAATTCTGGGCTTGCATCTGGTGATTCATCTCGAACCCTACCAGACAGAGGAATGAAATCTGCATACGACTGATCCCCTTCCCACATGAGCAATTCGTCTGCATTGTCATGTCCATCTAGGGGTTCGTCGTCGTCGTCCGTTTCAGGTATTACGAAAGGCGGACTACTGTCTCTGTCGTCGTCGTCATCTGAAAGGACGACTGGGCTATTACCGAGATTCTCTATTCTAGCTTCGTGCTCTCTTTCTACGGCCACGAGCATGGCATCGATGGGGTCGTACTGACATACGAGACAGCGCGGCACTGGGGTCAAACAAAATCAGTACGAGATTCCCCCTCACGAAACAATGCTCACTTTTCCCTTCAGTTGAGGAACGCTTGAGATTGATGATGATGAGAGAGGATGGGATGAGTTCCTGTGTTCAGTGTCATGCGGTGACAGCGGCTATTGGTTCCTGAAAAACAATGTCATACATAGAATACACTCTCACAACAGAGACGGTCAACTTACATTTTGGTCCATCAAACGACTCACGTCGTGGATGGATGGATGCCCCTCGTGGGCTTTGGATCAATCGACGTAGAGCCAGCGCACCTTTTATAGTCGCTACACCGCTCTCCTCCTCCTCGCATTGCGACGGTGTCGTCTGTACTTTGACCACCCCGCCTTCCGTCTTTCGCGCCTTTTTGGCGATGTCGCATATGACAATGATACCATCGATGTTGAATAAAACATTACACTAATTTCTAGCTAACACTCTGGGGCGACTCGTATACGACGACGAGAAGACCCAGTGTGGGATTCGAACCCACGATCCTTCTACACTGGGCGCGACACACTAACCACCAGTCTAATTCGTACTGCTTGACGTTTTTCGTATTGCGGGGTTCGTGTCTACACACGTCACAACATGTTCAAACACGTCCAAACATGTTCAAACACGTGCAATGACGTCATAGAGAGGGAGAGAGGAAGTAGTGTGTCCAAGGACGACTTCGACGGTTCACAACACGTCCAAACACGTCCAGACACGTTCAATGACGTCATAAAGAGGGTGAGAGGAATGAGTGTGTCCAGGGGCGACATCGCCGCTCGTGTCCAAACATGTTCAAACACGTCTTAACATGTTCAAACACGTTCAATGACGTCATAGAGAGTGAGAGGAAAAGCTTTACTATAAATAACGAAGCGAACGTTCGATCGTCATTGCATCATGATCAGCTGGGTAGATCCTCGTAAGTAATACCCATGACGTCATCATCGTCGAAATGTTTGAAGAGTTTCGTTTCCGGTGTACAACACTTTTGCTGCGCGTGAAGTCGGTTTTTTCCCGCCTCACATATTTCGGGAGATTGGCAGCGCCCGCTTCTTCCGCACCAATTGCGGTGGATTGTGGTCCAAAGGTACGCTTCCTCGTTATTTTTTAATACGTTCTATAATCGTTCACAAATTTTTAGAGCAAAAGCATTGGACGGACCGATTGATTCGCCCGTTTCTCGGCTGACGGTACCGTTCGACGTACGTTGCGAAGGACTTCGACTATTGAAGGAAGATGGAGAAGATGGACCATCAGTGTCACTCTGTGACTGAAGAAGATTGTACGTGTGTGTGTGTTTCACACTCCTTTCGTTGCAGATTACGAATGGCTACTGACGGGAGATCTACCCCTGGTCCTAACCTTCAAGCCTCCTCCAAAGACCTTCTTTTTTGCGAATCGGCGATCAACTGACTACCTGTCGTTGCGGTGGACTCTGGTCGAGAAACCCCAGCCATTGGTTAGACTCGAGCCTTCGTCCGTATTTGGGCTGCCTTCCCGGCTACGAAACCAAAGCTGGAGCCTAATTCATGTGTAACGAGAAATAAAAAAAGATTGTCTACTCTCATTCCGTCTCAGTCATGATGACGCCCGAGCAGAGGTTTGCCACCTTTGTGCAAACGCGAATGTATCGGGACTTGCTGCGATTACGCGATTATATAAACGGCGATAGCTGCGAGGGAGACTTTCGCTCGATTCTCAAGACGATACCCTTACGTCTGTTCACCGTCAGTGGGAAGATTGCAAAGAAAATGAAGTGTTTCGTAGATTACAAGCTCGAGCTGTTGGAAAAGTATAGACGAGGAGAGACGGTCGACCCCTGTCTCATCAACGCGGGTTTCAACCGACCTATCGTCCGTCGCTACTGGCTTCTCCACACATCCCTCGAAGTCAACGGTGACCGGCGACGGCAAGCGTCGGGTCAGCACGTTGGAAGATCGTCTTGCAAGCGTCTTGTGTATGTCGTGAATAAATAGACTATTTTTACGAAACGTGTTCGCTCACGAGGAGACGTTTTATTGTTTCGTCATTCTCTTCGAGGTTACAGGAAAACATGGATACACAACTTTTCAAGCTGTAGCGTTTCGACATGCGCGTGGCTACGTAGATACAAAAAAGCCCGCAGTAAGGCGAAAAGGGTGATTGAATACACTTGTCGTTATACTCGTCCACTACAGGTATAGTCCTTCGAAGGTTTGCTTCGATGGGGGGAAGTCCGTAGCTGTCGAAAAACACCGAAGACCCGTCGTAGTTTTTCAGGTAGAGCACCCAGTGCTGCCCACGCTTTCTTCGCTCTTCCGTATTGATGATTAAATAGCCGGGCTTGCGTAAAACGGAGGCTTCGTCGGAAGCGCAAATTCCTCTCAGCATGGAGGAAGCGAGGGGGTCCAGGGACACGAGTTCCAAGATGTCGCTCTCGTACATCTTTTCTTATGGGGAGGTGACCGTACGGTCCTTGTCGACGCACATGAGCTTGAGACACTCGGAAATCAAGAGGACGGTGACTGCGTGTGGAAGGGCTTTAGCGAAGCGTAATTGCAGGCGAACGTTTCCTTTTCGCCACTCGTTCAAATGCGAAGGAGAAGAACACTTGTCCACGTCCAAGTTGAAGTAGAGAAGGAACCCGTTCGTTTTAAATCGCTCGTAGCTATACTTGAAATGTTTCTCTCCCAGGTCTTGCAAGAAGTTAAAGTAGGGAATTTTGACGAGGTCGTTCTGAAAGTCGTACTCGGCTCGCACTTGCTGGCCGTCCACGGAGAGCATCGAATGAGACAGGTCGTAATGACGGAATTTGTAGGGGTTCGATTGGATGTCGCCGAGAAAGTCGGACGTGGCGAGCAGGGCGACGCATAATTTGGAAGGCACCCTTTCGGGGTAAACGTTTTCAAAGTGAGCGTCCAAACTCCCGGCACTCAAGCTCCGCACCTTGGTTTCCAATCCGCGTAACACGTAGATGGCCGGCGTGGTCTGAAGCCGCCGCTCGTATTCTAAAAATAGGGAAGGTGCCAGCGTCACCTTTTTCAATTGTAACGTCATTTCTTTAATGTCCACCTCGTAATTGTACGTTTTCTTGTCTTTGGGGACCGATACGAGTTTAAATTCGTCGTTGTTTAATAGGAAAACGACGCGAATTTCGACGGCAGGTACCATCAGGCGCGGCTGTTGAAACAGGTCGGTATTGATCTGTTCGACCAGGTGAAAGTATTTTCCACCCTTCGACGCTTCGTAACGTTGTTTCGGACCGCGAGACGAGACGTCGTAATCGTCCTTTAAATGTTCGTCGTCCTCGACATAGAGTCCAGCCGCGTGCACTGTTTCTTGAGCCATGGGCGTGGAATGAAGCACGACGTCCAAAATACTCCTGTAGGCGTACAACTCGTTGGAACTGACGAGCTTGTTGTTCGCATAAACGGTGACCGTCTTAAACATGCCGCTCAACAGGTGGTTTATTGGGAAAACGACATCTTTCTCGTCCATTTCTTCCCCGTCGTCGCGAACAATGCGCACGGTCAAAGACACGAAACTGCCGTACAGATCCAAGTGTGCCCTTTGCAAATTTTAGAATAGAAAATTCGATCACGGAATTATTTACTCCGTTGACAGGATAAAAGAGTTGGTACGGAGTATCTTCCACGCCGTATTGAATGGAAGGGGGTTCAAATATCATCATATCACTCGTTAGACAGATCGGCGTCTGTATTTTTCCTTTCGTTGACGTCATGACGGAGCGCGCGCAGCGGATGTGTGACCTTCACGGCGTGCCAAAGATATCTGCAGGTGCGTCGTGTGTCGGCGCCTTTTGTTGTCGTTTGCGGCGTTTCTTCCCATTGTTGTTTACAGAGCCCTCCATGGAATCCAGCACGTCTCTCCCCGTTGCTATGGCCGTCTTTTTTAATGCGCGCGATATTCCTTCGCCATCGGCCAAATTCCGCGCCAAGCGCTTCAACGTCCTCTTGGCGATCGGTTTTATTTGCTGCCAGATGGGAACGATAAACTTGGATATGTTGCTCAACACACCGCCCCCTCGTTGGAAAAGGGGTCCCGTGTACACGGGAATTATTTTGGGGGAATTACGGTACATATTTGAAATGCAACATTAGATTGGTTCTGCCTTTGGACTGCAACGGCAAACTTTTTCCCGTTTCGTCCGCGAGAACGATCGTCACTGAGGGAATTTCGAATTGAGACAGGTTAAAATACTGGATGTTATCTAACGTGTAGGTGACGACGTGCTTGTCTTTCTCGTAATAAAAGGGTAGTATTTATAATATCGTTTTTTTCCCGCTCCCCACGTACGTGGGTTCCACGATATCCGTGTAGACGATTATGTTGTGAAACGGGGGTTCCAGGAGTACCTCGACTGAGCTCGTGGCATCCTCCTCCTCCCCCGTAAACACGGTACGCGATTCGAAGCCCAAAAGCACGGCCAGGTACTCGGAAAGTCTTAGGGTGGAGGTGCCCTCGGAAATCCGAATTTTACATTTCTGTTCGGTTCCGTCGAAGCTGAAGCGCGCGCGTTCGCCTACGCGCTGGTTAATCGCATTTAGAAGTGCTTGAGGTGTCGCATAATAGCCGGGAGGCAGATGTACTTGCAAAGATCGAGGAATTTTCGTCTTGATCGTGAAAGAAAATTGGCGCGCTACGGGGAGAGAGACGCGTAGCGTTTCTTCGTGTCCCTCGACGGGTGTGAGATGTAGCAGCTTGGCAAAGGGTTCTGGTACGTGCAACCCTTTCGGCGTTTTCAGAGAGTAGACGTTATCCGCGAATTCTAGCGAGGCGTCCAGCTTGTGCGTCTGGAAATACTTGTTGAGTGTGTTCCGTAGGGACGTGGTTTCCGAATTCAGAGTGACGTCGCCGAAAGCGACGGGTGCGACGTGCTCCAATAAGATGGAGGTGGCTTCGCGTTCGCTCAATTTGGGAGGTTTCACCGCACGACCTGCTTCGCGGGACGCTAGCGAGGCGTCGAGCGCTTGCGCGAGCCGAGGGTCCAATTCCACGGCTTTCACGTCCACGGGTAAGACGAAGTCGTATCGCGATTTATTGTACGCGAAAGAAACGTTGAATTCCGAAAGGGCTTTTCCCAAATCCCTCTCGAGATCCGAGGTGACACGAAAAGTTCTGCCGGCTTCCACCATGTCCTCGAAAGAAACCTCGATTTTCGCATCTTGCCTTTCGTAGCCGATATTTAAAAAATCGTTACTTATGCTGAGATCCATCAGACCGACTTTATAGCGGTTCGAGAGCTGAAGCGGACTATCGAAAGCTACCGTGAAGGCGTTGAGTTTATTCGAGGGAAACTTATCCATGCTGGCGTTCGAGAGCAGGTGGACGTAGATGTCTGACATCATTTCCCAATCTTGACCACGTCGCTGCTCGGAACCCAACTGTCGTGTTCTTTGTCGTAACCGAACCAGCAAACCAAGGAGAAGCTCTGACCGTTCACTTGCTTCTTTCTCAGCACTTTCGTTACTGGCCAAGGCTGATTGGCGTCTCGGGTTACGACGAGTACCTCCTCCGGGTAGAAAGATCCGTCCACTTCCTTACCCCGGTAATCTTCCAGGTGTATGACGGGAGGAGAAGTGTCTCTCAGGCGGGAGACGGTGAAAATCTGAGGCGACCAACTCCCTTCCGAGCTCTTATGAAAACCTTTTCTGTGTAGTAGGACCCTCACTTTATCCCCCAGTTTGAGCTTCTTTTTCACGGAGGGTACGACGGGCTTCCCATTTATCTTATTGAACAGCTCCAATTCGTTTTCGGGCGTGACTTCGGACGGGCTGATGCCCAAAGTCCTGTGTTTGGTGTTGTTGTAGTCGCGCACGACCTTGGGAAGCGCGGAAACGAAGTGGTATTTTCCCGTTACTCTAAAATAACGCAATATTCTGTCGCGTAAAGTGCGTATGACGCGTTCTGCCTGCGATGCTTTGATTACTGGAGAGAAGGTCGAATACATGTGTACCTTCTTTCGTGAGAGATACTCCTTGACGGTCTTGTTGTAGAATTCCCCGCCTCTGTCGCAAAAGATGCGTGTAGGTACGTTACCTCCCCGAAAAAGTCTTATCATAGCCCTTTTCATTTCGGCGGGGCGCTTCGTCTTTAGTGGGAGGGTGCGCAGAAAGCGGGAGAGGGAATCGATTGCCACAAGAATGTAGCGGTAGCCACCGTTGAATCTCTTGTATTTTGAAAAATCTGCGAGATACATTTGCCACACGTCGTTGATCTTGAGCGCGATGATGCGCCTCCTATTAAACTTTCTTCTGACCGGATGGTGTAGCGTGTAGGCATCCAGCTTTCTGAGAATGGCGAGAGCCTTCTTTTTGCTCAAGTGATGCGCTTTTCTATAGCGTTCCACACACCCCAAACCACCCTCTGGTTTCTCATATCCCTCCATAAGTCGTCCACGCAATGGAGGCCTGTTGAGGCTCGCGAGATTTGGGTAGAGAAATCAGACGCAATAGTTTCGAGACTTTGGGGAACCAGGAAGGTTTCTTTCCCGTCTTACGTTGCAACAAATAATTGACGAGTTCGTAAACGGAGGAGTGTCTGATGGGCTTGCCCGACACGGAGACACAACCCTCGCGATCCCAGGAAAGAACCTTCTTTAATTCCGAGACGACCCTTTCCGCTTCCTCTTCGTCCACCTCTGGAGAGAGGAGCAAATAGTCAAAGTCATTTGTAGCGTCGGACGCCTTGTTTTTATTGTCGTAGGGGTCAAATCCGTACTGCTTGAGTATGCGATACAGTGCTTGCAGTATGAGTTTCACTTTGACGTCGTCACTCTCCTTCGAGGAAAGATGGAACAGGTGGTCACTTCAATTCTCTTGGCCATTGGCGAGAAGGTTCAACACGGCGGAAAGCAGGAGAGGAACCACCGACGAAAGAACGCCCTGTCCTCGCTGCTGAGACAGATAGCGCTTCAAACGTTGCGGATTCTTGTGAATCCTTTTGTAGGCGAGCCGTCGTAAAAAGCGTTTGTGCTTCTTCAAACGCGCGAACGTATCTGGAGCTAGAGCCACCTTTCCGTTCAATACATTGAGGCAAATTTCGGAGAGGTGTTTCATGTCGAACGAGGACGAACGTCTCAAGACGTCGCGACGGCGTGGAGGGGGTAGAGTGGAGAGTACTTTGAGTAAAGTGAGGTGAGGGCGGAGATTCATTTCGGAGCGTAGATATATTGACGTTCTCCCGGAAAGATATTGCTACGCAACCTGTGATCCTCGTGCGTATAGTTGTGAAGATCCATGAGTAAATATGCGTGGGGCGACGACATCGCTTGTTTATATGCGTCCAGAAAATACTCCAATCTTTTTCTGCCAAATAGCTGTTGGCCGAAATGTTCCATCTGGTGCACGCTGCGCACGGTGCGTCACAGGACGGCGTAACTGGCGTTGTAGGATATTGTTCTAAAATGGCTACTGTCGAAAAAGATGTTTTGAACGAGTAAGAAGATAGACGCGTTGGCGTGGTGAGAACCCCGAATGAAAAGATCGGTCACCTCCTTCAAGGAACCGGCGTCGGTCATATGATCGTCGACGACGATCAGCGTAGCGCGCGACGTATCCCACTCTCGCGGTAGCTCCTTGGTAAATTTTACGGAGTCCCCGAATTCGTCCTGCATGCTCGGCGAAGCATATTTCTGCACGTAGAATATTTGTGATGAAGGCTTGTCCACCACGTCGTTCAGGTTCCTCAGCACGTTAGCAACGAACTTAGATTTGCCGCACATGGAGGGGCCGCTTAAGATACAGCGAAAAGGATGACGGAAACGAAAAGGTTCGGGGGAAGACATGTTGCGTGCGTACACTTTTCACGAAGAGAAAGAAGAGACTGAGACTCGAGGAGAAATGCATCACTTTTATTTACAAGTCGTCGTCGTCCTCCTCCTCTACATCGGAACTGCGTTCCCAATACAGATTATCCAGGCTAAAGTTGGAGTTCTTTTTCGCCAGTCTGTCCGCCGCTAAGATGCGGTCGAGCGTCTTCATCTTGTCCTGACACATTTCTTGACGCGCTTGCAACCATTCCAGGCGGTGAACTTGAAAGGCTTCCTCCACGATGCCGCGAATAAATTCGCGAAGTTCTTCGTTTTTTGTCTTTTCCTTGCGACGACGAGAAACGCAGGAGAATAAACCACACATGGCGTTTTCCACGTATCGGTCAGAATGATGACGCGAGCGCGGTGCGCGCTGCCTTCATAGAGATAAACGCGCACGCGTGCGCAAAAAAACGAAAGTGAAACTGAAACTCAGAAGCCACCCGTCGCCGCTAGGAGCGCGCGCGCGCGCGCAGCAGAGAGTCGAAACCGAAAACACCCGCAGCGGCGCAGAGGGCGCTAGGAGCGCGCGCGCGCGCATGCGCGGACGGGTGGAGCAGAGGGCGCGCGCGCATCCATAGCTGCCGCTGCGCGCCGCCTCACTCAGATTCTCTCGGGCTGTCGCGGAAGACGGACGTGCGCTCCGCGCGCTCGCTCAGTTTCTGGCTGGCTGTCGTACAGGGCAGACATGTGTTCCCCGCGCTCGCTCAGTCTCTGCCTGGAAGTTGACGCGGGGGAAAAGGTGAGTGATTTGACGCGCTCCTTTTCTCGTATGTTTGCCGTGTTAAGCCTTTTCTCGCATGTTTAGCGATGTGTGCCCAGTGGTTCCCGCCTTGTGTTAGCTGCGTAGTGTTGAGGTTAGCCCGAAGCGATCCTAAGCGAGTTAGGCCTAAGCGCTGGTCACCCCGGAGCCGTTTCTTCGCCGCGGCATCGTTGATTTTCGAATAAATTGTTTCTCTCCACTCTATTTCTATCTTTTTATTTTATTTTCTACCTATTTTTTTATTTTTATCAGCTCAAGTAGCCGGCAACTGACACAGTGGTCTGGACGTGTCTTAGATGGTCCCCAATTAGTGTAATGACTCCCTGGTGGGTCCTGATTAATGTGGGGGGTCCCAATTAGCTCTAATTGCTAATTAATGGCCTCCAGGCGACTGTGTGACTTGCCGGCTTCTTGAGCTGGTTCCATACTACTAGTATATATATCTATTTTATGTAGAATGTTACTCGCAGTGTGGAATATCTGCGATAAGCACCTAAAAAAGTGATTGTCTGTCTGTGCGCGTGAAGCGCGCAATAGCAGGCGTAACCGTTTTGCCGGAGAAGCACCTCGAATGTCGCTTTTTGTATGCTCCTTTCAATTCGCGCAGTTTTTTGCATACAATTTGTTCTGAAGATTACGCTGGTACAAAGTCGTTTACCTTGCAGCGACAAAGTGGTCTGTTACGCCTATACAGCGTTCTGTGTTGACGTATACTATCCGGTATAAGTAGTGGTATACGGCCGTAATAAAGGGAAATATAAGCATAAAGACTCTATGCATAAAATAGAAGTCAATGGCTCACTTCTAATACAACCGTCAAAAAACGATCAAATTCTTGTCGTTTACTATCCGTCAAGAGCGCTAAATGGAAGCCCATGAGGCATAGAATAAAGGTCAAGAATTTGATCGATTTTGACGCTTACTACCCGTTTTCTGTCTGAAAGTGATATGGACGTCTCACTGTGTGTATAAGCCCATGTTTGCTGCTAGGGTGTCGATGCAATGGAGAAATGTGACACCCCGTGTTTCCGTGAACTTTTGTCCCAAGCTGTACTACTTGTACATCGGAACACGTTAACATGCTGTACAAGTTCAGAAAAACAATGAGTACTAAACCACGTTAGTCCTTCAACGTGACTGAGGTCACATTGTTGAGCCTGGATTTGACAGCTTCCTTTATCATAGCGTTTTCCCCGCCTGCTTCTGGCCTACAAAAAGTCGCTAGTAATCTTACGGTGGACGATAAAAAGAAATTGTGAAGAGTGCCTTCTATTTTCCATGGCCCTCACAACACTATCTAACCATGTGACAACATCACGTGACATAAGCATAACTAAGGTACAAGTGTCAGCCGCTAGCCGATATACTGAAGAAGTGGTTCTCTTGACGGTCTGAATAACTCGCGAATTAGCTAGGCGGGAGTTCTAGGAAATAATTTGCCAGGCTCTAATTGCGCGACGCATGTTCCATGCTATTGTACAATGGAGCTCATCCGAGTCGCAGTGATGGAACTCCCGAGCAAAACCCTAGCGATGGGGGGGGGGGCGAGGAGGGTAGCCGCCCCGGTCGCATGGCATGTTGTTTGTACGGTATAAAGTGGGAATGAAGAGAATTTGTGTTTACGATCTCGGCAGCAGTGCGAATGAGCGTTTTCTTTTCTTTGTCTACATAGCTTCCGACGGCAGTGTGTGTTTGCGAGAGAGAGGGCGCTTCACGTTTATCCTTGCCCGGGCGTAAACTCCCCTCGCGACGGCTCTGCTCCTGAGACTTCCCCAGAAATCGGCGCTTGCCGACGCTTTTGTGATAACATGTAGACTCACACGCTAGGACGGTGCCCGTAAAATTGACGAGCCAGCGTGGTAGCGCGTGGCAGGAAGGCGACATTGTTGTCGTTCACGGGCCCAGTAAACCATAGATGTACAAGTGACGTCCGGGTAATATCCCAACCTGGATGTTTGGATATCCCAGGGATTTTTGCAGAGAGCCTGTAGACGTCACATGTACGTCCAGGAGACTTAATTTGTTCCACGGTTTTCCACATTTGAGGAACGTCCCACAGATGTCACCACAAGATATTTGGATATCCCAGGGATTATTTCAGAGAGCTTGTAGATGTCACATGTACATCCAGGAGACTTGATTTGTCCACATTTTTCCACATTGCAGAAATGTTGCACAGATGTCGCCGCATGATGTTCCCAGGATGTTGTTTAAATCCGTGCATTGTGTTAATGTTGTACTTGTTTTCATCACCATGATAGCAGCTTCTGCAGAGGCAATGCACTATACTAACCAGCAACATCTCAAGTGTTCTAGTAAGGTATATAATCTTGCTTATTTACGACTATGGTATACAATTTATCGCAAAATGTATTGCAGATTGTGGCATTACAAAGTTTACCACGTGCAGCATAGAAAAACATATCACAACACACTACACAAGTGTTTTTATCACAGTTTCACATGACTAAATTTATGGCAGTGTAATGTTTATCACAGTGCGGTGTAACACTTTACTGAACAAGAGCATGTCAAAACTTCTCATTATCAAAATGTACTACTGTGCGGCATTGCAAAATGTACACAGTACAGCGTAGAAAAGTGTATCATGGTACGGTAAAACGAAGTTCTTAACACAATACAGTTTAAGTAAAAGCAAGCATTACAACAAATTCTATCTGTCCATGAGATTCCCAGTCGAAAAACAGGAATTGTTCCAATTGGACATTTTCGCATTCAAATCAATTGGTATTCCAGTTGTGTTTTTGTCACCCATTGGACTGAAACCAGTTGAAATCAATTGGTCCCCCCAAATGGTCCAGGTGGACTCAGTAGGGTCTCCAATTGGAAACAAGTAGCCCTACCGGGTCTGCCACATAGGGCTACAGCTACGGTTTCATCAGTGAATATCACACACGAACATATGTAGGAGGTAACAACTTGTTTATTGTACGTTGGGACTAGTCTTGTTGACTAGAACTGCTCAGAACAAAGTACTTTACAATGGTCATTTCGAAACGAAAACAATACACCAGGTTTTTATTAAAAAGCTATTAGCTATCTGGCGCAAGGCGATGACACGTGATAAGGGAGGTTCAGATAAACATACATATCTATCGAGTTACTATCACCCACCTTAGTTCGGATTTGAGAGTTCAGGAAATTCACAACTGTCATACACGGGCCGCTTGTCCTTTCTCGTAACTCAGCTGGTGCACGGGTGCGAAGAGAAAATTCTACGCATAACACAGCAGCTCACGACACAGATACAATTATGTTCGCGTTCTTACACAGTTTGAAGAACCAGACGAAACGCTTCATTCACGGAGCTACACAATCGACGCGACCGACGCCAACGGAAACTTGTTCAAACAGATTGTGGGGTGATGCCGATGCGCTGCGTCAGACATGACGATGAGAGCATCAAAGTTTCGATTTCAAACTGAAGTGAAGACAGCGAAAGCTTTACTCGTGCGATGTAGAACCACGAACTTTCTTTGGCGCTGTCATTTTATATTCTATCCAGCTGTGGCTATGAAACCTAATTTACGCATTTTCTGCTGTATCGAAAAATCTCGCTCTCCAGGGGACGAACTAACCCTTAAAATATAAAATACTGTATAAACTGTTGTACTGTAAACTGTATATACTGTAATAAATTACTGTTGCTTATTGATAGCATTAATAGTTTAGGTACACATGCACTGACTAATTGTATTGAGAATACTGAGTAACATCACTTACTTTACAACTCTACATTGGAATCAGTTGCCAGTTGGGCCAACAGTTGCTAATTGTCTGCTAATTGGGCGGACCAGTTGGAGACCGAGAGACCAAATGGAACTGGAGTTCCCTATCAGAACGACCTATTGGACCCATTATGTCCAATTGAGTGTACAGTTGGAGTGCATGAAACCAAATGGACCTTCCAATTGGTGTTCAACTACCAACTGGACAGTCCAATTGGAACTGAACGATCTAACAGGTTTTGACATTCGAACCAATTAGAAATTCCAACTGGACCATTTCCTTTTTTTTTCGACTGGGTTGACCACACATGACGACCATTAGGAACATGGTCCTTCCTATTTACTACATTTACTAAACTGAAGCACGACATCCATATGCTTTAGTCACAGGCTGTGATAAGCAACTGCCGTTCTTGTCCTTGCCAGAGGCCTTATTTGCCTCTACAACCTATTCCAAAATCAAGACCAGGCAGACCAAGAGAGACAACAGGAACCTCCAAATGTGTGTGCTTGCGTCACATCACAGTAAATGACTATTATAAAAAAAGGTTTACACACCGACTTAACTGAACAACACAAAGCTGTACTCAAACATGTAATTTCTGGGGGGACATCATCAGTGTCCGCCAAGAAAGACAGAGTGAGGAATGCCCAGTTGCCTCAGTTAAGGTCAGTGTATACCTCGGGAAGTGGGCTACGGTTAACATTTCATAGGGTCTAATCTTTCTGAATGTGCGGGGACCCCACCTTTGTTCGCAAACACTGACGCAAACTAAGTTCATTCATGTAGTTGAAGCTGTTACCTGTTGTCCAACAATGATAAAAAAATTTTTGTCTCTGACCTTGTCGAGTTTGTGGTTCTCTCTAAATCACGTGCCACAAATGCAACAAGGTCCAAGACAAAATTGCCTGATTATTGTTGGACAACTAGCCACAGCTTCAGCTACATGAATGCACTTAGTCTGGGTCGCGAACAAAGGTGGGGTACCCGCAGATTCCTCGAGTTGTGGCACATTAGGAAAGATAAGGCTGTATGAAATGTTAACCGTGGCCCACTTCGCGAGGTATACGCTGACCTCAAATGCGACAACTGGTTGGGCATTCCTCACTCAGTCTTTCTTGGCATACATTAATGATGTCTCTCGCATGGGAAATGAAATGATGACCAAGGGCTTTGCACAGTATCAATCATTATGTTTCTTTGCTTATCTGGGGGGAGAAACAAAAATAAGAAAAAGCAAAAAGGAATGATGAACATAAAAGGATTATGCTAATAATGCCATCAGATATCCTACAACAGCGAGGAAGTCACTGCAGTACGTCTAGCAGTGGCAAAATACAAAAAGAGCTGTTTGTCTTTCTCAGATTAGCTGCAACTTTGAAACAGCCTCTGAAGGCACTTTAATGCCCGTACTGCAAACATATCTTGAAAAAAAAAAAAAAGGAAGAAGCACAGAATTTTGTTTTTTCTTCTGTTCCAATTCAGCCAAAATTAGTTGTTTTTTTGTTCGCTCGGGAACCCTGATAGTACTCGAATGGCATATATTAAGCTGGAATTATAAAAAAAATGAAAATGCAACTTTTTTAGCCACATTTTGCACACACTTAAGTACGTCCACCGTGTTATGTCTATGAGACATTGAAAACACGACATTCAGAAATGTCACATCAAGGATATCCATGGGACGTCTATGAGGCATAAAGAAAAAGTCATTCACGAACGTAAAATTCTGGATGTCCATGAGACGTCCATGTGACAGGTGTGATATCTGTGACATATCCGACCTTTCTGGGATATCTTTTGGATGTTGGTGGTTTGCTGGGGGCCGCCACATCACTCCCCCCCTGAGACGCGGAGTGGTGCTTGCGGTTGAGGTCTGCGTCGGTACCATGAAGGGAAGAATGACGATGACACATAGGTGAGGAACAGCTGAGGGTAGGGCTTGGGATCGTGGCAGCGTGCGCTGCTGAAAAACGAGCGTATACGTTCGTTGGCGATGTAGTGCGCTCTGCATCGGGCTGCGCCAGTGGACGTTTCGCGTGGTGTCCGCTGGTAGCAAGACAATGGGGAAGCGACTTCCGAAAGGCGTTGTCGAGCTGACGCATGTGCGGCGTCAGGGCGTAAGACCAGCTATATACCGAGACCGGTATAGCGGAGCGCGTTGCTCATTGAAGTGTCGCTAGTGCAGCCGGGGTGGGCATCAGGGGTCATCATGATGTAGCTGGAGGTCTGAAGAGTGCGAGACCACGGCGTACCACGACCTGTACGGGGCCGAAGGGTGCCGAGTGAACGTAACCTCCCACTGTCAGTCCCCGGTGGAAGGATGTGCTTTGTGGCCAACGAAGCGGGCCCTAGCGCTATCGTCTGCTTCCTGAGCAGGTGCGCGGACCTTGATGCGCGATGACGGTAGTCGTTGTGAAATTTGGGATGGTAAATAAAATTGTCTACCGGAGTGTGCTGTTCGATGTCAAGGTCCCCAAATGTACAGTCACCAAAAGTGGTTTTCCTCTACATGGGTTCTAACCGGCGATGATGAAATGTCTCAGCGCGGAGATGCTCGTGGCCTTACGCTAGGACGGTGCCGGTAGGACGGGCCAGGACGAGCCAGCGCGGTAGCGCGTTGCAGCAAGACGACACTGTCGTCGTCCACAGGCTAGCACACACTTGGCGTTGAAGAATAAGCACACATTAACGTGTCGTGGACCAGGGGGAATGATGAGGTGATGCTAGTGTAGCTAGCACCTATAAAATGTTTACGGCAACGCACGAGCAAGTCAGCGCGCAACCTTGTGATGGCACGCGACCACTATTCAGCATTAGCCGCCCATGCCCTATGGAGAATATCGTAATATCTGAGTCAAGCCAGGGCCGGCGACAGGGTGGGGGGGGGGGGGGGTCAAGTAGGGCGGCCGCCGTAAGCCCCGCGCTTGCATAGGCCCCGCGATTACGTTCGTGTGAAACACGCCCCGCGATGTGCCTTTGCCTCAGGCCCGCACACCCCTAGCACCGGCCCTGGTCATGCGTACTGAACTTGCTGTTAACATTGGACGACAAAAAATCGCCGGGCGCTGATGACATTCCTACATCGTTTTTCAAACGCTATGCCGAATGGTGTGCGAAATACCTATGTAAGCTCCATGAAAGGTCACTCTCTGATGGTATGCTTCCGGCAGACTGGAAGGTCGGTAAAGTTCACCCAGTATTCAAATCTGGTGACGAATATTCTGTGTCAAGCTATACAATATCTTTATTAAGCGTCACCAGTAAAGTTTTAGAGCACATCTTATTTTCCCATATTATGACATACCTTGAGAGGAATAACCTGTTGAATAGGGCCCAGCATGGATTCCGTCAAAGTCTGTCAACAGTTTCTCAACTAACTAAATTCTCATACGACCTTTCCAAGTGTATAGATGACCATAACCAGTTCGATATAATCTTCCTAGAATTATCTAAGGCTCGTGAGAGAGTATCCCATCCAAAATTATTGTTGAAAATTGCGTCTCTTCTTCAAAACCAGCAAATTCTCAAATAGTTGGAGTACTATTTGTCACACCGTGAACAATTTGTTTTGGTAGGTGACCAGTGTTCAGATTCAGTTAGGGTAACATCAGGTGTCATTCGAGGCTCTGTAATGGATCCACTGTTGTTCCTTATCTATATTAATGATGTTGCTGAACTTTGTGCAGATAATAAAGGTGAGACTTTTCGCTGAAAACGTGGTAATGTACAGCTGTGTTAACTCCTCCGCTTACCAGTTGGCACTTAACTCTTGTCTTCAAAAAATTCAAAGCCGGTGTGAACAATGGCAGATGAAAATCAGCATGGTTCCATGTCAGTTACCTGCAAGAGGTCTCCCCTTCTATATAGGTATCATCTAGGTAATGTCGAAATATCTCCTGTGACACATTTCAAATATCTTGGTATCATCTTTTCGAGTAACTTGAGTTGGAATGCCCATGTTGAATATGTTTGTGAAACAGCTATGCAGCATTTGTATTTTCTGAACCGATCTCTGAAGCATGCAACCCCTAAAGTCAAACTCACCGCATACAAAATGTTAGTTCTGCCCATCTTGGACTATGCTAGTGCAGTATGAATGTCCTACCCTGTAAGAAACACAGGAAAACTTGAAAGGGTCCAACGTAAAGCGGCGCGTTTTATTCTAAATGGCTATAGAAGTACAACGCCGGCTACGGGTGTACTGCAAGCACTTGGTTTTGAACTACTGACAGACAGATTCCGTAAGATAATGACAGATATTATGACAGATAGATTCCTCAGTCATAAATGGGCAGTCTGGTATATCCAAGCCTGATTGCGTACGCCGTGATGTTTATTTTCTCACTAGAGCGAAACACAACAAACTTATAAACAGTCCCTGTGCTTCACAGATTGCTTCACGAACTCTTTCTTCCCCCTATTGCACTGTCCAAGGGAATAACCTTTCTTATGATGCTGCTAATGCGACTTCCCTTGAAGAGTTTACTAAGTCGGTTGACGGTTTAAACCTCTAGGTCTCTAGGATGTCTCTGTACTATTGCTGATTGTTAGCATTTTGTGCCACTGTACCGTTTCTTATCTGTTTTCTTTTTCTTTTTTTCCCTACCCCTACAACAACCTTGTATGCTAGTAGTATAAATAAATTAATAAATAAATAAACTTTCCTTTAGAATCCTTCGGAATCTTGTGCTAGAAAACGCCCGTCATCAAATGTGAACGGTTCTGCATCCCCGAACAGTAGAACGTACACGAGGCATCTGTGGGTCCTTCAAATACGCAACACAGGAGCGACAGGCAAATGATCTGATTACTTTCACTAACCTTTGCAATCCGCTTCGCGCGACCAATGTGACCACTAGGGTTGTCGATCCCGAGACTTTTTTGCAGTCCCGGGATTTTTGGCTGTCAATCCCGGGATCCAGGGACGGGACTTCGGGATTGTGCCGAGTTCAGATGGTGCTTCCAAGGGTAGTCCTTCGCGGTTCAGAATTATCTGACCCGTATCCGACCGGTGCCCTTATATGTATATTTTTTTCCCAATAACTCACTCGCACCCGACCCTCTACCCTCAAGGCGTTGAACGTTGACAAGTAAACTGAGGGTACTCCCTAGACTATGGCAGATGATTAGATATGTCTATGTGCATAGTTGTCAATTCTACCTTTTCCTGAAGGCAACCACTCGAAAATTCGCAGTGTAACCGCATTGGTAAAATAGTGATGGCAAAATGCATACATTTTATTATTACTACTATTATTTGTGCTATGATAATGCCACTCCTTTTTTTATTCATCTGCATTTTACTGTTGCACGTGAAAAAAGGCGAGTCCTGCTATACTTGAAGTAACAGGAAATAATACTTTATAATTTCCTCAAACGGTGTGACATTCCACTTAAATGAAGAACAGAAAACAAAAAAACACGAGTGGAAAGAAGCGAAACACTAAACGGTTTACACCCTCGTCGCTCCGTCTTTATCACATTGTACAATAATTAAAACACGACCTGAGAAAGCACAGAGCGTCAAGGGTGGTGCACCCCAGTTCGAAGCAAACTTTTGTGCAAATACTGGCTGCCGAACTGAAGGTCCATTAAGCTTCCGCGCTAGAAGAAACGACAGTAAGTAAATATCTGTACGCACGAATAGGCAGCGATCCTCTGCCACCTCCAGTCATAAAGAGTGCCATTTCCTTACAAAGGAGTGAGTATGTGCCTGAATGGCAAAAAATGTAAAAGAACATGTCTGGTGGCAAAAACATGGGGGTTATTTTTCACTTTTCACTCCCTTTAAGTTGGCGTGCTCCAAACGCCACGCCGCTGCATTTGAAAGAACTCTCGGAGGCCGTGATTTCAAGCAAACGTTTCAACTATGGCGCTCGCGGGACAGCTTCTGGCGAATCACGGGCCAAGTGACACTCCTGTTTTCACGGACCTGCGTTAGTCGTTACGTTGCCCACCTTGCGTTGCACCACCAAACAGTTGCACCACACCACGGGCCAAGTGATGCATTTTACGCCCCTCACAGTGTAACGACAAGTTGAAGATCTCGGCCTTCAAACTTGAAGCCAGTCAAGGGAGTCCCATTGCGCTCCTGTGGCTACATTCACACAAAGGCGTGCTGGGAAACTAATGGAGCTGACAGACTTCGCCAGACAGAGGTCGCCAGTATTCAGGACTCCCCCTATCGAATACGTCTGTCCGCAGGTCATAAGGACCCGCGTCTCGTTATTCCATCCCGACACCCTTACCGCAGAGGGCACATCACAACCTCTTACCGTCATTTCGGTCCTCAGCAGAGACGACGCCTGATTGCTACTGCGTATTCGCACGGACAGGAACGCTCGAGTACAAATTGGGCCGCGCAAACGATCCCAGGTGCTTCACCCGCAAAAGACCTGAGACACTAACACACAGGGTTAGGCCATATGATGGTTACTCAGAGGAGCGCCGCGAATTGTTCAGGACGCTCCGTTCTGTGCGCATCGTGGAATCCTCCTTGGTGGATGCGTCCTATCCTATGGGCAGCCCCATAGAAATCGTAAGGAGAGGCTAGAAGCAAAGGTGGCGCTGGCTCTGCGTCAAAAGGAGGGATGCGCCGTATTGTGGCGGCCAGTGTTGCCATGTGCCAGTGCTCTCTGCGCGCTGTCCTTGGCGGCTTGGTTTCAATGGTGAATATTCTTTCCGTAATCAATTTACGAGGAAACAGATGTGCAGTAAGCATAAAATAAACATGAAGTAAGTAATACTGCGCCCTTCCCGTGCTGTAATCACCTGTTCTAGAAAGAAAATGCGGCCTTGAGTGCGAGGGCAAGCTAGCAGAGTTGCCAAAAGCCGGCCGCGGTACATCGGCTAAAGCTAATTACGCGGAGTGCCACTTTGACGCTCGCTGCATCACAAGAAACAATGCGGCTGAAACAACTGACCAGACATGCTTGACTAGAACGTTAGAACATGTGGAATTAGGGGAAACTCCGACGGAGTAATGAAACGATTGAAAGACTGGTTTCACCCTAGGGATGGTAATTCTGGCGGTCCCCCCTTTCTGGGACTGCCGCCACAACCGAAAAATATTCGCCTCTCCCGGAAGAGCCTCGTAAGCGCACAAACAAACATACCGCCTCAGGTGCATTCTGTCGTCGCTAAAGACATGCGGCCCTGACACCATAGAAATCATAAGGATGATTTCTCCTTATGATTTCTATGCCCGACATTCTTTGTTCAACTTTTGGGTGCGACGACTTGTTTTCTTTTCTTTTTACACAATTAATACACATTGAAAAGACAACATATGAAAAGAAGAGTGTCAGTAGTAATTGGCCTTGCCGAGGCTCAAACATGGCGATTCAGAGACATAGACCCCTGACCCCTGTGTCGTGGGCCCCTGAGTCCTTCGCGTATTTTTCCCTGCGCGGCGCCAGTGCGGAGGCTTGTCCGCGCGCTTATAACATGCAGAGACATGCAAAGAAGGGTCATACACAAAAAGTACGAGTGAAAATATATTTATTAATGCCAATTGTAATGCCAATCAGGTTGCGATATATTTATTAAAGCCAATTGTGCTGGGAATTGTGCCAATTGTGATGCCAATCAGGTGAAGGAGAAAAACCCAGCCGAAAAACCTTCACGACCTGTAACAGAAGAAACACAATACACATAATAAAGAATACATACATTTATTGCTCTCTAAATATTTCCATTAGTGTATTAACAATTACATTTTTTAAAAACTCTTTTGTTTCCGCCCCTGAAAGAAAACATAAAATTAACGTCGTCACATTTGCTTACCACACGATAACTCACGTTGGACACAGCACTGACCTGAAAAGTAGATTTTGTTATTATGCGAAACCACACTTATATTTCAATAATACATACAATGCTGCGGTGGCAGACCCCAGTAATCTGTAAGTGAATCTAAATTAATATCAATTTATACATTTCATTAATACATGCACTGTGGCGACGGACCCCAGTAATCTGTAAGTGAACATCATTTATTATTGTAATTATGCTATAACTTTTACTTACATTCAGGCGCTGGTCTTAGTACTGGCGTGTATGCTGAAAAGATATTATCAATTAATAACACACACACACACACACACACACACACACACAACAACAACAACAACAACAATATACGCGACACAATAATACATACATATCGGCGGCGGCGACTCTGGAGCTGAAACAAGAAGTCAAATTTAAACATCTTTTTCATATTCTTTATAATTCCTTACCATTTGGAAAAAATGTTGGACTAGAGCTAAATACTGAAAAAAAGACAACAGCCATGAGAAAAAAGAACTACACTGTAAATCAAAAAACTTACTACTCTGATCCGATACCGGTGTGTATGCTGAAAAGATATTATCAATTAATAATACACACACACACACAACAACAACAACAATATACGCGACACAATAATACATACATATCGGCGGCGGCGACTCTGGAGCTGAAACAAGAAATCAAATTTAACCACCTTTTTCATATTCTTTATAATTCATTACCATTTTCAAAGTATATAGGACTCGATCTGAGTTCTGAAAAAAGACAATATCCATGAGAAAAAAAGAACTATGTTGCGGATCAAAAAACTTACCGTTTTCGTTTGACATTTTTTGGAATATGTGTCAGTCAAGTGAGGAAGAAACTTCTAAACGCGCGCATCCTCATTATCATACAACCTCCTCTCCACTCTTTCCCATTTATTACCGTTCGAGTGAGCCCACCTCCTCATTCTCCCATTCGTTCCCCAGACCAGGAGCTCTCTCCCAAAATAATTATGTGGAAGCTCTTTCGTCGCTGTTTCGGAAAGAAATGTGAAGAGGAGGAAGTTGAGTCTACCGAAGACAGGAAATGGCGTCTGAAACAAGAAATTCATGAAGCAAAAGCTGAAGCTATCAGACGCGTTTTGTCTCACGAACGTCTCCTCAGGATCAAACGAGAGTCTGCGAAAAGTCAATTTCATCAAATCGACAGTGGATGGTAATAAATCTAGTTACCAATACACCTTATTATCAGTTTCACTTCTACCTCTGTGACACAATGTCCGACGTAAGACCGTTTTCTTTCATCCATCCTGCACGAATTATTATATGTGGACCTTCCATGTCAGGAAAAACTTACTTAGTTCGTAACATCCTTAGAAATCTATCAGTATTCAGCGTAGTCCCAGAACAAATATTTTATGTTAGTAAATATGATGCTAGCTGGCAAAATGAATTCACTAAAATTACATTTAGTAAAGAATTACCAACGACATGGGATGAGAACATACCAACACTGATTATAGTTGACGATCTCATGACTGAAAAGAATGTTATGCAAGATATGGTTCACCTCTATACAAGAGCGTCCCATCACAAGAATGCATCAATTATTTTTCTTTGCCAATACTTATTCCATAACGATGTAGACTACCGCACTCTATCGCACAACAGCACATATATAATATTATTCAATAATTTAAGATCTCGTACGCAACTCGAACTTCTAGGACGACAAATCTTCGGGAAATCACGGTTGCCATACTTTCTGAATGCATTCGAACAAGCAACAGAGAAACCATTTGGTTATCTAGTGATTGACCTACACCCACTTACCCAGTCTGATAAAAGATTGCGAACAGGTATAACCAAGCTCGAGCCACAATTTGTTTTCATACCAAAATGAAAAGTCTACGTCACCATTTAACTTTCCTTAAAGTGCTTGCAACCTGCACTCCAAAAGAGCGGGAAAACATATTGAAGGAGGCTCCTCCGCACAGCATTGAAGCTCTTTCCAAAGTTTGCAAGAATATATTGAATGGTAATGTTAAACTTTCACCGAAACTATACAAAGATTTAAAGAAATATAAAGCTACAATTCGATACATCGCATATAAAACATTGCACAAATCACCAAAGAAGCTACAAAAGTTTTTATATCGACAACGAGGAGGTTTGGTCCCATTACTCCCACTATTACTGACAGGCTTGACTAGTATATTAGGTGGTGTAGCAGGGCGGGCTATAGCTAAGGTAGCTGGTGTTTGAAAATGGCAACAAAAGTCGAGGTATTAAATCCAGTGGACACTATTTTGGAATCTAATGAAAGTGAAGATGTAAAGGTAAAGCGTATGCTAACAGCTATGTACTACACTATAAAAAATCTATTGAAACCGACAATAGAATCAGATCCGCCAATAATAAAACCATTACAAATGGAGGAAAGTATTAGCAGAAAGTTCGATTATGACGCTCTACCAGATAATATAAATATTAAAAAAGTTAGGCGCATAGTGTCAGCGATACCGAGGAGTTTGTCATGGAATGAAAAAGGAGAAATCATTCATAACAACAAAACCATTCAGGGCTCTAGTATAATGGAATTGGTCTTGTACCTATCCGGTCATAAACGAGTGAGGCCCGCTTGGTTTCTAAAGGTGTCAAAACTTCTACCATCACACAAGATCAGACAGAAAAGAAAATCAAAGAAGAAAATATTGTGGGAGACCTACAAGTCGCCACAAAGAACAAAGTTGATTTCATCTTCGGATGAAGAATATTTCTCAGAAGAATGAGCTACAGATCACCTGACGGCGGGCTCGGAGGGGTCAAACGATATCAAAAGGCACGGAAAATCACAAGGAAAGAAGCACTACAAGAATTACAACGCGATGACGTCTATACTCTCCACAAAGATGCAAGACGAAGATTTAAGAGAAGGAAAGTCATCTCACTCCACCTGAATGATCTACATCAAGCAGACCTCATTTCATTCATCCAATACAAGAAATACAATAAAGGATTCTCATACATACTGCTTGTGATAGACTGTTTGTCGAGGCAAGTCATGGCCACACCTCTCAAGACCAAGCGAGGTGAAGATGTGAAGAAAGGATTTATGAAGATATATCGACAGAGAGGGAAAACCCCTCGGCTAATCCATGTAGATCAGGGGTCTGAGTTCTTCAACAAACATGTGCAGGCTTGGTGTAGGCGTCACGGCATCTCAATATATGCTACTAGGACTGGACTTAAATCTTGTCTAGCTGAACGCGCCATTCGAACTATTAAAGGCCGCCTATTCCGCTATTTCCGCAGTAAAGGACATCACAAGTACCTTAAAATTCTTCCAAAGATTATAGAAGATTATAACAATTCTTACCATAGAACTATTAAAATGGCACCGAATGAAGTGAATGAAAGCAACGAAGTTGAACTCTTCAATAGACTAAACAGTAAAAAAGATGATGACATCACAATACCATTTGAAATTGGCCAGCAAGTTCGTGTTCTATTGAATCGATCAATATTTGACAAGGGGTACACAGGACACTGGTCTCACATTATCTATACAATTTCGAGGTATAAGAAAACAGATCCACCTGTCTTTTACATTGCAGGCCCAGATGGTGTAGAAGAAGAGGGCACATATTATGCAAACGAATTGCAGCGCGTTATTAAAGAGCCTGATGACCCATATCCAATTGAAAAAATTATATCCAGTAAGAAAATTGATGGAGTCACTCATTATAAAGTGAAGTGGGCTGGTTATGACGATTCATTTAATTCGTGGGTTCCAGTGCACGATGTTGCCAGGCTCTGAGTTTTATATGTACCTCCTGTCCAATGATTGTACCGAATTATATCCAACAAATACACTGGACAACTTTACAATTGCTTTGAATGCACCCCTACAACTGAGTGGAAAGTATGAAGTTGGATTACAAGAACTATCGATCTGTAATCTATTCTACAATATACCGCGGAGTGATGATGGCGTCATGCAGGTTGATTACAAAGAATTTGCAGAGGTTCGCAAGACTATTATCGTTAAAAAAACTATCGAAATGGCCCTTCTAGAGCTTTTCAAAGACTTGAACAGTTCTATCAATTATATTGAAGGGAGATATGTATCCCGTTTACCACATTCTGTTCGGTCAATTAAATTTATAGATGACAACTTGCAAGAGACTATTGGAGTGTCAACCATTCAAGGCAATACTGTGGTAGGTTCTAAGGTGCCTCGTCAGGACACATTCCTTCGAGAGGAATACGCTTCGCAGCTATGCATACTAGAAGAAATTTCTATTCTTACTTCAAATGGCTTGATCGCATTCATTCCAGGTTGTTCTATCAAGACAACATTAAATCGCTTTTTTAAAACACACAAAATTGAAGCAAATGTAACATTCCAGGAGAATAGTTATAGATTGACACAGCCATTACACAGTCTCTTTGCTATTCCAGAACAGCTCAAGAATCTCCTCAGATTAAATAATTTTAATACAAAAGATGATACAG
Organism: Ornithodoros turicata; assembly: GCF_037126465.1. Classification (NCBI taxonomy): domain Eukaryota; kingdom Metazoa; phylum Arthropoda; class Arachnida; order Ixodida; family Argasidae; genus Ornithodoros; species Ornithodoros turicata. The sequence goes on along the minus strand of NC_088203.1, from coordinate 23,713,391 downwards.
CCTACTACTATGGAGATCCATTTGAACGCACTTATGACCTGATTATAGAGAAAGAAGTACTTGTTACAAAAAGAATAACTATTCCACCAGATCATTATGAAACTCCGAAATTACTGCTACATACAATCAACAATCAATTAGAAGGCAAAGCTCTACTCACATATAGTAACGAGAGAAAGCTCTGCACTATCAACCCAATTCACGGTGTTACTATTCATCTATCAGAATACCTCTCTAATATGCTAGGTTTTGCACCACTTACAACTTTTGCGAACAGTACAATTGGAAACACACACCTCAGACTTACACCATTATTCCATCATTTTATAGTTTATTGCGATATTATCGAATCATCGCACTTGGGTGCAAAGAAGTTTCCCATATTAAAATTAGTTCCATACTCTGCAAAGGAAGACAGTATCATTCATTATGCTTTCCAAAACATACAATATTTTAAGCTATTGCATAATGAAATAAATTTCATTTCAATTAAGTTGTGTGACGACTCTGGTCGACCTCTCCACTTCAAAGGACCGGGCAAAACAGCTCTAGCTCTACATTTTAGACATGTATCTTAAAGAAATCCCGGAAATCCACTACGGTCACGGACTGGACAATATTATGCCGTACTCAGGTCCGATGTTCCAGAGGGGCAGTGGATTCTTTAAATCATTGCGCAAGTTTGCATTACCACTCCTGCGACGAGCACATCCATACGTTACTAAGACTGCAATGAATGCAGCAAAAAACCTGGCACGAAAACTATCAGATGGTCAACATCTGAAAGAAGCCATTAGAAACAGTGCATCCGAGCTTAAGTCGCAAGTGTTAAAAGATTTTGCTGGCGGCGGTGGCAGACGTAGGAAAAGAAGAAGAAAAGACGTCTTTGACAAGCAACCCAATTGGAGTGAGGAATAAATATTTTCGTCAACGCTGGCGTCCGTTTGTCTGACTGGATAGTAAAAATGTGGGAAATAAGGCAAGATTGCGGTGTGGATAAGTGCGACTGTCCACTTAAAAAAGCCATTAGAACCGGCGCATCGACATGGGAGGTCGCGACGATAACGGATTGCGGTGGGGGTAAGTAAAAAAAAAAAAAAGCCGTTAGAACCGGCGCATCGATACGGAGTTGTCCAATTTGAAAGAAAACCGTTAGAAGTGGTGCGTATCGGCGGTCTCGACACGGGATCGCATTTCGTACTCGTTACCATAGGTCGTGGGAAGATGCGATAAAAAGCTGCTTAGGAAGAGTCGCGAAACGACGCCGGAGGTCTCGACACGGGATCGGATTTTGTACTCGTTACCATACGTCATGGGAAGATGCTTAGAAAGAGCTGCGAAACGATTCATTTCTTCTTAGAAGCGACACACTGTCTTCCAACTTGAAAGAAGTGGAGGGGTGGGAAAAAGGGGCTACAGGTAAACAATCCTAAAAAATAAAACATGGGAGAGGGTGACAATTGTATTCAGTCGCAAACATGTCACTGGTCAACGTAGTCCACGCCCAGTCCGAATTGGTTTTGAAGGGGGAGTGTGAGCTTTTTCAAATCCCACCCACTCAAATTTCTATAGAATCATGCGAGAATCAATTATTCTACCCTGTATCAACAATTACAGGCGGCGAATCTACGATTGAATGGAATATAAGCAACTTATCCGATCTCTATCTCGATGTTTCTAGTATGTACATTAAACTAACTATGCAGATATTGAGAAGCGATGGGAGTGATCCGTATACAAGAACGGCGGATGGTGTGGTCAACGATGTTGTATTCCCCGTGAATAACTTGGGAGCTGCAATGTTTAAGTATCCCAGATAACACGAAACTTCCCGGGGACGTCCGAATAATATCCCTAACGTCCCCAGCGTCCTTCGCCCCACATTGGTATTTTCCAGGAGGGACCAGGGACATCCACCCGCGGGATCAACCCCGCGGGCCCGCATTTCATCCGTCGTCGGAGAACCACGGGACGTGGGAACCGAAACCAGTATGCGCGAGCCGCCACTGTGACGCCACCGGGTGATACCAAAAATGTGCAACGACTCTTGAAAACCCCAGTGGAAAGGATATATGATTTCGAGTTTTAGATCGATGTTGGTTTTTCATTTAGCTCTTTAACGGGGCAAAAAAGTGGGACATTACACACAAACCTATGTTTCGTCTGGTACGAAAGTATCGCTGACTGACACTGTGGATCGGAAAAGGCGGGAAACGGCTGTTTTCTCTGTTTCCTCGTCGTCCATATTGCTGTTCGTGGATTTTGTGCAGTTCGTGGCCTATTTGTGCCGTTCTGTCAGAAAGGATGTCTGGTGAAGGTATGTTTTATCGCTTGTAAGAATTAAGGTAGCAAATGTTCACGGTATGAGATGTGAGTGCCGCTCACATTTTCTTCGTCGTCTGTGTCAGTCAGTTTTGTGGTGTATGCGTTTCGCGCAGTGTCAACTGCATGCCCGTTCGCGGTCGCGCTGTCATAGCTGGCTTCTTTAATTTGAAAAACAGACAGTATGCTAAGCAATCGGACCAAACGTACATTGCAAAGGCGTGTGCGGAATGCGGTGGAAGAAAGCCTGGCAATATGTGTTCCGACTAACAGAAATTTGGGAGGGCCTTCGCCGGTGTCGCAGAATGACAGTTCCGTGCCTGACGTGGCAGACCCGGTAACAGCGCAGTTTGAAGGGCTTGATACAGCACGGATCTTTCTTACGGATAGAGTGCCATTCCAACATTGTCACGTTGAACCAGAAATCCCACAACAAGAAACTGTAAGATGCGAAACGTCAGGGCCGGAAGTAAGTCAGGTTGTGGAAGAGCCATCGGGAAGCGACGATCACCTTATGGAGCAATGTCTGCCCACTGATGAATTTTCCGAGAGTGCACCAGATGAGGATTTTTGTCACCAGCTCAGAGAATGGGCCGTGAGCTCTGGAATCGCGCACGCCAATTTGACAACGTTGCTGAAGTTGCTAAAATCGCGTCAGTACTTGTCTTACCTGCCTGCCTGCGCGAGGACACTGCTGCAAACTCCGCGTACTGCGACCGCCGTGCAACAAATGGGAGACGGTAAATATTGCCACTTTGGACTTGCTGCAGGACTACGGTATGAGCTGCAAGGACTTAAGCACGTTCCCGACGAGATCCATTTCAACATCAGCGTTGATGGATTACCGCTCACGAAAAGCACAAAGGACCAATTTTGGCCCATATTGTGCCTGGTAACGAACTGCGGCCAGGGTACCCCTTTCCCTGTCGGAGTTTACTTCGGGCAGTCCAAGAATGTGTGTCACAATACGTTTCTTGAACCTTTCGTCACCGAACTTAACGAACTCTTGACAACTGGTGTTCCACTTAATAGCAAGACCGTCGCATTGAAGCTCTCAGCAATAGTGTGCGATGCCCCGGCCAAGGCATACATCCTCGGCATAAAAAACCACAATGCATATTTTAGTTGCACAAAGTGCATGACAGAGGGTGTATACCAGCAGGGCCGCATGTGCTTCCCTGAGCTAGATGCAGAGATTATGACAGATGAGCATTTTAGGAGTGGCACCAACGAGCATCACCACGTCAGCGACACCATTCTCAAGGACCTCCCAATTGATATGGTCGACCAGGTGCCTCTCGATTATATGCATCTGGTCTGCCTTGGAGTTGTGCGCAAACTTCTGGCGTTGTGGATGAAGGGCAGTACAGTGTACCGTCTGGGAAGCAGTGCAAAAGACCAGATATCCCTTGCCTTGCTCAAAGTACAGCCCTATGTATGTTCTGACTTCTCCAGAAAGCCACGCACACTGACCGAGCTGGACAGGTGGAAGGCTACGGAACTCCGAATGTTGTTGCTCTACACAGGCCCAGTTGTCTTGCGTCCAAGAGTCCCAAGCAGATACTTGGACAATTTCATGGAGCTTCATGTTGCAATTACGATTCTGTGTAGCCACAGGTTGTCTCAAAATCAGGGGTGCATAGATTATGCAGAGAAGTTGCAGGTCCACTTCGTCAAGACGTTCATCGCTCTTTATGGTGAGCATATGGTGTCACACAATGTTCATAATCTAATCCATCTAACGAATGACGTCCGCAAGCATGGACCATTAGACAACTGGAGCGCCTTTCCATTCGAGAATCACATGCAGTCTTTGAAATCCATTCTGAGGAAACCGGACAGACCATTGGAACAGCTCTACAACCGAACCATGGAAAGGCGAAAACTCCCGAAACAGCATCAAAGTACTGAAAAGGAAGTACAGTGCTCTGTAAGCCACTCATCTGGCCCTCTGGTTTCGGACTGCAATGGGTCCCAGTTCAGAAAAGTCATCGTACCTGGGAAGCTGATTCTGCGCACATATAAGAGAGACAATACATGCCTCTTGCACGATGGAGCTGTCATTCGTATTGAAAACTTCGTGCGTGATTTCCAGAATGAAGTTCATATTATTGGGCGTCAGTTTTTAAATTTCGACGACCTGTACACTCACCCATGCCGGTCATCGGTCCTTTGCATATACACCTCTCATACGCTTTCTGCTTTGAATTCATGGCAGTTATCTAGTGTTGCTCAGAAATGTGTCAGACTGCCTTACAAGAACCAGTATGCTATCTTCCCTCTTGTGGACTCTGATGGCCACCAATGGTGTGCGCATCTGCTATGGTGTCATATTGATATATTGACTCATTTAATTGAATAGGCCCACGTAACTTCATTATTGCGAAGTTCCCGGAAGAGGGAGACAGCGTAGCCATTGCACATAGATCTTGGATAAAGGACGGAAAATGTGCGTGGCCCACCGAAAGAGACCCAACACGCCTTAAAAAAATCACAATGAAAGGCCTAGAACCCCAACCAGACTGGGGGATCTACATCTGCATTGAAGTCACTGCATATAGTACGGTGGTATTCTTGTGATGTGGTGCTGCAAGAGAAATTCCTTTAACGATAATTTTCTATTTGTGCTAGAAACGTACGACGAGGCACGGCGCAACCTGAAACGAGCCGAAGAAACGTCTGACCTTTGTAGCGAACCCGAGCTGGGCAGAGGAAGGAGGAGGAAGAAGCCCAGGATGATAAGCGATGAAGAGGTACAGCCCGAAGAGAGCAGCAGCTCAGACAGTGAAGTTGATAATCAAACAAGGTCACCTCTGCCAGCACCACCAACACCACCTCTATCTGCATATTTCAGTATGCTGCTCTGAGTACTTTTGGTTGCAAATACTTCGAACATGTTTTGGGAATTATAATGCCCTGTAGGTCTCAGAACATCATTTCTTTTTCATATTAAACATATCATGGTGCAGTTAACACTGTGTAATAGCTTCAAGCTAGACTCTGAAGTGGAATTTGTTTTCTGACCATTAAATTTGTCGCTTCTCGACGCACAGTGCTGTTGCAGGCTGCATATGCTGTACATCAGTTGCAGTTCAGTGTCCAGCCACTAACGTGTCACAACTGTTACAGGTTCTGGTGACCAAACAGGACCCAGCAGTGAAAATGCTCATACACTTGGCAGCACGTCGAACAGTAGCACTATGGTTCCATCCCGCAATTCTGGAAATTTTATGAATGGTATGTGGCGTTCGAGTAAAATATGTCCTCACCTGCAAGAGAAGCGTAGTTCATATCTGTTTATCCGCATCTTCATGCTCTTTTAGATTTAGTGGTTGAATTTGCTGTTGTCGCCTATGCTGTCCCCATTTGTTCAGTTTGAGGTCCATTTTTGTTTTTCTGGGTAGGGAATAATTTCAGGACACACATTCGTTCCAGATGACGAGTCACCTAAGCATTTTCTGTAATTGCAGGTGCGTATTCACTAGGAGAACCCTGTCCTGTCCCACTGCCTACAGATAATGCGAATGCTTCGTATCACAGGACCTTCTACCAACAGTCTCAAGGTAGTGAATTTCCAGGAATTACACCAGTGTTCACTGATGTGTAACGGACTGCATCTAAGTAGTAACATGAGAAATGTACCAATCTTTAGGCGCCGCTCCCTCTGTACAAGGGAGCATGGATCACGAGATTGGGTGTTACTGTTCATAAAACGAGCATAGAGATGTTAGGAGTGTCTCGCCTCCCGTGCTCCACTCATAATGTGAAGATGGATCAGAGTGTGGTGGCATACATTATACAGAGTGTTCAAAATTAAGCTTTCACGAGCGCTACACAAACATAGCAATGAGAGGAAACCGAATGATAACTTTACGCTACTTGTGTAAGAAACAGGTGCTGCTAATTATGTACCACCTGTTTCTTACTCGAGGAACAGAAAAATAGCACCAGTTTTTTTTATTCACCTATTTATAAAGTGCTATTGCAAGCTTAATTTTGAACACCCTGTATACTGCACATCAATGTAACATCTTTCAAATATGTTTCAGGGTGCCTGTCACGTGGGAATGACCCACCCCCGCAGCAATTTGCAGAACAGCAAAGGTGGCGCCCACCCCTCACAGGGTCCTTCCAGGATCGCTGTACGTACTCATCGCCTATCTGGAGTTGAGTGCTAATACTTTACTTTAAAAACATTACAAGGCTCTAGCACTCAAGGTGCACAACGAGCAGGTCTCGCAAGGGAACCACTGTCGCAAGCCTACAGAAGCCAAGGGGTAGATGACACTTATTATGGTACATCTGGCTTTCACTTTCATCAACTTTTAGAATGAGCCTTTTGAGTGAGCCTAACTGAGCCTGTCTGCTGCTTCAAAATACCACAGAGAGATCATCAAAAGGGAGAGATCCATCACTGCACCAGCCGGAACCACGATCAGCGCACCGATCCTCTTCCTGCGCTTTCCGGACATATGGTACGTACTGCACGTTAGGTGTCTAGTTTCATACAGATGACTAACTTTGAGTGACATACAACCAGGCATTGTCAGCCAAGAGCAAACAGATTCTGCACGACAAGGACAGCAGCCAGTGTGCAAAGGCAGCCATGGAGCTACAGCCCTCCCTTCACATCGATGTGATCCACCACAACAAGCGTTGTCCGAACCACAGCTGTTGCGCTCGTCATCTTCCGGTGCCTTCCAGAATGAGGGTTTGTGGTAGATTTCATGTGCAAGCCTACATGTTAATGCTTCGCTTTCGTCTCTACATATCAAGGGTTTGGCATCCAAGACGTACAGCGCACGGAACCTTCACGACAAGGGCAACTGCAGCAGGGCAGAGATACCCACGGGGTTTTATCTCTTCCTTCGCATGGACCACCACAGCGTGAACTGCTTATGCAAGACTCATTGGGCCCATTCCCTTTTAGTACCTCCCAAAATGAGGGTATGTAGTGATAGATCGCTTATCTAAAGCTGCCTATAGGCACGTCATTTTACTTCGCAATCAATAAGGCTTTGGCAGCCAAGTGGCACAGGAAACAGATGCTTCACGACAATGGCAGCCACCACATATCAGACGATGCAATGCTACAGGGGAGCTGCAATATGGTACCCAACCTTTCACAATCAGCAGCTCTTAAGCATGGTTCCCACTGGTCCTTGAAACCCGTGAATACCCTAGAGTTTGCAAACATCATTCTTGAAACCTCAGTAATTTTGGAATTTTTTCATTGTCCTTGAAAACCTTTCAGCTTGTGCAATTTTTAGAAATGATGTACTTTAAGCCCAGTTGAGATCCATTCTTGTGTAATCAGCATTCTGAGAATTGCTGGAAATCTGTAATTTTGAAATTATGAAAGCTGTACTAATGAAACCAAACTGGCACCAGGAGAAGCACTCACAATATCAGCTTGATACGTGCTGATATACCGTTATGATTGCTGTCTGCTGCATTACGCTGGCACTCGTCAACACTGTGTGATGCACAAGTGTCACTTGGGGACCCAACCAGAATGCCTAGCAGGTACACTTTTGGAGCTTTTGCTTCTGTAACTTTAGGGTGCTTACTATTGCTATCACGCACATCACAGGTCCTTGAAAAGTCCTTGAACTGCCTTGCCAAACTTCAGTGGGAACCATGGTTAAAGTTGCCCCTTGAATGCAAAATCCTAATCCTATGTCCTGTTTCAAAACATTTCAGCTCATCCGCCTCATGGCTGCGAACCACAACAACAACTATTCGAGTTACAGCCATTGCGCCCACCTCCAACTGGCGCCAATGTGGATCAGCGTATGTTTTGTATTGCATGCATACGTAGTGTTGCATGTTGACTGTTATTTGTAATCACACGGCTTTAGCAGCCTAGATGCACAACAAACATAATCTGAAATGCAAAAAAGGCTGCCAGACCAGGTATATGGTCATAGAAGTCAGGTTTCTCCTAATGGTGTGTGGCATTCACCAACAAGTGGTGCAGAATCATTTCGCCACCATGCTCTATGTCCTATTGTCTCTTGTCCTTGCCAATCAGGACGATACGAAGAACTGCTGAAATTAATGCATACAGTGAAACTGCTCCTGAGCGATCACAGCCGACAGCTGCTGCTAATCCTCCAGCAACTCAGCAGCAGAAGTAACCCAGAACAAGCCCTAACGCCCAGTTACATTACTGAGCCCTTCGGAACGATGGAGGATTTTATGGCTTTTGAAGAAGAACTGAAGAAAAGTACTGAGAGGCGAAACCAACTCGTAAGTCCTATCCTATACATATATTTGGGGATTTTCAAGATAAATGGTTGCCCTATACTCATGCGGATTGGTTACAGCTGTGCCTTTCGTCCCCCGTCCATTTTGTTCTTTATGCATTTTGATACGCTGTGGCATAGTAGCACCGGTTTGATTAAGGTTGCTTCTTTTACCGTGCAGAAACTGTACATGAAGTTTGTACATGAAGAAGTGGGTGGCTGCGACGTTGGTGAACGCACAACAAGAATCTTGTCCAGGCTGCTGTCTCGTGCCGTCGGCAAGGAATTCAGCCTCCACGGAAAAAAGAACAAACGAAAGTTCAGTGATCTTCAGACGTGGAAGCTAATGTGCAGTATGTATCTCCCACATAGTATCACGTATACTACATTCTTTCTGGATGTACATTTTCCATTAGTTTTCATTGTGCGTTAAAGTAGGCAGCGAGCTGTAGCCGAAAACCGGAGGAAAAAATAATATTAAGTTTTACCTGATTTGAATTCAGCAAAGTATGAAGCGATTACTTATCCTGCGAACTGTTCACAAAAGGAGCCTCATCATCGTGAATTTGCCACACTGCGCCTTGGTTCCACTTGTGTAGCTATGTGCAACGATCACAACTGGTGCTCTTTAAGTCTAAAGCACATTCCGAATGTAGTACTGCTGCACAAGTAGTACAACTGCACAGATACAAAATGGTTCCTGTTTTTATTTCAATTTTGGAAAAGCGAGCGATCTCATATTTTCTTAACTGTTATTCTCTTTTACTTTCCCCTACTGAGTGCACCCCAAACCGGGCCGATATACTTGATCTAGGTCAAGGTTTTAGCTTTGCTTCAGCAGAGCTGCAAGGAACCAAACCGCTCAGAATCGAATTGCGAATCCAGACAATACCGGTTCAGGAACCCTGGTTTTTATGTAGCAAACACAGACAGGCTAGCTGTAGCTGCTGGTGCTGGATATTTTTGTCAGTTTTGTCAATAACTATTGTGTTGTCCTCGGTGGAACTTTCACTGCTGTGCATTTCAAACTCTCCTGAATAAGATATTGGTTGAGCTTCGGAACCGCTCCGGCTGCAGGAAACCGCTTCTTTAAGGTAAACAACCCTAAAAGCTGGAATTGTCCATGTGCTTCTGGACACTGCCGTAGATTTCGATGTCCTGTTACTGCTACCACCTGCCTGTTACCTGTTACTATTGTTGTCTGTGAGCAAGCACAACAAGCCATACCACTGAAGAAATGCAGTGTGGTGAATTGGTGACGAGGAAGGGCTTTACATGAACTGTTTAGTGCACTAGTGATGGCGTCACTTTTTATTTTTTCAGTTTCGGTTCATTCAGAGGCACAGCAAGACACTTCTGTGTTGTGTTGAGCAAAATTTTCTTTCTCCGGTTTTCTGTTGCAGCTCAGTCCCAGTTCTGATCCCTGAATTGAAAACAGTTTTAGTAGTCGGAGCCATTGGCTTTTGGAAAACTGAAAATTACTTCAGGTATTCAGAGTTGAGGCATGTAACATTCTATTCTTGTCATGAGGCAGCATCCTCGCCCAACCCGTGTTGCTCATATAAGCTGCAAAATACATATTATTCAAACCAAATTTCAGGCATATTGGCACCTCTGGATGAAGGGCAGGCCCATGATCAGAACACCATGAAAACAGTTGAGAGGGTGACGCTGTCATGGCTACGCCATGCTCCAGAATTTCACAAGAGACAGCTGGCCAAAGAGAGTTCATCTAGTCAGTCATCATAATGCTGCTGCCTGTGCCTTGCTTCACCACTGCTGTTCACTACTGGCTTCTGGCACTCCAAGTTGACTACAAATTAATTTGACTGTGATAAGGAACACACTGTGATATTGAAGCATGGGAAGTGAACTTGACAGTGGTGAAGTTTTCTTTTTTTAACTGTGCGTGTTCCTCGTTTGTTGTGCATTACCTTTCCTTTGTGTCTCTGCTTCATTGCGTATTTCAGAGGGCAAGTACCCTGGGAAATGTGTAAACCGTTTCGATGGCTACAGCTGTCAAGTCTATACCACTAGAATTGGAGGTTACTGAGCTTAGCCGATTGCAGTATGTTATGTGCACGTGCCACTAGCCCCTCGAAAATCCACATGCTAACTAGTTGGAAGGTGATTGCAATTCTTTCGGTAGCCATCCATGACGCATCAATTGCTGTGTGCTGTCTACGCATCACTTAATTCCTTCACTAATTGCCAAACAATTTGAACTTGCGATGTATGTACCGCATGACTTGCAGTGAGCTCCCTGACGATCTGCACCTTTAGTCACCTTTAAGGTAATTACTGATTTGTTGGAATCAATGGTGTGTCCACTAGTGAAATGTTCGGGTGCAGCAGTTGCTCCTGTCATTAGCAAATGACATTAGCTGAAGGTGGTCAATAACAGGATGCAGTCCAGAAGCGTGCAGTCCGTAGATTAGAAGTAAGAAAAATCCCTACTCAGTTAACACATGTAAGTCATTCGCAGAGCGCCCCACTTTCGACTGACACCACTAGGATGCCTCCGAAAATGAATTTCGTAGTTAATTCATCCCTTTCACTTTCCAATTAGCCAGCTAGTTGTGCACAAGGCAACAGAGTTCTTGTTTCTGGAGTATATTTGTGATTTCCCATTATATTTACACTAATGGTTACATGTTCCTTGAGCAGGGCTCTCATTGCATCGTGATGTTCATTCTTACCACATGAATGTTTTGCTCCAACAATATCCTGTTTTAGTCAGGACTTGACACATGTGTAGTACTATGTAAAATGCTTACTTTCTGTGTTGGTGCAGTATTGGCTACTCTACATGCGCCTTTCTCAAAAAGTGCCTTCGGGATGTGTACTACGTTTTGAAACTTCGTTTCCCAACAGCGTTGAGGAAGCTTTGGCCTGTATGTTTTGTGCAGCTATAATGCTCTTTATACTGAAGTTTTTTAAATTCCATTTTAAACTCAAGGTTTTATAACTCTGTACTGGCATTTTGCCACTCGTTTAGTTTGATCCTATACGCAGTAAGCTATTGCAGAGTCTTTAATTTATTCAAGTCTTGAAGTTTGGAGCACTTTACCTAGTCATATATTCCAAGAGATTTATATGCTTACAGTGTGTTTACTGTGCGTGCAATAATAAAAAATACATACATACAGATTGAGTTCAAAGTATAGGTTCCTTATACACTGCACGATTTCATAAGAAAATACACAAATCAGTGAAAAAAACAACAACAAAAAAAACGTCCGTTGTATAACCAGTTTTGGTGCCCCAAATGGCCGCGCGGTACGTTCGTGGGATGTCCCAGCAGCATTACAGAAAGCGACACTGTGACAAGGTAGGGATTAGCACCGGACGAAAATTCGCGATCCCAGGGATGCGCGGAAGTCCAGGTACGGCCGTCCCATGAACGTCCCTGGAACGGACTTGTGTTATCTGGGATATTAATGTGTATATCAATCAGCGATTGGTATCATCAAATTGTTTGAATTCCTACCGATGTATGCTTGATACTTTGCTCTACACCAACACGCATCTTCAGAAAACGGTAGATGATTGCGGAATGTATATTTATGATTCAGGTGAACATGCCGCAAACGATCCAAATTCGAATGTTGCTAAAGCACTCATTTCTAGAACAAGTGGTGGCAAACTATTTGAAGTTGTCATGCGTGTTAATACGGATTTGACAGATCAAATTAAGCTATTATTACCGGGATTGGATGTTAGGGTGTCTGCCGTGCACGCCAGCGACATGCATCGCTTATTGACTGGTCCAGGAGAAACTCATCAACATCAAATCAAGATACACAATGCAGTACTGTCATTACGTAAAGTCAAAGTCAGTAACTCAACTTTCCTCTCTCACCAGTCTATACTGAAGAAACATCCAGCGTGTTATACTATGCGAGGTTTAGAAAGCAAAATTAAGACAATAACTGCTGGGTCAGTGGATGGTATTTTCGACAATCTATACACCGATCGCACTCCAGATCGGATCTCAATGGTTATGACACGGACCGACGCCTATCAGGGTGACTTCAAACTGAGCCCTTTCAATTTTGAACATTTCAACGTGAGTTCAGTAACACTAACAATTGACGGACATCGAAAACAACTCTCATACGACTGGGACAATGACCTATGCAGAGGAAGCTATTATGATTTCCTATCTCAACTGAATGATAGAAGCGTCGAGCTGCGTTATCAGAATTATAAAACTAATTCATTCATATTGCATTGGAACCTCAGTGCAGACGAGTCCGTTGGCGGCTACTTTAATCCGATACGTAAGGGAAATTGTAGAATTGAACTTAAATTTGCAAAACCATTGCCTCACGCTGTGTCGATTATACTTATAAGTGAGAGCCCCAAGATATTGACAGTCAATGCTGACCTTGCAGTTCACTTGGATTAAATCATGGACGTTCTAGATCTTGAATTATTGTTTTCAATGAACCCTCAAACTGTGAGAATGTATCGAGGAACCTACGCTGTCGACAGAGTTTCGCCACTTCAAGAAGAAGGTTTCATTGTCATTAATACGCATCCACACGACGGCCCGGGAGAGCATTGGTTGATGTACATGATGGATCGAAATGATAGATTCATCTATGTGGACAGCTTTGGTCTACCACCAATTGAAGAGGAACTGTTAGATTTACCTGTTGATGAATATTGTGACAAGTGTATACAGAGTCTCTACAGCTCCCACTGTGGCCTATTTGTTTCCGTATTTGCTTCCCGTCTTTGTAAGAATTATTCACTCAAAAGCATTATGTCATTATTTGACAATAACCTTGTACACAACGATCTCAAGGTAATAAAAATGACTGAAGAGGAATACCTCATTTAAGAAAAATTCTCTCATTTATTCAATGTACAAGCACTTTGAAGATAATCCTCCAGACTCACTATCTTGCGAGATCCGTCTTCTTTTCGTTGGACGATGTAGTGCGAATGCTGAATGTAATAATTCCGAAGGATTGGTCTTCTCAAACCGGCATTGATAATGGCCGGTGAAATCTGTTCACCATCACGGTATCGTCTTAACAAGTCACATTTCACGGCGACAAACTTTTGTAGTCTCTTCCTTAGTTGTCCGCGTCTTGTTTTGAGTTGATACGGTAAACATCGCAATATGAGTGTGAAGTCACTCTCAGGTTCGTTGCAATTCAAGTACGAGTTTAATTTCATCAGGTCTTTATACATCATCCACTGTATAGTCAAGTGAAATCTCTCAGCCGAGTTCATACTCAATCCGAGTTGGGATGACATCCGAGATATGGTCTGATGTTAGGATCTAGCCAGTCTGACGATTTCGATGAAATCAATCCCCCGCAGCGACATTGTCTCAGATGATCACCACTTAGTATAAAGAAACTTCTGGGTGGTGTCTTCAATGTTTGCACAATGGGCAAGTCGCCTGTCAGAAGACACTCATAATCTAAAACAAAAATCTCCTTAAGTTAGTGGAAAGAGAGGAGAAAAGCTGTAAAAAACTCACAGTCCTCCAGGGACAGTGAATAGCACTCGTCTGTTTCCATCGTTGATTTGGGAGAGAATGAGATGGAAAGGATGTCTATTGGTTTTCTTAGTATGCCATTGGTTAACGATTTTCTATATGCAATTTTCGGTTCCGCCCACATTTACTATAAAATAGTGGCTGGCGGGTTGTTTTTTCCACCAAGTTCTGTTGCCCTGGTTGCAGTGCTTGTTTCCTTTGCCAAAAAATTTGTTTTGGTGTGCTGCCGAGATCTTTGAAAAGTAAGTCTGCTTCTTGCTTATTGTTCTTATTTTAATTTATGGAATGTCTGTTTCTAGTGCCTCGCTGTGGAATCTGTGGGTATGATTGCGTTGAGGAGGTAATTCGTCGTATGGAGGAGGATGCTAATGTTCCAAATTTAGATCCTGCTTTGTTTGATGAAGAGTGGGGATTAGAATTTGATCAGGTTTTGATGGATGGAGTTTTTGATGATAATACGCCGGCAGATGCCGTGCAAAATCCTGATAGCCCAGAGCCTGTTGTGAACAATCTCGCGGAACATGTTTCGGTGGCTCATCCTGGTGTTAGCGTACCATACTTTCCGTTCTTTGAAACCGCTGCGGCCTTTGAAGGGTACCTTGGACGTTACGTCCTGTTCGCGTCACCGTATGATGACTTTGTCGAGGATCCGTTCGAATACCTGGTACATTACCAGCACGATATAGTTTCCATATTACAACAACATCCCATACCTTTTAAATTTTATATGCGCGTGAAAGTATTGATAGTAAAGCAAGTTGGCGATTCGATGAGTAGCCATTTTGCTTTTCTAAGTGCCGTGTCGCGAGAAATTCATAGTCTCGCGGATATAATGGTTGCGCTAAATGAAATGATTAGCGAGTTAGCGCGCAACCTGGAAAATTATCAGGGTGAAGGTAGTGGTTACGTCTCACGAGACGTATCCGAAATCGAATTGAACATAAGCGCGATTGAAAAAAAGAAGATTGGCTGTAATACTGTAATTCCTACCGAATTGAAAAAAAGAAAGAAAACACTCACAAATGTAAAATGCCCCAACAATGAGTGTTTCAAATACAATACTTTAGCGCTATTGCATCCTCAAAAAGCGCGTGCAAATGAGTGGAAAACATATCGTAAGTATCTTGTGGATCTCGATTCGAATCCATTGGCACGGGTCAAATGGTGGCCCGACGGTCCGGTATCGTATTCGGAGATTGCAGAATTTGAAGAACGGAATCAAATTGAAGTGTATGTGTACTCATATCAGGATGGGAGTATCCACACTTCTCATGTTCCACGTCTTACATTTAACAATAAAGTGCAATTATTAGAATTCGATAATCACTTTTTTCGGATAAAGAATTTCAGCACGTTGATGGGTTACAAAAAGATTTTTTTGTGAAAAGTGTACGAGGGGGTTTGCAACACTGGAAAACATAGTGTCACATAGGAGAGTGTGCAGGAATTTTGAGGAGCTTTTGATGGAATTCCCTGAGCCAGGTAAGAATGTTCTAAAATTTAACAAGTTTGGTCACATGTTTGCATTTCCATATATTATTGGACTCGATACAGAGTCTGTCCTCGACCCTAATACGAACGTGAAAAGTGCCGTGCAGAAGCATGTTATGAGTTCCTTCTGCTGCATTCTAATCAGAACATATGATTCGAAAATACTCGCAAATGAAAAATATTTAGGCCCCGATGCCGCTTCCAGGTGCGTCGACTGCCTGTTACGTTTTCATAACAAGGTGGTCGATATCAGTCGTTGCCCTGCCCCCATTAAACTCACAGAGGAAGAAACTCGTAAACATGTCACTGCAACACACTGTGAGTATTGTGGTGTGTTATTTAGTGTTGCCAGGAAAAAGGTTCGTCATCACGATCACAGTCGTGAAAGCAGTGTCAGCAACTTTTTGGCTACCATTTGTAACGAATGTAACATCAGTTGCAGCAATCATGGCAAAATTCCCGTGCTCATCCACAACCTTCAGTACGACATCAGCTCCTTGTCACATTGCTTCCATGCTTTGAAGTGGAAATGCCCGCCCAGGCTCATCGCGACGAGCTCGGAAAAGATTCGCAATTTTGAATATGGCAATCTCATATTCAGGGACACCACGCAATTTTTAAATAGTTCCCTTTCTTGTTTGGTGGATAGTTTGAAGGTGTCGGAAGGAATTGAGGCATTTAAGTGTCTACAGCAAGTGTATGGTAATGACTTTGCCCGTTTAACTAGGAAGGGTGTGTACCCATATTCCTGGATCAAAAGCTTTCAAGTCTACAATGAAGAATGCCTACCGGCCATGGATGGTTTTTATGACGATTTGAATGGAACACACATCAGCGAAGATGACTATGCTTTCGCTCGGGAAACATATGACCATTTTGATTGCAAGTCATTGAAGGATTATACATTGATCTATTTGGAATGTGATGTCCTGCTCCTTTTAGATGTTATGCAGCATTTTAGACAGCTTTCTATGAAGACATATGGATTGGAAGTGCTGCACTTTGTCAGTCTACCTGGATTCAGTTGGCAGGCTGCCCTCAAGTATACAAAGGCCGAGATCGAGTTGCTTACAGATGAAGATATGTATCGAACCATCGAGTCTTCTATTAGAGGTGGTATTTGCCAACAAGGATTGAGGTATGCTGCTGCCAATAACAAATATTGTGCAAACTTTGACCCGGAGAAACCGCAAAGTTACATCTCCTATTGGGATGCAAACAGTCTGTATGCTGGTTGCCAGACATTGCCATTGCCTATTGGAAGATTCGAGTGGGTGCCCGAATCCGAATTTTCGAGTTTGGACATCATTAACCATCCTCAGGATGCAGAGTATGGCTACATTTACGTGTGCGACCTCGTCTACCCACCGGAGCTACACCAGAAGACCAGGTATTTCCCACTAGCTCCAATGAAGCAAAAGGTTGACGAAAGCTGGTTGTCTGAGTATCAGTTGGCTCTAAAAGACCAATTGAATTACAAACCTGCAGCACAGGGTAAGTTACTTCTCACTTGTAATGATAAAACAGAGTATGTTGTACATTATCGTTTGTTGAGTCTGTATTGTAAGTTAGGTATGCGGGTTAGCAAAATTCATAGAGTGTTGAAATTTCGTCAGGGTATGGTCTTTGGTCCATACATTGAAATGAACATTAAGCGACGCATTGCAGCGCAAACAGACTTTGAGAAGAAGATACTAAAGTTAAGCTGTAATGCCCTTTATGGCAGGACGCTCCTTTCCCCCAGGCGATTTAGATCAATTAAGATAGCATTCAGCAAAGAAGAGGCCCAAAGATATAGCTCCTCGAATGACTGCATTCGATTTGAAATTTTGTCTGAGAATTGTGTGTTGTATGAGATGAAGAAAAGGAAGGTAAAGTGTAGCTTTCCATTGCAGATTGGTTTTTGTATTTTAGATTATAGTAAGTTGATAATGTATGAATTTGTCTATTGCACTCTCTTGGAAAAATTGAATTGTCCCATCACCATCATGTACTCGGATACCGATTCTATCATCGGTGTGTTTCATACGTCAGAGTATGAAGAGGAAATCAAAAAGATTGCAGATGATCACCTCGATCTTTCATCCTATCCCACTGATCATCCACTCTATAGCAATAAAAATAAGGGTGCATTGTTCCACTTCAAGGATGAGACTGGAGGTAGGATAATTGAAGAGGTGGTTGCTCTGAAAGCAAAAATGTATTCTATCCGATTGAGTGACGATAGTCAAATTGCTAGAGCAAAAGGTGTTAAGAAAAGTATTGCTCGTAAGGAATTGCATCATGATGTATATAAAGATGTTTTGTTTAATAGTGTGAAGGTAAGTCATCCACAAAGGACCATATGTAGTAAGCGCCAATGTATGTATACATTGGAAACGACTAAGCTTGCACTCATGCCCTATGATGATAAGAGATATCTATTTAATGCTATTGAGTCATATCCATATGGAAGCTGTGAAATTGGTAATGAGTAAGTATATTCTTTATTATGTGTATTGTGTTTCTTCTGTTACAGGTCGTGAAGGTTTTTCGGCTGGGTTTTTCTCCTTCACCTGATTGGCATCACAATTGGCACAATCCCCAGCACAATTGGCTTTAATAAATATATCGCAACCTGATTGGCATTACAATTGGCATTAATAAATATATTTTCACTCGTACTTTTTGTGTATGACCCTTCTTTGCATGTCTCTGCATGTTATAAGCGCGCGGACAAGCCTCCGCACTGGCGCCGCGCAGGGAAAAATACGCGAAGGACTCAGGGGCCCACGACACAGGGGTCAGGGGTCTATGTCTCTGAATCGCCATGTTTGAGCCTCGGCAAGGCCAATTACTACTAGTGTCATTGGAATTGCAGAAAGCTTATATAATGTGAATTGGAATGATTTACGGGCTCGGCGCTCCCGGGGAAGGGGTGGTACGTACCTCACAGCACAAGCTCGCCGAGAATTCTTTGGGGCTCTGAGTATCTTTCTTTTTAATGTAATAGCCTGCTTCCTGGAGATGTGGATTACAGTTTTGAAGCCAGTGCAAGGAAGCTTCCCAGGCTCGTGGTTAATATTGTTCTTCAATGCATACACCGGCAATACCCACTATTCCCACTGTTGTCATGTCAGCATTTCTCCATTTGTAATAAGGTGTTTGGTGTTGGCTGGTGGACTTGCGAATCTTGCTGCACTGTATCTAGAGTTTTGCTTCCCGAATTGTGTTTGTGCTGACCGGCTGCCGAGAAGAAAAAAAAAAACATGTAGCCTGCGTGTAATGTGAACATGTAACGTATGTAGGTAGCCAGTAATCTCCTGCAGAAGTAAGTTTACATCAGTGTCATGCCAGCCGCTTATGCAGGAAGACAGCTTTTCTGCTGCAGTTGGGTGCAAAACAATTAGACGAAATTTTCATTAAAACTCGAAGTCTCGATAATTTGTGGTTGCTTCCTGGGTGGTTGGGTGACTCCAAGTGCCCGCTTGCTCGTGAATTGTGTCGACCGTTCTGTAGTAGTCTGGACCTGCTTCCGCGTAGACCGAACACCATATATCGTTGAAAGTTTGTCGGAGTTATCGTGGTCGTAATAGTTCGCCGTGCCATCTGTGTCGTGTGCAGTTGCTTCCTGTGTGGTGGTTTGGAGCACGTGTGCTCGCGTGCTGCTGAATTGCGTCTCAGACATGGCTTCCTCTTTCGGCAATCTGGTACTTGTGTACTGCTTCCTCGCTGTTACCCATTGTCTTGTACTAGATTTCCATTCTGGCTCCTGTGAGCCTATAGGTGTCGTGGCTGTGGAAGTACTTGCAGTGTGCGTCGTCGCTGTTACCTTTTCCCTCTCAGTAGATGTGAATTCTGGGTGTTGTGAAACTGCAGGTATCCTGGTCGTCGTATACGTGTTCCGCCGCAATGTTGTGGTCTGTGTGGACCTGCTTTCGCGTAGGCCTAACACCGTATATCGTTGAATGTTTTTCCTTGTCGGAGTTGCCGTCGTCAGAAAAGTTCGTTGTGCTTTTTGTGTCGCGTGTAATTGTTTCTTTGGTGGTGGGTTGAAACCCAGGTGCTTTCGTCCCCAAGAACACGCACGGTCCTCAGGATGTCCCCACAGTATCATCGTGTCCTCGTCCTTCGAGGTGTATCCCCAGAACATCCTGAGGATGACACTCGCGGACTGTCCGTGAAGAGTCATTCAGGTACGTCCTGTGCCCGTCCCTGTGGGTAGACAGTGGGACGAGAAATATTACTTTGTTTAGTTTACCGGCTCAGACTCCCTAAACACATTTTTTTTTCTTTTTTCGGCCGATCCTTGGACCCGATTGACATTCTTCTGAAATAAAGGGTGGTCTAGCGTAAAATTATCTGCCTCCGAAAAGGATGACTGTCTATGATACATGGAGCATTTCTCGTGGAAATGGACAGAAACGCGCGATTCTGTTATACTGCTTTTGACTTGCAAAGGTCCTACCTGAATGTCTCAAACCAAAATGAGTAAGAAACATAGACTTTGCAGTGATGCAGAGCTAACACGTCAATCAATTCCTCGCTTTTAGTAGTTTTTCTTCACGTAATCGGAGGAAACATGGACAGCTCACCCTCTGTTTTGTGTCGCAGACGAGCATGGCTGTCGAATTTAGGGAGGGTCGCGGGGCGTAATAAGCAATAAACTGTATCTGTTTCTGCTTCGGAATGGCGCGGCCGATAACAAGGTCGTCGGGGCAGTACAGCTTGCGATGCTGTTCCGGGAAAGAATTTTTCTTTCCCCTTTCGGAGTGATTTTCTCAGACTTTTCTCTGCGTCTGTTATATTTCTATCTGCTTTCTTTTTAAACCGTTGCTAAGATGCATGAGGTCAGGATGCGACTGTTTTCTGTGCAATAAAAAAAAACATTGATATGGGTTCTCCGACGAGTTGGGGGCTATTTTATAAGTGTGTATACTGAAAAAGGGATATGAATATAAAAAAATGGTGCATCCTAGAAATGCTCTAGCACTGTTCTCAAGTGGTCCTCACGTAGGATCTGTGGATGATCTGAGGATACCATGGGGACGCTATATAGTGCCAAAATGACATGTTGAGGATGATTTGAGGATCAGATTCACCATCCTGGGGATGTCACCCCCGTCCATGCATGATGCTCTTAGGATATCCCTGGGATGACAGTGTGTTGTTGGGGGTGCTCGTGAATTGCGTCTCAGATGTGGCTATCGTTTTCGGCAATCTGGGGTCGGATTCACAAAGAGCTCGTGCGACGGAATCTGTCGTAACTCCGTCGTACGCGAAAGTTACGACGAAGTGTAGATTCACGAAGGGCGCGCGTCGCAAAATCTTCGCAGCTTACGGCGGAATCCTGCGAGAGCTCCCGAGCAGTCTTACAAAGAAAGATGGCGGCGTTATTTGGCAGCGGTGGATTTGGAGACGGCAAACAAAGACTCCGTAATACGCGCCAACGCATTGCACTTTGCCACAGAACCTTAGAGACCATCCCCGAAGTGACATTAGGGCACTTTTTTGCTTGGTAACCTTCAACAAATGCTTCAACTTTGTGCTCCGTAAAATCGGGTCGCAGGGATTTTTCAAGCATCCTCTACACACCGTTAAGACACCCCCAACACCCCTTCAAATTGTCTGGAAGAAAGGCAAAAGAAGCCATAAAAGCTGCAAAACTGAGTGCCACACACCGCTTACAAAACACCCTCACCCACCCCCTCCCCGTGACGAACATACTGGGAATATATTTGCTGTGTCATCGAACGCGTGTCGCCTGTGATTGCATGGCATCCATTATGGCTACCGAAAGACCGAGAGCACGTGCAGTAACACAACATTTGGGGACGAACAACTTCGTCTTCTTCTAATGGGACGACTCTTATTGGTGCGATTAAAAATTTTCGTCATCGTTACCATAGCGAAAACCACTGATCTCTATGTATAAAGGCTGGATCGCGCATGGGAGAGGGGCTCGTGGGGGAGAGGCGTGCCTTCGGGCCGCCATGTTGGTGGGCCCTAAAGTGCTGTGTGTGCCCATAGAAAACAATGGGAGGCAACAGAGATTGTGAGTATTTATTGCGCTGCTAGCATTGATCGTTGTTTGTCATCACACAATTTTGTAAGGTACCAGTATACTGATGTATCCTAACAGTGTTTCACAGGTGTCCTGCCGTTCGATTCTTAATTACGTTATGTTTTGCATTCCGAAACTAGACCGTCACTGCAGTGCAGCGCTGGGGATTGTACTACAGCACGTTTCCCAGCCAATATTTCAATAAGAAACGACTTGAGGTTAACAACAACCATGTATATAATATCCCGTACTGCGTTCTGAACAAAAATTGTTCCATAAAGAACGGTCCGGGAAAAGATATACTCGCATGGCAGAAAGAGATCGTTCTGTAGAATCACAGCCGTTGTTTTAGCCGTGTATGCGTTTAGTATGCTTTATATCAAGCATCGCCTTAGAAAGAGTCTTTTAGTAAACGACAGCGGTGCTTTGCCTCGCAAATATGGACACACCGAAGCAGCGCAAATAATTACTTCACGCAATTAGATCACACTCGTTAGGACAGTTAATCAGGTAGTGATGTTAATCAATTAAGTTACTTAGAAAGTGGTAACACCTCCTTGAAACACAGGACTTATCCCTTTTTGAAGTACAGCCCTTCTATGTTTGTTTGTTTCTTCCTTTATTTGTTCTGATTATTTGCAGGCGCGGTTGTGCCAAACTCAGTGTCCTTCTCCAGCACTCACATGCTTTTGTTGAATACAACTGCAGTGTGAGAAAAGCTGCTTGTGGACGGGGTCCGGCTATCCAGTGCTGACTTTGTCATGCTTGTTATGTGGAGCATGTTCCAAAAAATGCAGCTTCACGTATGGTCTTCAAATTGCAACAGGACTATTTGGTGCTTGAAACAGTTGTGATTTTGTCATTTTGGCTCTCGTGCACCCTGTCTGTGAAACGCAAACAAAAAAGTCTAACATGATATGTTTTTGTAATGAAGATCACTGATGATGAGTAAAGAGAACATACGACAATGAAAAAATGGCTAGGAAGCAAGCGAGCTGGTGAAGATGATGCATAATGTAAAAACCCCGAGACTAGGGAACACGAAGGGACAGACACAGCACGAAGTCTCAAACACAGCTGAAAATTTTACTTCACAAATCAAGAAATATATACAACAGAAGGGAAGGGAACACTATTTGAGAACAAAATAGGAGGTCATTTCGGGGGAACGAGCAGTTTGTTCAAGGCCGGACCGGGGATTACTGAAGGTTTGCTGACACAGTTTCCACAAGAAGTTATGTAAAGGGTCTCTCTCAAAAGTCTTCTGTGAGGGTCCACTTGTGCCTTACAATGCCTTTACACTACGATGCCTTTACAATTGTTTCATCCCATAGAGGGAAGCAATCTGAGCATTCTTCCAAATGTTTTGCAATTTCAGAGTTTGAGAGTCCCCTCTGTGGAAAGTCAGCTTCTCCGTTTGAATGATGCTAGTTACCCCCATCACATGTTACTTGGTGCTTTAGATGTTTTGTTAAACACCTTGCTTCCTGGTTCACCTGAAACTAAGCCCTCTGTCCCCAAACGGGTGGTTTTACCCTTCTTTCACAAAGTGTCTCACAACTTGTTAACCATTGCGAAGAAGTTTCAAATCAACATCGTTTTCAAGAACAACTTCCGTCTTGACCGCCTTACGCCAAACCTGAAGTTTTTTGCAAGAATCACTGGAATAAATTTGTCCCCTGTTCTTCAAACGTTGTTTACCAGATCCCCTTAGCTTGTGGTTTCTGTTATATTGGCTAGACAAAACGTTGCTTAAATGATCGTATGAGAGAGCATTCTTTAAAAGTAAAAAATAAAGCTTCAAACTCTGAAATTGCAAAACATTTAGAAGAATGCTCAGATTGCTTCCCTCTATGGGATGAAACAATTGTAAAGGCATCCGAAGTGGACCCTCACAGAAGACTTTTGAAAGTTTTGAGGGAGACCCTTTTCATAACTTCTTGTGGAAACTGTGTCAGCAAACCTTCCGTAATCCTCGGTCCGGCCTTGAACAAACTGCTCGTTCCCCCGAAATGACCTCCTATTTTGTTCTCAAATAGTGTTCCCTTCCCTTCTGTTTGTATATATTTCTTGTTTTGTGAAGTAAAATTTTCAGCTGTGTTTGAGACTTCGTGTTGTGTCTGTCCCTTCGTGTTCCCTAGTCTTGGGGTTTTTACATTATGCAGAATATATGAGTTCAAGTTTATTCAATATTTTATATCATTCATTATATTATTCAACATTTTATGTAAAGTTTATACAACATCAAGTTTATTCAAGTTCAAGATTTATTTCTTGCACTAATGCGTTTCAGGATACAATGAACGTGCAGGGAGGTCGCAAAAGACTACATTTATTGTTTTGTGAACTTGCTACAATGGCAATATATATTTTAGGAATGACAATCGTCAGGTACGCTCTCTCAATTTTAGGTTGGAATGAGCAATGAATAGCAACTTCCCTCCTGATATTTTCTTATATATGCTAAATTTTAAATTTAATGTGATCGAATATGTGATAATATAATAATAATATATAAGAATATAATATGTGATAAATGAATGTGATAAACAGTAGATGTAAACAACATGAGTAGCCAGAGAAGTGCATTCTCAATAAATAATTTTCTTCTTATAGCGTATATGTGCATGCTTATTAACTGAAACAATTATCACAGTTCCCTGACAAGTTTAATTTCTGAGAGTGTACCGTAGAGGCTGCTTAGATCTACAACAGTTCATACAAGGTATTATATACTGTGAATGCCTTTAAAAATCCCATGTGACACATATGCCTTTACTTTCTGGGGGTGCTGTGGTAGTCAAAGTTTGTGGGCATTACGCAGGTTCTGCATCCATTTCTTGAGTATGTCGAGGCAGCTGTGAAGTAACCTGCATTGATGATGATTATTCCAATTTTTATGGTGCATCGACAACAAAGGAAATAATACATCAGAACATTGGTTCGGGTGCAACCAGTTAAAAATGAATATATGGTGTTTAATAAATGCATTGGACAAATGTTAAAACATCAGTTTAAAACGTGGTTTACAATCCCTGTATCTTCTAAAAATTAAAAAGATTAAGAACTATTCTAAAAAGAATATGGGGAACTCTTCTAAAAAGAATTATAATCTCTAATTATTATATTGCTGGGTGAATGAGCCTAAAGGTCTGTTTCTGATGTGAACATGTAAGAAAATATGCAAAACTGAGAGAGGCTAACCACAGTGCGTGCACTGAGGTTGTTCCTTCCTGTAAAGTAGAAACCAGTGGATGAGGAACGTGATACTTACCTGTACACCCAGCCGTATTACACTGCACAGATTATTCACTGGGTAGCCCTCATGACGAAACCTGCATGAGAGACCACTTTTGCCTTAAAAACTGCTCCAAATAGCACGACAGGCTACAAATTATTACTATCGTAACAAGCTGACGATACAGCTCAGACACAAAGGCGTTATTCAAGTCGCGCCACACCACCGTTACGTAGGATTCTTTACACAAATCAAACCAAGGCACAAAACAATACCAATACATGAAAAAAGGTGACAATCGTGGTCTCATTATGACGTAATACCGAACTTGTGCGCGAAGGTAATTCAAAGAAATGAATGTGGCACTTGCTTCCGCAGAGAACACCGTGTACCATGCTAGCAATGCATGCAAAAAAGCGCTAGAGTGCTTGCACATATATTGATGACAACACTACCTGTGTAGTGTAACGTGTTCTTTCAAGCATATTATGCACTCAAACTGTACTTGCCGCCGGGTAAAATGCAAATGTGCGCGATTGAATGTCGGAAGAGCGATCAAGCAACCTGCATCCAGTGCTCGGTTTGGGCAAAAAAACACTTCATAATGGTCAACTAAATATACAGAATGGACGCCTATTTATTCCTCGATGAAGAGTGACTCACCTGTATAAATTTAGGCCCTGTAACCTTGCCAGTACGGTTGGTACGACCGTAATTGCAAGAAGTTGCCATGATCGCTGCGGCGGCTGTTGTAAGTACAGTAAGATGGCGGCCGGTTTCTTCACGCTCGCGCTCCCTATCCGCGATCCAGCCTTTTACAATCGAGATCAGTGCTCGCAGCCCACTGATCTCGATTGTAAAAGGCTGGATCGCGGATAGAGAGCGCGAGCGTGAGGAAACCGGCCGCCATCTTACTGTACCCACAACAGTCGCCGCAGCGATCATGGCAACTTCTTGCAATTACGGTCGTACCAACCGTACTGGCAAGGTTACAGGGACTAAATTTATACAAGTGAGTAATTCTTTATCAAGGAATAAATAGGCGTCCATTCTGTATATTTAGTTGACCATTATGAAGTGTTCTTTTGCTCAAAACGAGCACTGGATGCAGGTTGCTTGATCGCTCTTCCGAGGTTCAATCGAGCACACTTGCATGTTACCTGGTGGCAAATACAGTGTGAGTGCATAATGTGCTAGAAAGAACATGTTATAGTACACTGGTAGTGTTGTCATCAATATATGTGCGAGCACTCGAGCGCTTTTTTTGCATGCATTGCTAGCATGGTACAGGGTGTTCTCTGCGGAAGAAAGTGCCACATTCATTTCTTTGAGTTACCTTCGCGCACAAGTTCGGTATTACGTCATAATTAGACCAAGATTGTCACCTTTTTTCATGTATTGGTATTGTTTTGTGCCTTGGTTTGATTTGTGACACAGAATGCTACGTGACGGTGGTGTGGCGCGACTTGGATAACGCATTGTGTCTCAGCTGTATCGTCAGCTTGTTAGATAATAATAATTTGTGCGTGCCGTGCTATTTGTAGCAGTTTTTAAGGCAAAAGTGGTCTCTCGTCAATACAGGTTTCGTCATGTGGACTACCCAGTGAATAATCTGTGCAGTGTGATATGACTGGGAGTACAGATAAGTATCAAGTTCCTCATCCACTGGTTTCCACTTTACAGGAAGGAACCACCTCAGTGCACGCACTGTGGTCAGCCTCTCTCAAATTTGCACATTTTCTTACATGTTCACATCAGAAACACACCTTAGGCTCCTTCACCCAGCAATATAATAATTATAATTCTTTTTAGAAGAGTTCCCCATATTCTTTTTAGAATAGTTTTTAATCTTCTCAATTTTTAGAAGATACAGGGATTGTAAGCCATGTTTTAAACTGATGTTTTAACATTCGTCCAATGCATTTATTAAACAACATTCATTTTTAACTGGTTGCACCCAAACCAATGTTCTGATGTATTATTGCCTTTGTTGTCGATGCACCATAAAAATTGGAATAATCATCAATACAGGTTACTTCACAGCTGCTTCGACATACTCAAGAAATGGGTGCAGAACCTGCGTAATGCCCACAAACTTTGACTACCACAGCACCTCCAGAAAGTAAAGGCATATGTGTCACATGTGATTTTGAAAGACATTCACAGTATATAATACCTTAACATTAAAAACGGTTAGGAGCAACTAATATTTATTCGAACAAGAACTTTCGTGCAAGAGACTGCACTTCTTCCTGCACTTCTCCCTCTTCGCGGGCTCCTTGACAGTGTTTTATTTTTTTCCCCTTTTTGACGTATATAATACCTTGTATGAACTGTTGTAGATCTAAGCAGCCTCTACAGTACACTCTCAGAAATTAAAACATGTCAGGGAACTGTGATAATTGTTTCAGTTGATAGGCATGCACATATATGCTATAAGAAGAAATTTATTTATTGAGGATGCATTTCTCTGGTACTGATGTTGTTTACATCTACCATTGATCACATTAAATTTAAAATTCAGCATATATGAGAAAATATCAGGAGGGAAGTTGCTATCCTTTGCTCATTCCAACCTAAAATTGAGTGCTACAAATTTAGAGAGTGCACCTGTCCATTGTCATCCCTAAAATATATACTGTCATTGTAGGAAGGTCACAAAACAATAAATGTAGTGGTGGTGGTGGTTGGTAAAATAACAAGGGGAGGTTGAATTCGCGCAAGCGAATTCTGCTACCCCCAAAAAAAAAGAAAGACGGTACACCCCAAAGCAGAAAAGAAAGAAGAAAGGAAACGGTACGATTGCACCACAGGATGTGCGAGCGCACCGCAAAAGCTCACCGGGGTGAGCGTCTCGACCGCGACAACGCAGGACCGAGCGCGCCGTTCACATCCGCCGTAATGTCCAATAAATGTAGTCTTTTGCGACCTCCCTGCACGTTCATTGTATCCTGAAACGCATAGGTGCAAGAAATAAATGTTGATCTTGAAATATGTATACTCTCTTTACTCATCATTAGTGATCTTCTTTACAAAAGCATATCGTGTTAGACTTTTTTGTTTACGCTTCACAGACAGGATACACGAGGTCCAAATGACAAAAGCACAACTGTCTCAAGCTCCAAATCGTTCTGTTGCAATTTGCAGACCATACGTGTGTAGTGCAAGAGGGCCCTTGCACATCAAAGGGTAAGATGGGAGTCACAGTTAATGAAAGTGGTTCCTATGAGAGACTTCGATGCTGAAGAAAATTGTGCAAACTGCGGAAAGTGCCATAGAGGATCTCCAGAAAGCGTGTCTGGATTCACAACGGTGCCCCTTTTAGATGACGATGATACTGATTGGTGTTTCAGATGTGGAGCTGCATTTTCTGTAACGTGCTCCACATAACAAGCATGACAAAGCCA
The DNA here is from genome assembly GCF_037126465.1 of Ornithodoros turicata. Classification (NCBI taxonomy): domain Eukaryota; kingdom Metazoa; phylum Arthropoda; class Arachnida; order Ixodida; family Argasidae; genus Ornithodoros; species Ornithodoros turicata. The sequence continues at coordinate 23,685,124 of NC_088203.1, read as the reverse complement.
GTGCTGGATAGCAGGCCCCCGTCCCTAAGCAGCTTTGCTCACGCTGCAATTGTATTCAGCAAAAGCATGTGAGTACTCGAGATGGACATTCAGTTTGGCACAACCGCGCCTGCAAATACGCAGAACAAATGAGGGAAGCAACAACCAAACATAGAAGGGCTGTACTTCAAAGAGAGATAAGTCCTGTGTCTCAAGGAGGCGTTACCACTTTCTAAGTAACTTAATTGATTAAGCTTACATCACTACCTGATTAACTGTCCTAACGAGTGTGATCTAATTGCGTGAAGTAATTATTTGCGCTGCTTCGGTGTGTCCATATTTGCGAGGCAAAGCACCGCTGTCGTTTACTAAAAGGCTCTTTCTAAGGCGATGCTTGATATAAATCATACTAAACGCACACACGGCTAAAACAACGGCTGTGATTCTAAATAGAACGATCTCTTTCTGCCATGCGAGTATATCTTTTCCCGGACCCTTCTTAATGGAACAATTTTTGTTCAGAACGCAGTACGGGATATTATATACATGGTTGTTGTTAACCTCAAGTCGTTTCTTATTGAAATATTGGCTGGGAAAAATGCTGTAGTACAATCCCCAGCGCTGCACTGCGGTGACGGTCTAGTCTCGGAATGCAAAACATAACGTAATTAAGAATCGAACGGCGGGACACCTGTGAAACACCGTTAGGATACATCAGTATACTGGCACCTTACAAAGTTGTGTGATGACAAACAACGATCAATGCTAGCAGCGCAATAAATACTCACAATCTCTGTTGCCTCCCATTGTTTTCTATGGGCACACACAGCACTTTAGGGCCCACCAACATGGCGGCCCGAAGGCACGCCTCTCCCCTACGAGCCCCTCCATGCGCGATCCAGCCTTTATACATAGAGATCAGTGTCGCAGCCAGTGAACAACGAACACCATGTTCGGCGTAATTCGGCCATTCACCATCCTAAATTTTTCGGCTGCAAACCAGCAGCGAACCACCTTCTGGGAGGCAAGTCGCACCGGGCACCAACTTCCACCGGGGACCCGCAGGGAGACCACAGCAAGCTCAGTTTCCGGCCTCCACCTGCTTCATGATGGTCCTCCCCGGCATTTCTATGGCGACAAACACACCATTCACGTTCTTGTACCGGTCCCGGTACTGTCGCCCACTCAGCAACGCACTCACTCAGCAACAATCAACGCTCAGCAACAATCACTCAACGCAACTCAACGCACTCACTCAGCAACAACAAGCAACAAGCAACGCTCGGCAACGATCACACAACGCACTCAGCAGACACTCAACACAATCAGCAACCACTCAAGCATTCAAGCACTCAGCATTCACATCTCATCACTGGAATCCGCCCGGATCGCAGCGCTCTTGTTCCCGCCATCCTGCTGCTGCTGCATCAACGGCCACAATCGCACGCCGTGTGTCCAGTCGTCCACCATCCACGAGTCGTCCTCATTCTACTCTTCATAGTATCGACGCGGACCTCAACCGCATGCACCGCTCTGCGTCTGAGGGGGGTGGGGGGAGTGATGTGGTGGCCCGTGGAAGACGACGACAACGCGTTTCTGCTGCCGCGCGCTACTGCGCCTGGCAGCCAGATCTACCGGCACCTTCCTAGCGTGAGGTCACGATCATCTCCCCGCTGAGATATTCCATCATCGCCGGCCGATCAGGAGTCATGTGGAGGAACACCACCTCCTCTACAGTACAATGATTAAAACACGACCACAGAAAGCACAAAGCATCGAGGGTGGTGAACCCCAGTTCAAAGCAAACTTTTGTGCAAATACTGTCTGCCGAACTGAAGGTCCGTTCAGCTTCCGCGCTAGAAGAAACGACAGTCAGTAAATATCTGTACGCGCGTATATGTAGCGATCCTCTGCCACCTCCAGTCATAAAGAGTGCCATTTCCTTACGAAGGAGTGAGTATGTGCGTGAATGGCAAAAAATTTTAAAAAAATGTCTGGTGGCAAAAACATGGGGTTATTTTTCACTTTCCACTTCCTTTAAGTTGGCGTGCTCCAAACGTCACGCCGCTGCATATGAAAGAACTCTTGGAGGCCGCGATTTCAAGCAACGTTTTAACTATGGCGCTCGCGCGACAACTTCTGGCGAATCACGGGCCAAGTGACACTCCAGTTTTCAGAGACCTGCGTTAGTCGTTACGTTGCCCACCTTGCGAGGCCGACTACGGCAAACAGTTGCACCACACCACGGGCCAAGTAATGCATTTTACGCCCCTCACAGTGTAACGACAAGTTGAAGATCTCGGCCTTCAAACTTGAAGCCAATCAAGGCAGTCCCATTGCGCTCCAGTGTCTACATTCACACAAAGGCGTGCTGGGAAACGAACGGAGCTAACAGACTTGCTAAAGAGGTCGCCCGGAGGGCGCCGGTCTTCAGGACTCCTGCTATCGAATACGTCTGCGTCTGGTTATTCCATCCCGACACCCTTACCGCGGAGGGCACATCGCAACCTCTTACCGTCATTTCGGTCCTCAGCAGAGACGACGCCTGATCGCTACTGCGTATCCGCACGGACAGCGAAAGGACAGGAACGCTCGAGTACAAATTGGGCCGCGCAAACGATCCCAGGTGCTTCACCCGCAAAAGACCCGAGACGCTAACACACAGGGTTAGGACATATGATGGTTACTCAGAGGAGCGCCGCGAGTTGTTCAGGACGCTCCGTTATGTGCGCATCGTGGAATCCTCCTTGGTGGATGCGTCCTATCCTATGGGCGGCCCGGACAACCGCCAGGTCGTTCACGAGAGATTCCTCTCCTGTCCAAGCCACACATGGCTGGACACACGCCTCTAACCAATCAGGGCATTGTGCGAACTTCCGCAGAATACTGTCAGAGCCCTTTATACGTTGACAGTTGTTCTCTTCTGTTCCGAACTTTTCCTGCTAGAACTAGTGCCGCTTACCAAATGCTCTTCCCCAATGCTGTCAGCATTGCTGGCTAGCATTTGCTGCCGCGCGTCACCAGGACACGCTTGCCCTCCAAAGACAAGATCCACAAGCGACTGATATCAAGCTTTATTTTTGGTGCTTTTATTTTATTTTATGTTTTGAGCAACTTCCCGCGGATATGGCAGGAAGACAGCTCAATATTAACGGCACTCCACTCCACTCTACTTTGGAACTTACCGGAACTGTGTAACGAAGGACGAAACACATCTAAGCCAAACGTATCAAACAAGCTCCTACTTGCGAAAATGTAAGGTATTTAATTGGATACTGAACAGCAATAAAATCTGTAATACCGCCAATGATGAATTACCAATTTTATTTGCAAAATCGTGCCATTCACAGTGCATGCACGTGCTTTCATGACCGGCTGCTGAGAAAAAAAAACTGTAGCCTGCGTGTAATGTGAACATGAAAACTATGTAGGTAAGAAGTAAGTTTACATCAGCGGTCATGCCAGCCGCTTATGTAGGAAGACAGCTTTTCTGCTGCAGTTGGGCCGGTGCAAAACAATTAGACGAAATTTTGATTAAAACACGAAGTCTCGATAATTTGTGGTTTCTTCCTGGGTGGTGGTTTGGACTCCAGGTGCCCGCGTGCTCGTGAATTGTGTCGACCGTTCTGTAGTAGTCTGAACCTGCTTCCGCGTAGACCGAACACCATATATCGTTGAAAGTTTGTCGGAGTTACCGTGGTCGTAATAGTTCGTCGTGCCATCTGTGTCGTGTGCAGTTGCTTCCTGTGTGGTGGTTTGGAGCACATGTGCTCGCGTGCTGCCGAATTGCGTCTCAGACATGGCTTCCTCTTTCGGCAATCTGGTACTTGTGTACTGCTTTCTCGCTGTTACCCATTGTCTTGTAGTAGATTTCAATTCTGGGTGCTGTGAACCTATAGGTGTCGTGACTGTCGAGAACTGGTTTCCCGGCGTGGCTGTGGAAGTACTTGCAGTCTGCGTCGTCACTGTTACCTTTTCCCTCTCAGTAGATGTGAATTCTGGGTGTTGTGAAACTTCAGGTATCCTTGTCGTCGTATACGTGTTCCGCCGCAATGTTGTGGTCTGGACCTGCTTTCGCGTAGGCCTAACATCGTATATCGTTGAATGTTTTTGCTTGTCGGAGTTGCCATCGTCAGAAAAGTTCGTCGTGCCTTTTGTGTCGCGTGTAATTGTTTCTTTGGTGGTGGGTTCGAACCCAGGTGCTCGCGTGCTCGTGAATTGCGTCTCAGATGTGGCTATCGTTTTCGGTAATCTGGTACTTGTATGTTGCTTCCTCGCTGTTACCCATTGTCTTCCAGTGGGTGTAGATTCTGAGTGCTCCGAAACTGCAGGTGTCGCGATAGTCGAGGCCTGGTTGCCATGCGTGGCTGTGGAGGAACTTGCAGACTGCCTCGTGGCTGTTACCTTTTCCCTCTCAGTAGATGTCAAATCTGGGTGTTGTGAAACTTCGGGTATCCTGGTGGTCGCGTACTTGTTCCCCTGCGTGGCTGTCAAAGGTGTTCGCTGAGTCGTGGTCATTGAGGAGATCACAGATGTCCTGGTTGTTGTTCCTGCTGTACTTGGTACACTGGTTGTTGCTTCCTTGGGGACCGGTTTTGCAGTTGTAGGAGGCAGATTATCCACGCAATATCCTTGGTAGCACACCCCAAATCTGTTGATCTTAATCTGGAAGAAAGAACGTGAGTTAGAGTCTTGTATTTTCCGGAACCGTGCCCTGCTACCATGCTAAACGGTACGGAAGTTTGCTATTGTGAATACTAGAGGACTCAGTGATGAGTCGACCGCGAAGGATCCACTCAGAGTGAACGAATCATCGGAGTGAATCCTGAGAACCCATTCTCGCAAACTCTCGTTCAGTCCTCCATGGTTCCCTTCCCAGTCCCGCGAGAAACAGCGACACCCATCGTTACCAATTCGTACGAATCCAAAGCGCCCCCCCCCCCCCCCACACACACGCAGCCACGGTCGAGGGAAGAACCAAAAACATTCGTTCTTCTGGCTTTCCCGTTCCCTCACGCCCCGCATTGGACGAATCAACACTGCACTATTCTGGTGCGGGCGCCATCTCTTGACATTCCTCCCAAGCTCGAACGCATAGCTGTCTCTCCACGTGCTCCATATGCGTGGTTCACACTACAACTTCTCTCCGTTGCGGTTACAGTGCGGATCCAGTGCGGAGGCGGCTGTCGTACGACACGCTGTTCAGACATATGCGTTCTTGATACGTCAAACGCTTGTGGTTGACCAGTCACGTCTCCACTCCACCACGTCTCCATTCCACAGGCAGCCATGAACGGGCAACGTGATGTGGTCGGCGAAACTTTGAATCTCTGAATGAATCTCTGTACTCGGCTCGGCGTGGGTCATAGAGCCACGGGTATTTCTCGACCTCTGAAATTAGAGCTTCTTGTTTTGCCAACGTGCTTTCACCGGAGGCAGCCATGTTGGAAAAGCACGCGACAGCACAGCAGTGATGCGCTTGCGCGGAGCGCGTTCGCTCATTGGTCAGCTGCATCTCCGGAGGTAGCCCGTACCGCATGGACTTCGGTCGAGCTCAACTCTTGCGGTGCGTGTGCTTTTCGGAGTGTCGTGCTTCGTTGTCATGGCAATTGTGTCGCGCCGCATCCGTAACGCATGAAAATGCAACAGTGTGAACCAGGCATTACTGCTTCCACGCGGAGCTGCGCCGTCCGAGATTGGCCGAGACCCCGGTTACCGGCCCCAAGCAGCACACAATATTATTCCAATATTGGCACGATCCCGGTTTCATTGGGCATAAGGAGGCCCAATCAAGTCAATTAAGAGCCAATAAATGGCGGTTTATTGGCTCTATTGGTGTTATCTTGGCTCATCCGCAAGCATGCAAAACTTAACAAATCAAGTGCATCGTGTTAGAAAATGACCCCGAATACCATTGTTATTGAAGTTTGAAGCCATGTCGCCCATATAATTACGTTCTGGAATTGGTCACTGAACAATGGCGCTTAACTGGTGTTACACTGGTTTGCTATGAAACAAAGTGCTAATGTAGCTAGCTTCCAACCTTCCACCTTCATTGGCACTCCATTGGTAATCATGGGTGGAGCATGGCTGTACTTTAATATTCCATTGATATTCTATTGATAAAATTTAACTTGTGCTCCCGCGAAATATTCCTGCAACAAATATTTCTTATTTGTACGGTCGATATACTGATAATTTTAAAATGACTTACAAAAATTATTGGTTTTATGGGCGGCGAGGCAGATAACGACAGTGGAACCGGAACTTCAAATAATAATAAATAAATCAATACTCGATAGGGATGAATTCTGCAGCTGTACGTTTGGCGCCTTGAGTTAATTACAGATTCATTGTAAGTTGCTAAGACGTGCGTCCCTCACCGTTACAGGAGAGTTACGCTCCCTTTTACTGCAGGTGCGGGTTGTGTGTACAATTTGCTGACTTTGCCAATGATTCTGGCTGTTGCGGCGACGCTTCCCAAAAAGGCTGGTGAGGGCATATGCTTTCTATGATGGGTAGTTCTGCGGGACTACTCGGATGCCAGAGCAAGCGGGATCTTACGATCCCACCATCGCGTGCCACCGATGGCAATTTTAGTATCTACACATAAATATAACAAAATAATTTAAAGCAAAAATAGTGATTTCTAATGTGATGGTGGTGAAAGGGCTTGCCGTTGTCGGCCTCACGTAAGTGGGCAACGTCACGACTGACGCCCTGGGGAAATGTGCGTCCTGGGCCGACTTCTAGGGGAACTGTGCCGACATATGTCTGAAAGCGACTGAGGAAAACCCAGGAAAAACCCCAGACAGCACAGCCGGCACCGGGATTCGAACCCGAGTACCTCCCAGTCTCGACGTGACATGGCCAGCACGCTAACCACTGAGCCACGGGAGCTGGTTTCTAATGTGATGCGTTCCTGTTGCCGTGCTACATATTAAAACCAATGAAAATTAGACTGGTGTTGCAGTTACTATACCCAGGCAGCACAAACCCTCGGGAAATGAATGGGAACGCAATGGGAGCTTCGGCTCCTGAACGGGCGATAGTGCCCGACTGGTTCCCAGCGGTGTGGGAACTGAGGAGGTAGAACATAAGAGAAGATGAGGTAGTCCCCCGATGGTGCCCTGATCATTTCTCGCTCTGGTCTCCTTTTGGTCATGTAAACAATAATATAGGATCGCTCCCCGATGCTGCTCTGATCATTTCCCGGTCTGGACTGACCTTGGTCATGTGACCAAAACATAGGATCGCTCCCCCATGCTGATCTGGGGCCCTGTCCTGGTCAAAGTAATCGACCTCGATTACTTTAAATCTCTTCTGTCATTGGTGCACATTCGAAAAAGGCGTGAATATTAAAAGTGGTTGACATCTTTTACCAACGAATGGCCCAACGTGTTATCTTGGAAAGCGACCCGCCTTGTCGGTGTTTCCTCCTGAGAACCCGAAGGCCACACCTGTGATCTGCCCGCCCTGCCTTGTTGCTTCGGTTCTTTGGTGTCGGAAACGGAAAACTCTACCGGCGTAAGACTGAATTTCGTGGAAAATGCGCGGAAAAGCACGCTCGTAATTTCCTTTTTTGCCGTTTGTCATTTTTCATGACGCACAGGTGTGCAAGACGGCAATGTTTGTGTGACACCGTGATTGTACTTGGCATTTATAATGCGGCATGTGCCCGTGAGATGGCGCTGATGGCAGCCAATAAAGCGATAAACCGCGAAGGATCATGCAAAGGGTCGAACGGACAGTGTGGCGCGAGCCGTAAACGCGTTTATGAGAAAGTGGTTCGCGTTTTAAATCTTGAGCTTTATTTATGGGCTTTTCTTTATCTTTTTCTGTGTGTACGTGTGCTCGATATGCGAAATGATAAGCCGCATTTCAATGTGCTTTTTTTGCTCGTGAGCTGTGCACCCTTAAAAATGAACTTCACCACATGGCACGCTCCTAGCCAACCATCACCCCGAATGACAACGTTCTTGCCCTAGATTTGTTGAAAACGGGAGGAGGAGCCTATTTTGTGCCATTATGCACGGCACAAAATAGGCTCCTCCTCCCGTTTTCAACAAATCAGGGGCGAGAACGTTGTCATTCGGGATGGTGGTTGGCTAGGAGCGTGCTATGTGGTGAAGTTCATTTTTAAGAGTGTGGGGGTGGCAATGGTACCGCACATGAGCGTTGATAACAAACAGTGAACTTTGACGGATGAGTGATTTGTGTGCACACCGCTATGTTGCAATAACGTTGATTGTACGACGGCTCTGACGACGCTTCGAAAAGCGCGCCACTTTCACATATACGAGACCGCGATCGGCGCAGAGAGGCTCCATGGAGCGAATTTTTTGCAACGAAGTTCGCGCGGCAGACTGCCACGCGCGTTCCGCCGCCAGTTGTTCGCCGGCACCAGCTCCATGGGGCGAAAAACCAGCGGACGGCTTCGGGAATCATGCTGTGATGTCACTGTTGCCAGGGTATAAGGTGAAAGCTTAGTGAAATCAGTTGGTCGAAAAAGTGCATTTAATGTCACAAATTTTGCAACTAAATCCAACAACTGTCTGAAAAGATACGGCCAGTAACGTACCGAAAGGCATATTCACTACTGCGAAAGGAAAACATGTTTCTTGGCAAAGAATGCCTCACGTTCTAACGATGCAGTTGACGAAACAGCGAGCAGACGACAGCACCCAGTTGCAAGAAGAGGACGATGACGATGATTCACGAGAGCAGACGACCACGTGCAGGCGATCTGGCATAGATTCGTAGCGGAAGAGCACTTTGATTGGTTCATCTGCAGTTGACGCTTCCGGAATCGCGGACGCTGGGCGAAGATATCTGGCATGGGCAGATCGGCGGCGGACGCTTACATTTTTGACGCCTCGCGCAGGGCGTCCGACGCTGAGCGAAGTTCGCAGCTTTTTCGCTGTACATTCGCTCCATGGAGGTTGCCCTTTACGCGGTGAAGCGCGTTGTGCAGCGTTGCTTTTCTATCATTATTAAACAAAAAACGAAGAAAGATATGAATTTTTTGTTGGTGACGAGCATACAGATTTTATGCAGATTTTAAGCCATTCATCGAGTGGTAAGTGCTATTTCTTTTTGTGGTGTTCCTCGCATTGATAAACGTTACTCATAGATGCTTTTCAACATGAGTGACACCGTTCGAGAAGGCTTCTCTCGAAACTTAGCAGCGCAGCATCGCATAGTTTCGATTTCAGTGATTCATTGTGGTTTATGCGTTGCTTTTAGGATAACGGACTCCGTTTTGGTGAAAATATGGTTCAGTGAAGTGTGGAATCGTATGTATTGTGTATTTGACATCAAACGAATATAATCATTTCCCAGGACGACTGCGTGCTGCAGCTGTGCTTTCCATCTCCTGCGTGCGTACAAAACTGGAATGCTGGGGGACTTCAGCTCAAGGTTCGTTTTTGTAGTCATTCTAAATAAAAAGAAAAGAAAAAAGGAACCTCCGAAGTGAATAAATTATTCCGCTTTAATCCGTTTGCGTAATGTGATCGACGCATGATATGTCAATTTGTTTGAAACTGTCAGTGAATGAAAGCTATCCTGATCTTTCATTCAGAATGTCATGCTGGACCACTACCAGAGCGTGCTTAAAGAAATCAATGCCTTGATGAAGGTATCACAGAAGTGCCCACCACCAGATCTTTGCCTCAGAGCCAGTGATGATGGTCAAGATTTTTCTAGCGGATCTTAATAAAATAAACATGGATTTTGCGCGTGTATTTCTCAAAAAGGTCCCACTTGATTTCGTATATATTTTGCCAGGAAATGGCCCGATGTTAGGCCTTTCATCTAACGCAAAAACTTCTTCTCCAAAGGCGTATACTGCTGATTAGCGCGTTAAAACGCGGCCCCACTGCGTACGAACGTGTCGGAGATATCTACAGCCAGAGCAAGAAGCGTCGAAGTTTGAACAAAACTGCGCGACAGAACATGTTCGCCGCTTTTTATACGATACACTGTTGCACCTGTGCGCCTAAATTTGCGCTCGGAGTGCTGGCAGGTAGGTATACTAAAGCACAAAAAATTGCACTACGATATCTTTTAAAACTCAGGATGTATACACGTGAAAACACGGCATAATTGCAACCATCGAATTCAGGACTGGATTTCTCGAGTTTTTGTACGGAAAGTATTCTAATGATTAATTTTACCAATGTTGATCAACATCTGCGATGAGCGTCTAAATATATATAAAAAATCATGAAAATTCAGGAGGTCCATGGGACCTCCCTGTCTGAGCTAACGTGGAACTGGCCTACAATTATGTTCTGGCTAACCTTTTTAGTGACTTCCATCTTTCAACAGTGTAACTTAACTGGCAACGAGTTCCAACTTCTATCTCTGTTCCATATAACCTGTGTTAAGTGAATATTTGTGCAGTAAATAGTACATATGCGGGACTGGTGGTTATATACTTTCAATGTAACACTCTTATTTTTTTTTCATTGCTGGTGGCATTAAAGAACCTATGTATCTTGTGACTGTGATGCAATAAAGAGTTTTCTACAATGACATATTGATTTTGTTTTTAAAAATCGCGCAAATTAACTCTTGTTTGGGGTGTAGGAGGTACCCGTAAGTGTGCATTGGCTGCACCTCGGGAAATCGTTGGGGTACGATACAGGCTGCCGATAACGGACCATTAACGTCTCCGTGTTGCAAACCGTATGCCGGACCATGGTCGGGAGCTGACCCGGTCCGGTCGGTCGCCGCCGGCGCACCGACGTTGGTTCGTCGCGCTGTGCTGCCTGAGTAGCTACAGGTCATTCATATTTTTCATTGGCTCACCACTGGCTTGCAACATTGGACCAATATTGGCAGTTTCATTGGCGCAATATCGGACCGAGTTGCACGGCCAATATTGGACCAATGAAACACATATTGGCTGCCAATATTGGACCGATATTGAACCAATGATGGTGTGCTGCTTCGGGCATGAGACGGGGAACCGAACTCAGGCGAAGAGTCAAACGAATCGAAGAACCAGAGAGAACCATATTCATTCACGAAGAGTTGGAGGAGTCGGGGAACCATTGATTCCCGAACTAATTCGATGAGTCGGGGAACCCATCGCTCCCAAACAGCTCACCGACTCAACATTTTTCAGCCTCTTCCTGCGGAGAACCCATTCCTTCTCCCGTTTACTGGTTTACAAGTTTTTCGGTTGTCTGCCCTTCTCGTTCGGAATGTTAGCGTTGGTTCACTTCGGCGCGTTCAGGTCGAGCTTTGTGGCGGGCGTCGTATACGTGGAAATCGTCAGAAAAGTTTCTTTTGTGAATTTTTGTTTATATTTGTTTTATTTAGCCAGTGGAAATGCCGGCGATCACACCCGTTATTTTTGCGTGGTATCTGCAGCCCCGGTCCACAGAATACGGTTAATAGTTGATGTGTTTATGATAATCAGGCATCATGAGAACCGTTTCCGGCAGAGTACTCGGAATTAGCAAAAATAATTTCATGCTCTCTTTCATTAAAATAGGTTCGAGAATTAGCCAATTAACTTGTTATTGATGAAATAAGCGGCTGGTTTCAACTGCAGAGTCAGTTGAAACGTCCAGCCTGCTTCGAAGTTGGCGCCACAATGGCTAGGTACATCCAGGGGCTCCGCATGTGAAAAAGAACGAAAACTAGTAACGTCACAGGGTCACATGATCCAGTGACGTAGCTGACTCATGAACGAATGACGTGATGTGATCGGAACGAACCGTTCAACCGGGTCCAATAAAAACAAAACGGGTTTCCTACCACTATAAGTGTCCCATACAAGAGTGCCCCGTCCAATCATCGCATGCGCAATAGTAGATATTATAGAGTAGAACAAGTAGGGACTTAAATGTCTGCGATGCTAATGGGCTTCCTTGGTTGCTGCGTGTCTTTACGCATGCTGCGAACACAAAGGAAAAGTGGTTTGCCAAGAAGCAGCACTATCTGAACACTGAGCTATATACGATACCACATTCAAGCAGGAACTATGAACAAGGACGTTAGACGTAACCTACAAAGAGCATCGCCAGTTGCAGGATTAACAAAGAGCTCAATCTTTTTATGCTAAACTCGAGCATTCGCAGGTAAGCATTCGATTAAGTGTTTTCAGGAGTGTCCACAAAACCTACGTGAGTACAACATGTGTGCGTGAACTCCTCTAAATGCAGAGTTTTTGAACTATAATGAATCTGTAATACCTATACTATAACACTTCTAACATAGTTCTGGCCCATATTTTGCCCATTTCCGTCCGTGACAAAATTTACGAAAGGTAAACGCGTTTAAGAAGCCCGTCCGTGTGATTTGGCCATGTGGAGGACGTCGTAGGCTTCTACTGAGCATCGCATCTGAAGGGAAGACTGTGCGGCTCAACAATATAATGCGCATGATGCGAATATATCAGATTGTGTTTCTTCCCAGGATGCCCAGAACGATGGACTAAGATGTGTCCTAAAGTGATACTTTTCTGAAACGAACAACGAAGTGACATTCAGGATCCTTTGACTGAATCAATCCATCGCTTCAAACCCGCTTCATTAATGAAGTACTCTTCTCCGAATTCACTCTGTTTTCGCTGCGCGGTGTATGATCACTGCGCAATCAAAGTGAGTGAAACGCACGAGGAAAGCAGACATTCGTATGGCCTGATCTGCTCCCGTGACGTCAGCAGGTCATGACGTCCGCAGGTCGGGACTGCAACCGACAGGGAGTGACGTTCGACTTTTCTGGTTCGAGTTTGGGTTTTGTAGAGGTTGTCCACATAAGAGGCCAAGATAAGAGGTCATCTTGTTTGTTGCACATCATGCCGCTGCTTAAAACATGCGATTTATCGAGGCTCTCTCACTGCTCCTTCAGAGCAAAACGGAAACTATTCCTGCAGTTTCTTGGTTCTGATTGCCATCAAATACCGACACAACACGCAGGACAGAGCGCAGCAGCAGTGACGTCATGAGTGTGTATTCGACATATCGTTTATATCATATTCATATTATTAACGAAGGATGTTACTTACGATACATGGGGTGCCATCATCTTCTACGCCGTAGTTTCTTATGGACCATGCACATCGGTAATGGCAGTGCAGCGCCCGACCGCCGAAAAACTATGTAATAAAAGAAAACATGTCTAATAATTTATTCTCTCTTCTTGTGCATTGGTAACAGTGCTATAGAACACGATGACATCTTTCAATCACCCCGGTGGACTGGGGCCAATTACATGGTCGATTACGGCCTACCCTGCGTGCAATTCGGCGGCGACGTTTTGATGTTACGCAGCCCGTGTGGCAGGGATGGGCAGTAATAGTAATACTTTGTATTATAATACTATTACTGTAATACTTTTGAGTATTTGTGTTATGTATTATAATACTCATTTTTGAAATGTATTTGTATCTGTATTATAATACACAAAACGAGGTATTACATATATTATAATACTTTTGAAGGTGTAATACTTTCCCAGAGGTCGTAAGTTCGACCTGCAAAGTGTCACCAGTGCACTTTATCAGTAATTTTTCGTGTCCCACAAACATTTGAACGCGAACAAGGCTGCTATTACAGTGTTTCCTTGCCCCAAATTATCCCAAAGGCAGTGACTTTGGGGCCAGTGGTTACTGGAGGTTTCCTCGCATTCCTTCCACTTCAGAATCCGTGCGGATGAGTCATACAAGTGCAAGCCCTTTGTCTTATGAAAGAGTTTGTCCTGTGCACCCAGTTACCCCTGTATGGCGGTTGCACTATGGACAGTCATAGGTTTTTGAACGGCCCATATTTTATCGTCCAGAGTGGATGAAATCAGGGCTCTGCCACAGTGAGAGCAAGTTGTTCACTGCGATCGAATTGATCAGCGCTATCTGATCTTATTCGGAAAGATCAGGCCATGTGCAAAAATGTAAGCGTGAATAAAACGTCATTGGAGAATGATTGTCTCAGTAAGTAATGGGCATATACCTAAGTAATTCTTCTCTTCTTTTCCTTTCTTTCTCCCCAAGTTAAGTATCAATGTATTACAAGTATTACTCGTGTAATACACAGAAGTATTAGTATTATGTATAATAATACTCGTTTTTGAAATGTATTTGTATCTCTATTATAATACCGATTTCTAGGAAGTAATATGTATTAGTATTATAATACAAAGTATGAGTATTACTGCCCATCCCTGCCGTGTGGGATGCAATAGATCATGACATACTGAGAGGATTTATGCGTAAGTTAATGTACTCCACGTACCCATCTTGCGATAAATGCCGGTTCGCATGTTATTCCATGGGCGCCTGTTCCTGAAAGCAAGAACACAACGAGTTAGTAGGATAACGGCTAAGGGAAGATTGCCCTGTGCTGAGATTTCAACACAGTAGAGTACCGATATTGTTGGCAGTGGAGTAGCCCGTCCTGCCAGCGTCGGGACTAATGCTTCCTCGTTTTCTGTATAATCTTAACAACACATTTCGGAGCATAAATAATAAGGACAAGTGTTGGGACAACGGGACGAGACAAGGACAGCTCCCGTGGCTCAGTGGTTAGCGTGGTGGCCATGTCACGTCGAGACTGGGAGGTACCCAGGTTCGAATCCCGGTGCCGGCTGTGCTGTCTGGGGTTTTTCCTGGGTTTTCCTCACACGCTTTCAGACATATGTCGGCACAGTTCCCTTAGAAGTCAGCCTAGGACGCACATTCCCCCAGGGCGTGAGTCGTGACGTTGCCCACATACGTGAGGCCGACAACGGCAAGCCCTATCACCACCACCAAGGACAAGTGTAATATCTCGGACCAGGTTCTCGCACAAATGAAAAAGTGAAACGTGTTGGTGGCGTGTTTTACTAGGAGTACTACTTGTGCATCAGAGCACGTTCACCGTACGAAAACACAATGGGTACTAAACCACCAAAGGGAGACTTCGCAACCAAATGGATTTCAAACTTGTGGTATCCCCGTAATCATTTACACGAACAGAACGCAGTTGTGAAATATCCATAGTTGTACACGTTACTCGAAAAAAGTAATTGATTACGATTACTGTTACTACTGCGCGAAAAATAATTCTTTACCGT
This sequence comes from Ornithodoros turicata, assembly GCF_037126465.1. Classification (NCBI taxonomy): domain Eukaryota; kingdom Metazoa; phylum Arthropoda; class Arachnida; order Ixodida; family Argasidae; genus Ornithodoros; species Ornithodoros turicata. The sequence goes on along the minus strand of NC_088203.1, from coordinate 23,670,079 downwards.
TACAAATTATTTCATCCAAAATGTAATACCGATAAATAATGTAAGGCGTTACTTTTCCCGTTACTTTTAAATTGTGGGTCATAGCAAAGCCAACATGCCTGCAGTGAATGCAACCATCCAGCTCTTGTTGCAAATTCTAATATAACTCACCAACATACATAATAAGTGAAATACATTTGAAAGCAACATACAAAACACATATACGCATTTATTACAGATTTATATACACATTTAACAAAAAAATCGAATCATCGGCTTCGCTTTGTTACTATTGTTATGTTCAGCCCGCACCATTTATCAATACAGTCACCTATTTTACTGTTGCTCCACTAGGTCGCGGTTGCAAGAGATTATCATGGAACACGTGTGGACTAGAGACGACCGTCACAGTGTCCTCTGCGTCATTCCTTTAGTCGAACTCGTGGTGGAACAGAACAGATTGGCTTGCTGAAACGGGTTGCCATTGTTGACAGAAGGTTAAAAAAGTAATCGACTACTCAGTAATTGATTACCGAAAATTGTAATCAGATTACTTGGAAAATTACTTGCTGACAAAGTTAATTCATTACGTTAAAAAATACTGAAAGAAGTAATTGATGACTAGTAATCCAGTTACTAGTAATGCGTTACGTAAAACTCTGGAAATATCCCAGTTGAAAACGAAGGGGCAATCATAAAAGCCACCTTTGAAATTTGAAAAAGTCTGGGTGCGACCACCGAGCGTCGATGGAAGCCCATTCCTGCGATGTGTCCTGACTCTCAGGGAAGCAGTGTCTGAGTATTCTGATCCCGAATCTTCGTCCATGGTTTTGTGTAAGCAAGGTAACACAGCGGCTGATGCGACCGGCGTTATATACTACTTGCCACTCCATGCAGAGTGACGTCAACGCGGTGGCCTTGGGACGGAAAAATTTCTGCTATCTCCCTTCCACGTTCCTGTTTGATTGGTTTTTTTGCTCGAGGCATAATTCGTCACATGGGCATGAAACACAGTTGATGACAGGTATATCGTTATGCACCGACTACGATGTGCAGCAATTTCTTCTCCGATCGTTCCGAAGTCTCCCTTTAATGTGTCTGACGTCACAATCCTGAGCCTGACGTCACAATCCTGAGCCTGGATGTGACAGCTTCCCTTATAATAGCGTCTTCTTTGCCTACCTCCGGCCCACAAAAAGCTGCTAGAAATTTTAAGGTGGGTGATAAAAACCAATTGTCGAGCGGGATTGTATTTTCCATGGACCGCACCACATGAGACATAAGCATAAAAGGTATAAGTGTCAGCCGCGAGCCGATATCCTACAGAAGTGGTTATCTTGACATTCTGAATCATGGAATAATTGGCGAGTTAGCTAGACCGGACGTTTAGGAAATATTTGGCGAGACGCTAATTTTGCTATGCATGTTCCATGCTACTGTACGAGTCGCAATGCCGGAACTCCTGAGACATCGCCAGGATATCGGGGCTTGCCGGTGCTTTTGTGATGAATCAGACATTTCTTGATGAACTTGACGTTGACGACTAAGCACACATTAACAAGTCGCGGACCAGGGGGAAGGATGAAATGATGCCAGAATGGGTGTGGGGTCGATGTGGGCTAGTGTAAATGTTGCTGAAGTGTCCTAAATGTGTGGCAAGATAGTGTTACAATAAATTTACACTCAGGGTGTCACTTCGACTTAGTGAAACTGTATCTTTGCAAAATACAATTTCCTATACTTTTCAGCCACTCTCAAGAATATTTCACGGAGCTCTAAATTCGCGGTAAAGTGATGACGCGAAATTTGCGAAGCTCAGGTCATCGCAAAAATTATTACTTTGACAGCATCAAGTGTAAACCGACGATACGGCTGTATAGTTTTCAATTCTTTACGAATGCGGACCAAGTGCTGATGACATTGAGCCCGATCTTCAACTTGTCGTTATCCCATAACGCGCACTAAGTGCACAACTTCTCCCGTGGTGGTGGTGGTGGTGATGGTGAAAGGACTCGCCCATGACTCGCCATGAGCTCTTGCGCGAGCCTACCAAAGCGGCTTTGGAGCGCGCGAATTTTAAATATTTATTTATTTCTATTTTTCTGGTTCCCTCGAACGGCCAGAGGGCCTCCCTAATGGTGCACAATACAAGCAGTCAATACAAAGAAATGAATTAAAGCACCATAATTACATAAAATAAAACAAAAACATAAATACTACGACAAAGACAAAACTATCTAGATGGCGAGCCAACAACTGGCTTAGCTTTGAACCCATCATGAAGGAGGCATCGAAGTTGGCGTACGACGCGAAATAGGTGACCACTGAACAGATCAAAAACCCCGGAATGGGAGTTACATACCATCTGAAGCCTCAAAGAAGGCGATTTCTCGTAACTGTTACCACATACATAAAATGTTCTGTGGGTTCTAGTGTTGCAATGTGGAACATAGAAATTGAGCCTTGATACGATCGCAGCTGAATCGAATTGGTTATGAAAACATTTGTAAAAAAACAGCAGGTCACGATAGGTTCTCCTTGTGGACAAAAGAGGAATAGAATAACGAGCACAAAAATTGGGAAAACGGTAGTTCAGAGTTCTCAAAAATTTGCGTTGCACGCTCTCAAATTTTTCCGAATTAGTCTTACAAGCAACAGATGCGAACTCCAGAACAGGAATTAAAGCAATTTGTACAGGATAAGCGGAACAAGACGGATTTTTAAAATTCCTAGACAATCTCATAATACCTCCCAAAACCGAGTGGGCTTTTTTGACGATGGATGCGACATGAAGGTTAAATGTAAATCTACTATGTAGAATCACACCAAGATCACGGGCTGAAAACACACGAGGTAGCGCTACTCCATCAATATAGTAAGTGAACAGCAAGGGAGACGTCTTTTTTGTGAAAGCTAACACCTTGGTTTTAAGCAAGTTCAGTGCTAGGCAGTTATCTTCGATAACGCTTGCTAACGATAATGATTGCTATGACAGAGTTCTAGATCGAACCAACCAACTTCAACCAACAGTTAAGAATCTCCATCACACAATCACACAACGCTCTGATTGTTCAGTTTAGCAACGATCTGCTAAAGACTAATTCGAATAATTTGTCTGAATGATTTGAATGTGAATTTGTGATTTGAATTTGTCTATTCATATTCGCCGTCTGAAAACTGACATCTACAAAACTAAGGAAGTTTTAACTTCCCCCCACAGGAGAAACTGCCGCGGCATACCAGTAATTATCGCAGTGCGGACGACAGACATATTCAATGCACTTTTATTCACATTAATAGGCGCTCATTTTTGCGAAAACGTGACACATCCATGTAAATGACCTCGTGTCGGTACATGGCGATGCACGATGCCCTGCTTTCCTACCCATAGGAAAGAAGGAAGATATTTATTATTCTGTGTTTTACGCATAGTTAAGTTATTGCCTAAACCACAACCTAGCTGAAGGATTGTAAGGGACTTACCAAGCGCAATGCAAGCTGCAAGCACGATAAGTGTCTTGAGACTGGTATTCATCTTGATCAACGGCGGACAGAATGACCTCGGTATTCACAGTACCTGTTGTCCACGGCGACGCCCCGACTCTTATATCACATATCCCCCCACCAGTTCTTTCAGACAGGGCTTATCAGGTAGTGTCCCATCTCGCTCTCAAGAAGAGAATGGCTTCTCCAAGGGTTGATGTGTAACAATGGAACAATTGATCACATGTTCAGATAAGCCTGTTGGATTAACATCATGTGTCATAGTGTAATCAATATAACTTTTGTCTCCTGCCGTTAACACACCCAAACGTAAACGTTGTTTCCTACTCAATTTGCGATAAGGTGATTCCGGGTTCGAGTGTGATGATTTGCTAAAACGACCGCGAGTATGATTCACGATGTCTTTGTGACGGTGGGGCTTGTCGGACAAAGAGACTGAGATGGCAAAAAAAAGAAAGAAAGAAAGGAAGAAACTCACACCCAAGCAGCACAACGTTGTGAACGTTGATGTATATAGGTGTGGTGCTTCATTTCGCAGAGATACCCATGAAGACAAACAATCTTGACCTACCCGGTAACCCCTATGCACTCGCGCGTTCAGTACATTGCGCTGTTTGGGAAAAAGTGTCTAAACTGTTGTGCCATCAGATGCTTACAGAAGATTATTACAGCGTCGTGTTCACAACGGCATGTCCCATAGACGATCCTCTGTTTACGAATGTGTGACGTCACGAAAAGACTGGTTCGAAGTTATATTTTACTGTGGTGGGCGAGAAGCGGGAAAAACGCATCTGCTGATAAAGCTGGCACTGCCCACCAGCATGCGTTGCGCGGCGACGTTACCGAACCAATGACGTAGGGTCGCAGGTCGCCAATTGTGTGTGTGTGTGGGGGGGGGGGATCTATTTATTTTCACAGGGAAGGTCAGCCAGAATGGACGGCTTGCTATTCCTTACTAAATGATTCGTTAGTGCGTAGTCCTGCGGTAGTTAAAAGCAAGGCGATTGGGGGGGGGGGTCGGAAGTCCCACACACGATGTCACAGGCTGCTGAGGAGACCGGTATATTGTGACCGTTTATTGTGAAAAAGTTCGGTTAAGTATTTTTGTTGTTGTTGAAATTCCGAATACAAAGCTTCCATGTGAATACATCGACGTCTCCAGAGGACATTCTACATTTATGTTCTTACTCCCAGATCAATTTATTGAACGGGCGTTTCATCATGGCCTGCTTTAGGTGTCCAATAAATGTTTCCAAACAAGAAAATCGGACTGGAGTTTACCAGTTCTCAAGTGGCATTGGTATTACTGTCACTAGAGACAGCCCATAATGTTAGCAGCAGAGCAGCCATTATGCAGGCTGTTCCACATGCAGAAATGCATTTCGTTCTTTTAAGTCGGTGCCTGCACAGCAAAAAGCAAAACCAATACAACAGCAAGATAATGCTTTGGTTGTGCAGCGCAAAAGGACGCTCCTCCACTCGCTTATCCACCAATGAATTACGCCTTCCACTAATGAATTACACCGGTGAATTACGTCCTTTTGCGCTTCGCCGTGACCAGCCGCAACAAAAATATGTAAACCAAAACCAACTAATTACTGCAACAATTGACCCGCATCGGTGTCAATTTAACACATAGATTAAAAAAAGAATGGTCGACGTTTCGACAGTCCCACTGTCGAAACGTCGACCATTCTTTTTATAATCTATGTGTTAAATTGCCCATTAAATAAATTAGTTTTTGTTAACTTTCCTGTAATCTGTAGTCCAAGTCTTATTATTTCACTTTTACTCAACTTCGTAGCCGTCTGATATATTAACCTATTTGTCCTATATATATATATATAGGTCGAGGGAAGTACAAAAGTCAAACGGCCACGAAGTTTTACAGTTGTGGAAGGAAAAAGACGCGGACAACAGATTTTAAGGAAGTTAGGAACACTAGTTCATTTAATGGGCAGAAATTAAAAGTTGAATGAGAATCGGGTCGACGTTTCGACAGTGGCACTGTCTTCGTCAGGACAAAAAATGCGCAGGGGGTTACATATTGCTTAAATAGGTTTGGTGTGTGACGTCATCATCGGTACAAGGCACGCCACAGGCGGTTGTCGGTGAGTCAGGTACGGGAATATTCCAGATGGTCAAGTCCGGGTGGTGAGGTCATTCTGCTTTGGTCCCTCTCCGTTTTGGGGGAAAACATTCCTGGGTAGGGTGTGTGCTGGTTCGGACTTTGCTGAAAAAAAAAAAGAAAAGAAAGAAAGAACAGAAAGGAACGGAAGGAAAGAAGCTCAACTAGGCGGCCAGATTTCTTACCGTTGACAGTGCTCCGAGATTTTCGTTAATGGTTGATTGGAATTTGTGAATGAGATAGGATTCGCGTTGTTCTCTGCACCGATCTGAGCTAAAATTTGACTGGAGAATGAAAAGTGACACATTATTTAGGGAGTGACCTGGTTGTTTGAAATGCCGAGAGACCGGGAGGTTTGGCTTTTTTGTAACGTCAGACCGGTGGTTGTTGAACCCGATCCGAAATGATGTTTTGCTCTGACCTACGTATTGTGCTTGGCACATGTCGCACTGAATGACATAAATAACGTTAGATGACTTACAGTCAAAGTCACCATTAATTTTGACGGAAAAATTAGAATTAGTGCTTTAGTGCGTTCGTGAGACGTACCCAGCATCCATAACCCGACGTTCGCTGGATGTTGATGGGCGGTTACTGGTTCTGTGGGCTTACGGTCACTTAACCCATCAACAACAGAGAGGGAAGTAACGTCCTCTGGATGCGAGGCAAAAACAGGGTCAAGTATGGATTCGGTTGAAACAGGACTTCTAGTTGGTACAGATACAAGTTGCTCTAAATTAAAAGTTAACGAAAGGTCGATAAAAGCTCTAGCATCCGGAGACGAGGGGGCACTCAGGTTAGTCCAATCTATATGCAGGTAATTCAAACCACCAAGCAGAAGAACATGACTTTTTGCATGCTTATTGCTGACGAGTGCTAAAATGTCATGCAAATATTGGACAAACAAAGCAGAACAATTGGGTGGGCGGTAACACACACCAATGACAAAGTCAGGGTAGGTATGGGACAGCGACACCCAACATGATTCAATTTCAGTATCAACATGAATAGAGGTAGCGGACAAGTGCTTTTTAACGGCGATCAGTACGCCACCTCCTTTCTTTACTTGCCTATCACACCTAAATACATGATAGTCGCCAAAACAAGTGTTCATCTCTATATCGTGTATATCAGGTGACAACCAGGTCTCTGTTAAGATGACGATATCCGAGGAACAGTCGTACAAAACACTACATAAAGCGTCAAGTTTTGGAATAACACTCCTAATGTTCATAAAAACAACGAAAAGCGAAGACACTGATCTACTATTAACAACAGGTGATACACTACTCACATCTTGTAGCTACGCCGGTAATTCTTTAACATGGGATTCGTCGTGGTTGTATTGGTAGCACTTCGAACCGATGAATAGCTTGTCGTACCTGAGCTTAAAGGGCTGTGACTGATTTTTGCTAGATTCGACCAGTTTGCGGCGGGCGAGTCGCGTGGCACTAGAGAAATCGTTCGAGATGCTTAAGTCTGTACCCTTAAGCGCTTTACTACACGTTAGAACCTGATCTTTAAGCTTGAAGGATCAGAACTTTGCGATAATCGGCCGAGTCTTATTCGTACGGAATGTGCCTATGAAACTCCCGCTTTATTTTATTGTAGTGTTGGCTGTTTACAAAAGCCCAGGTACGCGCAACATTAACTTCTACCTTTTTTAACTTTGTAACTTATTAACTTGACTCACTTTTCAGATTGAACATTTGTCCCGTTTTCTTCTACTTCTGCCCATTCAGGGAGGCTTTCTTCTGCTTCCTGGAGGCATGTTATGTGTAAAGCACAACAACTAATCCAGGCGTGTAGCGTCCCCAGTAAACCAGAGACGTCCCCTGAACATCCACGTGATACCCTGACTCGGAGGTTTGAACGTCCCAGGGAGCATGGCACAAATCTCATAGACATCATCTGTACGTCAAGGGGACAAAAAACCTTCCCCTGTTGCACATTCCACGAACATCCCACAAACGTATAGTAGACGTCCGTGGGATATTGACAGCTTTGAGATTGAGATTCCGCATGGATGTTTATTGGGAGCTTGAAGTTGCTTTTATCATCTTCAAAGCTAGCTAGCTTCAGAACCTTACGCAAAAAGTAAACTTAAGCAGTTTCATTTCCTACTAATACAAAAGTAGCAGTTACAAGATCACTTGCATATTTTGAAACATTTTGCGAGAGTTATGTGTGTGTGTGTGGGGGGGGGGATGGTGTTGGCACCATTAACGATTAACGGACCTGTAACTATACAGAGCGGCCACCACGTAACTATATATTTCGTTCCCTGTTTCCCCTCTGTGCCCGTTTCTGGTATTTCCCATAACGGACACAGAGCGCGGCGGTTTAAATAAAGCAAACAGAGAAATGGAAAAGCTCAGAGTCCAAAAAGCTTCGAAAGGTAGTAGCATTCCCTTTCCAAGAGAAAACAAACACTATATATTGCTTGCCGCGCGAACTTCCGCGAATTCGAGGGTACTGCTCGCCTCCGAAACAAAACGGAGGGTGAGCTGTCTAAGTATAATTCGATTATGCACAAAAAATAATAGTCAAGTGAGGTGTTGCGTGGTGTATTAACTCTGCAACAAGGTAACGCCTGTGTTTCTTACTACTCTTGGTCTGAGACACTCAGTACGTTCATCGAAAGTCAAATTTGGGAGTGCCACAGAATTCCGCATCTCTGCCTCTTTCGCAATAAATGGTCATTGGACCGTCTATGTTACTTTGAAGTAACATAGATGGTCAGTTTGGGAAGGAGCGAAATCTTGCAATGTTGCACAGGACCGCCCTTTGTTTCTGAGAAACGTTATTCAGCCCCTGTTTGGCACGTACTTTTTTGTCCGTGATGCGATAACCTCAGAATATCCAAATCTCGATGTACCCAAGATGTTCTCTTTGGGACGTACAGAGGGTATACAGATTTGGATATCCCCAACAACTAAAATATTTTGAGGAGACAGGCTGGACGTCCATGTGACGTCCATGGAACATACCTACAGTTGTGACATCTGCGACATAGTTTAGATCACATCATGAATATCCATGGGACGTACATAGGATGTCTCGACGTTTTGGACGTCTGCGACACATTTTGGACGTCTCCAGGATATTCGTGGTTTACTGGGGTCTACACCATTCACCCGCGCATGCATGGGACTCTACCTTTCGGCAAACAATGGAAACTTATTCAATGTTACTGGGACAGGCAGATTCACAAACCGAAACTATGAGAAGTCACCCGAAATCAAGATGAACAGCAAAACACATTTGTGTTTACTCTGTGTCACATTTCTAGGCTTGTTACATTAGCTGTTGCGATACTGTGCATAATTTTTGTTGGCTCTGCGGTTATCCGTGGAGGACTTCATATTTCTGTAAAAAAAGTGAGGTTAGCTTGGCAATTTTCGAAGTTCAATTGAAAAAATAAATTTCTCGCAATTAAACATTGTCCAAAGCCTTCCTCAATGGTGACAAAAGTTTCCAGTAGGTGATTGCTGAAAGTCCCACAATCCTCCGGCGAGTACGTCGCCAGTTAGAATTTTTTATCACCTTAGGCGAAGCACCCTATATATTGTGCTATATCTTGTTTACATAAATCTGTTAACTAGTTGCACACATAATGTGCAAAAGTATGCACGGATAGACAGGAAACTTCACTTGAGGCACTCCTGGATATAGCTATGCAAGCTCCTGGGGCTGCATGGTTGACCTTTCCCCTTTCTTTTTTGTTCTTTTTCTTTTTTCTGCCAATAACCCCCCCCCCCGGGGAAAATAATATTCTCTTTCACTCCTGTGTATTGCGTAAAATATATAGATTAAACCTGATGCAAGGTGAAACTCGTCAGTTGCTCAGTTTGTGCCCATTGAAGTGTAGGAATTCACACTCGTTTCGAATAGAAGAGATTTTAAAATGGAATGATTCACTGCTGAATTCAATACTCTCCAACTTGCTCTATACCTCGAATGTGTCTTCCTTTTATCTATCCATGGAGCAGTCTTACCCGCGCAACATGTTTGCTCACATTGATTCAGTTGCGGCAGTGATGATGATGGTTGGTTGCTAAACCAATTGCTCCAATTCGTTCCTCTTGTGTGAAGGAGATCTTCACTGCACGACACGTCGGTTCACATATGTCCAATTGGATATCATTGTTTCTTATTGGCACCCAATGGACCAATTACTTGAATTGGTTTCTAATTCCCTGGGAATCTTCTTCACCACAATACCTGTTAGACCGCTGAAACATGAAGCCAGCTTCCCTCAACACCTTCCATTACTTCAATGAGAAATACCTGCGTTATTCACATGAAACGAATTGGGTGTCTGAGTTCTCATTGAAAGTCATTGTTTCTCATTGGACAAATTAGCTCCTGATTTCCTAGGAGACTACTTCGAACGTGACATAGCTCTCTCTCCACTCTTGACTCCATTATTTACAAAACAGAGAACGGAGTCCTTAGAAGTCGGTCCAGAACGCACATTCCCGCACGCCGTCGGTCATGACATTGCTCACATCTGTGAGGCCGACAACGGCGATCGCTTTACCGTCACCACCACCACCAGGGGGAGCCGTTCATGATTGGCCGAGACCCCGGTTCCGGGTGAGTCGGAGAACCGAACTGAATCGAAGGACCGAAGAGCCAGAGAGAACCATTCATTCATGAACTCAATCGAAGAATCGGAGGAGACGTAGAAGCCAATGGCGACCGTGCACAGACGAGCTCCTTAACTGTAGATAATCGTGTGTTGTTGATCCAGTCCAAAGAAGAATGGGTGGTTTTCAAGTTGAGAGGTGCCGCTACGCATGCTGGGTCTCCGAACTTCCGGTCTGAAATTTTGCTGAATTGGAGCAAAGCGAAACTTTATAAACTCTGGCTTAAACGGCAACCTAGATGATACATAATGTAAAACCCCGAGACTATAGGGAACACGAAGGGACAGACACAACACGAAGTCATTTTTTCATTGTCAACCTAGATGAGTTCTCCTGCGAACGTCTGCGCCCCAAAGAAGCAAGGCACATTAACAAATACTAAGCAGATACTTTTCTTATGACAAAGATAATAAGATTTAGTGACAGATCGTGCATGTTTCGGTTTCGTTTGGCGTGCGCTTTGAAATCGCGATCTTTTGCTGCGCGAAATGTTCTGTTACAACGCGGTCAATTTGACGCTTCATACAACAAAGATAACAACCAACATTTCAGACATGGCACAACAAAATGTACATCTAGTATTTTACGCAGCAATCGTCTGCACTTTGAGGATAATACGCATGTAGTCGTTTCCTTTTAGTTTGGGACGAAGCTGTGCGATTTTAGCGATATTAATTTCACATTATGAGTTGAAAATGTTATTACAATCACGTACAATTCAACATATAAAGTACACAGCACGGCATTTGGTGAAAAGTGCCTACACCACTTCGTTAAGTTTATTTCCATTAAACATATTCCTCCCCCCCACCTTAGTTCAATTTTCGTTTCCGCTGATAACATTTTTTTTCAAAGGCGCAGGTTCCAAGGGTTCGTGATACATTTTATATCCTTTTTCAGCAGGATTAGTGTAGTTAAACGCTGAACATCCGCTTATTTTTGCGTCGAAAACAAGCTGACGCTATACGAGTCCAGCAGAAGTTCGGACCGAAAGCCTAAATCCACGTGACATTGCAACTTCCCTTACGTCATTTTGACAGGAAGTTGCAAACCACCCCTGCCACACAATCTTCGGCAAGCTTAGGGCCAACTCTCACTTGGCGACGGCCGACGCGACGTCTTGAGCGGGCGGCGGAAATACCATGCGCATTGCCGGCGTTGGGAGAGGAGAGACGCTCCAGCCAAAAAAATTGCCATACTGAACTTCCTTCGCTGAGGATTTTTTTGTGCCGTGTTAGCGCCGCGAAGCAACCGTGGTTATGATTGACGCACAGACGTGTACAGATGGAGAGGGGACAGGAGGAAGAAGTGGGTACAGCGTGATTATTAGTGTCCGTCCTTCAGCAGGTGCGATGCATTTGACAGGTGGTACACACATCTATACTGATGACACATTAGAGAAAGGGTACAAAGAAGGTGGTGAGGGGGAAATACAAATTCTTGTTCGAGAGGATTGAGGGCGCGAAAAAATAATAAATTGCCTTCTTTGGTTGCCATACGTGACCAATACAAGAATACACGAGAAAGAACTTAAATGTTTGCGACGCTAATGAGGTCGCTTAGTTGCTACATGTCTATCAGCATGCTGCAAACGCCAAGGGAAAGTAGTTTTCCAAGAAGCAGCACTATCTTAATACTGAGCTATATACGATACCACATGTGGACACGAATTATCAACAAGGACACTCCGTAAACATTAAACCTAATCTACAAAGAGCAACACCAGTTGCAAGGGGACAAAAAAGAAGGGATTGCCGGATTAACAAAGACCGCAGTGTTTTTATGCTGAACACAAACTCGAGAGTACGGGGGTTCTGCAGATAAGCATCCGATTAAGTGTTTTCATTAGTGTCCACAAAACCGACGGGAGTGCAGCGTGTGCGCATGTGTAACGCTCCTCTAAATACTTGTAACATAGTTTTGGCCCCCAGTTTGGCTTTTTCCCTCTGTGACAAAATTTTTGAAAGGAAAACGCGCTTAGGAAGCCCGGCCGTGTGAGGTGGCTATGTGAAGCACACGTCGTAGCCTTCTACTGAGCATCGCATCTGGTGGGAAAACTGTGTGGCTCAACCATATAATGCGCATGATGCAAAGATAGTAGATTGTGTTTCTTCCCAAGATGCCCACTACGGTTTCAGGTGACTAAGATGTGTTCTAAAATGATGCTTTTCTCAAACGAACAACGAAGTGACGTTCAGGATCCATTGACTGAATCAATTAATGGCTCCAAACCCGCATCATTACTCAAGGAGCCTTCTCCGGATCCACTATGTTTTCGCTGTGCGGTATATTATCACTGGGCAATCAAACTTACAGAAACGCACGAGGAAAGCAGCCTGACCCGATCTCCTCCCGTGACGTCAGCCGATCGGGACTGCGACCGTCACAGAGTGACATTCGACTTCCCTCGTTCACTTACACCCTCTTTGAAGGAGTGGAGGTTTTGTAGAGGGCGTCGCCCCACTCTCTCGCGCGCTCAACAGGTTAGCCCTATCCCTCGTTCTTTCGCATGAGGCCATCTTGTTTGTTGCACACCATGCCGCTGCCAAAACGTAAAATTTATCGAGGCTATCTCACTGTTCCTTCAGAGCAAAAGGAACACCTTTTCTGCTGTTTCCTGGTTCTGATTGCCGTCAAATATCGACGCAACACGCAGGACACGGCGCAGCAGCAGTGACGTCATGAGCATGTATCCGTACCGTTTATATAATATTAATAATATTAACGATTTCAAAGTATGTTCTACTTACGATACATGGTGTGCCATTGTCTTCTATTCCGTAGTTTCTTATGGACCATGCACATCGGTAATGGCAGTTCAGCGCCCGACCTCCGAAAAACTAACAAATAAAAGGAAACAGGTCTAATAATTTGTTCTGTCTGGTTATGCATTGGTAACAGTGTTATACAAACAACAGCATGGCATCTTTCAAGCACACTGGCGAAGTGTGGCCAATTACGACCTATCTCGCGCCACAGTTCGTCGGCGACTTTTTCCTGTTACGCACCCCCAGTAGAATGCAATCGATCATGACTAATGAGAAAATTTATGCGTAAGTTCGAGCACTCCACATACCCGACTTGCGATAAATTCTGGTTCGCATGTTATTCCATGGACACCTGTTCCTAAAAGAAAGAGCACATCAAATCAGTAGGCTAACGGTTAACAAATGGAAGGTTGATGTGTGCTGAGACTAGAACACAGTAGAATGCAGATAATGTTGGAAATGGAGTAGCCCGTCCTGCCAGCGTCGGGTCTAATGCTTCCTGGTTTTCTGTATAATCTTAAGAACACATTTCTGAGCATGAATCATGAGAGAAGGTGCATACACAATGCAAAAATTAGGGCAATTACGAGGGGTGTTCAAGTCAAACAGGGACTTTCTGTCTCCTGAGCGTACAAATGGCTCGCGCTACTTCTTTTTCGTAATTTTCACACGCGACAGGCCTCGGCGTTCACCATGTGGTGGTCCAAAATTTGTGCAAAACAGAAGACACGCGCTGGACAAGATGGCCGCCAACGAGGTGAGCGCGCACATCGAACAGCGAATTGTCATGAAGTTTCTCGTGAGTGAAGGCTTAAAGTCATCTGAAATTCACAGAAGACTTCAGGCTTAGTAGGGCCACGATACACTTAGCCGAAGCAAAGAGTTTGAGTGGTGCAAACGGTTCCGAGACGGCCGTACATCAGTGCAGGACGATTCCGGCCGGGGCGGCTCAGAGCCCAGTGTCAGAGTTCCTGAGAACATCCGACTTGCGGAGCGCCTGATCCTCAAGGACCGACGGATAACATGTCTCGAACTGACTCGAAAGACGGACCTTTCTGTGAGAACGTTGGACACTATCATTCATGAACACCTCCAGTTTCGGAAAGTTAGTGCCCGTCGGGTCCCGAGGCAGCTCTCCGTCTTTGACCGGCAGAGAAGACTGGAAATCTCCCAAGAGCTAAGGTACCGTTTCGACACTGAAGGACAGCCGTCCCTTGATCGGATCATCACGTGCGATAAAACGTGGGTGCACCATTTCACTCTTGAATCTAAACGCGCATCAACACAGTGCAAGCATCCGGGCTCGCCAGCTCCCAACAAGTTCCGAAGCACCTCGTCTGCGGGTGAGGTCACGGCCACGGTTTTCTGGGAAAGGGCTGGCGTTGTTCATGTTGATTTTCGACCCAGTGGTACCACCACCAATAGTGCATATTACTACCAGGTTCTCAGGGATGTGCATAAGGCGCTGAAGCAAAAGCGGCCGTGCCTAATCACCAAAGGAGTCCTCCTACAGGACTATGCACTTCCGCACGCCGCGCACCTCACGACACGCATTTTACAGGAACTTGGCTGGGAGTTGCTGCCACATCCCCCTTACAGTCCAGACCTCGCCCCCAGCGATTTCCATCTCTTCGGGCCACTGAAGGCGTTCCTTGGTGGCCACCACTTCAGCTGCGTCGATGAGGTCAAGAATGCGGTTCGATCATGGCTGCTACGCGCCGGTAAGGATTTCTACGCTACGGGCATCCAAGCCCTCGTGAAACGCTGGGACAAGTGCATTAGTGCCACCTGGAGATTACGTTGAAAAATAAAACTAATTTCTCGCCTGTAAGTTCATTTTACTTTTGCGAGAAATGAAAAGTCCCGGTTTGACTGGAACACCCCTCGTACATTCGTACCTGATAATCTTCGTTACCTTTATCTGTTTTCCTTTTTTGTTGTTGTTGTTGGCGTGGTCCAAACATACGCGGCTGTGAAAACCGTTCTAAATTGAACCGATTTCAAATAAAAAACCTTGCGCTCTTGGCGAATCGATGACGAGGTGATACACTTAACGCGCGTTACGGGACAACGACAAGTTTAATATCTCGGCCCAGGTTCCGGTACAAATACGACAGTAAAATATGGTGGTGGCGAGTATCACTGGACGTAGAGTTTGGGACAAAAGACGGAGCATGGCACTAACATATATTTCTCATCGCGGCGCCCGCGTGCTAGCTATCGGGAAGAGACCGAATAAGAAACGGGTTACCGGCTATTATACTCTCACAAACGAAACGGATAAATTTATGCTTACATCCAATTTTACCCTTAGTAAGCGAAAATTTCGACAAAACGGCTGACGCTCTATCTTTCAAGCTGTGCTTTATTCATGGTACCCGTCAACGTGTCCGCTCTAAGCGTAAAGGGCAGGGTTTTATGCGTAAATGGCACTGGAAACACGATTTACTCTTATATTCTGACGCATAACATTTCGCTTTGACGGATAAACTGATGCTTTGCGTGGCAATATCAGTCCTCTACGGCTATGTTGACGCATATTGTTCTTCAAATGTTATACGGGCCCTGCTTTCTGAGAGCGCGTGCAGGCATGTGGTGTCGTGTGCAAACTGCCAAGTGTTTGCTGGGATAGCCGACACCGTCTTGGCGACTGGCGTCTCATGGCCTCAATCATGCATCGTCCAACACCAATGTAAGTCGCCACGTTTTGGGCTCGGTGTCTTGAGTTAACTAAACGTTACCGATTTATTGCATGTCAGACGTATGGCGGGAAGAAACGGCATCGAACGAGACAACTTCGCACGAATCAGTCGGCCAAGCACGCCGTCGGCCTGCAAGCACGTCGGCCAAAGTTGTGATTGTCCCGGCTATCTCCACGCTGCAAATTCATATGCGTACGCCCACTGTTCACCGGGCTGGTACCTTATGTGTGGCCATCTACAAGCGCATCATTTTGGTACAAGTGATTCTTACCTCTTTCGTCCTTCTTTTTTTATATGAGTTTTCCGCCGTCGAAGCGTCTGTGTTAGTGATTCAGTTTCAAAATCTGTCTTTGTAGTTGCGGTTCAAATTATTAGTGCAGGTTATAGCTCAGCACGGTGTGTTGAAGCAAATGCATCCCCAGGAACAGGAGACACTCCTCGTAGCCATGCTCCACTGCTCAATACCTCGCATGCACCCTCAGCTGCCTTAGATCCTGCTCTTGAACAGCATGTAGATTGCGCAATGTATCCTGTTCAGCAATGTACTGTACAGTACATTTATGAAGAAAGTTCGCCCTGTTCGCTCCTGGGTCGTTTTTACGGGTTCCAGATCTGCGCTGCAGTGTGTGGCAACTACGGGACTTCGCGGCTTCCTCAGTCCTGTGGTCATTGAAATTCTACAAGTATACAAGAAAGCAAGCGCACAGGGCCACTCTATCGTCTTCCAGTGGATCTCGGGTCATGTGGGCATCAGCGGAAACGAGGACGCACATCGAACAGCCGCAGGCGCGCACCAGTACACCCGGCGTGCCCCCTTAATCTTGTCTCTGGGGGATCGCCGTTACCTCGTCTCAAGCCTCACTGGCCCCATGATGCAGTCTCAATGGCAACGTGACATCACCACCCACTTTCTGCTTTACTCCGTTGACCCCACATTGTCCCTTACTCTCCCCCGCTGAATGCCGCGTTCCTTTACGTGGCTTTTACACCGTCTTTCAAACACCTCCTCGGTGTGTGCGCGTCCAGCCTCTGTTCCACGTGTGGTGTGCGCGGTGACCTCCATCACGTCCTCCTGGTCTGCGGACAGTACGATCGCGAGCGCGCCCTCATGGAAACTGCTCTCCAACGCGTCGATCAATGCCAGTTCGACTTAGACAAAATTCTCGGGCCATGGTCGGACCCCTCACATCTGCATGCAGTTTAATTTTCCCAATAGGCAATGAACCTGCAGTAGACCTCCCTGGGATTGATAGCATCAGACCACATGCCGGTATGATCTGTTCAAGCTGTTTCATGGCACAGAAATAGTACTGCGTCACGTGTCACTCATGGCGTCAGGTCAAAGAACTCCCGCAAGAAGGATTAAACTTGCCCTCATCTACACCGATGTCAACCCTGCTACATTCATCAACACGAAAGCTTCCTCAAGTCAAGGACGGTCAAGCAATCCGCAATTACACTTGTAAGTTATGCATAACGGTATTTGTCCTTGTATTACATGCGAAAACATTTGGTTTTCTTTAGAAAGATATGTCAGATGAGATTGAGACGCCTCCTGGGCCAAAGACATTCCTTAGTAAAACGTGGAAGATGCTGATTTGCCCTGCAACACAGGAACTTCCGAAACTGACACTGGAACGGCTTGTAAGCCAGGGTGACGCCTCGATTTTGTTACTTGGGGGTGGGGTGGGGAGATATGTTTATTACGAAAAAGAAAAAAGGCAAGCAGAAAGGAAAGGTCAGCCAGACAGAAATCGACTTGCTATTCCTTGTAGAAAAAAGAAAAAAAAAGAGACAAAAAAAGAAACAGAAACAGAAAACGAAAAAGACGCAAGCGGCACATGGGCAGCAGGGGGGCATGAGTGCACGATCGCTCAGAGGCAGTCTAGGAGCCTAGTGTCACCCAGGAAGCATAATAGCGCTCTGGTAACAGCCCATTGCTACTTGGGTTATACTATGTGAGGGAGCCTTATTTATATCGGCATATGGATGCATGGGCTGCTTCATGGGTTCCTCGTAAAAGGCTATTCAATGTTCGAAAAATGTTACCGTAGTAAGAGACTATATACAGGACCTAACTGATGCCTATCATCACACAAAATGGATAGAGGACTGAATGGGAGTATGTTGTTGTGCACTCCTCCTTATCAGCATCAGCTGCATGCGAAAACAAGAACACTATGAATGAAGGAAGGAAGTCACTGAAAAAAGTTAGCCAGCTGCTGGGCTCGCACCCACATCTTCTGGATTACCTGCTCATTGAGTGTTTCGTGAGGCTTTGTGTGTTTGTCCTTTCTTCTATGTCCCTGCCTCAGAACATCAATTTCCATCGTGAAGAAAAATATGTACAGATGCTCCTTAAAGACTTCTGCTAGTTAAATTGTGCAATGACAAAATTAATGTATTTGTATAACTATGGTTGTGGAAGATTGAACAAAATGTAACTTTGACTCATTGTGTTTAGTATAATATATATTGCGCTGAACAATTTTGTTTGCAGTGAATGCTGCCCTCCTTGCCTGTTTGTTTCAAGCAACTGTATCTGTCTTGAGGAATTTGCATGATACACTGTAAGAAAAATTTACGTTTTTTACTGCCCAAGTGAGTGCTAACTCTATTGCCGGCATATGTGCGGTGACCCTTATGCTGCACAAAATCTCTTTTTAAGACACAGGTCTGCAACACAGGGCACACATATATCCAATAAACATAGATAATGTAAGTTGCACAGTGTTGTGTTGTACAGTGATGTGAGCTCGTACTCCGCATGCGGGAGTCATTTATCATTCATATGACAGCTCTTCGATACAAGTATATATATATATTTTATGTAGAATGTTACTCGCAGTGTGGAATATCTGCGATAAGCACCTAAAAAAGTGATTGTCTGTCTGTGCGCGTGAAGCGCGCAATAGCAGGCGTAACCGTTTTGCCGGAGAAGCACGTCGAATGTCGCTTTTTGTATGCTCCTTTCAATTCGCGCAGTTTTTTGCATACAATTTGTTCTGAAGATTACGCAGGTACAAAGTCGTTTACCTTGCAGCGACAAAGTGGTCTGTTACGCCTATACAGCGTTCTGTGTTGACGTATACTATCCGGTATAAGTAGTGGTATACGGCCGTAATAAAGGGAAATATAAGCATGAAGACTCTACGCATAAAATAGAAGTCAGTGGCTCACTTCTAATACAACCGTCAAAAAACGATCAAATTCTTGTCGTTTACTATCCGTCAAAAGGGCTAAATGGAAGCCCATGAGGCATAGAATAAAGGTCAAGAATTTGATCGATTTTGACGCTTACTATCCGTTTTTTGTCTGAAAGTGATATGGACATCTCACTGTGTGCATAAGCCCATGTTTGCTGCTAGGGTGTCGATGCAATGGAGAAATGTGACACCCCGTTTTTCCGTGAACTTTTGTCCCAAGCTGTACTACTTGTACATCGGAACACGTTAACATGCTGTACAGGTTCAGAAAAACAATGAGTACTAAACCACGTTAGTCCTTCAACGTGACTGAGGTCACATTGTTGAGCCTGGATTTGACAGCTTCCTTTATCATAGCGTTTTCCCCGCCTGCTTCTGGCCTACAAAAAGTCGCTAGTAATCTTACGGTAGGCGATAAAAAGAAATTGTTAATGGTGGCTCCTATTTTCCATGGCCCGCACCATTCCATCTAAGCATGTGACAACTTCACGTAACATAAGCATAAGTAAGGTACAAGTGTCAGGCGCAAGCCGATATTCTTGCAGAAGTGGTTCTCTTGACGGTCTGAATAATTCGCGACTTAGCTAGGCGGGAGTTCTAGGAAATAATTTGCCGGGCTCTAATTGCACGACGCATGTTCCATTCTATTGTCCAATGGAGCTCACCCGAGTCGCAACGTTGGAACTCTTGAGCAGATCCGGGGGGGGGGGGCGAGAGCGGCAGCCGCCCTGGCATGTTGTTTGTACAGTATAAAGCGGGAATGAAGAGGATTTGAATTTATGATCTCGGCAGAACGAATGAGCGTTTTCTTTTCTTTGTCTACAGAGCTTCCGATGGCAGGGTGTGTATGTGTGTGAGAGAGAGAGGGCGCTTCACGTTTACCCTGCCCCGGGCGCAAACTTCCCTCGCGACGGCTCTGCTCCTGAGACTTCCCCAGAAATCGGGGCTTGCCGACGCTTTTGTGATAACATGTAGACTCACACGCTAGGACGGTGCCCGTAAAATTGATGAACCAGCGTGTTAGCGCGTGGCAGGAAGGCGACATTGTTGTCGTTCACGGGCCGCCACATCACTCCCCCCCTGAGACGCGGAGTGGTGCTTGCGGTTGAGGTCTGCGTCTGTACCACGAAGGGAAGAATGACGATGACACATAGGTGAGGAACAGCTGAGGGTAGGGCTTGGGATCGTGGCAGCGTGCGCCGCTGAAAAACAAGCGTATACGTTCGTTGGCGATGTAGTGCGCTCTGCAGCGGGCTGCGCCAGTGGACGTTTCGCGTGGTGTCCGCTGGTAGCAAGACAATGGGGAAGCGACTTCCGAAAAGCGTTGTCGAGCTGACGCATGTGCGGCGTCAGGGCGTAAGACCAGCTATATACCGAGACCGGTATAGCGGA
This sequence comes from Ornithodoros turicata, assembly GCF_037126465.1. Taxonomy (NCBI): domain Eukaryota; kingdom Metazoa; phylum Arthropoda; class Arachnida; order Ixodida; family Argasidae; genus Ornithodoros; species Ornithodoros turicata. Next base: position 23,649,748 of record NC_088203.1, on the reverse strand, counting down.
GCGCGTTGCTCACTGAAGTGTCGCTAGTGCAGCCGGGGTGGGCATCAGGGGTCATCATGATGTAGCTGGAGGTCTGAAGAGTGCGGGATCACGGCGTACCACGACCTCTACGGGGCCGAAGGGTGCCGAGTGAACGTAACCTCCCATTGTGAGTCCCCGGTGGAAGGATGTGCTTGGTGGCCCTAGCGGGCCCTAGCGCCATCGTCTGCTTCCTGAGCAGGTGCGCGGACCTTGATGCCCGATGACGGTAGTCGTTGTGAAATTTGGGATGGTAAATAAAATTGTCTACCGGAGTGTGCTGTTCGATGTCAGGGTCCCCAAATGTACAGTCACCAAAAGTGGTTCTCCTCTTCATGGGTTCTGACAGGCTATGATGAAATGTATAAGCGCGGAGATGTTCGTGGCCTTACGCTAGGACGGTGCCGGTAGGACGAGCTAGGACGAGCCAGCGCGGTAGCGCGTGGCAGCAAGACGACACTGTCGTCGTCCACAGGCTAGCACACACTTGGCGTTGAAGAATAAGCACACATTAACGTGTCGTGGACCAGGGGGAATGATGAGTGATGCTAGTGTAGCTAGCACCTATAAAATGTTTACGGCAACGCACGAGCAAGTCAGCGCGCGACCTTGTGATGGCACGCGACCACTATTCAGCATTAGCCGCCCATGCCCTATGGAGAATATCGTAATATCTGAGTCAGGCCAGGGCCGGCGACAGGGCGGGGGGGGGGGGGGTCGAGTAAGGCGACCGCCGTAAGCCCCGCGCTTGCATAGGCCCCGCGATTACGTTTTTTTTAAATATCAAGTATGCACTTAATCGTGTGAAACACGCCCCGCGATGTGCCTTTGCCTCAGGCCCCGCACACCCCTAGCACCGGCCCTGGTCATGCGTACTGAACTTGCTGTTAACATTGGACGACAAAAAATCGCCGGGCGCTGATGACATTCCTACATGGTTTTTCAAACGCTATGTCGAATGGTGTGCGAAATACCTATGTAAGCTCCATGAAAGGTCACTCTCTGATGGTATGCTTCCGGCAGACTGGAAGGTCGGTAAAGTTCACCCAGTATTCAAATCTGGTGACGAATATTCTGTGTCAAGCTATACAATATCTTTATTAAGCGTCACCAGTAAAGTTTTAGAGCACATCTTATTTTCACATATTATGACATACCTTGAGAGGAATAACCTGTTGAATAGGGCCCAGCATGGATTCCGTCAAAGTCTGTCAACAGTTTCTCAACTAACTGAATTCTCATACGACCTTTCCAAGTGTATAGATGATCATAACCAGTTCGATATAATCTTCCTATAGATTTCTCTAAGGCTCGTGAGAGAGTATCCCATCCAAAATTATTTTTGAAAATTGCGTCTCTTCTTCAAAACCAGCAAATTCTCAAATGGTTGGACTACTATTTGTCACACCGTGAACAATTTGTTTTGGTAGGTGACCAGTGTTCAGATTCAGTTAGGGTAACATCAGGTGTCCTTCAAGGCTCTGTAATGGATCCACTGTTGTTCCTTATCTATATTAATGTTGTTGCTGAACTTTGTGCAGATAATAAAGGTGAGACTTTTTGCTGAAAACATGGTAATGTACAGCTGTGTTAAAGGTCAGCTACGCCGATTTCCCGATGTGTTGAAACGGTTGTGATATTCAAAACGAGCACATCCAACTGCCCCCGAAACGCACCTTCGTTTCTCAATTTTGTCTTCCTATTACGAAAATTAATTCATCAAAGAAACCAAAACAAGCCATGGGCGCAGCCATTTTTGTGACGTAGCTGGGATAAACCTGCTCCATCTACGTAGATAGAGAATCGTGCGTCTGATTGGATGAAAGCTGAGGCTTTCTCTGACTTCCCTGGCGTCTTCTCCCGTTTGCGAGGAAATCCAGTTATGGCCGCCGGCTACGATGAGCGTTTCGTCCGAGGTAATCCCGAGAACTATTGAACGATGGAAAAAACAACCGCGAACTCACCTCAACATCATTATCGGCGTGAAATTGTGATTATGTGCTCGAGAACGCAGTTCAACCGTTCAGCTGCCATTCACGTCAACCCGTTTGCTGCTTTTACTACAAGTGCAGGAATGGGAGCGATTGAGCAACAACATGAGACTTGGTGATCGTTTGAGCATATACCTGCAGAGGACTGGTCTTCAAAGAAAGAAGGCCGTATTTCTGCCCATGCACATCGTGCGATTGCCAGGCTTGTTACACGAGATACATATATTGTGCAGCATCATAGCGCGACTGCAATGAACGACGTAGGGATGTATCGTGACCACTCGAACTGCATTCGTTGAACCATTCGTCGGTTATATGAAAGTGCTCATTAGAGTTGCCCCGAACAAAAAGTGTGGGATGTAGTTTTGTAGTGTGTTGTTTATCTCGTAGAGCGCATCGCGGCATGTAGGTCGAGAGCCCTTATACGTATTTTTTGCATGTTTACTTGAGTGTGCGCATTGTTCTATACCACACAGGCCATATTTCATTCATAATAGTTTCGCAAATAAACACATACGGGTCGATCTCATATTGCTTTTGAGTTAGGCATAGTGTCTTCAGATCAGGATATGTGTACCCTGTTTGCTGGGCCCAACAGATGTTATTAAGGGTAGTGCAACATTTCCCACTTGAACCATGCTAACATTGCCAGAATAAGGAACATTACACTGTGCTGTGTATTCCACGCTCAGTTGTCTCGCGACGTATACCCCCAATTATTATATTGGGTACTCCACATGTTCAACCAGTCAGCACTTCCCATATCCTATTTTTCTGAAACATGTGCTTAAAATTGCACAACTGCCACTCAAGTAACTTTGCCACCAAATTAGTCAGTGACAAAAGGTATATGTACTTTATCACAAATTTAATAACCTTAGTGGAAATGGTTGATGGTGTCCTCTGCCTCGTACGGTGCACTTCATAGCAAAATACACAATAGTCCAAATGTTTTCCTTGTCCACAAATGCCCTGTCAAAGCTGAAAGACTCTTATCAAAATGGGGAAGCGGGCTTGCTTGTCCAGAGAAACAAATATGAAACTGCAGTGCTCAATGTAAATAACTGCATGCTCAGCAACTAAGGCTGGTGATGCCGAAGACCTAATACTTCTAGGTTAAAAGGAACAAAGGAGAAAAGACCACTGCGGCATATTAATGTTGTTTCAAAAGTATAACACCACAAAATTTGTGAGAGTCAGTTGGTGTATTTAGTTACGTTGGTCACCTCCTGCACCAATTTTTAATAAGATTCAAATGCGTTGCTACCAACCAGGACCTAAGCCTGACCTATGATCTAATAATAATAATAGTATCTATCTATGACCTATATGGACCTTCACCACTAGTTCGGTCTAGGTTTCACACGTGGCTTCTAGTGAAATTCGAAGCTGCTCCGTAGAGCTGACAGGAGACTTGCAGAGTAGATAATTTTTTTATTTATACTTTCCAAAGAACATGTAAAAAAACAATGTGCTGTATCAACTGTATTCAAAGAAATACAAATATACATTGTTTTAGCTATGTGCATATTAGCAGATTACAGGTGACTGATGACACACAATGGGCGTCAAGGGTGAGAACACAAGAATACTACCACTGCAGGCACTGTCCTGAAATTCTAAGTCACAATTTGTCAGAAAGCAATGACCACGCACAGCCTAAGGATCATATTGAGCTTCTTCCATTATTCTTTTTATTGACAGCCAGTCCATGAAAGTGACCCTTATCGTTGAAAGAACGGTTCAACAGCAAGCGAGCTGGTGATAGTGTCCATGATGGCGAGACCTGAAGAGGAGATACAAGAAGGGACATAAACACGCTATGTTGAGACATTGCGTATGTCCCTTCCTATCCCTCGTCTCAGGGTTTTTCGCTATGGACCTTCATGATGTTTCCTTTCGCAAACTTTACATATTTTTATGTAGAATTGTGGAGGTACAGCCAGGCGCTGTTAGCAAATCACACAGTACTTTTCTTGAATCAAGAATCCATAGAAGGTACACAGTCATCTTCAGCATTGCACACATCTATGGGACATGTTAATCACTTTGGAATGTCACAGACATGTCATGGAGGCCGGCACATGGTTAGTGGTGCTGAAGAGACAACTATTTGTCATAGTTTAAGCATAAAAAGCAGTTTTGTAACCTGCATGTTGAAACAGATGTATCTCTACATACTTTGCCATGACACAAATATATGAAGCAACAAATGTACCCTCTACTTTATTATGGTTATTAGTCAACACTGCCAAGAATGTGGGAACACAGTCTTGTACCACCTACACTCTTCAAAATGACCTTCACACACGACACATTGTAGGTCAACGAGACTCCAGAATGATGTCCTCTCCCTCCCCTTTGGCTGAAAACATTTTTCTACTACTTTGCATAAGGGGAAGTTAGTACAAGAAACGCACATATTCCTTTTTTGAGCAAATCAGTGTTGAGACCGTTACCATACTGTGGTAGGCCTGCAGTGCATTACATGGTACCGCACACACTGCAAAAAATTTCACCGTAGAACATGTCCCTCATTCTAATGACAGTCTTCTCCAGTTTTTCAAACTGCTTATTTCCCATAGTGCTTTATGGTATGACACAGTATTTCTAAATCTTTACTGTAGTTTACTGGTTGTAGCAGAAAAAAGAGACCACTGTTTCCGATCACAGGAAGCAAGCCATAAGTGCTATACGGAAACAGTACATGCTGCTCTCTAGCAGTTGTTAGTGTTTGGACATGGTATGGTGCATGCAGGGTAAATTCCATGGTTAAAATATCCAAACGTGAACAACTGTTAGATTACATGATGTAGAATGCTCTATAGTACAGTAAAACCTCCAAAGTCGGACACCTCCCTACCTCGGACAACTCCCCATGATTTCATTGCACGGGCAGGCTCCCATTGAAACTACATGGGGACGAAATTCTCTATGTCGGACACCTCCCTATCTTGGAAGTAGGATAGGGTTTTCCCTGCAAAGTCGGACAAAACCCTGGCCAAATTACCTCAATATCGGCCCATCTTTGCACCAAAAAGACCCAAAATGAGCCAGTGGCCTTGACTTTTGCCCCTTTTTTCCCCTATACTGGTCTCAGCATTTTGTTGCTTTAGTTTTTAGAGTCCAAAAACAAGTGCTGTCAGTCTACATTGTAATTCTTTATGTGAGCACTTGTCTTCAGTTTGTCTAGAGCCTTTGAACGAGCACTGCACCAAAGCTATGAGAAGTAAGCTGACGCTTCAGAGACAAGTCCTTGCTGCTCGAAAAGCTCCAAAGGTAATGTCATTGAGCAGAATCTGAACGGAATTGAATATACTAAAATCAGTAATAATTATCAGTGAAGAGTGGGTAGATGTACCACAACCAGGCACCACCACCAGGTACCACTAAGGACCTTAAATTGGAGAAGGGGGACATTTCTCACAGCTGTGATCTCTTCCATTCTTTGTTCCCGTCATATTCTGTAACTCGGACACCTCTATAAGTAGGGGACGCTTCGGCTGCACCGCGGGTGTCCAACATAGGAAGGTTTCACTGCATTTATGTTCCGTGTCATGTGACCACAAACAATATATGCTTTTGCTCATGCTGCACAGCACAGGCGAATTGAGCTCCATGTGAGGATAATAACATGAAACCCGAGGCACGGAGGAAAAGGCATGACTTTACGGTCTCTGTGTCAGTTGTTTCATGTTGTAATTGCGTACCAGCTGGCCTGTACCTGAGAATAGGTTTGATGCATTGTACACACACCATAGACATGCAGTATGTGGTGTGTTGTGATAGTAATGCCACTGCCAATTGAAGAATAATACTCCAGGTGGATTGTTTCGGTACAATCTTGAACTATATGCATACCAAGGGGTAGGGCATCTGCGTGACAGGTTTACCTGGAAGTAAGAATGTAAATGTTAGCTGAAGTCATTGAATAATTAACATTATCAATATACTGCTGCAGATCATACCAACAATAGCACACAAGATGCTCCGATATGTTATGCAGGAATGTCTCTGTACTCACAATATTAGTACAGCAGCTACAGAAAGGCATAAAACAAGTTTTTGTATACATAATACCACTTGAGTGCAACACAAGCTTCTGCTGCACTGCCAGAACACCACGGCGGACAGATTTACCTTACTTCACCTGAGAAAAAGTATGTACTGTTGCACACATGATGCTGTTTGAATGTCTCGAAAAACATAATTTATGACCGAAAGACATCAACTGGAAGATTTCGATTTACCTTAGTCAAAACTGAGAAAAAGTATGTGCTGTTGCACACATGAAACTGCTTGAACTGCCCTTGAGCGCTCTGGAAGAACACCTTATTTGTGACCAAAATACAACAGCCTGAGCCAACATTGAATTTATACCTTACTCAAAATACACAAGATGTGCTGCCGTGCATATGATACTGCTTAAATGTACTCGGAAAGCGCTGGCACCTCAGGCATGGTTGCTCTAAGCTAGCGAGCAACAGCAAGGGTATACGAACACAAGAAGTCGAGCACAAGTGATAGAATGCACTTGATTAATCAGAAAATGAAATGTCTCAGTACCAGGTGTCACTGTTCCGTCAAGAAAAACAGATGAACTTTGAAGGGGCGTCTGGTTGGCACTGGTGACAGCCTTCAGCTTGAAACCCAGACGGTGATAGTTGAGACGTGGAGTGCAAGCTTTTCGGTGGTGCCAGAATGCCTGCGTAATCATTTAACAAATAAGGCAATTCCAAATCTGTACTGAGAATACACCCGCTGGGGCGTAATCTCTAAAGGATGAAGCAGTAACTGACAGATAGCGCATTTTTCTCTTCTACGCATGACTGACTTGTCTAACATTACGTGTCTTACCTTTATCTGCTGCCTAGTCCTGCCCCTGCAATCTCCTGCTGCAGATAAGGTTGGCACAGCATCCCGGACGAGACATCTTCGGCTTCTTGTGAAACAAGTTGCGCATTGCTTCCGTAACATTCGTATGAGCCAGATGAACAGATCAAATCACTGCTTTCGAAGGTGGCACCCAGTCGGAGTTGTAACCGATTGTTGCAGTCAATCGATTTCTCTTTCGCCTTTCGGAAAATTCTGGTTTGAAACATTGGATCTGCATGCGGAAGTGTTCTTGCAGACGGGAGCAAAACGCTCACGCATTCTCAGCACGCAGCACGAACACGAATCACACCAGGGAGTCTGTACTGGCCTAGCAAATGCTTTGCAGTCGAAGGAAGCAAAACTCACGTTCCTCATGGGTTTAGTGAAGTCCAGAAATATACTGGCTCCCTAATAGCGAACTGTTTATGACTTCCCCAATGTGAATCTGCGCAGCAGACGGCTCGGCAGAAGAAACTGGCCGGCTTGGCGGAAGAAACCAAGCCAAAAGTCATGCCAAGCCGGAGCGCGGGCAGACCTCGAATGTGTCGTCGACACAGGGTTTGCGGGACACAAGACGGGATGTCAGTGAAACTAAAAATTCACTTTTTCCGAAAACCGCGAGGAGTTTGGGATAACTATTTTGCATACATAATCAGTGTTCCCTTATGAACACATCGTGTGAGAACCATTCCATTCTGTAACACTCGAAAATCGGCGTAGCTGAGCTTTAACTCCTCCGCTGACCAGTTGGCACTTAACTCTTGTCTTCAAATAATTCAAAGCTGGTGTGAACAATGGCAGATGAAAATCAGCATGGTTCCATGTCAGTTACCTGCAAGAGGTCTCCCCTTCCATATAGGTATCATCTAGGTAATGTCGAAATATCCGCGGTGACACATTTCAAATATCTTGGTATCATCTTTTCGAGTAAGTTGAGTTGGAATGCCCATGTTGAATATGTTTGTGAAACAGCTATGCAGCATTTGTATTTTCTGAAGCGATCTATGAAGCGTGCAACCCCTAAAGTCAAACTCACTGCATACAAAATGTTAGTTCTGCCCATCTTGGACTATGCTAGAGCAGTATGAATGCGCTACCCTGTAAGAAACACAGGAAAACTTGAAAGGGTCCAACGTAAAGAGGCGCGTTTGATTCTAAATGAGTATAGAAGTACAACGTCGGCTACGGGTGTACTGCAAGCACTTGGTTTTGAACTAGTGACAGACAGATTCCGTAAGAACCGTCTTAAGTTAATTTACTCAGTCATAAATGGGCAGTCTGGGATATCCAAGCCTGATTGCGTACGCCGTGATGTTTCTTTTCTCACTAGAACGAAGCACAACAAACTTATAAACAGTCACTGTGCTTCACAGATTGCTTCACACACTCTTTCTTCCCCCTATTGCACTGTCCAAGGGAATAACCTTTCTTATGATGCTGCTAATGCGACTTCCCTTGAAGAGTTCACTAAGTTGATTGACGGTTTAAACCTCTAGGTCTCTAGGATGTCTCTGTACTATTGGTGATTGTTAGCACTTTGTGCCACTGTACCGTTTCTTATCCGTTTTCTTTTTCTTTTTTTTTCCTACCCCTACAACAACCTTGTATGCTAGTAGTATAAATAAATTAATAAATAAATAAACTTTTCTTTAGAATCCTTCGTAATCTTGTGCTAGAAAACGCCCGTCATCAAATGTGAACGGTTCTGCATCCCCGAACAGCAGAACGTACACGAGGCATCTGTGGGTCCTTCAAATATGCAACACAGGAGCGACAGGCAAATGATCTGATTACTTTCACTAACCTTTGCAATCCGCTTCGCGCGACCAATGTGACCACTAGGGTTGTCGATCCCAAGACTTTTTTGCAGTCCCGGGATTTTCGGCTGTCAATCCCGGGATCCAGGGACGGGATTTCGGGATTGTGACGAGTTCAGATGGTGCTTCCAAGGGTAGTCCTTCGCGGTTCAGAATTATCTGACCCGTATCCGACCGGTGCCCTTATATGTATATTTTTTTCCCAATAACTCACTCGCACCCGACCCTCTACCCTCAAGGCGTTGAACGTTGACAAGTAAACTGAGGGTACTCCCTAGGCTATGGCAGATGATTAGATATGTCTATGTGCATAGTTGTCAATTCTACCTTTTCCTGAAGGCAAGCACTCGAAAATTCGCAGTGTAACCGCATTGGTAAAATAGTGATGGCAAAATGCTTACATTTTATTATTATTATTATTATTTGTGCTGTGATAATGCCACTCCTTTTTTTATTCATCTGCATTTCACTGTTGCACGTGGAAAAAGGCGAGTCCTGCTATACTTGAAGTAACAGGAAATAATACTTTATAATTTCCTCAAACGGTGTGACATTCCACTTAAATGAACAACAGAACAAAAGAAAAAAAAAACACGAGTGGAAAGAAGCGAAACACTAAACGGTTTACAACCCCGTCGCTCCGTCTTTATCACATTGTACAATAATTAAAACACGACCTGAGAAAGCACAGAGCGTCAAGGGTGGTGCACCCCAGTTCGAAGCAAACTTTTGTGCAAATACTGGCTGCCGAACTGAAGGTCCATTAAGCTTCCGCGCTAGAAGAAACGACAGTAAGTAAATATCTGTACGCACGGATAGGCAGCGATCCTCTGCCACCTCCAGTCATAAAGAGTGCCATTTCCTTACGAAGGAGTGAGTATGTGCCTGAATGGCAAAAAATGTAAAAGAACATGTCTGGTGGCAAAAAAAGGGGGTTATTTTTCACTTTTCACTCCCTTTAAGTTGGCGTGCTCCAAACGTCACGCCGCTGCATTTGAAAGAACTCTCGGAGGCCGTGATTTCAAGCAAACGTTTCAACTATGGCGCTCGCGCGACAGCTTCTGGCGAATCACGGGCCAAGTGACACTCCTGCTTTCACGGACCTGCGTTAGTCGTTACGTTGCCCACCTTGCGAGGCCGACTACGCCAAACAGTTGCACCACACCACGGGCCAAGTGATGCATTTTACGCCCCTCACAGTGTAACGACAAGTTGAAGATCTCGGCCTTCAAACTTGAAGCCAGTCAAGGGAGTCCCATTGCGCTCCTGTGGCTGCATTCACACAAAGGCGTGCTGGGAAACTAATGGAGCTGACAGACTTCGCCAGACAGAGGTCGCCAGTCTTCAGGACTCCCCCTATCGAATACGTCTGTCCGCAGGTCATAAGGACCCGCGTCTCGTTATTCCATCCCGACACCCTTACTGCAGAGGGCACATCACAACCTCTTACCGTCATTTCGGTCCTCAGCAGAGACGACGCCTGATTGCTACTGCGTATTCGCACGGACAGGAACGCTCGAGTACAAATTGGGCCGCGCAAACGATCCCAGGTGCTTCACCCGCAAAAGACCTGAGACACTAACACACAGGGTTACGCCACATGATGGTTACTCAGAGGACCGCCGCGAATTGTTCAGGACGCTCCGTTCTGTGCGCATCGTGGAATCCTCCTTGGCGGATGCGTCCTATCCTATGGGCAGCCCCATAGAAATCATAAGGAGAGGCTAGAAGCAAAGGTGGTGCTGGCTCTGCGTCAAAAGGAGGGATGCGCCGTATTGTGGCGGCCAGTGTTGCCATGTGCCAGTGCTCTCTGCGCGCTGTCCTTGGCGGCTTGGTTTCAATGGTGAATATTCTTTCCGTAATCAATTTACGAGGAAACAGATGTGCAGTAAGCATAAAATAAACATGAAGTAAGTAATACTGCGCCCTTCCCGTGCTGTAATCACCTGTTCTAGAAAGAAAATGCGGCCTTGAGTGCGAGGGCAAGCTAGCAGAGTTTCGGTTCCGGAGTTGCCAAAAGCCGGCCGCGGTACATCGGCTAAAGCTAATTACGCGGAGTGCCACTTTGACGCTCGCTGCATCACAAGAAACAATGCGGCTGAAACAACTGACAAGACATGCTTGACTAGAACGTTAGAACATGTGGAATTAGGGGAAACTCCGACGGAGTAATGAAACGATTGAAAGACTGGTTTCACCCTAGGGATGGTAATTCTGGCGGCCCCCTTTTCTGGGACTGCCGCCACAACCGAAAAATACTCGTCTCTCCCGGAAGAGCCTCGTAAGCGCACAAACAAACATACCGCCTCAGGTGCATTCTGTCCTCGCTAAAGACATGCGGCCCTGACACCATAGAAATCATAAGGATGATTTCTCCTTATGATTTCTATGCCCGACATTCTTTGTTCAACTTTTGGGTGCGACGACTTGTTTTCTTTTCTTTTTACACAATTAATACACATTGAAAAGACAACATATGAAAAGAGGAGTGTCATTGGAATTGCAGAAAGATTACATAATGTGAATTGGAATGATTTACGGGCTCGGCGCTCCCGGGGAAGAGGTGGTACGTACCTCACAGCACAAGCTCGCCGAGAATTCTTTGGGGCTCTGAGTATCTTTCTTTTTAATGTAATGGCCTGCTTCCTGGAGATGTGGATTACAGTTTTGAAGCCAGTGCAAGGAAGCTTCCCAGGCTCGTGGTTAATATTGTTCTTCAATGTATACACCGGCAATACCCACTATTCCCACTGTTGTCATGTCAGCATTTCTCCATTTGTAATAAGGTGTTTGGTGTTGGCTGGTGGACTTGCGAATCTTGCTGCACTGTATCTAGAGTTTTGCTTCCCGAATTGTGTCTGTGCTGACCGGCTGCCGAGAAGAAAAAAAAACATGTAGCCTGCGTGTAATGTGAACATGTAACCTGTGTAGGTAGCCAGTAATCTCCTGCAGAAGTAAGTTTACATCAGTGTCATGCCAGCCGCTTATGTAAAAAGACAGCTTTTCTGCTGCAGTTGGGTGCAAAACAATTAGACGAAATTTTCATTAAAACTCGAAGTCTCGATAATTTGTGGTTGCTTCCTGGGTGGTTGGGTGACTCCAGGTGCCCGCGTGCTCGTGAATTGTGTCGCCGTTCTGTAGTAGTCTGGACCTGCTTCCGCGTAGACCGAACACCATATATCGTTGAAAGTGTGTCGGAGTTATCGTGGTCGTAATAGTTCGCCGTGCCATCTGTGCTGTGTAGTGTGCAGTTGGTTCCTGTGTGGTGGTTTGGAGCACGTGTGCTCGCGTGCTGCTGAATTGCGTCTCAGACATGGCTTCCTCTTTCGGCAATCTGGTACTTGTGTACTGCTTCCTCGCTGTTACCCATTGTCTTGTACTAGATTTCAATTCTGGCTCCTGTGAACCTATAGGTGTCGTGGCTGCGGAAGTACTTGCAGTGTGCGTCGTCGCTGTTACCTTTTCCCTCTCAGTAGATGTGAATTCTGGGTGTTGTGAAACTTCAGGTATCCTGGTCGTCGTATACGTGTTCCGCCGCAATGTTGTGGTCTGTGTGGACCTGCTTTCGCGTAGGCCTAACACCGTATATTGTTGAATGTTTTTCCTTGTCGGAGTTGCCGTCGTCAGAAAAGTTCGTTGTGCTTTTTGTGTCGCGTGTAATTGTTTCTTTGGTGGTGGGTTGAAACCCAGGTGCTTTCGTGCTCGTGAATTGCGTCTCAGATGTGGCTATCGTTTTCGGCAATCTGGGGTCGCATTCACAAAGAGCTCGTGCGACGGAATCTGTCGTAACTCCGTCGTACGGGAAAGTTACGACGAAGTGCAGATTCACGAAGGGCGCGCGTCGCAAAATCTTCGCAGCTTACGGCGGAATCCTGCGAGAGCTCCCGAGCAGTCTTACAAAGAAAGATGGCGGCGTTATTTGGCAGCGGTGGATTTGGAGACGGCAAACAAAGACTCCGTAATACGCGCCAACGCATTGCACTTTGCCACAGAACCTTAGAGACCATCCCCGAAGTGACATTAGGGCACTTTTTTGCTTGGTAACCTTCAACAAATGCTTCAACTTTGTGCTCCGTAAAATCGGGTCGCAGGGATTTTTCAAGCATCCTCTACACACCGTTAAGACACCCCCAACACCCCTTCAAATTGTCTGGAAGAAAGGCAAAAGAAGCCATGAAAGCTGCAAAACTGAGTGCCACACACCGCTTACAAAACACCCTCACCCACCCCCTCCCCGTGACGAACATACTGGGAATATATTTGCTGTGTCATCGAACGCGTGTCGCCTGTGATTGCATGGCATCCATTATGGCTACCGAAAGACCGAGAACACGTGCAGTAACACAACATTTGGGGACGAACAACTTCCTCTTCTTCTAATGGGACGACTCTTATTGGTGCGATTACAAATTTTCGTCATCGTTACCGTAGCGAAAACATAGTCTTGCACCCTTTGGGTGTTTCTCTCCGAGGTACACGTGACAGGAAGCGAGCGACTTCCTCTTCCTCGTCAAAGGGGGTACCCTCTCCACTACGGTAGCTTTGTGAATCGCGCTTACGTTGCCGTCGTACGCGCGTCGCAGGCTACGACGTCTTAGCGCATATTAGCGTAACTTACGATCGCGTTTGTGAATCCGGCCCCTGTTTGTGGGACTTGTATATTACTTCCTCGCTGTTACCCATTGTCTTCTAGTGGGTGTAGATTCTGAGTGCTCCGAAACTGCAGGTGTCGCGATGGTCGAGGTCTGGCTACCCGGCTTGGCTGTGGAGGAACTTGCAGACTGCCTCGTGCACTCTAAGCAAAAAAAGGCGTAAAACGGGGAGTAATTGCAGCTTCTACTCCCCTAGTCTGCGATTACTCCCCATTTTAGTCCCCTAACCCAACATTTAGTCCCGACGTTTACTCCCAAGGACTGGAAATTGTCACTAAACTTCGTGAATGGTCTCCTGAATGCAATAGTCTACGTAAATATGTGCCCTTGGTCAATTTGAACGACATAAGGCTGTATAACTCACACAACGTAGCAATTTTCCAGCCACACAGAGTAAGAAACAGTTAGCGCATCTTTCTTCGCAAATTGTGCCCTAGTATGGCGAAAGGTTTTATATCACTCGATATATCACGGTTGACGGTTTGCTTTAAAGTATTTTCATGCATGCACACTAATTATGTACCTGGGACTCTTACAACAGCGCGTGAAATGCGGTCTCCACTCTGTGACATTCATTTGCTCCCGTGCATTTACTCCCGAAAGAGACTATTTTTTGTGGCAATGCATTTAGTCCCCAAAAGGAGTAAAAGTACTCCTTTTTTTTCTTAGAGTGTAGTGCGGACAAAAAATGAATTTTTAAATCTACTCGTACGAACATATATTGGCATTAAACTGTATTCATTAAACTGTTACTTTTTCCCTCTCAGTAGATGACAATTCTGGGTGCTGTGAAACTTCGCGTATCCTGGTGGTCGCGTAATCCTGGTGGTCGCGTACTTGTTCCCCTGCGTGGCTGTCAAGGATGTTTGTCTGCTGTGTCGTGGTCATTGAGGAGATCACCGATGTCCTGGTTGTTGTTCGCTTCCAGCCGCTTCCTTGTTGTTGCTTCCTTGGGGACCGGTTTTGCAGTTGTAGGAGGCAGATTATCCACGCAATATCCTTGGTAGCACACCCCAAATCTCTTTATCTCAATCTGGAAGACAGAAAGTGAGTTAGACGCTTGTGTTTTCCGGAACCGTGCCCTGCTGCCATGCTAAACGGTACGGAAGTTTGCTATTGTGAATACTAGAAGGATTCACTCAGAGCGAACGAATCATCGGAGTGAATCCTGAGAACCGATTCTCGCAAACTCTCGTTCAGTCCTCCATGGTGGCCTTCCCCGTCTCGCGAGAAACAGCTACACCCATCGTTACCAGTTCGTAAGAATCCAAAGCGCCCCCCCCCCCCCCCCCACACACACAGCCGCGGTCGAGCGAAGAACCAAAAACATTCGTTCTTGTGGCTTTCCCGTTCCCTCACGCCACGCACTGGACGAATCAACACTGCACTATTCTTGTGTGGGCGCCATCTCTCGACATTCCTCCCAAGCTCGAACGCATAGCTCTCTCTCCACGTGCTACACTATTGCTTCCACGCAGAGCTGCGCCGTCCGAGATTGGCCAAGACTCTGGTTACTGACCCCAAGCAGCACACAATATTGGTCAAATATTGGCACGATCCCGGTTTCATTGGGCCTAAGGAGGCCCAATCAATCCAATTGAGAAAGCACATTCGAAAAAGGCGTGAATATTAAAAGTGGTTGACATCTTTTACCAACCAATGGCCCAACGTGTTATCTTGGAAAGCGACCCGCCTTGTCGGTGTTTCCTCCTGAGAACCCGAAGGCCACACCTGTGATCTGCCCGCCCTGCCTTGTTGCTTCGGTTCTTTGGTGTCGGAAACGGATAACTCTACCGGCGTAAAACTGAATTTCGTGGAAAATGCGCGGAAAAGCACGCTCGTAATTTCCTTTTTTGCTGTTTGTCATTTTTCCTGACGCACAGGTGTGCAAGACTGCAATGTTTGTGTGACACCGTGATTGTACTTATGCGCCCGTGAGATGGCGCTGATGGCAGGCAATAAGACGATAAAACCGCAAAGGATCATGCAAAGGGTCGAACGGTCAGTGTGCACTCTTAAAAATGAACTTCACCGCATAGCACGCTCCTAGCCAACTATAATCTCGAATGATATCATTATGTGACCTGATTTGTTGAAAACGGGAGGCGTACGCCTTTTTGTGACACTTATGCTGTTCATAATTGTCACCAAAAAGGCGTACTCCTCTCGTTTTCAACAAATCAGGGCAGGTAACGATATCATTCGAGATGATGGTTGGCTAGCAGCGTGCTATGCGGTGAAGTTCATTTTTAAGAGTGTGGCGCGAGCCGTAAACGCGTTTATGAGAAATCGGTTCGCGTTTTAAATATTGAGCTTTATTTATGGGCTTTTCTTTATATTTTTGTGTGTGTTCGTGTGCTCGATATGCGAAATGATAAGTCAATATGCTATGCTATGCAATAGTCAATTTCAATATGCTTCTTTTGCTCGTGAGCTGCGGGGGTGGCAATGGTACCGCAAATGAGCGTTCATAGTTTTATTCAACAAACAGTGAATTTGACGGATGAGTTTTTTGTGTGCACACCGCTATGTTGCAATAACATTAATTGTACGACGGCTCTGACGACGCTTCGAAAAGCGCGCCACTTTCACGCATACGAGACCTCGATCGGCGCAGAGAAACGGTAGTAGTATAGAAAGGAGTCCTATAGCCAAGAGTTTTCTCTAATCCAATTCCAATCCAATTCTAATCCAATTCCAATCCAATTCTAAGCCATAATCCAGTTATAATCCAACACAATCCAGTTCTAAGCCAACACAAGCCAAATCCAAAGCCATCTGATTGGTCGCCATTAGCTCCGCCCACTTCACGTTGATTGGCCCCTGCTAAGCCTACTGATCTTTGATTGGCTGACCGTAGCTCCGCTCCTTTATGCTAATTAATTGGCTTGACTCCACCCAGTTCGTGCTGAATGGCCCGTGCTAAGCCTACTGATCATTGATTGGTTGACTGTAGCTCCGCCCCTTTATGCTAATTACTCGGCTCTTCACGCAGATTGGTGCATGCGTATCGCTGAGCACGCCGCCGTTATGCTAATTAACCGGCTCCACTGATTGGTCCATTGTAGGCCTACTGATCACTCTCCCATGCTTTCTAAGCCCTCTGATCGGCCGTCCCCACCGATTGGCCCGTTCTAAGCCCACCGATTGGCCCGCTGAACATAGCCTTCAGTAGCGCCCGTCAGACGGCAGCGGTCCCGCTGCGGCTTTATCTCAGATGTTCAAACTTACCTTGTGGTGTGCGCCCACTTCATGCTGATCGGTCTGATTCAGACGTCTAAGCGAAAGCCTACTGATCACCCTATCAGTGTAAGCCTGCCGATTGGCCCGTCCTAAGCCCACTGACACCGGATGGTGCAACCTTTTACTGGCTCCACCCACTTCACGCTGATTGGCCCATTCTAAGCCTACCGATGGCTGGCCCTGATTGGTCCACGCTAAGCCTACTGAACGGTGATTGGCTTACCTGAATTTGTCGCTCCTAAGCCAGGCAGCAGCTTCAGACAAGACACAGGACAATTGTTGATTTCAACCTTTATTTGGTACAACAGCCTCCCGGTCCAGCTGCATCAGAGAGATCATTGGTCCATAATTCTATGTGGGCATCTCTCACGCTCACTCAGCTCCCTCGGTAGATTCCAACTGTTATTGGTTCATCTGACTGCACGTGGCCGCTCAGCCAGCTCCTTATTGGTTCTAGTTGGTCACAGCTCCCTCATAGGCTCCAACCCCGATTGGTCCATCTAACAGCAAGTGGTCACTCACCCACTGCTATTGATCCATTGAACTGCAAGCCACTCATTGGTCACTCACACTCATCTCTAGACGAGATAAATTTAACTGTGGGAGATTTAACTTTTACCATAGGATAACTTTAGCGGGGCTTGGTAGGCTCCAAGTGCTATTGGCCCGTGCTAACCGCATGCCTCCACCCTGCTGCTCGTTGGTTCACAACGCGCATGCTCTGACGGTGCCAAAGAAGGTTCCCTACATATTTAATAGAAATTATGCTATTGGTCCAGCTGCGTCATAGGGCACGGCTTGGTTCTGCTGTGGCTGGCCCTGATTGGTCCATGCTACTTACTTCGTGGCGCAACTCTTTAATGGCTCCACCCACTTCGCATTGATTGGTCCATTTTAAGCCTACTGACTTCTAAGCCAGTCCACGCTAAGCCTACTGATCACTCCACCAGCGCTCTGATTGGCCGCTACCAATTGGCCCTCGTTCTAAGTCCACTGACACCAGATGGCACAACTCTTCACCAGCTCTGCCTACTTCATGCTGATTGGTCCATTCTAAGCCTACTGACTTCTAAGCCGAACCACGCTAAGCCTACTGATTGTCCCTTCACACCAAAGCCTACCGATGTCTGGCCCTGATTGGTCCACGTTAAGCCTACTTAACAGTGATTGGCTAGCCTGTAACTCCTAAACCACAATGCAGCAGCTTCAGACAAGACACACGACAATTGTTGATTTCACCCTTTATTTGGTACAACAGCCTGTGGGTTGGTTCAGCTGCATCAGAGAGATCCCGGTCATCTCTTGCCCTCATTGGTCACTCAGCTCCCTCGATAGACACCATATGGCTCATCTAACTGCAAGTGCTCATTGGCCCATCTGACTACAAGCCTCTCATTGGTCACTTATGTCTAGAGCTCCCTAACAGGCTCCAACTGCCCATGCCTCCATCCGAGGCCGCTCAATGGTTCACAATGAAACTTTTTCACATGCTCTAGTAGTAGTAGTAGTAGCCATGTCCTATCCCTTTTGAGTCAGGGTGGGCTATGCTCGACTTCTGGTAGAAGGTTCGCCATAGCCTCTGGGACTAAATAAAATACACTAAAAATACACTCATAAAATACACACAGACAAGAGTTGGCGCCGCTTGTCTTTGCAAAGATGGACAGCTGCCATTGCATTGGTGACTCATTTCTATCCAACTGGGTCATACTTCTAGAGAGCCAGCGTTCTGAACAGCTTACATGCCGCCGCCTACCGCTATTCACGTTGCAACAGTTGGAAATGGGGAAAAAATTATTTTTCAGGGTACACATCTCAAAACACACTCTACACGAGTAAAGTTGGCTTCCCCCGGTTGCATGCGTGCGTTAGGTCAAGCCCACCCCCTGAGAACAAGCTTAGGATCGTTTAGGATGTGTGTGCTTTGCAGTTCAACCTAAAAATTGTTTCAATCAAGCAGAATGGCAAATGATGCAATGGAGCGCGTTCATTCTTGAGAACGAATTTTGTGACAGAACATAAACAAAACAAAACATTTCAATGTGCAAAAAAGTCATCGTGACGCTAATCAGGAAAGCCAGCACGCGTTCGAAATAAGCAGGAAGAAGCACATGATCGAGAAAACAACGATAGTTGAAGCTGTGCAGAGAAGCTGGTTTGAGGGAAAAACAGCTTGTATGATCAATAAACCCTATAGAGCTTGGGCCTGTTTTTATTTTAGACAGCGTGCATTCAACACACGAAATTAAATAAATCGAGCAGAATGACAATAGCATAGTGGCGCTATGTGGTGAAGCTCAAGATGCACTGACACTCCAACGCTGATTAAACAATGCTATGCACGCGCGTACTGAAGCTAAAAAAAAAGACTCAACCCAAGCTGAGTATGAAGAAACACAATTGCCCCCCTCAGAACATTCTGTTCAAACATAGCCGGCGTACACGACACAGCTCGCACTCCTGGAAGCACTCTTAGAAATATAAGTCCAAGGCACAATGTCGCACAATGAACGAGTTAATCTCGGAAAAAATGCACTCACCTTCGCAGACGGGTCACGAGCACCATGCCGCAATATCTGAAACATGCGGCGCGTGGACAGCTCACGCGACTTTAGCCAGCCCATGCAGTTTTAGACTTCAACATAAGAAATCAACTAAATCCAGCACAAAGCACAGAGATGCTATGTCGTGACTGACGCTTATTAAACAACGCTATGCAGTGAAGTTTCGCACGTACTCAATGTTAAAAACGGACACTCAACCCAAACTGAGCATGAAGAAACACAATTTCAGATTGCCTTCACAGAACACCCCGCGCCTCTGCGTTCCTTCTCTATACTGGAAGCAGCAATATTAAGATCGTCGCACTATGAACAAGTTCATCAAGAAAATAGACTCACCTCATCACATCCGTATAGCGCACGTAGATTCTTGTCGCGCGACGCGTTACAGCAGGGTAGGGAAACACGGGCGCGTGGACAGCTCACACGATTTCAGCCTGCCCGCGCACACCTCACAACATGCGATGACATACCAAAATGTCGCGCGCACCTTCCAGGCACCCGTTACCGTGCCAGCCGCACGGAAAACTTGATAGCCGAAACACAGGCGCGTAACACACCCCTCCGGTTGGGACCATCTCTTTTATATCAGTGCTCGCTCGCTTCCGCAAGGTTGCAAGTACGAGAAATTGGGTCACCTTGAAGATGTGTTGGAGCCATGTGTTTTATATCAAAACGCGCTTCATGGCCAAACTCTGCGGCGGACCCTAGCGTAAAAAAATGTTGCGTCAAGGTGATGTAAATAGACCTTCTCCGAGAAACTGGGTCACCTCGTAAATCATGTTTTCCGAGGCCGCGCGTATTAAAACCAGTGATCACACCACGCTATGCGACCACCTGCTCATTGCCGAAACAAGCACCAAGAACAAAGGGTTCGCTTATGCAGTTTCCAAGAAGTTCCAAATGTCCTTCGCAGCTAACGGGCGCGCGCTCGGGCGCGATTGTGTAAACAAAATCGCGCCACCCTCCAAAGGCGCATTTGAGTTCCGTCCGACAGTCGGCTGTGGGTCAAGCGCACAACGAGGAAGATGAGGAAAGTTCTCATTTTCAGTTCATTCGGTGTGCGTAGAAACTGAGAAGTCATGTCACCTAAGCCAGTATCATCGTCTAAGCGAGTATAGTTTGTGGAGAGGTTACGACGCTTTCTCAAAGCAATTTTATATCATATCCCAAACGCTCTGCGCGATCAAACAGCATTATGGAAAGAAGAAAACCGTTGCATGCATCACGGTGCGTGCGCGTTTCAGCGTGCTCAAACAAGTTCTGGCTATTAGTAAAAGAAGTAGTTTTGGGTTCCCAGGCGGGTTCTGCATGGTGTTTCCAGCGCATCAGGCGACAACGTAAACTGTTCTGCGCGATCAAACAAGTCGCGCTGCCACGCGCGTGCCATATCATAACTTGTTTCAGCGTGCTCAAACAAGTTCTGGCTTTTGTGGTCGTATGATGGTGCAGATTTGTAAGAAACACTGAAGAGATTCAAGAGGATGATCCTCCGACATGAGAAAAGTGATGAGCATCGACTTGACAACCGCAAAAGTGCGAAGGCCCAGTGTGTCGTGTGAGATGGATCAGTTCGTATGCAAACGCATGCTGGCAGATTTACAACGTCTAAACAACTTTTTAAATGAACACGGAGAAGAGAGTAATTTTAGCGATATTTTGAGAGCTATTCCCGTGCGGAGTACTCATAAAATAAGACAGTTTGTGAGATACAAGTTGGAATTGTTGGAGCGATATAGAAACGGAGAAGCCATCAGCGAGACAATCATAAATGCCGGGTTTTCCATCCCCGTGGTGCGTGACTACTGGAAAAAGAACCACACGAGCTTGAACATTACCGTCGTCGAGGGAAAGGAACGTGTTATCTCCACGTTAGAAGACGTTCTCGCTAAAGTGTTGTGATTACAGTGTTTACCACAAACAATTTTTTCATAATCTTTATTGTTTGTGACATAAAGTTCGCACGAAATAAATGCGGGAATGAAGCAACCACTATATTTTTATGATGTAAACCAAATCCAACTCGCGAACGCGAACCACGCGGCGTATAGCCCACATTGAGGAGATATGTAGTGACAGCGCGAAATCTTCATTGTTTACGTAGATTGAGATCATCCATAGATTTTTTATGCAAATAAACGTTTATTTGCCTGAGCTGTTTCACTCAATCCTTGGGAATATAAACCGACCGCTCACTTGGTAAATCGTACAACAACATTGATTCCACCGATAGACCAGCATGCGTAGCAGAAGGAGAGCTTGAAGAATATCTACAGGTACAATGTCTTCGTAGCTCGACCTCCTTAGGACTTCATCGAGATTACGTGATACTTTGAATAGAAATGAGACTCCTTGCTTTCGCTCGATTACGTAGTACATACGTAAGATCTTGTCCACGGCGCTGTCTACCCTGTCATCTGCGCTGAATCTTTTGTTGATGAAAGCTTCATATATTCCTTCCGGCACTTCCTGTTCAGGTATCCATTGGAAGAAGGTTGTTACAACATCAAGGACCACGCGTCCTACAGAAAATGTGATTTTCGTCAGTTCTGTGAAGAGAGGGCGGGGGCAAGAAATCGATTTACCCCTTCTTCTATCAAACACTGTGTCGATGTGCTATCCTGAATGGTGTGCGGTGGGAGCTCGAATTGCACAGCGTGTTGCCTATTTACAGATATAGAGGGAGAGTATTTTCGCACATCAGGCTTCGAAAGTACCTTATTCCCCATACTTTGTTTTAGGGTTACTCCATGTGCGGTTAGAAAGATACGCGATGTCAAACGCCCGCGTGGCAATTTCAAAAAATGCGTCGAATGAGGTAGGCTGGACGTTCGAAACCGTCTGTTCATGCATTCAAAAATCTTTTGCGCGGAAGAAAGAGCTTTATTTTACGTGAGGATTACACAGCAGTTTCACTCGATCTTTAGGGGACAGCCATCCGGTTCGTACATGATACGACAGCATTCATTCCAGAGGTAAGCTAAGACGTGCAGCAGATGGAGAGCTTGAAGAATATCTATGCCCGCGATGTCTCTGTAGCCGTATCTCTTTAGGACTTCGCCGAGATCGCGTGATATCATGAGTAGGTTCGCATCTCATTTTTCTAGCTCAATTTCGTGGTATACTCGTAGGATCTCGTCCACAGCATCGTCTACCCTGTCGATGGTGGTGAATGGTTTCCCGATTAAAGCTTCATAGAGACCCCGCGGTACTGCATCTTCCGGAATCCAACCGAAAAACACCGTCAAAACATCGAGGACCGTTCGCCCTGCTGAAAATAGTGCTTTTGATTAGACAGCGAGGATAAAATCGCAATACCTTTTCTAATTCGGCTGTCGATTTCCATAGTGTGTGCTCTTGAATCTCTTCAGTGTTTCTTACAAATCTGCACCATCATACGACCACAAAAGCCATAACTTGTTTGAGCACGCTGAAACAAGTTATGATATGGCACGCGCGTGGCAGCGGGACTTGTTTGATCGGGCAGAACAGTTTACGTTGTCGCCTGATGCGCTGGAAACACCATGCAGAACCCGCCTGGGAACCCAAAACTACTTCTTTTACTAATAGCCAGAACTTGTTTGAGCACGCTGAAACGCGCACGCACCGTGATGCATGCAACGGTTTTCTTCTTTCCATAATGCTGTTTGATCGCGCAGAGCGTTTGGGATATGATATAAAATTGCTTTAAAGGGACCGAAAAGTGAATATAAACCCATCGAAACTTTATGTTCAGCGAAAAGCTTGAACCTTCAAAAGTTCAAATGTCAAAGAACTCCACTGAAATCGCTGTAGTTTTTCTGTAATCGAATTTTTCATAATCGCATGTCCAGGGACCTAGTAGGAAACCGAGCAGTCTGTCAACAATGGCATGACCCCGCGCCATCTGTCGAGGACGCATGTCATACGCGCACTTCCCGGCGCTAATCCGGCGAAAACGAAAATGGCAGTGGGCATTTGTGACCGCTTTCTACGTCGAGAATGTCGAGCCTCTTGGACATAAGTGCGCTGGAATTCCGCATTCAAGAACTGTCACTCACACAGAACTGTTGTCCGTGCGTTAGCGTGCTGGAAAGTGTGTTCTTCGCAGCAGAAGATTCCTCGTCCAGAGATTAATCGGAGTCACATTCGTCCTCAGGAGTAGCTCACCGTGCCGTGAACATGGACTGCTTTGTGAAATTTCCATGTATCAGGGAGAAGCACTTATGTAAGCCGAAACAAGCGCTGTTTTTTCGTCGTGCAGGTGTTCATGTGTGAAATGCAAACCGACGGATACTACGGTGGATACTACGTTTTTTGCTGCCGAGAGGTAGAGAATGCGTGTGAAAAGCAGACAGACGATTGCATCAGAACTAACGAATATTTCGAAATACTGTGCCTTGACACCGAAGTTCTGCAAGTGTCTTTTACATACATCCGAGAAACCGAAGAGCATGGCAACATACACGGCAGCGCCGTGTGGTCTTTACGCGCTACTTGAACGGCAAACTGGACGGAAAAACCTTATTTCTGCAGGAAATTCCGTTATACCACCTGCCGGCCATTCACAAGAAGGATATGGGGTGCTCCGTGAAAATACAATAGAAAATACTCAACTGGATCTCGATCTGCGTCATGCATGCTATTAGGGATGCTTTCCCATCAGTGCGCTGACCTGTAGAACTGTTGTCAGCACATTTTCATTTCTTGTTTGCTGCAAGTTTTTCTCATTGCTTTTTCTTTGCTGTCACAGCATATTATAATTATTAGTTTGTACCTGGAAGGTTAAGTAACCTGTGGGCATAGATGTATTTGTAGGTTATACTCATGTCTCACTTGTATATGTGAGGAGTAAGTAAGACAATTTTCATCAGTGTCATTCAGCTGAATTGTGTTCGTAACCTTTTAGTATACTTCTTAGTGACCACGTTTCCAAACGTCAACTAATAATTGAACCAAGATTGGGATTTAACACTTACTTAACTCTGTTTTGCTAAACGGAGTACTTGTAACTGATTCATTATCATGTCGCCAACTAACATTTGTAAAGAAGGACTTGAGGGCTGACTTCAACTATTATTAACCATTGATCTGGGTTCAAAGTTAACAATGCACCATTGGTGTGCATAGTACTCCAAAATGGCTAAATAATTTATTGCATAAGTTCTCTGTTACTGTAATTGAGATGTACTTTTGTAAAGTACTT
The DNA here is from genome assembly GCF_037126465.1 of Ornithodoros turicata. NCBI lineage: Eukaryota > Metazoa > Arthropoda > Arachnida > Ixodida > Argasidae > Ornithodoros > Ornithodoros turicata. Next base: position 23,625,406 of record NC_088203.1, on the reverse strand, counting down.
TGGCAGCCCTGCAAATTGAAACTGGCTTCACTCTACACTACAAATGCATCGTAACATTTAATTGAAATATAATATAAGAGCAGAAGCAACGTTTTGTCCCAATTCAAACTATCTTCCTTTTTTATTGTCCAGGGATTTAGGAAATAGAGTAGGACTTCCTGCCCTCTGATGTTTTGACGTACTTGAACGTACAGTTGTAAAACCTACAACAAAATAAACAAGAGAAGTATAAACAGTTTCGTCTTTCCCTTTTGAATTTAACAAGCTAGTTATATTTTACCATTTGTTCACTTTTGTATTCTCTGTTGGTGAAAAGATTACAGGAAAAATGATGCTGCAGATCAAACAATGACCTGTCATCTTGATGAAGATCAGAACATTTCTTCAGGCATGCTAAGTGAGACAAAAGAAATGTACAATGAAGGTTGTACAAAAACAGCAAATCTCCGTCGACTATAACTTTATATATGTGGATGTTACCACATCGTGTAGTTTCCACCCAAAAGTAGGACTAAGCAAGGTTGTTTGGAAGGTTGTTGGGATGTTGATGTGCTATACTGTTAGAGCACATCAATATAGATGAGGGGCAAACACAGTAGACAGCGTAATGGCTGCAAACTCAAGTGAAGATTTATTCAACAGAATAAGAAACCGAAAGCATGAGCAGAGAAAGGCAGTGCCCATGCAGTGTATGGTGAACCATATTCATTTCTGAGAAGGTAGGATCGGAAGAGCAATAAAGAGAAATGACAGTTGCGTCCGAGATAGGGAAACTCTGCAAATTTTGGGACCAATATGATGTGGTAACCTTGCATGGCTCACTGCACCTCTGACACACATTGAACAATTCCAGTAGTTGTGGCTTCAAAGACAATGAACGTTTGCTGTTGCACTGGGTATGCAAGTGTAGAGGATGCATCTCTAGAAAATTAATTAGTGTTCCTTAGTCATAAAGTCATAACTCCATCTCAACAGGAACTATTCTCGTACCCTTCAAACAAGCTAGTAGTACTCATCGGTTTCTTCTCCTCTTGTTGACGTCATACTAATGTTCTGCACCTGTCCAAAGACTAAAAAAAAGAAAAAATGTCACAAAGTCTGCAACACGTAACAAATCTAGTGCTTCCATCTGTGGACTTTGCATACCTGCTTTCAGTTATTTCTGTCATGTCAACTTGAGTGCCTGGATCACACATACGAAGCAGTCTTGCGCCACTTCAACACTGGAAGGCCCCTAAAATTAAATTTGTTGATCTTGACAAAGTTGAGTATGGGACAAGTAGGATAACATAAGTTAAATGGAATACGTCGTCGCTATATTATAACTTATACGTGTGTGACGCCTGTACATACCTAAGACGTTGTGTTGAGCTCGTCACCTCGGTGAAGCAAAATCACTGGATACTGAGCATCAGTGTGCTTCGGACGTCTTCGCAATTCGCCTTCTACGGCATCTTCGTAGTCACCGGCAGCAAAATCAGCTCGGCACATACCACACGACTGCTACATCTAATAACCGTGTGCTTTCAACCACATTCGTTTTCGCGCACTCTCCTGTTGAATCTTGTGGTAGAAACGCCTGCCGCCGATGGTGAACGAACATGATTTTTGCATCCCCGAACACAAAAACCACACCACTCATATGTAGGTCTCTCGAATAATTGACACAACAACCATGAACATGTCATTCCCTTCTCTTCGCGCGACCAACACGACCGCCCACGACGTAAACAATAAGCGCGATAACATAACACAGACGACCTTGCAGATGGCGCGGCGGATCGTAGCTCGTAGCGGCGAAGTAGCTGAATGCTTTATTAACGTAAAAGCTATGGAAGTGAGCGTCATTTTTAAAATAGCATTTAGCTGTAAGATAATGTGCGCCAGCTTTGTTCTCTACAAAATTAGCTCTCACGTGGTAGGGGTTGACCAATCCCTGGGAGCCCTGGACCTGAAACCCAAGTTGCTCTTTTTCGCCGTTCGCTGGCAGCACCGTCCATGTTCCGGCAATCTTCAAAATATTTATACGTAAAAAATATGCCGAATTGAGAAGTAATGCTTTCTGTGTCTTATCAAACAACGATGTTGTGCACGACAGTGGGCAAAAATATGGGGGTTATTTTTCACTTTTCGGTCCCTTTAAGAAAGCGTCGTAACCTCTCTACAAACTATACTCGCTTAGACGATAATACTGGCTTAGGTGACATGACTTCTCAGTTTCTACGCACACCGAATGAACTGAAAATGAGAACTTTCCTCATCTTCCTCGTTGTGCGCTTGACCCACAGCCGACTGTCGGACGGAACTCAAATGCGCCTTTGGAGGGTGGCGCGATTTTGTTTACACAATCGCGCCCGAGCGCGCGCCCGTTAGCTGCGAAGGACATTTGGAACTTCTTGGAAACTGCATAAGCGAACCCTTTGTTCTTGGTGCTTGTTTCGGCAATGAGCAGGTGGTCGCACAGCGTGGTGTGATCACTGGTTTTAATACGCGCGGCCTCGGAAAACATGATTTACGAGGTGACCCAGTTTCTCGGAGAAGGTCTATTTACATCACCTTGACGCAACATTTTTTTACGCTAGGGTCCGCCGCAGAGTTTGGCCATGAAGCGCGTTTTGATATAAAACACATGGCTCCAACACATCTTCAAGGTGACCCAATTTCTCGTACTTGCAACCTTGCGGAAGCGAGCGTGCACTGATATAAAAGAGATGGTCCCAACCGGAGGGGTGTGTTACGCGCCTGTGTTTCGGCTATCAAGTTGTCCGTGCGGCTGGCACGGTAACGGGTGCCTGGAAGGTGCGCGCGACATTTTGGTATGTCATCGCATGTTGTGAGGTGCGCGCGGGCAGGCTGAAATCGTGTGAGCTGTCCACGCGCCCGTGTTTCCCTACCCTGCTGTGGCGCGTCGCGCGACAAGAATCTACGTGCGCTATACGGATGTGATGAGGTGAGTCTATTTTCTTGATGAACTTGTTCATAGTGCGACGATCTTAATATTGCTGCTTCCAGTATAGAGAAGGAACGCAGAGGCGCGGGGTGTTCTGTGAAGGCAATCTGAAATTGTGTTTCTTCATGCTCAGTTTGGGTTGAGTGTCCGTTTTTAACATTGAGTACGTGCGAAGCTTCACTGCATAGCGTTGTTTAATAAGCGTCAGTCACGACATAGCATCACTGTGCTTTGTGCTGGATTTAGTTGATTTCTTATGTTGAAGTCTAAAACTGCATGGGCTGGCTAAAGTCGCGTGAGCTGTCCACGCGCCGCATGTTTCAGATATTGGGGCATGGTGCTCGTGACCCGTCTGCGAAGGTGAGCGCGCATTTTTTCCGAGATGAACTCGTTCATTGTGCGACGTTGTGCCTTGGACTTATATTTCTAAGAGTGCTTCCAGGAGTGCGAGCTGTGTCGTGTACGCCGGCTATGTTTGAACAGAATGTTCTGAGGGGGGCAATTGTGTTTCTTCATACTCAGCTTGGGTTGAGTCTTTTTTTTTTAGCTTCAGTACGCGCGTGCATAGCATTGTTTAATCAGCGTTGGAGTGTCAGTGCATCTTGAGCTTCACCACATAGCGCCACTATGCTATTGTCATTCTGCTCGATTTATTTAATTTCGTGTGTTGAACGCACGCTGTCTAAAATAAAAACAGGCCCAAGCTCTATAGGGTTTATTGATCATACAAGCTGTTTTTCCCTCAAACCAGCTTCTCTGCACAGCTTCAACTATCGTCGTTTTCTCGATCATGTGCTTCTTCCTGCTTATTTCGAACGCGTGCTGGCTTTCCTGATTAGCGGCACGATGACTTTTTTGCACATTGAAATGTTTTGTTTTGTTTATGTTCTGTCACAAAATTCGTTCTCAAGAATGAACGCGCTCCATTGCATCATTTGCCATTCTGCTTGATTGAAACAATTTTTAGGTTGAACTGCAAAGCACACACATCCTAAACGATCCTAAGCTTGTTCTCAGGGGGTGGGCTTGACCTAACGCACGCATGCAACCGGGGGAAGCCAACTTTACTCGTGTAGAGTGTGTTTTGAGATGTGTACCCTGAAAAATATTTTTTCCCCATTTCCAACTGTTGCTACGTGAATAGCGGTAGGCGGCGGCATGTAAGCTGTTCAGAACGCTGGCTCTCTTGAACCAGTTGGATAGAAATGAGTCACCAATGCAATGGCAGCTGTCCATCTTTTCAAAGACAAGCGACGCCATCTCTTGTATGTGTAGGGCAGAGCATGTGAAAAAGTTTGTGAACCAGTGAGCAGCCAGATGGGACGGGCTTCACCTAACGCAGGCATGCAACCGGGGGAAGCCAACTTTACTTGTGTAGAGCGTGTTTTGAGATGTGTACCCTGGAAAAAAATTTTTCCCCATTTCCAACTGCGTCTATGTGAAAAGGCGGCGGCATGTAAGCTGTTCAGAACGCTGGCTCTCTAGAAGTATGACCCAGTTGGATAGAAATGAGTCACCAATGCAATGGCAGCTGTCCATCTTTGCAAAGACAAGCGGTGCCATCCCTTGTCTGTGTAGGGCAGAGCATGTGAAAAAGTTTGTGAACCAGTGAGCAGCCAGATGGGACGGGCTTCACCTAACGCAGGCATGCAACCGGGGGAAGCCAACTTTACTTGTGTAGAGCGTGTTTTGAGATGTGTACCCTGGAAAAAAAATTTCCCCCATTTCCAACTGCGTCTATGTGAACAGGCGGCGGCATGTAAGCTGTTCAGAACGCTGGCTCTCTAGAACTATGACGCAGTTGGATAGAAATGAGTCACCAATGCAATGGCAGCTGTCCATCTTTGCAAAGACAAGCGGCGCCATCTCTTGTCTGTGTAGGGCAGAGCATGTGAAAAAGTTTCATTGTGAACCATTGAGCGGCCGCGGATGGAGGCATGGGCAGTTGGAGCCTCTTAGGGAGCTCTAGACATAAGTGACCAATGAGAGGCTTGTAGTCAGATGGGCCAATGAGCACTTGCAGTTAGATGAGCCATATGGTGTCTATCGAGGGAGCTGAGTGACCAATGAGCGCAAGAGATGACCGGGATCTCTCTGATGCAGCTGAACCAACCCACAGGCTGTTGTACCAAATAAAGGGTGAAATCAACAATTGTCGTGTGTCTTGTCTGAAGCTGCTGCATTGTGGTTTAGGAGTTACAAGCTAGCCAATCACTGTTAAGTAGGCTTAACGTGGACCAATCAGGGCCAGACATCGGTAGGCTTTGGTGTGAAGGGACAATCAGTAGGCTTAGCGTGGTTCGGCTTAGAAGTCAGTAGGCTTAGAATGGACCAATCAGCATGAAGTAGGCAGAGCTGGTGAAGAGTTGTGCCATCTGGTGTCAGTGGACTTAGAACGAGGGCCAATTGGTAGCGGCCAATCAGAGCGCTGGTGGAGTGATCAGTAGGCTTAGCGTGGACTGGCTTAGAAGTCAGTAGGCTTAAAATGGACCAATCAATGCGAAGTGGGTGGAGCCATTAAAGAGTTCCGCCACGAAGTAAGTAGCATGGACCAATCAGGGCCAGCCACAGCAGAACCAAGCCGTGCCCTATGACGCAGCTGGACCAATAGCATAATTTCTATTAAATATGTAGGGAACCTTCTTTGGCACCGTCAGAGCATGCGCGTTGTGAACCAACGAGCAGCAGGGTGGAGGCATGCGGTTAGCACGGGCCAATAGCACTTGGAGCCTACCAACCCCCCACAGTTAAATTTATCTCGTCTAGAGATGAGTGTGAGTGACCAATGAGTGGCTTGCAGTTCAATGGATCAATAGCAGTGGGTGAGTGACCACTTGCTGTTAGATGGACCAATCGGGGTTGGAGCCTATGAGGGAGCTGTGACCAACTAGAACCAATAAGGAGCTGGCTGAGCGGCCACGTGCAGTCAGATGAACCAATAACAGTTGGAATCTACCGAGGGAGCTGAGTGGGCGTGAGAGATGCCCACATAGAATTATGGACCAATGATCTCTCTGATGCAGCTGGACCGGGAGGCTGTTGTACCAAATAAAGGTTGAAATCAACAATTGTCCTGTGTCTTGTCTGAAGCTGCTGCCTGGCTTAGGAGCGACAAATTCAGGTAAGCCAATCACCGTTCAGTAGGCTTAGCGTGGACCAATCAGGGCCAGCCATCGGTAGGCTTAGAATGGGCCAATCAGCGTGAAGTGGGTGGAGCCAGTAAAGGGTTGCACCATCCGGTGCCAGTGGGCTTAGGACGGGCCAATCGGCAGGCTTACACTGAGAGGGTGATCAGTAGGCTTTCGCTTAGACGTCTGAATCAGACCAATCAGCATGAAGTGGGCGCACACCACAAGGTAAGTTTGAACATCTGAGATAAAGCCGCAGCGGGACCGCTGCCGTCTGACGGGCGCTACTGAAGGCTATGTTCAGCGGGCCAATCGGTGGGCTTAGAACGGGCCAATCGGTGGGGACGACCGATCAGAGGGCTTAGAAAGCATGGGAGAGTGATCAGTAGGCCTACAATGGACCAATCAGTGGAGCCGGTTAATTAGCATAACGGCGGCGTGCTCAGCGATACGCATGCACCAATCAGCGTGAAGAGCCGAGTAATTAGCATAAAGGGGCGGAGCTACAGTCAACCAATCAATGATCAGTAGGCTTAGCACGGGCCATTCAGCACGAACTGGGTGGAGTCAAGCCAATTAATTAGCATAAAGGAGCGGAGCTACGGTCAGCCAATCAAAGATCAGTAGGCTTAGCAGGGGCCAATCAACGTGAAGTGGGCGGAGCTAATGGCGACCAATCAGATGGCTTTGGATTTGGCTTGTGTTGGCTTAGAACTGGATTGTGTTGGATTATAACTGGATTATGGCTTAGAATTGGATTGGAATTGGATTAGAATTGGATTGGAATTGGATTAGAATTGGATTGGAATTGGATTAGAATTGGATTGGAATTGGATTAGAATTGGATTGGAATTGGATTAGAGAAAACTTTTGGCTATAGGACTCCTTTCTATACTACTAACGGTGTTACGCGGTGAAGCGCGTTGTGCAGCGGTGCTTTTGTATCATTATTAAACAAAAACGAAGAAAGATATGAATTTTTTGTTGTGACGAGCACATACAGACTTTATGCAACACAATAAACGGAAATGCACATGCGGACCCATCACGAAACCCGTCGCCGCTCAAAGTAATCTACCCTGTTTCGCTACATTACTTTTCAGCATTCAAACTAATCTTTTACGTCATTGTTACGTCAGAATGACGTAGGGTCACGGTCCGAGATTAGGGCCGAGAGGCTGCGAAGGAAAACGAGGTATAAATTTCAATAGGCGATTTCAGATATTGCCCTTGTGCTCCGCACGGCGGCCCTCCGTCGCCAAAGTCACGCGCATCGCGCAATGCGTCGTGGGAAATGGTTTACATTCGTGCTCGCTGCCTGTTGCTCGAAGTTGTGGCAGGTGAAGGAGAAAGAAAACCGAAACCGTTTGCGCTCTTCTCTCTGACTCATGAAAACTAAATCCCAAGGTGCAGCGGGACTTTCGCAACACTGCGCTCTCTGGTGGGCCATCCATGCAATTTCTGAAATTGAATTGAATTGTCTATTGAAACGGGCGGGATTTCTCTTCCCAGACTGTGAGGCGCCGACTGATACAATCACGTAACGGACAGTTTCGAATCTGGCCAATGATGTTCCTCGATCATCCAGCCGTGTTTGCACTGTCGCAGACCCCGTCGCTCTCGCTGCGAGAAACGAATGTATCCGGCCGTGCTCCCGAAACTTCCGAGGAATTCCAACATTTTTAAGCGATTCATCGAGTGGTAAGCGCTATTTCGTTTTGTGTTGTTCCTCGCATTGATAAGCGTTACTCATAGATGCTTTTCAAGATGAGTGACATCGCTCCAGAAGGCTTCTCTCGAAACTTAGGAGCGCAGCATCGCATAGTTTCAATTTCAGTGATCCATTGTGGTATATGCGTTGCTTTTAGGATAATGGACTCCGTTTTGGTGAAAATATAGTTCAGTAAAGTGTGGAATCGTATGTATTGTGTATTTGACATCAAACGAAATATAACCATTTCCCAGGACGACTGCGTGCTGCAGCTGTGCTTTCCATCTTCTGAGTTCGTACAAAAGTGGAATGCTGGAGGTCTTCAGCTCAAGGTTCGTTTTTGTAGTCATTCTAAACTTAAAGAAAAGAAGAAAAGGAACCTCCGAATTGAATAAATTATTCCGCTTTAATCCGTTTGCGTAATGTGATCGACGCATGATATGTCAATTTCTTCGAAACTGTGAGTGAATGAAAGCTATCCTGATCTTTCATTCAGAATGGCATGCTGGACCACTACCAGAGCGTGCTTAAAGAAATCAATGCCTCGATGAAGGTATCACCGAAGTGCACACCACCAGATCTCTGCCTCGGAGCCAGTGACGATGGTCAAGATTTTTCTAGCGGGTCTTGTCATGTCATGCTGAAAACTGTAAGTTTAGCTATGGGGTCTGTATTTAATAACGCGTGCATCTTGTGGTGTGGTGTACTTTTCTCAGTGTAACCCTGACCTCAAGCTATCTTCCACTTTCAGAATCCACCCCGCACTTCGGTTACAACATTATGAACCTATCGCGCTGTGATGCTTGCTTGAAAGGAATACAATCTGGTATGCTGTGTTGTTTTTCTTTTAAAAGAACTTCAGCTATCTATAATAAGAGGCATTCGTAGCAAGAAAGACATAAGAAAACGCATCTCCTTGATACATTAATATTTCTCCTAAAGACAAGGGTACGAGTCACACTACATGTGCCATACTGCACTCTCAGAAAAAAGGGTGGAGCAATTAGACCTTTTAGGGGGTAGTAGTTGTCGCATATGTTGTGCCTAAAAGGTTGCAAAGTTCTACCCCCTATACCTCACTCTCTGCCACGAATAGGGTTACCACTTCTGATTCTGTGAGCGAGGGGGGCGTACACCTTTTTGTTGTAATTTGGACGCATGATAATTTCTTTTACCACGTTTTTACGCCCCTTATCAGACGCTATGTTGGCTTAGGAGGTAACTAAGGAAGTTACCACCTTCTCACACCTTGTTCCTTAGATTGTGGTTTCCAAATTGTGTGTACGTTGCCCTCGTATTAGCAAAGGTGCGCAAATATTTCTTCTAATTTCTTAAAGAAGGTATAGAACGATCATGACACATGTAGTACGGATTCTCAAGTTGTTCACGTGTTCCATGTTGTTGGGCGTAACTCCTTACCAGTAACTCGATACTGTAACTAGGCTACTCGGCTTAGCTATTTTCAGTAACTTTTTGCATAGCTCTTTGCTTTTGAGCTCCAGTAACTTCTTGAGGAGCTCGTTCCTTTCCCTTTTCTTTTGTTTCGGGGGTGGGGGGTTAAGTTCGTCAAAGTAACTTGAAGAAAGTTCAAAGTTCCTTTTGTCCGGTTCTGGTCTACAAACATCGCAGGCTGAGTCCTCCCCCGATGACTTGAGATGAAAGATGGCACGTGCACGGCGCGACAAACTCCCGTTGTTACTCGGTGAACGTTAGAAATTATGTTTTAGCCGAGCATTAGGAAGCTCAGGTATCGCGCATGTTAACGATAAGCAGTATATTGATAATGATAGACGGCATTGAGTAGCAGGATTAAAACTTGGCACGGTTCTACGATATGTATGTATGGGACAACTCGTAGAGCATAAACTTGCTTTATGCTCCTTTTTCATGTGCCTTATTACGTGATCAAAATCATCAAATCCCTCTCTAAAGAAGTCTATAAATGTAGGCTTCTTTTGTCGTAGCAGATATTGATATTTTTGTATATCAAGACTATTTTGAAACGTCTTGAATCGCCCATTGTTACAGCAAGGCCTGAATTAACCATATAGACAGGTCAATAGCTGAAAAGTATATATATTGAGTAGAAAATAACTTGAAGGTAACCTGTTACATTTCTAAAGTAGCTTAGGAACTTCACGTCAATTTTCATTACGTTTTATTACGTGTAACTGCGTTTGAAATTTAGTTACGGGCCGGTTTTACGTCAGTTCAGGCATGGAGGTCCCATCGATATCCTGGGTCATCAGTATTTTTTATATTTATAAGCTCATCGTATATTATGATCAACATTTTTGCCGAATAGCTTTCGTGCAAAAAAATCGAGAAAATCCGGCCCTGAATTCGGATGTTCCAGTTTTGCCGTGTTTTCACGCGTATACCTCCCGAGTGTTAAGAGATATTGTTGTGAAATTTTTTGATGCTGCTTTATTATGCCTACAGGCCAGCTGTCAGAGAGCAAATTTTACCGCGCAGGTGCAACGCTGTGTGCTATAAAAAAATGGTGAACATGCCCTCTCGCGCACTTTTGTCCTAATTTCGACGCCTGATATCTCTTGCTATAGATGTCCCTGATCGTAATACTTGTATCAGCTCACTCAGCTTTTAATGCGCTTTCATCTGATATATCTATCCTGCATATACTTCCTAGCGGCATGTGCTGAAATAGGCAAATGTTTAGGCATATTTCGAAATAAACATGGATTTTGCGCGTGTATTTCTCAAAAAGGTCCCACTTGATTTCGTATATATTTTGCCAGGATATGGCCCGATGTTAAGCCTTTCATCTAACGCAAAAACTTCTTCTCCAAAGGCGTATACTGCTGATTAGCGCGTTAAAACGCGGCCCCACTGCGTACGAACGTGTCGGAGATATCTACAGCCAGAGCATGCGCGACAGACCATGCTCGCCGCTTTTTATACGATACAGTGTCGCACCTGTGCGCCTAAATTTGCGCTCGGAGTGCTGGCAGGTAGGTATACTAAAGCACAAAAAAATTGCACTACGATATCTTTTAAAACTCAGGATGTATACATGTGAAAACACGGCACAATTGCAACAATCGAATTCAGGACTGGATTTCTCGATTTTTTGCACGGAAAGTATTCGAATGATTAATTTTACCAATGTTGATCATCATCTGCGATGAGCGTCTAAATATATATAAAAAATCATGAAAATTCAGGAGGTCCATGGGACCTCCCTGTCCGAGCTAACGTAGAAACGGCCTACAATTATGTTCTGGCTAACCTTTTCAGTGACTTCCACCTTTCAACAGTCTAACTTAATTGGCAACGAGTTCCAACTTCTATCTCGGTTCCATATAACCTGTGTTAAGTGAATATTTGTAAAGTAAAAAGTACATATGCGGGACTGGTAGTTATATACTTTCAATGTAACACTCTTTTTTTTTTTTTTCATTGCTGGTGAAGTGATGCCTTAAAGACCCTATGTATCTTGTGACTATAATGCAATAAAAAGTTTTCTACAATGACATATTGACTTTGTTTTTAAAAATCGCGCAAATTAGCTCTTGTTTCGGGGGTAGGAGGTACCCGTAAGTGTGCATTGGCTGCACCTCGGGAAATCGTTGGTGTACGATACAGGCTCCCGATAACGGACCATTAACGTCCCCCTGTTGCAAACCGTATGCCGGACCATGGTCGGTAGCCGACCCGGTCGGCGCATCGACGTTGGGTCGTCGCGCTGTGCTGCCTGAGTAGCTACAGGTCATTCATATCTTTCATTGGCTCACCACTGGCTCGCAACATCGGACCAATATTGGCAGTTTCATTGGAGCAATATCGAACCGAGTTGCACGACCGATATTGGATCAATGTAACATATATTGGCTGCCAATATTGGACCGATATTGGACCAATGATGGTGTACTGCTTCGGGCATGAGACGGGGAACCGAACTGAGTCGAAGAGTCCGACGAATCGAAGAACCAGAGAGAACCATATTCATTCACGAAGAGTCGGAGGAGTCGGAGAACCATTGATTCCCGAACTGAATCGATGAGTCGGGGAACCCATCGCTCCCAAACAGCTCACCGACTCGACATTTTTCAGCCTCTTCCTGCGGAGAACCCATTCCTTCTCCCGTTTACTGGTTTACAAGTTTTTCGGTTGTCTGCCCTTCTCGTTCGGAACGTTAGCGTTGGTTCACTTCGGCGCGTTCAGGTCGAGCTTTGTGGCGGGCGTCGTATACGTGGAAGTCGTCAGAAGAGTTTCTTTTGTGAATTTTTGTTTATATTTGTTTTATTTAGCCAGCGGAAACGCCGGCGATCACACCCGTTATTTTTGCGTGGTATCTGAAGCCCCGGTCCACTGAATACGGTTAATGGTTGATGTGTTTATGATAATCAGGGATCGCGAGAACCGTTTCCGGCAGAGTACTCGGAATTAGCAAAAATCATTTCATGCTCTCTTTCATTAAAATAGGTTCGAGAATTAGCTAATTAACTTGTTATTGATGAGATAAGCGGCTGGTTTCAATTGCAGACTCAGTTGAAACATCCAGGCTGCGTCGAAGTTGGCGCCACAATGGCTAGGTACATCCAGGGGCTCCGCATGTGGAGAAGAAAGAAAACTAGTGACGTCACAGGGTCACATGATCCACTGAGGTAGCTGACTCATGAACGAATGACGTGATGTGATCGGAACGACCCGTTCAACCGGGTCCAATAAAAACAAAACGGGTTTCCCACCGCTATAAGTGTCCCATACAAGAGTGCCCCTTCCAATCAGCGCATGCGCAATAGTAGATATTATAGAGTCGAACAAGTAGGAACTTAAATGTCTGCGATGCTAATGGGCTTCCTTGGTTGCTGCGTATCTTTACGCATGCTGCGAAAACAAAGAAAAAGTGGTTCGCCAAGAAGCAGCACTATCTGAACACTGAGCTATGTACGATACCACATTCAAGCAGGAACTATCAACAAGGACGTTAGACGTAACCTACAAAGAGCATCGCCAATTGCAGGATTAACAAAGAGCTCAGTCTTTTTATGCTGAAAACAAACTCGACTGTACAGTGCTTTCGCAGGTAAGAGATTCGATTAAGTGTTTTCAGGAGTGTCCACAAAATCTACGTGAGTACAACATGTGTGCGTGAACTCCTCTAAATGCAGAGTTTTTGAACTATAATGAATCTATAATACCTATACTATAATACTTCTAACATAGTTCTGGCCCATATTTTGCCCATTTCCGTCCGTGATAAAATTTGCGAATGGAAAACGAGTTTAATAAGCCCGTCCGTGTGATTTGGCCATGTGGAGGACGTCGTAGGCTTCTACTGCGCATCGCATCTAAAGGGAAGACTGTGCGGCCCAACAATATAATGCGCATGATGCGAATATAGCAGATTGTGTTTCTTCCCAGGATCCCCAGAACGATTGACTAAGATGTGTCCTAAAGTGATACTTTTCTGAAACGAACAACGAAGTGACATTCAGGATCCTTTGACTGAATCAATCCATCGCTTCAAACCCGCTTCATTAATGAAGTACTCTTCTCCGAATTCACTCTGTTTTCGCTGCGCGGTGCATGATCACTGCGCAATCAAAGTGAGTGAAACGCATGAGGAAAGCAGACATTCGTATGGCCTGATCTGCTCCCGTGACGTCAGCAGGTCGGGACGGCGGGAGTGACGTTCGACTTTCCTGGTTCGAGTTGGGGTTTTGTAGAAGTTGACCACATAAGAAGCCCAGATAAGAGGTCATCTTGTTTGTTGCACAACATGGCGCTGCTCAAAACGTGAGATTTATCGAGGCTATCTCACTGCTCCTTCAGAGCAAAACGGAAACTATTCCTGCAGTTTCTTGGTTCTGATTGCCATCAAATACCGACACAACACGCAGGACAGAGCGCAGCAGCAGTGACGTCATGAGTGTCTATTCGACATATCGTTTATATCATATTAACGAAGGATGTTGTACTTACGATACATGGGGTGCCATCATCTTCTAAGCCGTAGTTTCTTATGGACCATGCACATCGGTAATGGCAGTGCAGCGCCCGACCGCTGAAAAACTATGCAATAAAAGAAAACATGCCTAACAATTTATTCTCTCTTCTTGTGCATTGGTAACAGTGCTATAGAACACGATGACATCTTTCAATCACCCCGGTGGACTGGGGCCAATTACATGGTCAATTACGGCCTATTTTGCGCCACAATTCGGCGGCGACGTTTTGCTGTTACGCAGCCCGTGTGGGATGCAATAGATCATGACAAACTGAGGGGATTTATGCGTAAGTTAATGTACTCCACGTACCCATCTTGCGATAAATGCCGGTTCGCATGTTATTCCATGGGCGCCTGTTCCTGAAAGCAAGAACACAACGAGTTAGTAGGATAACGGCTAAGGGAAGATTGCCCTGTGCTGAGAATTGCCCTGTTCTGAGATTACAAGACAGTAGAGTACAGATACTGTTGGCAGTGGAGTAGCCCGTCCTGCCAGCGTCGGGACTAATGCTTCCTCGTTTTCTGTATAATCTTAACAACACATTTCTGAGCATAAATAAGGAGAGAAGGTGCATAAACGATGCAAACATGAGGTCAATTACATTCGTGCTTGATAATCTCCGTTACCATATCCGCTATTCCTGGTGTTGGCACGCTCCAAACGTCACACGGCAGCACGTGAAAACCGTTATAGTTGGCCCTGTTTTCAAATAAGCAACACATGGTCCTCCCGCGAGAGCTATTGGCGAAGCGACGGCGAGGTGATGAACTTAAAGCGCGTTCGGGAAAAGGACAAGTGTAATATCTCGGACCAGGTTCTCGCACAAATGAAAAAGTGAAATGTGTTGGTGGCGTGTTTTACTAGGAGTAGTACTTGTGCATCGGAGCACGTTCACCGTACATGTCCCGAAAACACAATGGGTACTAAACCACTCTAGTCCTTTAAAGGGAGACTTCGCAACCAATTGAATTTCAAACTTGTGGTATCCCCGTAGTCATTTACACGAACAGAACGCAGTTGTGAAATATCCAGAGTTGTACACGTTACTCGAAAAAAGTAATTGATTAGGATTACTGTTACTACTGCGCGAAAAATAATTCTTTACCGTTACAAATTATTTCATCCAAAATGTAATACCGATAAAAAATGTAAGGCGTTACTTTTCCCGTTACATTTAAATTGTGGGGCATAGCAAAGCCAACATGCCTGCAGTGAATGCAACCATGCAGCTCTTGTTGCAAATTCTAATATAACTCACCAACATACATGATAAGTGAAATACATTTGAAAGCAACATACAAAACACATATACCCCAAGCAGCACAATGTACTGAAAGTCGAGTGCAATAGGGGTGGACGGTATGTGTCTTATATATGTTCCTTAATTCCAAGAGTCTGTTCAAGGTCTTCCACCTACTCGTCCACCCCTATTGCACTCGACTTTCAGTACATTGTGCTGCCTGGGACGCGTTTATTACAGATTTATATACACTTTTAAAAAACATCGAATCATCGGCTTCGCTTTGTTACTATTGTTATGTTCAGCCCGCACAATTTATCAATACAGTCACCTATTTTACTGTTGCTCCAGTAGGTCGCGGTTGCAAGATATTATCATGGAACAAGTGTGGACTAGATACGACCGTCAGAGTGGCCTCTGCGTCATTCCTTTAGTCGAACTCGTGGTGGAACAGAACAGATTGGCTTGCTGAAACGGGTTGCCATTGTTGACAGAAGGTTAAAAAAGTAATCCACTACTCAGTAATTGATTACCGAAAATTGTAATCAGATTACTTGGAAAATTACTTGCTCACAAAGTTAATTCATTACGTTAAAAAATACTGAAAGAAGTAATTGATGACTAGTAACCCAGTTACTAGTAACGCGTTACGTACAACTCTGGAAATGTCCCAGTTGAAAACGAAGGGGCAATCATAAAAGCCACTTTTGAAATTTGAAAAAGTCTGGGTGCGACCACCGAGCGTCGATGGAAGCCCATTCCTGCGATGTGTCCTGACTCTCAGGGAAGCAGTGTCTGAGTATTCTGATCCCGAATCTTCGTCCATGGTTTTGTGTAGGCAAGGTAACAGAGCGGCTGGTGCGACCGGCGTTATAAGCTACTTGTCCACTCCATGCAGAGTGACGTCAACGCGGTGGCCTTGGGACGGAAAAACTTCTGCTACCTCCTTTCCACGTTCCTTTTTCTGTTTGATTGCTTTTTTTGCTCAAGGCATAATTCGTCACATGGGGATGAAACACCGTTGATGATAGGTATATAGTTATGCACCGACTACGATGTGCAGCAATTTCTTCTCCGATCGTTCCGAAGTCTCCCTTTAATGTGTCTGACGTCACAATCCTGAGCCTGGATGTGACAGCTTCCCTTATAATAGCGTCTTCCCTGCCTACCTCCGGCCCACAAAAAGCTGCTAGAAATTTTAAGGTGGGGAATAAAAACGAATTGTCGAGCAGGATTGTATTTTCCATGGACCGCACCACATGAGACATAAGCATAAAAGGTATAAGTGTCAGCCGCGAGCCGATATGCTACAGAAGTGGTTATCGTGACGGTCTGAATCATGGAATAATTGGCGAATTAGCTAAACCGGACGTTTAGGAAATATCTGGCGAGACGCTAATTTTGCGATGCATGTTCCATGCTACTGTACGAGTCGCAATGCCGGAACTCCTGAGACATCGCCAGGATATCGGGGCTTGCCGGTGCTTTTGTGATGAATTAGACATTTCTTGATGAACTTGACGTTGACGACTATAAGCACACATTAACAAGTCGCGGACCAGGGGGAAGGATGAAATGATGTCAGAATGGGTGTGGGGTCGATGTGGGCTAGTGTAAATGTTGCTGAAGTGTCCTAAATGTGTGCCAAGATAGTGTTACAATAAATTGCACTCAGGGTGTCACTTCGACTTAGTGAAACTGTATCACTGCAAAATACAATTTTATATACTTTTCAGCCACTCTCAAGCATATTTTACGGAGCTCTAAATTCGCGGTAAAGTGACGACGCGAAATTTGAGAAGCTCAGGTCATCGCAAAAATTACTACTTTGACAGCACCAAGTGTAAACCGACGATACGGCTGTATAGTTTTCAATTCTTTACGAATGCGGACCAAGTGCTGATAACATTGAGCCCGATCTTCAACTTGTCGTTATCCCATAACGCGCACTAAGTGCACCACTTCGCCCGTGGTGGTGGTGGTAGCGATGGCGAAAGGACTCGCCCATGACTCGCCACGAGCTCTTGCGCGAGCCTACCAAAGCGGCTTTGGAGCGCGCGAACTTTAAATATTTATTTCTTTCTATTTTTCTGGTGCCCTCGAACGGTCAGAGGGCCTCCCTAATGGTGCACAATACAAGCAGTCAATACAAAGAAATGAATTAAAACACCATAATTACATAAAATAAAACAAAAACATAAATACTACGACAAAGACAAAACTATGTAGATGGCGAGCCAACAACTGGCTTAGCTTTGAACCCATCATGAAGGAGGCATCGAAGTTGGCGTACGACCCGAAATAGGTGAACACTGAACAGATCAAAAACCCCGGAATGGGAGTTACATACAATCTGAAGCCTCAAAGAAGGCGATTTCTCGTAACTGTTACCACATACATAAAATGTTCCGTGGGTTCTAGTGTTGCAATGTGGAACATAGAAATTGAGCCTTGATACGATCGCAGCTGAATCGAATTGGTTATGGAAACATTTGTAAAAAAACAGCAGGTCACGATAGGTTCTCCTTGTGGACAAAAGAGGAATAGAATAACAAGCACAAAAATTGGGGAAACGGTAGTTCAGAGTTCTCAAAAATTTGCGTTGCACGCTCTCAAATTTTTCCGAATTAGTCTTACAAGCAACAGATGCGAACTCCAGAATAGGAATTAAAGCAATTTGTACAGGATAAGCGAACAAGACGGATTTTTAAAATTCCTAGACAATCTCATAATACCTCCCAAAACCGAGTGGGCTTTTTTGACGATGGATGCGACATGAAGGTTAAATGTAAGTCTACTATGTAGAATCACACCAAGATCACGGGCTGAAAACACACGAGGTAGCGCTACTCCATCAATATAGTAAGTGAACAGCAAGGGAGACGTCTTTTTTGTGAAAGCTAACACCTTGGTTTTAAGCAAGTTCAGTGCTAGGCCGTTATCTTCGATAATGCTTGCTAACGATAATGCTTGCTATGACGGAGTTCTAGATCGAACCAACCAACTTCAACCAACAGTTAAGAATCTCCATCACACAATCACACAACGCTCTGATTGTTCAGTTTAGCACCGATCTGCTAAAGACTAATTCGAATAATTTGTCTGAATGATTTGAATGTGAATTTGTGATTTGAATTTGTCTATTCATATTCGCGGAAGCCGTCTGAAAATTGACATCTACAAAACTAAGGAAGTTTTATCTTCCCCCCACAGGAGAAATTGCCGCCACATACCAGTAATTATCGAAGTGCGGACGACAGACATACTCAATGCGCTTTTATTTACATTAATAGGCGCTCATTTTTGCGAAAACATGACACATCCATGTAAATGACCTCGTGTCGGTACATGGCGATGCACGATGCCCTGCTTTCCTACCCATAGGAACGAAGCACACACACACACACACATACATTGGATGGTAATGGGCTGGGCGATTCACCGCCGCTGAGGCGGTACACTGCCCTATTTCGCGTTGGGGGAGGATGAAGGGATGATGATGGGGCTTTCAAAGAGCCGTCGCCAGACCGGTGGAGCACAAGTACTCCGCCAGAAGACGAAGGCCCTGCGACTGGTGGGCAGCGTTCGACCACGGACCGAGGATCTTCGCTAGGTTGAACGGCCGCTTGTCGATGCGTTGCATAGAGAGTTCCATTAGGGCACGCTCGTGGTGGTATTGCCCGCAAGCCAGGATGACGTGGCTGAGGTCGCCGTGCACTCCACAAGTGGGGCAGAGGGAAGACGAGGTGGAGCCGAGACGATGTTGAAAGGCAGGTGTAAAGGCAACGTTGAGCCTCATGCGGTGGAAGAGAGCAGTTAATGGGCGCGGTAGTCGCGGAGGAAGGACGAGAGAAAGCGTGGGGTCTACATCAGAGAGAAGGGAGTGAGCTATGTCGTGTTCCCACTGAGCCTGCATCTTGGGACCGGTGAGAGTCAAGAGGAGGTGTTTTCGGTCGCCCGACGACATCATGATCGGGGAAAAAGCTGCGTGCTGATGGGCGTTCAATGCGGCTCTGTCTGCTTCTTCGTTGCCGCTGATACCGACATGTCCGGGGATCCACTGCAATATTACAGTGTGCCCTACAATGGTCGCCTTCTTATAAGCTTGCAGGATGTCAAAGACAACAGGACCGAGGAGTCCACGTATCCCCAAGTTGGCCACACACTGGAGCGCGGGTCTTGAGTCTGTAAAGACGACCCAGGACTGAGCTGGACTGGCGGATATTTTTTGCATAGCAAATAGGATGGCGTAAAGCTCGGCACACGTAGACGATGTTCTGTGAGAAAGATGGTGACCACAGGAGACTGACTGGGATGGAATGACAAATGCCGAGGATGATCCACCCCGAGTAGATGACCCGTCAGTGAAAACTGACGTTGACGCCGCGTAGTTGTCGTTCATCATGCCCAGGGTAAGCTGCTTGGCGACACACGGGGCTGTATCCCTTTTCCTTCCATGCAGGCCAGGAACAGTTAGGTAGGTGACTGGGCTTGACAGAGACCATGGAGGGGCACTGGAAGCCACTGTCTTCACTACGAAACGCGGGACGCTAGGCTTCAACTGAGTCATCACCGAGCGGACCTTGCAGTGCTTGCGCCTCAAGATCTTCGAAACGAGCGGGTGCCGCCGATGATGGGATAAAAGGCGGAGAAAAAGTCGGCAGGTCTCACCGTAGCGAAGAACTTCCAGCGGGGAGTCCCTCGCTTCGGCAATAACTGCTCGGGTCTCTGCTGCTCGGGGGACGCCGAGGCACACACGGAGGCTTCGCGCCAGGAGGCACTGCAGCTTATGATCAGAAGATGTCGGCAGGCCATTAAGCACCGGCAAACTATACGCGAGGGACCCTCGAACCAAAGCCCTGTGGACGGCCAACAGAGAGCTCGTGTCACTGCCCCATCTCATGCCTGCCAAGCGACGGATCACTGCAATCCAACGGTGGATCTTGATCTCCAAGCTTGCAATATGCCTCCGCCAGGAGAGCCTAGCATCAACAGTGAGACCGAGGAATGGTGAGACACGTGCTTCAACGGTATGCCTGCCACGGAAAGCTGGAAGGGCCTCATGTTCCGCCTTGTAAAAGGAATTACTACTGTCTTTTCCGTCGATATGTCTAAGCCCGCCAGGGACAGGTACTGCTGGATAGCATCGAGAGCGAGTTGGAGGCGTCGCTGGAGGGCAGGACGGGATTTACCGGTGGTCCAGATACAAATGTCATCGGCATAGATGGAGATAGCCACTTTCCTACCGACGCAACCTCGAAGGCCAGCCATAACAATGTTGAATAAGATGGGGCTCAGAACACTCCCCTGGGGCACCCCATGGGTCAGCTTGACAAAGTCTGTATCCCCCTGGCTTGTGCGGACGAACAGTTCCCGTCCATGAAGGAAATCCGTAAGCCATGAGAGAGCTCTGAAAGGCAGGGCGGCATCAACAAGGCCATGGAGGACAGAAGCGTGGCTGACAGTATCGTACGCCCGCCTAACATCGAGGAAGGCAGCCAGCACAGTCTTCTTGCGCACCTTTGCGTCTTCCACAGAAGTGATTAGATCGAGTACCGAGTCTATTGCTGCTCTGCGCCGTCGAAAGCCTGACATTTCTTCCGGGAAGACGCGGCGATGTTCGAGCCACCACTCCAGTCTAGCGAGTACCATGCGCTCCATCAACTTCCCAAGGCAGCTAGTCAGGCTCACTGGTCGAAAGGAGGAGAGCTGCGATGGTGGTTTGCCTGGCTTCAATAGCGGAATAACACGTGCGCGCTTCCAACTGTCGGGTACTTTCCCTGACCTCCATGATCTATTAAATACCTCCAGCAGATACTTCCCACATTTCTGATCAAGGTTGCGGAGAGCCCTATAGGTGACATTATCCGGCCCAGGAGAGGACCGAACACGAGACAGCAGCATCGCGCTTCGGAACTCGGCCAGTGAGAAATCCATATCCATGTCCGGATCAGTGACTATGGGCGCAGCTTGAATCCGTTCGACTAACGTAGTCACGTGGGAAGAAAACCATGTTGAACTTGCAGCCTTCGAAGGAGCGGCAATGGTGTTGCAGAAGGCCTGAGCCACCTCTGCTTCGGACTTTGAGGAGGACAGCGCAAGCGCACCTAAAGGATGCTGGTTCGTGGGAGGTTCGCTTAAACTTCTTGCCACTCGCCAGATCTTCGCAGGGCTGTCAAAAGACGACAACGATCCGCAGAACTGCCTCCAGCGCTTACGATCAATCGCAGCCAGCTCCTTAGTGACTGCCTTGCACGCGCGGCGGGCTTCTTGGATGTCTTTGAGCAACCCAGTCCGACGAGCAGTGCGCTCGGCGCGTCGACGGTATGCCCGCAGCTGCTCAACCCTAGGGTTTGAGCCGAGATGTCCAGGAACGACTTTAACATACTTGCTTGATGAACGAAGGGCCTCCTCGATGCATCCTGCCATCTCGTCTGCTGAGAGGTCAGGTCGGGTGCTGGTGGAACACAAGGCGCGAAACGCTGACCAATCCGTTATCGTTACAGCTTTACGCCGTTCTTTCTGAAGAAATTTTTTAAAACCAATGAAAATGGGAAGATGGTCACTTCCCCGACCGTCCAGGCCAACCGCCCACGACAGGTACCTGGAGACATCCTTGGAGCACAGAGAGAGGTCTAGAGAGTCCGACCGAAAACAGCGGCCGAGGAACGTAGATGACCCATCATTGAGAAGATGCAGTCGCAGATCCTCTATAACGTCCGCCCAGATTTTGCCGCGGGTGTCAACCTTTCTGCTACCCCACAAGGGATGGTGTGCGTTGGCATCCCCAACAACAACAAACGGGGCTGGGAGACAGGCAAATATATCCCTAATACTGCGAGCTGTCACAGTAACCGACGGGGGAATGTACAGACTCACAACAGTCAATACGGTACGGCCCATGCGTACTTTACACTCAATGGAGTCAAATGGGTCACGTCGAGAGCGAATTAGTGTCGAGGTCAGGAACGAAGCAAGATATTTATTGTTCTGTGTTTTACGCACAGTTAAGTTATTGCCTAAACCACAACCTAGCTGAAGGATTGTAAGGGACTTACCAAGCGCAATGCAAGCTGCGAGCACGATAAGTGTCTTGAGACTGGTATTCATCTTGATCAACGGCGGTACAAGGACAGAATGACCTCGGTATTCACAGTACCTGTTGTCCGCGGCGACGCCCCGACTCTTATATCACATATCACCCCACCAGTTCTTTCAGACAGGGCTTATCAGGCACTGTCCCATCTCGCTCTCCAAAAGAGAATGGCTTCTCCTAGGGTTGATGTGTAACAATGGAATAATTGATCACATGTTCAGATAAGCCTGTTGGATTAGCATCATGTGTCATGATGTACTCAATATAACTTTTGCCTCCTGCCGTTAACACACCAAATCGTAAACGTTGTTTCCTACTCAATTTGCGATAAGGTGATTCCGGGTTCGAGTGTGATGATTTGCTAAAATGACCGCGAGTGTGATTCACGATGTCCTTGTGACGATGGGACTTGTCAGACAAAGTGAGTGGGATGGCAAAAAAAGAAAGAAAGAAAGATACCCAAGCAGCACAACGTTATGAAAGTTCAATATATATTGGTGTGGTGCTTCATTTCGCAGAGATACCCATGAAGACGAACAATCTTGACCTACCCGGTAACCCCTATGCACTCGCGCGTTCAGTACATTGCGCTGTTTGGGAAAACGTATCTAAACTTTTGTGCCATCAGATGCTTACAGAAGATTATTACAGCGTCGTGTTCATAACGGCGTGTCCCATAGACGACCCTCTGTTTACAAATGTGTTTGTGTTACAAATATTTTACTGTGGTGGGCAAGAAGCGGGGAAAACGCGTCGGCTGATCAAGCTGATAGTGCCCACGAGCATGCGTTGCGCGGCGACGTTACGTAATCAAAGACGTAGGGGCGCAGGTCGCCAATTGTGTGTGGGGGGGGGGGGATCTATTTATTTTCACAGGAAGGGTCAGCCAGAATGGACGGCTTGCTATTCCTTATTAAAAGATTCGTTAGTGCGTAGTCCTGCGGTAGTTAAAAGTTAGGCGATGGGGGGGTCAGAGGTCTTCCGCTGTCCCACACACGATGTCACAGGCTGCTGAGGAGACCGGTATCTTGTGACCGTTTATTGTGAAAAAGTTCGTTTAAGTATTTTTGTTGTTGAAATTTCGAATACAAAGCTTCCCCTGAATACATCGACGTCTCCACGGGACATTCTACATTTATGTTCTTACTCCCAGATAAAGTTATTGAACGGGCGTTTCCTCAAGGCCTGCTTTAGGTGTCTAATAAAAGTTCCCAAACAAGAAAATCGGACTGGAGTTTGTCAGTTCTCAAGTGGCATTGGTATTACTGTCACTTGAGACAACCCATAAGCAGAGCAGCCATTATGCAGGCTGTCCCACATGCAGAAATGCTTTTCGTTCTTTTAAGTCGGTGCCTGCACGGCAAAAAGCAAAAAACAAAACAAAAATAATTATATATATATATATAGTTAAAATAAATGGGAGACAAAAGGCGAAAGTAGGGGAAGTAACAAAAAAGGGGGTTTATGAAAACTTAAAAGTTATAAAAGTTAGGGAGGATGTCTACGTTACGGCGGAAGCTCCGCCTCCTCCCTAACTTTTATAACTTTTAAGTTTTAATAAACCCCTTTTTTGTTACTTCCCCTACTTTCGTCTTCTGTCTCCCATTTATGATGAACATCCGTGAAACTAAAGAACATTGATAAGACGCGTACCGTCCCCCCTATTGCACTTGACTTTCAGTACATTGTGCTGCTTGGGTAAGCAACATTGATAAGACACGTACCGTCCACCCCTATTGCACTTGATTTTTAGTACGATGTGCTGCTTGGGTTCGCGCTGTTCCCTGAGCCGCTGGTAAGGAAAGCCTGACTGCAGGATGATAATAGATATATTGGTGATTGAGTATCCTGGTTTACTGAAATGGCGCGACACTTGCAGATTAGGTTTCTTCGCGACGTCAGATTTGTGGTTATTGAATCGCGTTCTAAATGACGTAGCTGTCTGTCCGATATATTGGGCGTTGCATTCATTGCATTGAAGAAGATAGACAACATTGGAAGAATTACAGTTAAAGTCGCCATCAATGTTGACCCGATAATTAGAATTGCTGCTTTCTGCAGAGTTAGCGGCTTGCATTGATTTACAAATTTGGCATCTACTTGCATTACAAGGGCGGCAACCAATGTTATTTTCTGGGAGTTTGTTAATTTTGGCATTTACTATTACTAGTCTGTCTTGGATGTTCCGCGCCTGGCGATAACTTACGCGCGGTGGCTGTGAGAATATTTCCTTCATCCGATCAGATTGTGAAAGATTTGTGTATTGGCGGTTGAGTATCCGGCTAATGTTAGGAACGCTGCCACTGAATGTGACAGTGAGATTTACTGCAGAATTTCCATTGGCTCGAGGAGATCTTTGGAGAAATTGTTTGCAATCAGTGGATCTTGCTCTGGCTATAGCGTCTTTCACAAGTTTGTCCGGGTATTCACGAGCAATGAAGGGTTGTTCTAGTCGTTTGAGATGGTTGTCTAGTTCGGCATCGTTAGTGCATATTCGG
The DNA here is from genome assembly GCF_037126465.1 of Ornithodoros turicata. Lineage (NCBI taxonomy): Eukaryota > Metazoa > Arthropoda > Arachnida > Ixodida > Argasidae > Ornithodoros > Ornithodoros turicata. The sequence goes on along the minus strand of NC_088203.1, from coordinate 23,600,808 downwards.
CGGTAGCGCAGTGCCTGACTATAAGGCATGGCTAACTTAGTATGCCCTAGATGGCAACCCATCCAAGGCATACTAAGTTAGCCATACCTTATAGTCAGGCATTGCGGAAGAAAAATCAATTAATAAAATTCTGGTCAGTCTTACGTGACACACCCTTATATACAGGGTATTTCACCTAAAGTTATAAAAATTCTAACTGCCGACGTACTCGCCGGAGGATTGTGGGGCTTTCGACAATTACCTTCTGGGAACTTTACCGCCATTTAGGAAGGCTTTGGACAATTTTTAATTGAGGGAAATTTATTTTTCAATTGAACTTTGCAAATTGCAAAGCGAACCTGACTTTATTTACAGAAATATGAAGTCCTCCACGGATAACTACAGACCCAACAATAACTATGCACAGTATCACAAAAGAAACAGTTTTAAAAAATTAGTAAAAATTCGGCATTAGCCCCGCCTGCATGAATGTCGCAAAGAAGAGCACTCGGAAGTTGCGGGGAGAGGAGGAAGTGTTCCCGCCTCTTGTTTTTACCTTTTTTTCCCCCGGCTTTGACCTTGATGCTGGTGACAACCGACTTATCACAAAGAAAACACAACTACCGTCTTATCACAAAGAAGGCAAAACAAATGAAGGCGGGGGCACTTCCTCCTCTAGACGCACATTTCGCCCGCGCTCCTTTCAGAAAATCAAGCAGTTGTCAAAATTGTCCAAAGCCTTCCTCAATGATGGCAAAAGTTTCCAGAAGGTGATTCCCTTTTATCTTTCCTTTTCCTTTTTTTCTGCCCCCCCCCCCCCAGAAGGTGATTGCTGAAAGTCCCACAATCCTCCGGCGAGTACGTCGCCAGTTACAATTTTTTATCGCTTTAGGTGAAACACCCTGTATAGTGTGCTACATCTTGTTTACATAAATCAGTCCACCAGTTGCAAACGTAATGTGAAAAATTATGCATGGATAGACAGCATAGTTCACTTGAGGCACTCCTGCGTATAGCTATGCGAGCTCCTGGGGAAAATAATATTCTGTTTCACTCGCGTGCATTGCAAAAAAAATATATAGATTAAAACTCGTCAGTTGCTCAGTTTGTGCCCATTGAAGTGTGAGGAATTCAAACTCGTTTCGAATAGAAGAGGTTCTAAAACTCATTTCAATTCACATCTGTATTCAATATTCTCCAACTTGCTCTATACCTCGAATATGTCTTCCTTTCATCTATGCATAGAGCAGCATTACCCGCACAACATGCTCACATTAATTCAATTGCGGCAATGATGATGATGGTTGGATGCTAAACCAATTGCTCCAATTCGTTGCTCTTCTGTGAAGGAGATCTTCACTGCACGACACGTCGGTTCACATCAGTCCAGTTGGATATTATTGTTTCTCATTGGCACCCAATGGGCCAATTACTTGAATGGGTCCTGATTTCCTGGGGGTCTTCTACACCACAACACTTGTTAGAGCACTGAAGCATGAAGCCAGCTTTCCCTCAACACCTTACATTACTTCAATGAGAAGGATCTGCGTTATCCACATGAAACGAATCGGGTGCCTGAGTTCTCATTGAAAGTTATTGTTTCTCATTGGACAAATTAACTTCTGATTTCCTAGGAGACTCCTTCACCACAACACCTGTTGGAGCGCTCAAACTTAAAGTCAGCTTTCCCACAACACCAGTAATTACTTAAATGAGAAATACCTGCTTTATTCACATTAAACGAATTGGGTGCATCCATTCTCATTGAAACCCATTGAAAGTGATGAGGGCGCTGAATGAGATCGAGCCTTCTTTTTACCAGCAGGGTCACAGAGAACGAATCATCGGAGTGAATCGTGAGAACCGATTCTCGCAAAAGAAGAAGAAGAACGCACATTCCCCCACGTCGTCCGTTGTGACATTGCTCACCTCTGTGAGGCCGACAACGGCGATCTCTTTACCGCCACCGCCACCACCAGGGGGAGCTGTTCATGATTGGCCGAGAGCCCGGTTCCGGTTGAGTCGGAGAACCGAACTGAATCGGAGGAGCAAAGAGCCAGAGAGAACCATTCATTCACGAACTCAATCGAAGAATCGGAAGAATCGGTGAACCGTTCGCTCCCAAACAGAGCAACAGCTCGAGGGTTCTCATCTCCTTCCTGCGAGAACCCATTCGTTCTCCCGTTTACTGGTTCACTGGTTGTTCAGTTCTCGACCCTTCTTGTTAAGAAATCTTAACGATTGTTCCCTTCAGCGCGTTGAAGTTGAGCTTTTTGGCGGGCGTCGTATGCGTGGAAGTCTTAAAGGGACTGTAAAGTGAAAAATAACCACCATATTTTCGCCCACTATCGTGCACAACAACATTGTTTGATAACACACAGAAAACATTACTTCTTAATTCGGCTCCCAGAAAATAACATTGGTTGCCGCCCTTGTAACGCAAGTAGATGCCAAATTTGTAAATCAATGCAAGCCGCTAACTCTGCAGAAAGCAGCAATTCTAATTATCGGGTCAACATTGATGGCGACTTTAACTGTAATTCTTCCAATGTTGTCTATCTTCTTCAATGCAATGAATGCAACGCCCAATATATCGGACAGACAGCTACGTCATTTAGAACGCGATTCAATAACCACAAATCTGACGTCGCGAAGAAACCTAATCTGCAAGTGTCGCGCCATTTCAGTAAACCAGGATACTCAATCACCAATATATCTATTATCATCCTGCAGTCAGGCTTTCCTTACCAGCGGCTCAGGGAACAGCGCGAACCCAAGCAGCACATCGTACTAAAAATCAAGTGCAATAGGGGGGACGGTACGCGTCTTATCAATGTTCTTTAGTTTCACGGATGTTCAAGGCCTTCCACCTACCGTCCTCCCATACTGCACTCGACTTTCAGTACATTGTGCTCCTTGGGTAGTTTCAAGAGTCTGTTCAAGGTCTTCCACCTACCAGTCCACCCCTATTGCACTCAACTTTCAGTACATTGTGCTGCCTGGGAATCTTATCTCATTCATACATTCCAGTGTCAGATAAACGAAGATCCATGAATCCTTTCTACTATTCGCAACCTGCATTCTTATAAATATTTTGCAGTGTGCCGGAACATGGACGGTGCTGCCAACGAACGGCGAAAAAGAGCAACTTGGGTTTCGGGTCTAGGGCTCCCAGGGATTGGTCAACCCTTACTACGTGAGAGTTAATTTTGTAGAGAACGAAGTTGACGCACATTATCTTGCAGCTAAATGCAATTTTTAAAATGACGCTCACTTCCATAGTTTCTACATTAATAAAGCATTCAGCTACTTCGCCGCTACGAGCTACGATCCGCCGCGCAATCTGCAAGGCCGTCTGTGTTATCGCGTTTATTGTGGTTTATTGTCTACGTCGTGGGTGGTCATGCTGGTCGCGCGAAGCAGGAAATGGAAGTGAATGACATGTCCGTGGCTGCTGTGTCATGTATTCGAGAGACCTACATGTGCCTGGCATAGTTTTGGTGTTCGGGGATGCAAAAATCATCTTCGTTCATCTTCGACGACGGGTGTTTCCTACCACAAGATTCCACAGGAGAGTGCGCGAAAACGAATGTGGTTCGAAGCACTCTGCTATTAGATACAGCAGTCGTGTCGTGTGTGCTGAGCTCATTTTGCTGCCGATGACTAGGAAGATGACGTAGAAGGCGAATTGCGAAGACGTCCGAAGCAAACTGCCATTCAGTAACCACTCATTTTGCTTCACCGAGGTGACTAGTTCAACACAGCCTCTTAGGTATATCTACAGGTGTCACACATGTATAAATTATAATATAGCTATTCCATTTAACTTGTGTTATCCTACTTGTCCCGGACTGAACATTGTCAACATAAACAAATTTGATTTTAGGAGATTTCCAGTGTTGAAGTGGCGCCAGACTGCTTTGTGTGTGTGTGATCCAGGCACTCAAGTTGACATGAAAGGAATAGCTGAAAGCAGGTATGCAAAGTCCAAAGATGGAAGCACTAGATCTGTTACGTGTTGCAGACTTTGTGACATTTTTGGACTCTTTGGACAGGTGCAGAACATTAGTATGACGTCAACAGCAGGAGAAGAAACCGATCAGAACTACTAGCTTCTTTGAATGGTAGAGGACTACTTCCTGTTGAGGTATAGTTATGACTAAGGAACGCTAATTAATTTTCTAGAGATGCATCCTCTGCACACTTGAATGCCCAATGAAACAGCGAAAGTTCATTGTCTCTGAAGCACCCCATACTGGAATTGTTCAAAGCGTGTCACAGCTGCAGCGAGCCATGCAAGGCTACATCATATTGGTCCTAAATTTGCAGAGTTCCCGTAGCTGGAACAAAACGGTCATTTCTCTTTATTGCTCTCCCACTCCTACCCTCTCAGAGATTAATGTGGTTCTGCGTTGCATGGGCACCGCCTTTTTCTATTATGCTTTCGGTTTCTTGTTCTGTTGAATAAATCTTCAATTGAGAGTTTGCAGCCATCACGCTGTCTACTGTGTTCGCCCCTCATCTATATTGATGTCCTATAACGCTATAGCACATCAACATGCCGACAACCTACCAACAACAACCAAACAACCTTGCCTAGTCCTAGTTTTGGATGGAAACTACACGATGTGGTAGCTTCCACATATATAAAATTTTAGTCGACCGAGAGTTGCTGTACAACCTTCTGTGTACATTTATTTTGTCTCACTGAGTACAAAACAGACTGCACTTCGGAACGGATCACACTTGGCCTGTGGCAGCAAAATGTGTTGCTAAACGACGACTAAATCACCTGCTTCTTTTTCTGCAGGGTAGTATTATCCCTTCCACTATTTATACTTGTTAAATCTCGTCTGCTGCCCAGGCCGAGTGATTAGCGGAGTGATAAGCTTGTAGTGTACCTCTCTGTCACCATGAACAAACAAGACTTCTTAAGGGCATTGAGTGATATGAAGGAAGAGCTCAAAAAGGACTTGAAAGAGAGTCGAGAGGCGCTTGAAAGAGGCATACGCACAGAAATTCGTGAGCTGAAGTCGCAACTCACTTATCTAAATGCGAAAATCGTAGCAATCGATGACGGCTTTCGGTCACTAGAAATTAGCTACGACAAACTGAAAGTGGATAATGTTAAACTAAATCATCAATGTGACGTGCTACGTGACACGGTCAAAGAACTTGACAAGCGGACGGTGGAACTTGAACAATACTCGCGGAGATGTAATCTCGAAATTAAAGGAATTCCTTACGATAGAGAAGAGAACCTGTGCGCTGTTATTGAAAAGATTGCTGAAAAACTCTGCATTGACATGCCTACAAGTACAATTAATGCGTGACACCGAATACCTCTGGCCAGACGTGAAACTTCCAGTTTGGGACACATTATTGTTCAATTTAAAGAAAAGAAAATACGTGATGAGTTTCTCGATAAGTCAAGATAAGCACGTCTGACGTGTTCAGACATTGGTCTAAAACCTTCCGCTCCAATATATGTAAACGAACATTTGTGCCCCAAACTTAAGAAATTGTTGGGCGAAGTTATCGCTAAAAAGAAATCACACTGGTGGAAATATGCCTGGGTAAAGAACGGCAAGATACATGTACGTAAACAGGAAAAGGCAGAAAAAATGCGGGTTGATTGTACGGATGATCTTTGTAAAATTTTTGGTTGAGTATGAAAGATAAAAGTCACTGAAAAGGTTAGCCAGCTGTAGGACTCGAACCCACATCTTCTGGATTGCCGGTCCAGGGCTCTACCAATTGAGCTAAGCTAACACACCTTCTCAGCGACTTCCAGGGTGCGTCATCTGAAGGGACAACCAGCAACTCTCTCTCACTCATCCTCCTTTCACTCTTACATTTTTGCTCCCTCATACACACATTCGTACGACGGGATCGACGCAGGCGGCAACTGTTGAACATGAAAGAATTGATGTTCTGAGGCTGGAACAACATAGAAGGGACAAATACATACAAAGCCTCAAATTGCCTTCTTAGGCAAATTGAGGCTTTGTATGTATTTGTCCCTTCTATATTGTTCCAGCCTCAGAACATCAGTTCTTTTTGGTTGAGTGTTTGTAGTTATTTGTATCTTTGTTTCAACCATGACAAATGGTTTGTCTCATGAAAATGAAAACAAATTGAGGTGCATTCATGTAAATACACGATCTGCAACGGGCAAAACAGAATTCCTGGACCACTTCTTTTCTGTGTCTACTAATGATTTTTATGACATTATAATGCTGACTGAGACATGGTACACGGATGAGTCAGAAATGTTTTCCTTGTGTAACTACGAAAAGTTTTATTGAAACCGACGTTTTTAACGCGGAGGTGGCATAGCTATGTTAACATCAACGGAACTATGTTGTGAGATGGCTGACGATTTTACTGGTAATAATGAAAATTATGAAGCACTGACATGTAAAAGTTCGTCACATTATTTTTGCGTCTGTTATCGACCGCCGCATGGCGTAATAGAAAATTTCCTCGGGTTTCTAGAATCCCTTTTGGACTTTGTATCCATAAACCCCTACAAACTTGGTCTCGGTGGCGACTTTAATATAGACTTGCTTGCACCATCTATAAATCAGAGAAATCTTATATTACTACTTGAGTCGTATGGTTTCAACAATCACGTACAAGAACCAACCAGTTACCCATGAAACAGAAACATTATTGGACTTATTTGTCAGAAATTATACTACGGGTCAAGTTCTATGTGATGTCATTGAAAGTGACATTAGTGATCATTTCCCTGTTAGTATTATTATAAATATGACTGAACTCAAAAGGGAGAAGAAAGTCGAAGCGCCTATTTATGTGCCAAGCTCTACTCGAGAAAATAAGGAGGTTTCGTACAGCTTTAGAAAACGCTTGCTGGGATGCTGTGTTATTAGAGAGTGATGTCGATGTGGCATATAACACATTCATATCGATGTTTGTGCACCTTTATCGTGAGTCTTTCCCACGTAGGAAAATTTAGAAACCAAGAGTGTTTAGGAAACCTTGGATGCATAGAGAGCTAATACGCATGATCGATAGCAAGCGTAAAATGTACAAGGATTTTCTAAAGCGTACAGATCTGTCTGACCTTGCAAAATATAAGCAGGCGCGTAATATTGTAAATAAAAAAATAAAGGATGCAAAAATTGACTATTACACAAAAGTGTTTGATGGAAAGGGCTTCCCAAAAGATTTGTGGAGGAAGATTGACAAAGTTCTGCATCCCAAAAACACCGATAAAAAGCCTAGTTTCTTTTTCGGCGGTATATCTTTGTATGAAGCTGCCGAAAAATTCAACGATCACCTTGTATCAGTAGGTACACCGATGTTTGCTGACTACACCTTATTTGAGACTTTCCTAGAACCGTTCTCCGTATGTAGCTCTTTGTTTTTGAAACCAGTAACTGTAAATGAAATCTTCAGTACATTTCTGAAATTAAAGAATAGTAATGCAACGGACAAGGACGGCTTACATATCAGACCGGTGAAATGTGTACTTGATACGGTTGCCCCATTACTAGAGCACATCTATAATCTTTGTTTAAGAAATGGTGTCTTCCCTGTTGATATGCAGATAGCAAAGGTTGCTGTATTGTTTAAGTGAGGTGATCAAAACGATTTAGGAAATTATAGACCTATTTCAGTGCTCCCGCTATTCTCAAAGTGCCTGGAAAAAGTTATCCTTTCGAGACTGTTTGAATTTTTTGAAACGCATAATGTTCTCAATGATTTCCAACATGGTTTTTGTCCCGGGTGTTCAACTGAAAGTGCGTTATTAGAGCAAAAGGAATTGATTATTAAAGGCATAGAAAATAACCTACTAACATTAGGCATACTCACAGACTTTACGAAAGCTTTTGACTGTATAAACCACATGGTATTGATGATAAAACTAGAACGCTAAGGAATTAGAGGGATCCCATTGAAACTAATTAGGTCGTATTTAGCGAGTCGTAAACAGTACGTTTTTATGGACAGCACTATTCAGTCCTCGCTTCGTAATATATCTTATGGAGTACCCCAGGGCAGTATCTTTGGTCCGCTGCTTTATATTGTGTATATGAATGATATAATTAATATAGACATAAACTTCAAATTAATATATTATGCTGATGACACTGCTATGGTTTTAAGCGGAAGTAATACCGAAACAATGTAAGCGAGGCAAATATAATTATTTCTAGATTATCTGCGTGGGCAAAGGCAAATGTTCTTCGCGTTAACCTGTCAAAAACAAAACCTATTATTTTTAGGCCAAAAAATAAGTCAATTAGTGTGACTACTGCGTTGGTTTACGACGATGTAGAAATTGACATAGTGGAGTCAGTAAAGTCACTGGGTGTCATTTTTAGCCATAAACTAACGTGGGACTCACATGTGCAATACATTGAGAGGAAGCTGTCAAAAGTTGCCGGTCTGATAGGCAGGTATAGGTACATATTCCCATTCCGTATAAAATTATTACTTTATAATTCACTTTTCTCGTCTTATATAAACTATTGTTTCTTGGTATGGGGAACGACGACACAAGAAAATATGAGTAGACTATTAATACTTCAAAAAGAGATGGTACGTCTGATTGCAAATGTCGGATACAGTGAGTCCACTGTACATCTTTTTGAGGAATATAATATCCTAAGGGTCCACAACTTGTATGATTTTAAACTCGGCTGTTTATATAAAAATTTGCATAAAGTAAAATGTAATGCTCAGCTGGAATTAAGGGAATTGTCGTATTACACACGTCATTGTGATCCTTGGAAAGCTCCACGAGTAAGAACAAATTATGGAAAACCATCCATAAATTTCCTACTACCTAAATTATTAAATACGCTGAATTCTAAAGCAGTTTCTTTGTCTAATACGTCAATCTGTGAATTTCGCGGCATCATTATGTGTGCCTCGTTGAATGACTATACGTGATGTTCGATGCCCATGTCGAAACATGTGTATCATTGGTGTTTCTTGAGCTCATTTGATTTTTTTTTCTGATCATTGCATGAGTGAATGCACTTATCACTGTAGTTTTGAACTCTGTAAATGTGATGTTGTCGCAGGTAGTGTAAAACGGGGGCCCGGGCTCGTCAAGTTGTATTTTCCAACTTTTTCTCGGTCCTCCTTTCATCACATGATGGAAAATAAAGTGACTGACTGGACTGACTGGACTGACTGGACTGACAGGATTGACTGGATTCACTGGATTGATTGGATTGATTGATATCGGGATACCCTGACTTCTCAAATCTGAATATCTGCTGACGGACGCTCTTCATGACCTCATGACACCAGGAGTTGTCTAACGCCCTTCTTATAGCATTTTTTATGATGCTGTTTTTTATAGTTTTTGGATGGCAAGACTCATACGGCAAAACAGGCTTTTCCGTTCTTTGCTGGTATGTCTAACAAAAATGGGAATCCGACCCTCTAATGTACAAATCCAAAGACTAGTTCCGTCCCGTTATTCCACTCAACCGTGAAACACATGGGTGCTCCGATTTGTCTTATTCTGTCAATGACATCTTGCAAATCTACGTTCCCCTAGACACAGAAAAAATAATCGTCTACATAACGAAAGCCCTTCAAGATCCCTAATTTTTTTTCAACGTTGGCGTTAACAATATTTCTATCAATCTCTGCGAGGACAAGTAAGCTCAAGATTGTTGCAATTCTTGACCCGATACATACTCCCGTTTTTTTGCCTGTATACCTGACCTTTTACCTCCATCATGGTGGACGTCAAGGTAAGCTCCAAGAGTTTTATGAATTGCTCCATACCGAGCCCTGCCCCGTTCTGAAACCTTATTACTCCATGCGCCTCTATCAAAGCCTGCACACATCTAAGAATGGCTTGATTGTCAAGGCTGTGATAAATGTCAACAATGTCCAAAGAAAAAATGTTGATTCCCTCCCTCTTTTCCAAGCATTTTCCAAGCTTTTCCAAGCGCGGAACGCAAATTCTTTTTCACGGGCACGGAAGAGGGAAGCTTCTTTATCAGGAGGCTAGGTTCATTCGAGAGGAAGGGGATAATTGTGTTTGTATGGCATTCATCGATTTCACAAAGAAAATCGAAGAATTTATCAACGCACGAAACAACAAATAGGCAAGCAGATTTGGAAGAACTTGTTTCTGGTGTATAGCGCTCTCTTTTGGTCGGTTTTTGCGGGGTGAGAGGGGCGTCACTGGTTTGCTCGAAAAATAAACTTCACTTGGTTGCAGTTCAGTGCCGGTCCTTGTCCTTTTATCCTCTGTCCTCGTCCTACCCAGCACTGGGGGTTTTGAATTGTTTTTAATCCAATATGAACCAACCAGCCCAAACGCTTGCTCTGCTACTCATACTCTCTTACTCGCTAATTATGTTTCTGAGGTATATGCATATGTAACGGGAACAATTGAAATTGCCCTTCACTGCAATCTGTGTCCAACTTCGCAGATGGCACTGCAGAAACTGCTGCATCCGGAGCACGATCCGGAGTGATTAAACGCCACACTCGGTATGGTTACAGCACTCTAGAACGCAGCTTCCCAAGAATCCAGTACAATTTTGGAGACGTCGCAGAATGAAGGCAGTCTTAGTTGTATTTCATCTCCTGATATGTAAGCCCTTCCAAATATGCTTACGTCATTAGGTTAAGTTTGAACGTACCTTAAGCAAGTTAGCGTAGATTTATCTGCTACATGTGCGTATCTGATCCGCTACCCAATCAAAGACGACTAATGCTCTATTTCGATATATATATATATATATATATATTTCGAGCGATATGACATATATAGTATATTACATAAAGTGTATCAGCTGACCTCTTAGTTCTAAGATGAAGCATCGTATTGCAAACTTAGTTTTCTGTTGGTAAGTTTTGCGTTCGTATCAGTTCAAATTTTGACATCCACCTTTAAGAATAATTCGAAATCGCGAAATTGCTCCACTTCGGGTCTGCTCGCAACATGAAGGCCGCTACAGTCTAAGGACAGAAATTCACCACATTGATTGATTGATTGCGATATAAAAAATATCGAGATGTGAGACTTGGCACAGTTGGGTCAGGCTACTCGAGTACTTGTGAAGAGAAAAAGAGTAGAAAAAGCACCACGACAACACGCTCCTGGTCTATGGACGTTCATGTTTATTCCCTCGGTGGCGCCGGTATGACGGAGGCGCAGAGCGGGTATAATGTCACGGAGCTGGCACGAAGGCATATTAAAATTTGTTCAGATCCGCCTGCTATGTGTTTGGATGTCGCTCACATCCAAGGGAGCTCGCTTCGCTCGGAGTCCGGAGGGCGTGCTCATCAGATCCTTCCCACAATTCCTCAGCTAGGAGTTTGCGGCTATTTTGAAATTTTGAAATGATTTTCTCTAGACCGCCTCACCGCACGAATCAGATTCTGGAATTAGCCGTGATTATATTTTGCCCCTGGTGTAAACAATTTTTAAAAAATACTGGGATTGCAACACAAGTAATAGCTTCGATGGAACAGCGGCCTTCATGCAGAGTATGCATTTCTTCAGGCAACATTCCATGCTGTACATATTATGTAGAACACGGAATATGTACCATCGTCCTAGTGAGATAAACAGGTTATGTAAGAAAATGTGTCCGACCGCGGGACGCACGGATCCCGGACCTTTTATTATAAAATAATAAACAGCGCCCTGTGGCAACCGGAAGCAGACGACACAGCCAGAGACACTGCGCAAGCGCATTGTCCTTCTCGCTCGGTCGCGTATGGAATTTTCTTTTCTCCGCTGAGCTCTGGCTCTGCGCCGAGCGAATAAACATAAACGTCCTATAGCTCCCATGTTTTGGGACAAATCAGCTATTACAGTTCAATTCCGCAGCAAATGTAAAGACGTCTGTACTTGGCTTTGGCAGCTGCATGACTCCTCCGAGTCACAACATAGTGCTCCCGCATGTTTCGAACTGTTGCTTGCACAGTGATCATGTTGCGGAAGCACTCGTCGAAAACCAAGTATAGGGTAAAGTGGGGCTACTTGAAGACAGGGGCAAGTTGAGGACAGTTTTTTTTTTTTTGCGTGGCATTTTCTTATAATTTTTTTCTCGTCTGTTACACCAGGGTGAGCACAGTTGTTGTCTGGGCTTTGAAGTCACGTGTTGACGCTCCGCACGTGGCTTCTTAGAGAGACGTAAAACGCTGTTTTGCAGATGTGGTCGAGGTAAGAGGGACCTTTTTTTTGTCCCATCTGTAACTTTCGCGAGCATTGACTTTCAATTTGCTCACTTCTGCCCCTCGGCTAATAAAATATGACCTCACCGTTATTATGCTGCGTCACTGGCCTGTGTTTCCACGTGCACTTCTCGTCGCTGACCGTTTCGGCTGGCCGAAACAAAAGGCAAAATTTAAACCCGGCATTATTTTTTTGATGTCCTCAACTTATCCATAGGGTGGGGTAAGTTGATGAAAATATGTAGCCTGTCATTTTTGGCTCGTACGAAATAAATGTCTGGTTTAGCACCACAGTAATTTGTGGGTCACTTCTCAAAGGTTTGGGGATCCGTTAACAAATTATGGTACAATTTAGGCCATTATTCTGACTACTATTAACAAAATAGTGCAACTGTCTTCAACACAGACCAACGTAGCCTACTTCGACCACACGAGAAGTATCCCTGTTATAGGGACGGTCTCGTATAGATCAAGTGATTCCGATACTTAGCTGAAACTATATTCACGAGTGCTACAGAAATACGGTCGCGAAAGTTTTATCCGAAACAACAAAGGGTTTTCGAGAAATTTACAGAAATATGCCGTAATAGCAGACGACGGAAGTTGCAGCTGAGATTCACTCCCTCTCATGCAACGTCATGCGCGACATCGTTGTGGGTTTCACGGTGGAAGGTCGCCCATTGAGCGACTGAAGATCGAAACAGTTGTTTGCGATTGGAAGTTGTCATGCGGTACGCCGCAATGTCTGACAGAAAATTTAGCGATAGTGACGGGTCCCTGTCACTGAGCGGTGAAGATGTGTACATCGGCTCCGACCGATTGAATTACGGGAACGTCGATGATCCTTACGCTGCTGACCCTTTGCCACAACAACGATGGTTAGCCAGTAGAAGTTAGTGGAAGAGTCAGAACTGATCGACTTTGGGTCACACTCATCAATAAATGAGCTGCGTTTTTCGTGTACATGTTCAGCATGATCGTGACATGGCTTCTAAGTTGTATAAACGTTGCAGATGTGTGTGTGCGTGTGTGCGTGCGTGCGTGCGTGCGTACGTACGTGCGTGTGTGTGTGTGTGTGTGTGTGTGTGTGTGTGTGTGTGTGTGTGTGTGTGTGTGTGTGTGTGTGTGTGTGTGTGTGTGTGTGTGTGTGTGTGTGTGTGTGTGTGTGTGTGTGTGTGTGTGTGTGTGTGTGTGTGTGCGTGTGCGTGTGCGTGCGCGCGCGCCGCAGGAGGCTCGAGTACATATGCTGCGCATGGCTGTAGACAGGGTAGCGGCTGTTGTTGACGACGTTGGTGTACGCTGTATCAAGCAACATGTGCTGTCGGGAACGCCGGGAACTTTTAATCGTCAACGGCGGTGGGTATCGGTGATACAGCGGCCACTGAATCCGAACGATAACAGGTGTGTTGCGATTCTGAACTATAAACACCATTGTTGATAGAATGGCACATTTTCATTTGACCCAAGGAAAACATACGCGGGATTGACATGCATTTGCATTACTTCTGACATGTACATCAGAGATGCAGCGTATGGATGCTTTACAAACAGGATGTGGTGATATTTTGGTCCAAGGTATAGGCGCCAGACATCAGGATGTGTTGTGCGCACAATCCGCAACCTGTTCTCATCCATCACGTACACATGGTGTTGTCCTCCCTGAAGGGTGTTATAAGGTTTGTTTTTGTTGCGCAGCTGTTTATTTCTAAATAAAAATTTGTGTTTCAAGGTACTTTATGCAAAGTTTCAGGGCTTGGGCACTTCGTCATAAGCATACACAACTTGGATAGTCTACGAAGCTGCTGTCAGTATCCATTCCAGCAATCGGCAGGAGGTTGTCAACGTGATAAGCGGAGGCGTTACGTTTCTCAACGCGAACTCTTTTTCAGCCTTGTCGAACACTGTCCCAAGCAGCACAATGTACTGAAAGTCGAGTGCAACAGGGGTGGTCGGTATGTGTCTTATCAATGTTCTTTAGTTTCATGAGTCTGTTCAAGGCCGTCCACCTACCTGTCCACCCCTATTGCACTCGACTTTCAGTACATTGTGCTACTTGGGGTGCAGCTGGCAGGCAGCGCACGAGGGATGTCAAACACTTTGATGTGCGTCATGCATCTTGAACATGATGACACTGGCCATGAACACAATGGTGTGATATGAGCGAACATACATACATACATACGTCTTTATCTCCATCTTTCTGATGGAAATAAAGACGTATGTATGTATGTATGTATGTTCGCTCATATCACACCAGTGTCTTCATGAGCCCATACTGGGTCACATTTTGTTTCGGTGACAAAGGTTGCACACTAACATGTCCAGCACACTGAATATAAAAGATGTGGAAATGTTTTAAAATTTCAAAATATTAAAAAATACCTAGATGTGCATTACAGATGTGCAAGATGGAACAGCGGTTTGCAACTTGTTGACATGTCGTCTGCCTTATTTTTCCTCATGTTACACCGATGTGTTAATGAGCCCATACTGGCTCACGTTGTGATTCGATGCCAAGGGTTGCACACTCAGATGTCCAGCACGTTGAATATAAAGATGTGGAAATGTGTAAAATTTTTAAAATGTGAAAAAATGTGAAAAATACCTAGACGTGCACGACAAATGCGCAAGATGGAACAGCGGTTTCATCTTGTTGACATATCATCTGCCTTATTAGTGCTCATGGTACCCCGGTGCGTTCATGAGCCCATACTGGCTCACGTTTTGATTGGATGTCAGGGGTTGCACACTAAGATATCTAGCACGTGGAATATAAAAGATGTGGAAATGTTTACGCGGAAGCAAAGTGTTTAAGCGGAAGCAAAGCGGAACTTGTGATCAAAGGGCTGGACTTGACCAACGAAAATTATCCGACAGCCATCAATATTCTGAAGCAGCAATTTGGTAGCCGTCACCGTTTGATTTCCGAGCACATGAGTCATGACGTCGAGCTACCAAATGTGCGGTCCTCTGACGACGTAAGAAGACTGAGGCAACTCTACGACGTCTTGACTGTCCGGATGCGCAACCTCAAGAGCCTACAAGTGTCAGAGAGTTCCTACGGCATTGTGCTGATGACAGAGTTACTTCGGAAGCTTCCACCTGACCTCGAACTGGAGTATTATCGTCAGAGAAGTCCGAATACGAACGAATTGCCCGCTGCCGTGTCTGCTCCTCAAGATAGCAGTGAAGGTATTGCCGAGTCTGCTCCTCAGAATAGCAGTGAACGTAGGATTACCGACGAAGGTTCGAATCTATCATCTCTGATGACCTTCCTGCGTAAAGAAATTGAACACAGAGAATGCATGGTAAGAAGAAAAATGGATGGAAATTATGGTGCCGAAACCCGGAAACGGAAGCCTTCTGTACCTTCGGCTTCTGCCCTGACTACAGAGGCGGACTCCCCTGTTATCAAGTGTATTCTCTGCGACTCCTCCCAGCATCGTGCCGCAGATTGTAAGCTGCCCCTTACCCCTTAAGGAGAAACTTAGCAAGCTCAAGTGGTCCGGGTGCTGCTTCAAGTGCGGCAAACGACGACACCTCGCAAAGGACTGTAGGTCGGCTGCTCGTCTTTTCTGTTCCCGCTGCAAAGGGAAACATCTCACATCTCTCTGCTGCAAGAATATGGAAACTTCGAATGTTTCTTGCAGCGGCCCAAACTATGGCAAGCCCCTCAGGTGTCCTGTCCTCCTGTCGCTCTTCTTGAATCGACACCGCCAGTCACTTCTCAAGTCAACGTGTCGACAGTAAACACAAGTTCTATTGTACTGCTCCAAACAGCAAGGATTTGGCCACAGGGTCGGACTGGAGCACGCAAGAAGCTTCTCCGCATTTTATTAGATGGCGGCAGCCACCTTACCTTTACAAGGTGGGACACAAGTTACGATGCGGCGCTGAAGGATATGAAGATCTCGCCATATTTGCCCTTGGACGGTGTGCAAACACTGACTCACCATCTCGTAGAGTCAACGTGACCCTTCATTCCGCATTCTCGCAAAACAAGGTCGAGATTGAAGCCCTGGAATTTGAAGACTTCTGCATGGAAACGTTACCCGTTCCAGATAACGTTCTCCTCTCCCGTCTGCGTGCTGACAGCATGTCCGTTGCTGATGACCCGGCTCTTTCTCTAGACATTACTGGAGTCCCGTTGCTCATAGGAGCCGATTACTATTACAAGATTGCTACCGGCAACATGAAGAAGCTGCATGACGGACTCGTCGCCATTGAGACCATCTTTGGCTGGGTAATTCAAGGTCCACGTGCGCTCAACTCCTCATTGAAAACCTCTACTATGCGAATTCATGTGACCTACATTCAGATTGACGACATCAGCATTTCAAACAACATCTCGAACACCTCAGCATAAAGCAAGTAAATGAGCCATCATCTCAGGAAACCAATATGTCCTGAGATGATGGCTCATTTACTGCTTTATGTTGCTTGCGTTATGTCGGATAACCCTGTCCTGCAGCGCTTTCGTGAGACTACAGGCCTGACTGACAAACGATATGTTGTGCGCCTGCTTTGGGCAGACATGGACAGACTTGTCGTGTGTAGAGACATGGCAGACTTGGACAGACGACGCTTTGAATAGCGCCTCGGCGCTATAGGCCTCCGGCGCTAAAGTTTCTTGTCCCCCTTGCGGTGCACTTTTCTTATACCCTCCTCAGAGTTTTATTTCTGAAGCCTTACATGTATTTCACTTTTTCAACGACATCATTCCTGACGTCGTTGGTAAATTGAAATACATGTAAGGACCACAAAGGAAGCACAAAAAAGTCAATGCTTTGCTTTCAAAAAGAACATTAAAAAGTAGTCGAACTTTGCGAACCTCCGCGAACCTGTTGAAAAGTTCGAAGGGTCGTCGAACCATTCGAACCCCCAGGTTCGACATCGAACTTCGCGGTTCGAAAAAGGTTCGCGACATCCCTAGTTTTAGCCTCCTAATAGCTGCGTCGACCTCCTCGTGGGACACCGCAATACAAGAAAGGTGATAAGACGCGTTCCACGCAGAGCTCGAATTTGTGTGGTATACTGGCTGTGCGTTACTGTGCTTATATACTGAAGAAAAATGTGTAGCGAAGAGCTGAGACTTCCAGGTTGTATCAGATGAAACAACAACAACTTTATTACAAGATGATGACTGACGAGTTTCAGCCCCAGGGGCGATACTATACCCCATTGCTGGTGCTGGTGCGGGGAATGAAATAATGAGCTCCTATTCACAATAAGGATCGAAGTCCTGTGGTATCCAGAAAGGTGAAGGGAGCTTTGACGGCAGACCATTGGTGGGCTGCACGTGGCTAGGGACCAAGCGATTTTTCGATAGAGAGGGGTCGAGAGTCTAGCCCGTTAAGGGATCCGGGGAGTACGGTTCGGGAAGGTTAGTAGTGTGAACAATGGAGAAGAATCTGCTCCAGATCTTCTACAGCACCGCAGTGACTGCAGTGGGGAGAGTCAACTTGCCTGAAGCGGTAACGTCACTGTGCTATGAAAGCCACACCGAGGCGAATTCGGTGAACTATAATGCGGCATCTTGACGAAAGATATGCATGTCGAGGCATGCGGAAACCGAGCGCTGGGAAGATATGTATGTTCTTGCTTTTGGAAAGACGCGCGTGTTTCCAAAATTGTTTAGGATTACCCTTAAGAAACATTTCGATAGATTAAATGCGGTTAGCATAGTCACCTGATAATAATAGTAATAATAATAGGGGTAGGTTTACTGGTAAGTATAAGCCTTCCATAGCGGCGACATGCCACACTTCGAATAATCTCGACAAGCGGGGGACGAAAGTTTCCGACACACGCCTTTGGAATCAGTGCTTACCTCCCACATATTAACACTGACCTCAGCTGGGAGCTATACGGGTAGTTTCGAATTCGGCACACGAGCCAAATTGCGGCATCGTCGTCGTTCGCAATATATCCGATCACGGAACACCGTTGCGCACACTCACTGAGTGACAGCAACCTATATACAATTAAAGGAGTTCTACAGAGGGACGTATCCTTCTGCGGATATCATTTAATGGTATATAGGCTGCTGTGTTTCCTGTAGGGAGATTCCCATTAGCGGGTCTTATTTGCTGAATAGTTTTTTCTGCTGTAATTGTTACATCATGTCTGCAATTAAAATATCTGCATCAATCTTGTATGATCTTCACAGAAGTTTCCTCTACCACGGCCACTTGCGCGCGTCGCTTCTCCTCCGGCCTGCCGCCAGCGCCAGAATTCCTGTGACGGCGGAGTTTCGTTTTGGAGCCGCGGAGGGCGCCACGCACCGCGGACGAGCAGACGATATAGGGCACCCAGGACGCGCCGTGCTTGTGCCCCGGAGCCTCGTTTACGTTTTCTCTGCGTTCCTTTTTTGTTGTTGTTGTTTAGACTTTTCTGGTAGCGATATCGTGCATGTCCAGCACATGGTAGAGGAGGCGTGCCGATTGCGCTCATGCATGATAGTACCTCTCATGAGCATATGTCTAAGTCAACGAGTGCATGCTTTTTTGTACGTATACAGCACGGACCATTAGTTATTATCGTACAAAAAACGAAATCACACACGCCAAAAAGAGCGTTCCAATTAGGATTACACAGAAATTATAGTTGTCATTTCATATGCTTTGAAGCGCTGCGCGCAAGTGGCCGTACTTCTACTGTAACGCGCATTGTCTGCAATGTTGCCCGTACAAAAGGACGCTATTGCAGGATTCACAGCACCAGTAGTAGGGAAATGCAAACTGCATATTTTGTGTGCTGTTATTTTCACAGTATGCGTCCTCCACGATTGCGTCACGGGCTCCTATGGAACATGCACGGACATTGACGGCTGGCCATACGAGCTACCACCAGCCAGCTATGGCAGAGATAGCGACGGCTGTGCAAGGACTACAAAAAAATCACACCATGGTTCACCAGTAAGGATTCAAGTAAGTTTGGCAACCTGATTCCACATGCTAGGAGGCAGCCTATTTAAAGCTGAGGATGAATCTTTATTCAGCCATCCAGTGCAGTGCATGACGGTCTGCGTAAGGTCATGATTATACACCAAACCTTACCTAATCTAACGTGATAAAAAATTCTAACTGGCGACATACTCGCCAGGGGATTGTGGGATTTTCAGCAGTTGCCTTCTGGAAACCTTTGCCGTCATTTATGGTGTCTTTGGACAATTTTTAATTGAAGGAAATTAATTTTGTTCAATTAAACTTTGAAAATTGCCATGGCACCCCACTTTTTTTACAGAAATATGAAGTAATGCACGGATATCCACAGGTCCAACAAAAACTATGCACATTATCGCAACAGAAATCGTCGAAAAAAATAGTAAAACTATGCTTTACTCCCGCCTGCTCGATTGCCGCAAAGAACCTCGCACGGAAGATACTCGGAGAGGAAGAAGTGTTCCCGCCTCTTTTTTGTACCGTTCTTTCTCCTGCCTTTGCCTTCATGCTGGTGACAACCGTCTATCAGAAAGAAAGTAAAACGAATGAAAAGGGGACACTTCCCCCTCTAGACGCACATTTCGCGCGCGGTTCTTTGAGCGAATCAAGCAGGTGGGGCTAAAGCGTAGTTTTTACTAATTTTTTCGACTGTTTCTGTTGCGGTACTATGCGTAGTTGTTGTTGGGTGTGCGGTTATCCGTGGAGGACTTCATATTTCTCTAAAAAAAGGAGGGGGGCTCGCTTGGCAATTGTCAAGTTGCAATTACAAAAATAAATTTCCAGCAATTAAAAACTGTCGAAAGCCTTCCTCAATGGTGGCAAAACTTTCCAGAAGGTGATTGCAAAAGTCCTACAATCCTCCGTGGTGTACGTCGCCAGTTAGAATGTTTTATAACTTTAGGTGTTACACTGTAACACACCGTATATACGTAGAATGCAAAAGCAGTATACAGGCTAGCAGTAGAAGTAGCAGCGGGGTTCTGGTGGGTTGTTGTTCATCTGTCTGCCTGCTTGATGACGTCATGCTGTCAAGATTAAGATTGACAATTCAGAAGCTGGATGAAGATTCTCTTAGTGACGTTGCCGATTACAGTCGCAAACGTTGTGTGAAATTACATGCGACGTCAAGCTTAGACCAATCGAGTGAAAAAATCCGATGAGAAGGCTACCTACTCGAGATCGGTTACACTCTAAAAGTTGCTTTAAGCAGATGGCTTTGACCTTTCAGCTACCAATGGTCGCAGGTCATGGCGTGCCGCAGGTTTTTTGACTATAGCATGCGTGTGATCGGTGCTAAATACGGCATCCGAAGGAAGTGCTGCGTAGTTGGTTGCGGCTTGTCAATCTTAAATGATGAAGAACAGAAAAGTATAAGAGATCACTCTGTGACCTAAATCAGTGTTGCAAGAATCAAATATCAAGCCGCCACTTAATATAGAACGTAAATTCAAAAATCACGCCGTAGTTGACTGATAGAACTTTCTGTTCTAAACCATTACGAGCGACGGAATTAATTTATCATCTGCTCGGTTCTTCTGTTTAGACCCACACGTTTCACCGCCGTGGAGGGCAACTTCTTATAGCCCCTTCTCTCCTCCCTGTCTCTATCTCCTCCTTCTGTCAGGACTCTCGACATTCCAACATGCATTTTGAAGAGGCACTAAAATGCCAAACTTTCTCATAGTGGAAGGAACGATGCCGTTATCTTGGCACCAACGCAAGGGGAATGGGATTCACATCGGTGGCGTGGTTCTCGATTTAAGAGAAAGAGCAATTTAATCTTTCTCGTTCCCTCTCCTTTTCAAGAGACGCAACAATGCGGGGACGAATTTGATTGGTCTGTTCAAACCATCTCCCGCGATGACTGGACTTCTTGAGAAGGAGAGGGAAAGCGAAAGCATCAGCTGCATTTCTTTTTTCTATCGATCATAAATCACGAAGGACGCAACACACGAATCTCGTTCCCTTTGCGTTGGTGTCAAGGTCACGTCATCATTCGTTATGCGGAAACACGCCACCGCTTCGGGATTGAAACGGCGTCCTGATGGGTGTACGCTTGGATTGTCTGCAGTCACCACGACTATTACAAGGTAATTAAAGAGGTGCACCAAATCAGAAATATTTGAATGGCTGTGATGTGATGATGAGTAGGTAGAAGAGATTGGATAACATTTTATTTGCTCCCATTGTACTCTACCTTCTCCAGAATATGATATCAGAATTTATTTTTTCGGGGTGCACAGTTACAGCGTCCTTCTCAAGTGCACTGTAAATATATATATATAGTTATTATAAGAGCTTCGCATTCTGTTGTATAAGTGACACATTACAGAATTCTTTTGAAAAGCAAAAAAAATAAATAAATAAATAAATAAATAAACAGTACATCTCATCTTTGTTTCGCTTTATGCATATGTTACGATCTGCTCTGCAACTCCGTTCTTAAGGAATATTCATTGCAGGGGCAACTTGTAGTCAAAGCCTATCTTAAGCACTGCAGCTACACGTGTGCAATGCCCTATCTTCCAAAATCACAGAAGTGGCAAAAACGGAATGAACCCGAGGGGGCGGACTGCGTGGTAAGAACTTTCGTGACGAGCACATCTTAGTAATCGCAGTGGATGTACACGCAAGACGTGTCCGCCTATTTCAGTGTCGATATGCTGCACGCGTCTGAGGTTATTTTGACATGCACCTGAAATATCTAACACACGGGGCTCGAAGCAATGTTTACCTCTCCCACGACCTGGATCGAACCAGCGATTTTCAGCTATAAGGAAGATAACACGTTACCGGTTGAGCTACCGAGGACTGCGCAAATCTTCGCCTTTGCAGTTGCCAAAGCTACAAGAGAGACGTTTCATTGTACGAGATAAAGACATGTTTCACAGAAATTTCACATGACGATACAGCGCCTTTTCCGTGCCATTCATACACCTGTTACGCAAATGCCTCTTGTGGTTGCATTGTCATGAGTAAGTCCCGGATTTATAGAGTCAGTCCTATAAATCCATAGGGGGTTCATGCAAAACGAATATTTTTAGAATGCGTTCTAAATGATATTCTAAAATCTCTCTACGCATACCACTCACAAAAACGTCAAAATTCCATGTTTCGTGTCTCATATAATTGCATATTTGGGCATATTGCTTCTGGTCGTCATACAGTCTGACAGTTGCATAGTTTTCCGCATTTTTCGGAGCGATGTGTTTGCAAATTATGTCATACTTCGACGCTTTCCCTAACGGCTGCCGTTCCCTTTGTTTTCATACTGCTCACAGGTTATTTCAACAGCCAGGTTGTCCGCCCAAAGCCCATGTTCTTGCTACACGTCTAAGCTACTGCAATTATTTTAGGCTCATTCGTACTTCGTAACAGTGGATTCGGGTAGCACCACTAGCACCCAGAACCAAGTTCTCAAAAGAGAGCTCGCGACAGCGAGTTCAACTTGTGCTTGATGAAAAAAGGGAATCAAAGTATTGCAGTCTGTGGGTGCCGTTCTCAGAGCCAATAAACATCACAACAAAGAGCTGTCTGCACACAGCGTAGATCACCTATACCTAGGACTAATTCACCGGAGTAACATCCAGCGGCACAGAGCATATTTTCGTGGTACATGGCTTTCTTAACTGGGAAAGCAAGAAGTTGTTAATCGCCCCATGTAAAAATGCATGTGCAAGTGCGTGTGCACACTTTTGAAAACGTACGTATATGGCTGTGGTGGCATATAGCAATGATCAAGGAAGAATATGTGAGTATGGACGCGTGAACGTGCGTTCCAACTGCCAATAAGGAACATGCGTTTTCATTTGTAGAACGCTTTTTAGACAATCTACGTATTTAAGCAGTTCCAAGGCACACAAAAGCTCCTGCAGCGAAATTCCGTGCATCATATTTCTGCATATTTCTTGATCTTCTCTATTTCTTGATATATTTCTAGTTTGACGTTTTGCGCAGCATATTTGCATACATATTGCATACATAAAATCGCGGGCCCTAATCATGAGCATACACAGCAGCGAGATGACTTTCTCCATAGCGACATTTGGATCCCGATCTATAATCCGCACAAATCAAAAGAACAAATTGACAAATTTCACGAAGTGCGCACTGACACCCTTTGCCGTTAATGACCAGGGAGGGGCTTTATGAGCCATGGAAGGCACTTGGAACACACATTTTTCACCGCTTTGTATGAACATACTACGTTGAGGAACTGTCACACAGAATATTTCCCTTGGGAAGCGCGAATTTCCTGAGAAGGGTAGTACAAAACGCTGGCAGTGTCGTCAATCCCGCCAAGATTCTTTTCGCTTGTTTATTGCCTGTCAGACGCCTGCGAGTTTGAATGCCCAGTCGAAAGCGTGAAGGGCGGCGCAAAATACAACTGCAACAAGAAGAACAAAAAAAAAAAGAAAAAGAAACACGCCTCACGATGGGTGATTGATATTACGTACACTCTGAGAACAGAACTTCACCACATAGCATGCTCTTAGCCAATCACCATCCCGATTGCCATCGTTCTGCCCCCTGATTGGCTAAAAGCGGTAGGTCTACGCTTTTTTGGGACACTTGTGCAGCTATGTTAATTGTCACAAAATGGCGTACGCCCCGCGCTTTCCACAAATTGGGGGTGCTCAATATCATTCTGTGCAATGGTTGGCCCTCACCGTGCTACGTGGTGAAGTTATATGTTTAGAGTGTGTACGGGATGTTTCACCTACACTCTTAAAAATGAGCTTCACCGCATAGCACGCTCCTAGCCAACCATGATCCCGAATGATATCGTTCTCCACCCTGATGTGTTGCAAACGGGAGACGTACGCATTTTCGGACCACACTCTAAAAACCGAACTTCACCTCATAGCACGCTTTGCGCCAACCATTGCCACGAATGATAGGGTTATAGCTTTTGATTCGAGGAGAGAGGGAGGCGTACGCCTTTTTGTGTCAATTATCATATATCCTAATTGACACAAAAAGGCGTACGCCCCCCTCTCTCTTCGAATCAGAAGCGATAACCCTATCGTTTGTGGCAATGGTTGGCGCAGAGCGTGCTATGCGATGAAGTTTAGTTTTTAGAGTGCATTATGTGATGGTTGGCTAGGAGCGTGCTATGCAGTGAAGCTCATTTTTAAGAGGTCCTGGTGACGGCTGTGCTGTCTAGTGTGTCTGTGGTTTTTCTTGGGTTTCCCACAGACGTTGACAAGCATATGTCGGCACAGTTCCTATAGAAGTCGGCCCAGGACCCACGTTCCCCCAGGGCGTTAGTCCTGACGCTGCCCACCTCTGTGAGGCCGACAACGGCGGCTTTTCAGCAATACTACACTCTTAAAAATGAACTTCACCACATAGCACTCTCCTAGCCAACCATCATCCCGAATGACAACGTTCTCGCCCCTGATTTGTTGAAAACGGGAGGGGGAGCCTATTTTGTGCCGTGCATAATTGGCACAAAATAGGCTCCTCCTCCCGTTTTCAGCAAATCAGGGGCGCGAACGTTGTCATTCAGGATGATGGTTGGCTAGGAGAGTGCTATGTGGTGAAGTTCATTTTTAAGAGTGTAGACTCTTAAAAATGAACTTCACCACATAGCATGCTCCTAGCCAACCATCATCCCGAGTGACATCGTTCTCTCCCCTGATTTGTTGATAACGGGAGGCGTACGCCTTTTTGTGACACTTATGTTAATTGTCACAAAAAGGCGGACGCCTCCCGTTTTCAACAAATCAGGGGGAGAACGATGTCACTCGGGATGATGGTTGCCTAGGAGCGTGCTATGTGGTGAAGTGTAGTGTAGTGTAGTCCAATGCGACAACTGCCTCCGATACGGTCACGTGGCTGCTTGCTGCAGCCGGCGAAAAATGTGTCCAAACTGCGGTACCTGCCACGAGAACCCAGTGTGTCCAGAATCCGAACCGACTTGCGCTAATTGCCGAGGAAAGCATTCTGCCTCGTCCAGGGACTGCCCGTTGTTTAAGGAGCAAAGGCGCATCGCAAGGGAACGCTCACGCTCCAACAGCAGCTATAGAGAGGCAAAAGCCAAAGTCCGCCATGCAAAGCGGTCGAGTAAGCCAAAGACATACAGGCGTGGAATGTCCCCGTCCAAGCCAGGAAACCCAGGTGCCCGTCTGCCATCTAAAAGCCCCCACGCGTCTCCTCAGCAAGTCATCTGGGCGGACACTGACTTCCCCCCGCTGGAGCCCACAGTGGTCTCGGTGACGGAAGAGAGCCTGCCCCCACAGATACGTAAACGGAAGACTACGGGCCCTCCCACTTCCCCACGACCCCCAGCCATCTCCTCGCCTGCTTACCAAAAGGCGTTAAACCGGCCACAGGGTACAGATCTGCCCTTGGTCATCATTCAGCTACTCTTTGCTGCGTTGAAGGCCATTGTCTCAGCCGTCCCCGGATGTACCGTTCTAGCTGAAATCCAATGGATCCTACATCTGGAAACCGTGATTGCGCCCCTGCTCGTGTCTGCCAACCAGAGCTAAGTGCATCGTCACAACAACCCAACAATCGTTCTACATAGCAATTATGCCTGACAGAAGGAACACGAGGGTGTTCCTCCCCCACATCCTTCAATGGAACGCCAGAAGTCCCTCCCATAAACAAGCCGACCTTAAGCTCCTCCTGCGGAAGTCCGACTTCGACGTGCTGGCGATCCAAGAGAGTCTTTCCCGACCATCGTTCAAGATATCGCCATTTGTATCCTACCACGCCAAGGGCCACCAGGCCGACGGCATTCCGCGGGCTTCTCTTTTCGTCAAGCGGTCCATTGCCCAGGCAGAGATCAACTTGTCTGGGCTCTGCTCGTCAACCGAAGAATATGTTGGGTGTTCCCTGAAGTCTGGATCCAGATCGGTGTCGGTGGTTTCAGTGTACCACTGGGGCCAAGCCCAACCCTGTGTCGACACCCTAAAAGCGCTGCGTCTTGCCTGCCCTGGCCCTCTCATCATATGCGGGGACTTCAATGCGAGCCACAGTCTCTGGGGCAGTAGGAAAAACTGTAGAAGAGGGAATGCCCTTGCCGATTACCTTTCTACCAGCGACCTTGTGGTGCTTAACACTGGCTCGCCCACCTACATGAGACCTCCGCGCTACGTAAATGCCCTTGATCTCACCCTGGTTTCTCCTGATGTCACCCTAAAGTGGGAAGCCGAAGCGGACACATGGGGCTCGGACCATTTTCCTATTCTCTTTTCCCCGCCATGTCGGAGTAGCGAAGCCAGGAGAACGAAAATTGTCACAAACTGGGCAAAATTTAGGCAGGGACTGACTGCAGCCACCACAGACAACTTGCTTGATGGTATTCAGAACTCCCTGGCGAACAGCTCAAAAACAATTTCGTATCCGGCCCGTAGACCTCCACCTGATCTTCATTATCTAAGTCTCCGCGCGGCACGTAGACGGGCACAAAGGAGGGCTCTGAGGACAGGTCTTCAAGCAGACTGGATCTCCTATAAGCGTGTCTCGGCTGCCCACAGACGATATAGCTTGAAGTTACGGCGGACTCAGTGGCGACAGTTCAGCGGGTCCCTCACTGCCCATACGCCGACCACTAGAGTCTGGAGCACCTTGAAAGCTATTGAAGGCCTTCCCGAACCCGTAAACCCGCTCGTCACGCTATCGGTCGCGTCTCGACGTGATCCGAAGGTCATAGCTGAAGACTTTGCCAGGGAATTAGCGCAGACCGCCAGTTCCAGTGATTGCCGCCCCACACTTCGCCAGTCACTCACCGACCCTTCTCCGGTGGACGACGATATCACCATGTCGGAACTGAAATACGCCATTCGTAGCCTCAAACGACGGAGCGCGGCTGGCCCAGATGGAATCCCCAATCAGGCACTGAAGAATCTGGGTGAAGAGCAGCTGGAGGCTCTCCTTCATCTCTACAATTCTGTCTGGACCTCTAGGGCCATACCGCCTGACTGGAAGCATGCTAGGGTGATTCCAGTCCTCAAGAAGGGTAGACCCCCCTCGCAGTTGTCCTCCTACCGTCCTATTGCTCTAACCTCATGTGTCGGCAAGCTATTGGGACGGATAATTCACAAGAGGCTGTGTTGGGTCCTGGAGCGCGACAATCACTTCCCCGAACACATTACAGCTTTTCGGAAGGGTTGGTCTGCATCTGACGCCATCGCTGAAGTGACTACATCGCTCAAAGAGGCAAGGGAGTCAAATGCATTTGCCCTCGCTCTGTTCCTTGATGTAAAGCAGGCCTACGACTCTGTCACTCACGCAGCATGTTTGGCTGCGATACAAGGTGCTTGTATCGAGGGCCGCCTGCTGAGATACCTCTGGGACTTTCTCTCTGCCCGTACGTTCGATGTGTGCGTCAATGGGCGCATGAGCTCAAAGAAAAAGTTCGAACGTGGGGTCCCACAGGGCAGTGTTCTCTCTCCTACTCTATTCAACCTGATCATGGCCGGTGTCCACCGCAGGATTCGCCCATCTCCGTATACCCTTCAGCTTACCATCTACGCGGACGATATCTGCCTCCGCGTTGTGGGAGACAACAAGGAGAAGCTTCGTGACACCGCCGAAATTGCATTGAACGGCCTCAGTGCGGCTCTTCTTGGAAGGGGACTTGTCGCATCTCCAGAAAAATCTCAATGCTTGGTTTGCATTCCCCGCCGAAAGTACGTGGGCAAGGGTTTCCCTAATCTCTCCATCAACAGCACCCCCATCCCAAGATGTGTGGTTTGTCGTTACCTTGGTGTCACCATTGACAGCTCTTTACGCTGGTCTAGGCTAGTAAGCCAAACGGTGTGTAAAGGCAAGAAGACTCTTAATTTACTCCGAAGGATCAGTGGCAAATCATGGGGCTGCAGTTCAAGTTCGCTGCTCACGCTACACAAAGCCCTCATTCTCTCGCGTATCCTGTACGTGTCGCCGTACGTGGATCTGGGACCTTCACAATGGCAGGCTCTTGAGCGGCTCCATCGGGCAGGGATAAGAACGGCGCTTGGAATACCCAGCTTTTCTGGAATTACCCAGACCTACCTGGAAGCCAAGGAAAAGCCTGTCAGTATCCACTCCGAGCTTAGGGGGCTCCGCCACTTAGACAACTTGGCCACGTCCAGAAGCAAGCACTCTCTTTTCTCTGCCCTCGTAAAAAGGTCACACACGTCTCTCGGCCGCTTAGCCAGCGTATACGCTACTAGTGCCCTGGCCCACAGTGAGCGATCGCCTCAACATCCTGCTGGGTTACCTTCAGTGCCATGGCGAGAGTTTGTACCGGGTGTAACGCTCGACGTTCCGGGCCTTCATAAAAAGAGGGAATGTAGCCCCCTGGTCGCTAGAACGGCGGCTGAGAACCTCATAACTGACGTCTACCACTCACATACTCTGGTATTCACTGATGGCTCTACTGACGTTCGTACCAAAAGTGCCACGTGTGCCTTCCACATCCCGTCAGTGAACGTGTCCTGGCAAGGGAGATCATCGCGTTACCCGATATCCTCCACGACTGCTGAGCTCCTGGCTCTCCTGCATGCAGCTGCTGCGGTCCAGGTACGAGGGTTTGCCAGAGCAGTCCTACTCACAGACTCGAGAAGCGCCCTATGGGACGTGATGAACCCCATGTGTGACAACATCTTAGCGCGAAGCATCAGAAGATCGTGCGCCCAACATAAACAAGCTGGAGGCGATATCGCCTTCCAATGGATACTGTCCCACGTCGGTGTCGGCGGCAACGAAAGGGCGGACCAGCTGGCGTCCTCGGCACACCTGGGCTGCAGCAATGTTTTGCCAACTCCGGACGACGCCGACAGGCAGATGTCTGTTCAGCTCCTTGTTGAACAGCGCCACCCTGGAATACGGGACATCATGCATCATAATCGCCCTCCTCTTCCCACGCAAAATCTTCCTCGAAGCATCCAGACCATGCTCCATAGGCTCCGCACTGGGTGCGCGTTCACCAATTCTCAGCTGTTCAAGATAGGCTCTAGGGGTGACGCCTGCTGTGGCAACTGTCAACAACGCGAAACAATCGACACATCCTGCGAGACTGCCGAGCATACCATTCTGCGCGCGAAACACATCTCCCTCGCTCCACCTCGGGCTCGCTAGCAGACATCCTCTACCCCGCTGGTTCTTCTGCCGAACGTTCCGCCAAAGCAAGAAACCTCATTCTCTTCCTGCTGAAGACAGGCCTTGCTGATCGACCCATCTAATACTGTACTCTCCCCGATGAACTCGTGCACCTCACCGCCATCCCCATCCTTCAACCTCCTCTATCCTCCATCCGTCCGTCCTTCCTTTGTGTTTTGTTTTGCTATGCGTTTTCCTTTTTTTTTTTTTTTGGTTATAGTCGTGACGACGCCCACTTCTGTGTGGCAAAACAACGGCGAGCCTATCCTGCCATCACCCCCCCCCCCTCATTTTTAAGAGTGTATCCCCACCCCGACCCATTCTTAAGAGTGATGAGCTTGTCAAACGTGTAAAATAGGCAGGAAGCTCGTGAAGCTTCTTACAACTTTTTCTCCCAGGTCTCCCTTGAAGTATTTGTAGTGAATAAAAACTTGATTTATTCGTTGGTTAATGTCCTACTAACATTCTTTATAATCTCGATGCATCGAAATCACTGTCATGGGTTTTCACCGGGAACTTAGCGATGCACTGCTGCTTCACACGCCCCTCATTACGCGTGCGCGGACTTTTTAGTGGAGGAGGAGAGACGGAAAAAGAATGTGTGGTTTGCACAACATCACCGAATCGGTACACTTGTGCGAACACCTAACCACTAACACTCAAGCTCAAATAAAATCATTTGTGTTTCTAATCTTAGGCCTTGCGATGACCTTTCAGAGAGGGCCTTACAAGAAGTCCCATAAGGAACGTGGAATGAGTTATGGCTACGGACACTGTCATGGCGAGGAGTGTTATTAATATCCATATGGATTTCTTCATTGAAGTGAGTATGAAAAGAAATATTTTATCACGCAACTAATCCGGTGTTACCAGCTTCGTGACAGTTTAAGGCGCCATTTTCGTCATTCTAAAAGCGTACATCTAGTCACGCATCAATGTTGATGGTTGATGTACAAAGAAGGAGATCGCTACGGCGAAGCTGGATGCTATATTATTGGAATGCAATAATAAACAAGAATATAAACGACGTTCAATAAAACTCCAACACCTCTATGCCAACTCCCTGCGGTCTCCAGGACACATCCTGTGCAAAGGTACAGATTGAGTGTCTAGCGGAGGATGTGTACAGAGTATGTGGCCTCTCACGTGGATTGCCTGCCGCTCTTTCTGTGCGTAGTTCATATTTCGGGTGATTTGCATCGCAAAATTCAGCGATGGATATTTTAACAACGTTTTAGAGTTTTTTAAACGTGGAATGACTTTCAACTAGGAGCATCTCCTCTACTGTTATGTCGCTTTTACGCGGACCCTCCTAATTAAACAGGTAATGATAAGACGGTAGACACCAGCATGAAGGTTAAAGCGGGGGAAAGAAAGGTAAAACAAGAGGCGGGGACACTTCATACTCTAAATGCACATGTCGCGCGCGCTTCTTTGCGAAAATCAAGTAGGCGGGACTAAAGCTTAATGTTCACTAATTTTTTTTTACTGTTTCTGTTGCGATACTGTGCATAGTTTTTGTTGGGTCTGTGGTTATCCGTGGAGGACTTCATATTCTTGTAAAAAAAAGTGAAGTTCTCTCGGCCATTTTCAAAGTACAATTGAAAAAACAAATTTCCCTGAATTAAAAATTTTCCAAAAGCCGTCTTAAATGTCGGCAAAAGTTTCTAGAAGGTAATTGCCGAAAGTCCCACGATCCTCCGGCGAGTGCGTCACCAGTTTATCATACTAGGTGAAACACCCTGTATTTCCACTTTAAAGGGTAAAGGCTGATTCACAATACAGCGTTTTACGGTTCCATACGTCGTCTTACGTGTACTTTCGTTCCTTCCTGAATGATGTTCCGTTGCAATCGTTCGCTGTCAGCGGACGTAACACGCAAGCGCAACCGTAAACGCAAGAGCGCGAATCAGGCACTGTTACAACTGAAACAGGCGCTTTTAGTGTGAAATCCCAGGCATCATTTTGCTTTCAAAGGAGCCTTGAGCTGGAGAAGACATTTTGATAACTGATATTTCGTCTCTTTTCAGCTACTGGGACGGGTTCCACACAGTTTTCTCACTTCTGACCACGGTTTCTGGTATCACGTGTTGAAGCACTCTTCCAAGCAAATACACATGCTCATTATAAGCATATCTATGTTATTAGGCATGTACATTCTGCTCTCTTCCCAAGCCAGCGTGGGCTCGTTACGCAGGATGGCTGCCTCGTCTTGCACAGCATAAAACACAACCATCCACCAGCCACTATACTCCATGCTGTAGTTTCATTCTCCTTTGCTCGACCACGATGACATGGCAATATGCCTACACGTATGGTTTAAGAAATTTACGGCGACAAATATGTGTGAGGATCAGTCGTGGCAAGTGAATAGTAACACAATGACTTGATGCATGCTGTAAACAAAGCACCCAGAAGCTGAAGGCTGGGCACAGAATAAATACATTCCAGCCTACATGTGACAATAGGTCACATGGGACTCTTCAAACTGGCTATCTACTTCCATGTGAAGACGGACGCAAAGAAGCCGACCCACGTGGGACGGAACTACAGCTTCTCGTACAGCATGGTAGCTACGTGTAATGTTAACACATTTCCGCATTGCGGCCTTCATGCACAGTCATTGGTCGGTTATTTGTTGGAACGAAATAAATCGCTGCTGGTGCTGTTGATATGCACGTACTGAGTTTCTTTAGAAGAGGATGTACCTTCTGGTCTTTCGGATGCAAACCTACATCAGAATCTTTGAACAGAAGGGACCAGGAGAAACTTCTCATTTATCAGGAGTTCCATTTACCCAGGGAATCTGGTGTAGGATATTAGACGCTGTCTTAGATTGCTTATAGAAGTGCACAAGTTGTAAACAACTCTTGTGCGCATTGCTGTTGCTGACATAGTTTATAGAAAGAGGAAATATTATTAAGATATACAGTCTTCGTTAGTGACATCTCGGAATCGCTTTGACTCTGGGTTATTTCTCACGATGCATCTTTATGAGCACAACTGGCGGACAAACCGGATTATTTCAGTGAGCAACCGCCACGTGACGCACTTATAATGAACTCTCCCTCGAAACCAGGGTGTAGAACCGAAACGTTTTTCGTTCCGGTTTTCGTTCCGGTTCTATCAGAAACGGTCCGGTACCGGTTCTGCTCCGGAGCAAAAAAAATAACGGTTCATATCGGTTTTAACCGGTTCCGCTTCTGGTGGACATATTCATTCCCAGAAAAAAAATCAATGCTGCAAAATGTAAACCCGTTTATATGCATACATCGTATTTAATATTAATAGGCAGCTGTGAAATTGGTAGCTCCCGGTTCCTGTATTGTGACTGTCTGATCAAATAGTCTTTTTCTTTTCTTGAAGCGCATGATACAGACGGACTTGTTTGTCATGATGTCATACGTAAAGTACTTTCTTGCTGGATTGTTGCGATCGCGTCCTATCCGAATGCCTGTTACTGCTTGCTCGCCAGCAAGCACTACCGCACGAGTACGGCGCAAATCGAGGAACACCTTCACTCACAAACGTGCTCGACGGCTCCGTTTTCGTTTCTTCGTGTCCTGTCCACAAAAGAGGCGAAACTTCGCACGCGCTTGCCTCGCGGATACGTACATGTATTCAACTTCGCTGCTCTCAAACAAGGGACACGTTACGCGAGATTACCGATAGAGAAGCCGTTTCGCAGCACCCTCGGGTCGCACATTGCTAGAGAGTCACAACCGGTCACATGTACATCTAAGTCTATGTGCGCGAACAATAAAACGTTACAAAGAGAGCCTAAGGGTCATAATATACCGACATATATTGCACCGTAACCGTAACCCTCGTAAAGTATCTATGACATGACTCCAGAACAAACGACGACAGTTTCATTTGCCTACTCGTAGTCCAAACCGGCGAAGTTTTTGATTGAACCGAAGACCGTTAAATAAAGTTTTCGGTTTCCCTCCTGAGCGAAAAAAACGTATACGGTTTCGATTCCGTTCCGGTTCGCACCAAAATAGCGTTCTTTTTTTTTCTGTTTTCGGTTCAGGTTTTCGATTCGCTCCGACACCCTGCTTGAAACCCTGGCAAAGAAGCTCGTGCGCTCTCTCTCACAGCCGTCCTTTCCACGCTTTCACGTGTTCGAAACAGATATTTTTCCTTCTGTCGTTCCGTCACTTCCCTAGTAGCATACATTGTTGCAGTGACGTTGAAGCAACATTGTAAATGTGGAACAACATTTTGCAACATCTGTTAACATTATTGTAATATTACCAAAAGTGGACCAACGTTACTATCTGTAACGTATCTGTTCCTGCACTCTTAAAAATGAACTTCACCGCATGGCACACTACTAGCCAACCATCATCTTGAGTGATATCGTTATCTGCCTTGATTTGTTGAGAACAGGAGACGTACGCCTTTTTGTGACACTTATGCTGTCCATAATTGTCACAAAAAGGCGTACCCTCCCATTTTCAACAAATCGGGGCAGATAACGATATCATTCGAGATCATGGCTGGCTAGTAGCGTGCTATACGGTTCATTTTTAAGAGTGCAGGAACAGATACGCCACTTTGAAGTCCTCAACACTCCTCTCCCACTTCCTTTTTTTTTGCTATAGTCGTGACGATGCCCACTTGAGTGCGGCCAACAACGGCAAGCTACCTCGACATCCCCCTCATTTTTAAGAGTGTGCAACGTTGCAGAACAATGTTTCACCAGTGTTGCTAGGGAACAGAGTCTGAACGTTCCTCAGTCACCTTCCAGCAACATTACTCATCCAAGCCCCTGACAGTACCCTATAATCGCGCAAAATTTTCAAGACGGTTGTGAAAATATCTCAAACATTGCGCGAACGTGGGTAATGCCCACTTGAAAATTTTGCGCCAGCAGCGATGCTGGAGAACATTTCCGCAACATTGAGACAACGTCCCTTCAATACAAATAAAACAAAGAGGGATTGTGTGTGTTATTCTGCTGCAGCATTGAGACAGCTTTACAGCCATAGTTTTCCAACAAAAATACATTATTAAAGGGGCGCAAAATAGGTCGACGAACATTCTCCAATTATTATGCCCAATGAAAGAACGTAGCTCGCGATATCCAAATATGAAATTCTTTTCCTTCTAGCGAGCGTCTTTAACATAAAACAATGCCATTCAAAGAGCATAAACCTCGTGAGTCTCTCCTTATCCTTAGGACCGGGTCACATCACCAAGTTCCAAAGTATAGCAACACCGAATCCTACACTCTTAAAAATGAACTTCACCACATAGCACGCTCCTAGCCAACAATCATCCCGAGTGACATCGTTCTCTCCCCCGATTTGTTGAAAACGGGAGGTGTACGCCTTTTTGTGACACTTATGTAGAAATGTTAATTTTCACAAAAAGGCGGACGCCTCCCGTTTTCAACAAATCAGGGGAGAGAACGATGTCACTCGGGATGATGGTTGGCTAGGAGCGTGCTATGTGGTGAAGTTCATTTTTAAGAGTGTAGGCGCTGAAGGTGGGGGAGATTTCGCTTTCCTAGCCAATGGCGGACCCCACTGAGAGAAGCTGCAGCTCGCGAGGGAACCGGTTGCGGGAGCATTGCGGTGTCCTGGTGGAGCAATACAGCACTGAAAACATAGTGCGCACGTGAAATGGAATATTGAGTGTTTTTGGTACAGTTTGAACTGGCTGCCTTAGATTGGACAACTGGGAATATGTTTACAATTGACCTCACTTCTCGATATTACAACGAAATTAATGTATAAACTGCTGATGAGGCGTGACGTCAAAATGACGTTCACTATTGTCGTCAGGACATCGCTGGGCGGGGCATGAGGGCGAAAGAGTGCAGTGAATATACAGGATGTTTCACGAAAATCCCCCGGCTGAATAATTCGTGAACAGGTGTCGCTATCGAAGAAATTTCAGTTTTCTTAAAGATCCTTGGAACATCGGCCATGAACTGAGTAGTGAGCGGCTCATTTGCATACGCTCACTAATTAGATAAACGTCTTAACTTTTAACTTTTACTTCCCACGTTTACGGGACCTCTGTTTTACGCATCGGGACCTTCAGCGAAAAATATTGCAAGAGAAAAACTACATCGACACTTAGTGACTTTTTCGAGTAATTAATCGGTTTCGGTTTACATATTTCTTGCGCGGAGCAGTGCACCAATGCGCTCTTTGGATCAGCTATCCGACTGTCAATTTCGTGTTCATCCGCCTGGTTGACACACGGGGGTGACGGAAGATAAGAACAACCGTAATACCGCAGGAGACCACTTTGGTGTTCCCTCTCCTTCTCTACACCCTTAAAATGAATTTCACCACATAGCACTATTCTGGCCAAACATCAGACTATACTCTAGAGATCTGGCCTAGGATTTTCCCTCTCCCTCGCGCGCTCCGCCCACCCGGAGCGCGCCAATGGGAGGACGCGTGGGCGGAGTCGACTTTCATTGCCATCTGGGGGCAGAGGCTCGAACGTAGACGGAGACGTGCTTTTCGCGATGAGATGGCGCTGCTCGATCTGTGGACCTAAAACGCGCGTTCCTTGGGACCACGAAAATGGTCGGCGAAGTACTGCGTCTGAGCGATGCTCGCGTTTGTCTGTTTGTTTGTTTTTGCTTTTAATGAACGTTTTATGATGGCTTGTTTTTGCTTTTAATAAACGCTTCATGATCGGCGTTTCTGAGCGATGCCCGCGTTTGTTTGTTTGTTTTTGCTTTTAATCAACGTTTTATGATGGCTTGTTTTTGCTTTTAATAAACGCTTCATGATCGGCGTCTCTGAGCGATGCCCGCGTTTGTTTGTTTGTTTTTGTGCGTACGTTTAGGTAATGCCGACAGCAGACTCTGGTTCTTTTCCCCCTTTTACTGAACATGATGACACTCGTTGTTACAGAAGGACTTTGACGAGACGCCCAGGCCGTTTCTGTGAGTATGTTGGGTAATGCTGGCTAATGACGACAGAAAACTACTGTTTTGGTGGTTTCTTTCATTAAACTTTGGTGGCACCGTACCGCTGTCAATCGACTGGGCGCGCATCATCTTTCTATGTGAAACCAGGAGACGCATGCAACTGACCACAGCGGGCTGCGAAATTAATGCACATGCCATTTATTGCAAGGAACTGCATGGACAGGCTTTTGTTGGCGATGACAACAGTACATGGGGTTGAGGGCTGTCCTCTGAAACCCTGTTGTCAGGGAAGGCACACGCCGAAGAACGCCCTACTATCAACCAAACACGGGCGCAACGATTCCGCGGACGTCTTATCAAGATCATTCTAACAACGCGTGTTCCATATGTTTAATAAAGCAAACAAACGCGGGCATCGCCCAAGGACGCCGATCATGAAGCGTTTATTAAAAGCAAAAACAAGCCATCATAAAACGTTCATTAAAAGCAAAAACAAACAAACAAACAAACGCGGGCATCGCTCAGAGACGCCGATCATGAAGCGTTTATTAAAAGCAAAAACAAGCCATCATAAAACGTTCATTAAAAGCAAAAACAAACAAACAGACAAACGCGAGCATCGCTCAGACGCAGTACTTATCGCCGACCATTTTCGTGGTCCCAAGGAACGCGCGTCCCTAGATTCAGAGATCGAGCAGCGCAATCTATGGAACACGGGCCAACTCAGGGCCATGGTGAATGGAACGACCCAGTGGACGTAGCATCGCGAAAAGCACGTCTCCGTCTACGTTCGAACCTCTGCCCCCAGATGGCAATGAAAGTCGACTTCATCCAGAGCCGTATATTAAAAGGGAGTCTGGCCATTGGGAGGAGTCACAAAAAGAGGCTCGACCTGTCAATCACAGTTTCGCTCCTCTGATTGGGTTGCTTTTTACCAAGGGGGTCGCCATGACACCTTACTGCCACCCAAAATGGCGACGAAAACAAACAGTGGTGAAGCGGAGATTTCGCGACAAAAAATTTTCACGGACTACTCTGGTTTTACGCTGCAAATGTACATTTTCATATACGTTTCTTGGAAATCAGTTTCAACGTACGCTCATCCATCGATATCTAACTGAAAATAATACGTTTTGTCGCCGGTGTTAGACCTAGGGCCTAGTGAAGACGGCGATCACAACGAAATCACAACGAAAACGGCGCTGTGCTGTACAATCTTATATTTAATTGCTGGATTTCATGGATATAAACATTCTTGCCTCTTATATTCCAACTATTCATGTAGATTTGTTTAAAAATCATACCGACAACAGAATGTGTCCCGGCAGGTAGTTCCACCGGCAGCGGTACAACGACGGAAGCAGACGACAATTCCCGACGTGCCGTACGCTCCCTAGGTGGCGCTCATCAAATTTGCACCAACAATCCACTACTTTTGCAGATTGCGAGAGGTATCCATTTCAATCCCATCCAATCCACTTGCCACCCAAAATGGCGTTGCCCATGTTGGATAAGGGGGCAAATAGTGAGGATAGGCTGATTGATAGCGCCCCATATTTCAAGACTTCATTGGTCGGAAAGCTGAAAAAGTGGGTGGAGCTTCAGGTATAGGCATGACCCATTAATGGCCAGACTCCCTTTTAATATACGGCTCTGACTTCATCCAGGGACTTTAACTCCGCCCACGCGTCCTCCCATTGGCGCGCTCCGGGTGAGCGGGGCGCGCGAGGGAGAGGGAAAATCCTAGGCCAGTTCTCTAGAGAATAGTCAAACATCATGCCGCATGACAACGTTCTCTCATTGGATTTGATAAGTATGGGAGGCGTACGCCTTTCTTCTTCTTCTTTTCTTTTTGTACCAATGATGCCGTACATAAGGACAAAAAGAAAGACTCCGCCTCCTGTCTTCAACAAATCGGGCGAGACCGTTGTCATTCGATATGACGGTTGGCTAGGGGCGTGCTATGTGATGTAGTTTATTGTTAAGAGTGTACCGACTAGTTCACACGCTCGTGGCGCATTCGTTATCATCCATGATAACAGCATGCTATCTCACCTACGGAACGACAGAACCGGCAGTGCTGTTTACCAGTCGCTGTGAGACGGCATATCAAAGCGTCTCTTCCTAATCTTCCGTCAACCCGTGTGTCACCCATGCGAATGAACACGAAATTGACAGCCGGTTAACTGATCCAAAGAGCGCATTGGCGCACTGCTCAGCGCAAGAAATATGTAAACCGAAACCGATTAATTACTCGAAAAAATCACTAAGTGTCGACGCGTTTTTTCTTTCTTTGAATATTTTTCGCTGAAGGTCCCGATGCGTAAAACAGAAGTTCCGTAAGCGTGCGAAGTAAAAGTTAAAAGTTACGATGTTTTTCTAATTAATGAGCGTATTGAAATGACCTGCTCACTACTCAGTTCATGGCCTTTATTATCTCTTTACCGTCTTTACCAAACAGAAGTTTCTTGGCTAGCGCCACCTGTTCACGAATTATTCAGCCGGGGGATTTTCGTGGAACACCCTGTATATTCAGTTGGATTGGAGCCATTATTTACTTTTTGCGACAACTATTTTTGAAAACGTTCACCGTTGGAAACGTATCACAGTGCATTAAAAAAAGTGCGCGTCGTACACGTGTTTATTGCCCGTTTAGGGCAACATTTGGGTTATGTTTCCGCAACGTAGAGACAATTGCAGCCATATTTAACCAACACAAATACAATGTGGAGGCAGCATTTGCGTTGTATTTTTGCAACATTTAGGACAGCGTTACAGCGATGGTTCTTGGAAAAGAAATACAACATTTCAGGCAACATATTCATAATGTGTCCAGGTTTTGTGAGGGGTCTCGTGCATTCCTCTCAGTTACTATCCCAGTAGCACAAGCCTGACTTAAAAACATGGTACTTGACAGAAAGAGATGCTAGGAACGTCGTTCGGTATAGCAGGGAAGGGTAACGGTAATGGTAACGGAAACAGAAACGGTATATTACCGAAATTGGAGATGGTAACGATAACGGAAACGCGTACCACTGTCCTCCATTACCGGAAACAGAAACGGAAACGAAAATTATCGTCCAGTATTGAATTCGGGAAATGGCTGTTACTGTTGTGCGATAACATTTCAGTGACTTTTCATTTTATTTTTGTATTTTTATGGCTCTATTCCCTGTAATGCTCTAAATACTACAAGACAGCATGGAAACACGACAGCAATATTGGATATCGAGGGTGCATCACTCGCTTACTTACTCGTGACATTCCCTACCTACATGACATCAAGGCATGAGACTCACACAACACAGACTCCACGCACTTTACTCCACCATAGCACGAGGATGACAGCATATGATTTTTTATTTTATTTTTATTTTTTACTTTCTTCATTTCACCATGGCTATGGCAGTAGTGTTTACTACTGGGAGCGTCCGCCTATATGAATGCGACATTGGATAAAGGTTACGCTCATATTGGGTTGCTGGACTCAGAGTGACT
Source organism: Ornithodoros turicata (assembly GCF_037126465.1). NCBI lineage: Eukaryota > Metazoa > Arthropoda > Arachnida > Ixodida > Argasidae > Ornithodoros > Ornithodoros turicata. The sequence goes on along the minus strand of NC_088203.1, from coordinate 23,561,196 downwards.
GAAGACATGTTGATACACTTCTTTAAAAATCCTGCAAGATGGGCGCATCCCAACGACGTAAAATTACTTGTGTAGTGTGTACGACATCGAAGCAGCACTTGGGCAAAACAGGGTGCTGACAGAGCCGGACGGGCTGTCCGCCCGCAGCTCTGTAACAGCCGTTCCATTACCGCAAACAGTAACGGAAACGTAACGGAAACGAAATTAAAAGCTGGTATCAGAAACAGATAACGGAAACGAAAATATAGCAGTAACGAAAATGGAAACGGTAACGGAAAATACCTCCGTTATCCCTCCCTGTTCCTGAGTCGTAGATACATGGGTTAATTGCAAGGATGTATCATCGTCACCGTTACAAATGCTTTACGCCGCAATACACTTAATCAAAGTACCCCAACAGTTTTGTGTTTCAGTATATGCTCTACCCAGTGGGACGCGCAGGCGGCATCCTCCGCAGAATCTACCTCCATAGGTAGCTCGCCTGCTTGATCACCATACGGGGTTTCCCCACCTCCAGTCAGGCGGGAGAGGCACGGCACTTATGAAGTCACGCATCGAAAAATGTGTACATACGGTGCCGCATTGTTGTTGCAGTGTTGTGTACACGTTGCTCGAGTGTTCCAAATGAATGTTGCAAATGAAGTTAAAGTTGTGGACATTAGTGACATTTGGGGAATGTCTCAGTATGACATTGGTGAAATGTTGCCATACCATTCAGTGCTTCCTGGGGTGTGTTCAACAAACATGGATGTAACGCTTTACAATGTTGTAGGAACATTGTATAACGATGAAAGTTGAAAGTCACTGAAAAGGTTAGCCAGCTGTAGGAGTCGAACCCACATCTTCTGGATTGCCGGTCCAGGGCTCTACCAATTGATCTAAGCTAACACGCCTTCTCAGCGACTTCCAGGGTGCGTCATCTGAAGGGACAAACCAGCCACTCTCTCTCACTCATCCTCCTTTCACTCTTACATTTCTGCTCCCTTATACACACATTCATACGACGGGATCGAGGCAGGCGGCAACTGTTGAACATGAGAGAACTGATGTTCTGAGGCTGGAAACAACATAGAAGGGACAAATACATACAAAGCCTCATCGTTAATTTCTTAGGCAAATTGAGGCTTTGTATGTATTTGTCCCTTCTATGTTGTTCCAGCCTCAGAACATCAGTTCTCTCATGTTCAACATTGTACAACTGTTGCCTAGATGTTGTGTTGTGCTAAATAAATATGGCTGTAACACTGTCATAATGTAGCGAAAACATTACCTAAATGTTGCCACAATATTGTGTGTGCGTTGAAGAATATTGCTGTAACGGTGTCACAATATTGTGGAAACATGACGGAAATGTTGCATCAATGTCGTATTTCTGTTGGGGAAACATAGTTCTAGTGCTGTCACAATGTTGCTGCAACCGGTTTTCAAGAGGACAATAGCCACGTTTCTGCAACGTTTGAGTGAAATACTACCACGACGTTCCGGCAACAAATTGTTCTACTAGGGTTGAGGTGACGGAAATTGAACTCTGAACTGCTTGGATATCTTAAGGTGGCTCATAGCA